>NC_088226.1:31203827-31803827 GCF_036934945.1 Oncorhynchus masou masou | reverse complement strand
GATTATCCCTAAAGCCAACACCTCATTTGGCCGCCTTCCGTTCCAGTACTCTGCTGCCTGTGACTGGAACGAATTGCAAAAATCCCTGAAGTTGGAGACTTTTATCTCCCTCACCAACTTCAAACATGTGCTATCTGAGCAGCTAACCGATCGCTGCAGCTGTACATAGTCTATTGGTAAATAGCCCACCCATTTTCACCTACCTCATCCCCATACTGTTTTTATTTATTTACTTTTCTGCTCTTTTGCACACCAGTATCTCTACCTGTACATGACCATCTGATCATTTATCACTCCAGTGTTAATCTGCAAAATTGTAATTATTCGCCTACCTCCTCATGCCATTTGCACACAATGTATATAGACTCCCATTTTTTTCTACTGTGTTATTGACTTGTTAATTGTTTACTCCATGTGTAACTCTGTGTCGTCTGTTCACACTGCTATACTTTATCTTGGCCAGGTCGCAGTTGCAAATGAGAACTTGTTCTCAACTAGCCTACCTGGTTAAATAAAGGTGAAATAAAATAAAAAATAAATAAAATAAAATAATTGTTAGTTTTTTTATGTGAAACATGGTCTTTGACAGATCTATAACCTTTATTCTCTTTGAAAGCAAGTCTAAGAAGTGGTAGATCTATTCCAAGTGCACTATATCTATGCTTCCTGTTCTTCAATTTAGTTTTTACATCTTACTTTCGGTTTAGTACACCAGCTCAAACAGCTGGAAATCCAATATTTTGTTTTATGGAAAATATATTTCACAATGGTTTAGATGGTACAACGAATCTCTACACAATTACTGCTTGATATGTCACATAACATTTTGATATTCAGAAGTTGTCTCACTCTCTTCCCACTTTAAGAATTACCAGCATGTATGTATGTTAGTCTAACCTGTCCCTCTTTGCCCACAACTTTGTCAGCACAATCATGGAAGTAAACATACTCTTTAGAAGCACTCACTGACATGGTGTATATTCATTCTGCTTTGTCTTTGGCGATAACAGTTCAGCACTCTCTTCCAGTGGAGGGATTCGAAGGCATTTCCCCCTATCCAGGGGGTTACTTCTCCATAATGGGCTCATTATTCAACACTGTGCCCTGAAATACTGGGGGTGAAGTAATGAGTCTCCCACTAGTAGCTGAGTATCACCTTTTGCAAGAGTTTGCATCCAGAATTCATCCTGATGGTAAGTACTTTGGGGAGATACTGGGGCAGATATATATGTATATATACAGTATTTTATATTGGGTTTTCAGTGGGATAAAACCTGCGGCCCGACACAGATATAGCTGGAGAGCAATGTATTCATCCCACTTCAGTATCTCCATAGAGAGCAAGTGTGCATTACTCCTTTCACTATTGTGTCCAAGTGAGTAATCTTCTATTGATTCAAGCCTAAGGTATGCATCTGAATTTTACATTTTAAAGGTGCTTTTCCATAGACCTGTCTGTCAGATTTGAAAACACGTTCACCATCACAAAAATAAAGTAATCCAGTGTGTTTCATATTTGAAACTGAGTATATTAACTATTTCACTGAGTATATTGTGATTATTGTTCCTTCTCAAAGAAAAGCAGCATAAAAATAGTGATGAATGATAATAATGATGTCTGCTATTAGTGTATATCTGCCAAGGCACATCAAATCAAATACATTAAAAAACTAAATACTGCAAAGTTTCCTAAGAACTAGAAGCGAGGCAGCCATCTCTGCCGACGCCATCATCATCATCACTTCTCCCCTCCCCCCGTGTATTGAGGCCCGTCAGGACTAGCTAATGGCCCGTGGCTGTGCCTGTAGATGTAGCCCCTAAGCCACTTTTCAGTATTACAATATTAGCCCAGATTTTTTTGTGTTATTATATACAACCGGAATTAAGTTTTTGATATCAGAGTGGCAATAACTGACCAGCATTACGACAGGCAATACGACTGTCCCGAATATTTCATACTCCCCAGGGCAATTGAACTGATTCCAGAAGCTGATCCAAAACACCGCAGGTGTAGAAGAGGTATTCGTAGTGGACTCCTAGTCCGACTCAGGAGGCACACACACCACCGACCTCTTCCGAGTATATTACTCGCTAATGTTCAGTCTCTGGATAGTAAAGTTGACGAGCTCAGGAAGAGGATTTCCTTCCAGAGAGACATCAGGGATTGTAACATACTCTGTTTCAAGGAAACATGGCTCTCGTGGGATATACTGTCTAAGTCCGGACAGCCAGTTGGGTTCTCTGTTCACTGCACTGACAGGAATAAAGATCTCTCCGGGAAGAAGAAGAGGGGGGATGTATGTTTCATGATTAATTACTCATGGGGTAATTTATGATAACATACAGAAACTCAAGTCCTTTTGTTCACCCATCCTAGAATACCTC
Source organism: Oncorhynchus masou masou (assembly GCF_036934945.1). NCBI lineage: Eukaryota > Metazoa > Chordata > Actinopteri > Salmoniformes > Salmonidae > Oncorhynchus > Oncorhynchus masou. The sequence goes on along the minus strand of NC_088226.1, from coordinate 31,801,442 downwards.
ACAGTCAAATGCCATCCGTATTGCCTCCCAAGAGAATTCTCTGAGGTTATAGTCAAAGTCATGTATATTCCCCCTCAAGCCGATACCATGACGGCCCTCTAAGAACTACACTGGACTCTATGCAAACTGGAAACCACATATCCTGAAAACGCATTTATTGTAGCCGGGGATTTTAACAAAGCTAATCTGAGGAAAACGCTACCAAAGTTTTACATTGACTATAGCACTCGCTCTGAGAAAACATTGGACCGCTGTTGCTCAGCTTTTCAAAATGCCTACAAGCCCCTCTCCCGCCCTCCATTCGTCAAATTTGATCATTCCTATCAGCAGAAACTCGACAGGAAGTAGCTGTGCTATGGACTACTCAACGCTGGTCTGACCAATCGGAATCCATGCTTCAAGATTGTTTTGATCACCCGGACTAGGATATGTTCCTTGGTAGCCTCTGACAATAATATTGACGAATACACAGATACAGTGACTGAGTTTATCAGCAAATGTATAAGAGAGGATGTACCCACTGCGACTATTAAAACCTACCCAAACCAAAAAACATGGATAGATGGCAGCATTCGGGCAAAACTGAAAGCGCAAACCACCTAGCCATGGCAAGGTGACTGGGAATATGGCTGAATACAAACAGTGTAGTTATTCCCTCATTATGGCAATAAAACAGGCAAAACGTCAGTACAGAGACAAAGTGGAGATGCAATTCAACAGCTCAGACAATCACTGACTACAAAGGGAAAACCAGCCAGAAGTCTTGCTTCCGGATAAGCTAAAACTTTTTTGTCGGCTTCGAGGACAACACAGTGTCACCGACACGGCCAGCTACCAAGGACTGTGGCCGATGTGAGTAAGACATTTAAGCATGATTAAACCTTGCAGACGGGATCCCTAACCATGTCCTCAAAGCATGCGCAGACCAGCTTGCTTGAGTATTTACGGACATATTCAATCTCTCTCTATCCCAGTCTGCTGTCCCCACGTGCTTCAAGATTTCCACCATTGTTCCAGTACCCAAAAAAGCAAAGGAAAATGAACTAAATGACTTTGCCCTGTGGCACTCACTTCTGTCATCATCAAATCAAATTTTATTTGTCACATGCTCTGAATACAACAGCCTTTTGTGAAAGCTTAACCAACACTGCAGTTCAGGCAACAATGATCTAATCATTATGATAGGAGACTATAACACAGTTTTAAGTAGCTCAATGGATTGTAAAGGTAATCACTCTACAAACTATCATCACCGTGCCCTTAAGGAAATCGCATATATTATGGACACATTAGAAATAGTGGATATTTGGAGACCTAAAAACCCTGACCTAGTGAGATATACATGGAGAAGACTTAATCAAGCTAGTCGTCTTGACTACTTGTCTCTTGCTCTCTTGCATCAAAGGTTATTAAGGTTTAGGAGACAGAATGCGATCGGATCATCATCTAATTGGCATTCACATAACTCTTATAGATTTTCCACGTAGACGGGGATATTGGAAATTTTATCAAAGTTTACTGGAGGACAACATAGTTAAAAATAAGACAAATAATTAATAACCCAATTTTTCCAGTTTAATATAGGTTCAACAAATCCCCTTATTGTTGGGGATACCTTTAAATGTACCTTCAGGGGTCATTCTATTCAATATTCATCAATAATAAAAAAGCAGTTAATGGCTAAAGATACAAGACTAACAAGGGAAATCCATGAACTAATAGTACAGGGAGATACCAATAAAAACGATACTACAGAGATACAAAATAAGTTAGAGGAAAAACAAAAAGAACTTGAGGAATTTATTCAAGAACGATTAAATGTAATCTATTACAAAAATAAAGCAAACTGGATGGAATATGGAGAAAAATGCAAAAAAGTATTCCTGAATCTCCAATACAGGAACGCTAACAAAAATAGTTTTCAGAAACTCGTTACTGAAGACGGAGTCATCTATGATTCTCCGAATTATATTTTAAAAGTGGAAGCTAATTATTTTAGGCAGATGTTCTCTTTCACGTCTCATCCTCTCCCAATGAATGAAGATTATGGTAAGGAATTCTTTCCAAATAATATTAACATGTAATGGTTTTCTTGTGGGGAAAGAGAGGTGGACGAAAATGCAGCATGGTTAGTTTTGTGCATCTTTAATAAAGATGAAAGTACGACAATCTACAAAACAAGAAACGTGCAAAAACCAAAACAGTCCTATCAGGTGCCACAAACACAAAGACAGGAACAATCACCCACAAAACCCAACACAAAACAGGCTACCTAAATATGGTTCCCAATCAGAGACAATGACTAACACCTGCCTCTGATTGAGAACCATATCAGGCCTAACATAGAAATGGACAAACCAGACACACAACAGAATGCCCACCCAGCTCACATCCTGGCCAACACTAAAACAAGGAAAACACACACAAATGATGGTCAGAACGTGACAGTACCCCCCACCCAAGGTGCGGACTCCGAACGCACAACCTAAACCTATAGGGGAGGGTCTGGTTGGGCATCTGTCCGCGGTGGCGGCTCTGGCGCTGGACGTGGACCCCACTCCATAATTGTCTTAGTCCCCCTCCTTAGCGTCCCTTGAGTGGCGACCCTCGCCGCTAACCTTGGCTTAGGAACCCTAACAACGGGCCACACTGGACTGAAGGCCAGCTCCGGACTGAGGGGCAGCTCGGGACTGAGGAAGCTCAGGACTGAGAATAAGCTCAGGACTGAGAGGAAGCTCAGGAAGGTTGATGAATCGAGCAGATCCTGGCTGGCTGGTGGTTCCGGCAGATCCTGGCTGGCTGGCGGTTCCGTCAGATCCTGGCTGACTGGCGGTTCCGGCAGATCCTGGCTGAATGGTGGATCCTGGCTGGCTGGTGGTTCCGGCAGATCCTGGCTGACTGGCGGTTCCGGCAGATCCTGGCTGACTGGCGGTTCCGGCAGATCCTGGCTGAATGGTGGATCCTGGCTGACTGGCGGATCTGGAAGATCCTGGCTGACTGGTGGATCCTGGCTGACTGGTGGATCCTGGCTGACTGGTAGTTCTGGCAGATCCTGGCTGAATGGCGGATCCTGGCTGACTGGCAGTTCTGGCAGATCCTGGCTGACCGGCGGATCCTGGCAGACTGGCAGTTCTGGCAGATCCTGGCAGACTGGTGGATCCTGGCTGACTGGCAGTTCTGGCAGATCCTGGCTGAATGGCGGATCTGTCGGCGCTGGGCAGACTGGCGGCACTGGCGGCGCTGGGCAGACTGGCGGCTCTGGGCAGATTGGCAGCACTGGCGGCGCTGGGCAGACTGGCGGCACTGGCGGCGCTGGGCAGACTGGCGGCGCTGGGCAGACTGGCGGCGCTGGGCAGACTGGCGGCGCTGGGCAGACTGGCGGCGCTGGGCAGACTGGCGGTACTGGCGGCGCTGGGCAGACTGGCGGCTCTGGGCAGACTGGTGGCTCAGGGGGCGCTGGACAGGAAGGGGAGCCTGCACTGGTGGTACCGGGGACTCCCACCTCCGGGTGAGTGCAAGGAATAGGACACACTGGGTTGTGAAGGTGTACTGGAGACCTGGTGTGTATAGCCGGCATCAAATCCCCCGGAACTCCAACACACGTTTCCGGCTGAGTACGAGGAACTGACACAGGTGGCATCGGACAGCTAACACGCTCCTCAGGGCGAATGCCGTGCATACTATGCCAAACCAACAGCTTTCTCTCTACTCTATCCAATACATCCTCAACACTCTCAGACTCAGTCCTCAGCTTCGCCGACAGCTCCAATTCCATCCATGGCTCTTTACGGTAAACAGGGGGAGTTGGCTCAGGTCTGACTCCTGACTCTGCCACACTCTCCCTGTTCCCCCCCCTCACGGGCTTCCAGCCGCTCTGCCGTGCTAGCTCCTCATAATGCCGCCTCTCTGCCTTCGCTGCCTCCAGCTTGGCTTTGGGGCGGCAATATTCCCCTGGCTCTGCCCAGGGTCCTTTCCCGTCAAGGATCTCCTCCCAAGTCCATTCTTCCAAATAATGCAGCCTCTCCCACTGCTGCTGCTGCTGTTGCTCCTGCTTCTCCTGCTGCTGCTTCTGCTGCTGCCTCTGTTGCTTCTCCTGCTGCTGCTTCTGCTGCTGCTGCTGTTGCTCCTGCTGCACCTGTCGCTTCTCCTGCTGCCTCTGTTTACCACGTCGCCTGGTCCTTGGTTGGTGGGTGATTCTGTAATGGTTTTCTTGTGGGGAAAGAGAGGCGGACCAAAATGCAGCGTGGTTAGTTTTGTGCATCTTTAATAAAGATGAAAGTACGACAATCTACAAAACAAGAAACGTGCAAAAACCAAAACAGTCCTATCTGGTGCCACAAACACAAAGACAGGAACAATCACCCACAAAACCCAACACAAAACAGGCTACCTAAATATGGTTCCCAATCAGAGACAATGACTAACACCTGCCTCTGATTGAGAACCATATAAGGCCTAACATAGAAATGGACAAACCAGACACACAACATAGAATGCCCACTCAGCTCACGTCCTGACCAACACTAAAACAAGGAAAACACACACGAACGATGGTCAGAACGTGACATAACAAATATACAGAACGATCCGTGTGAAGGCCAAATTACAGAGAAATAAATTTGAGGCTAGTTATGCATTAGGGGGCGCTATTGAAATTTTTGGATGAAAAACGTTCCCGTTTTAAACAAGATATTTTGTAACGAAAAGATGCTCAACTATGCATATAATTGACAGCTTTCGAAAGAAAACACTCTGATGTTTCCAAAACTGCAAAGATATTGTCTGTGAGTCCCACATAACTGATGTTACAGGCGAAACCCAGATAAAAATCCAACCAGGAAGTGCCGCATTTTTTGAAACCGCCTCATGCCAATGACTTCTATGGCTGTGAATGAGCTACGAATGAGCTTACGTTTTCCACGTATTCTCCAAGGTGTCTACAGCATTGTGACATCTTTTTACGCATTTCCATTGAAGATTAGCCGTAAGGGACCATATATAGCAAGTGGTCACATGGTGTTTCCCGCAGAAAATCTTGCGTAAAATACTGAGGTAGCCATTTCTCCAATGGCTTCTTATGAGAAACCAATTGCCTCGACAGATATATTATCGAATAGATATGTTAAAAACACCTTGAGGATGGATCCTAAACAACGTTTTCCATGTTTCTGTCGATATTATGGAGTTAATTTTGAAAAAAGTTCGGCGTTGTAGTGGTAGCATTTTCCGGTCGATTTCTCAGCCAAGCATGATGAAGAAACTGGAGCTATTTCGCCTACAAAAATAATATTTTTGGAAAAAAGGAAAAGGAAAATAATCTTTCTGGAAAAATCTAACTGGGAGTTTCCTGAGTGAAAGCATCCGAAGCATTATGCCATGATAAACTTACACAAATGCTTGTCTAGCGTTGCCTGTAATGCATATTTTGAAAATCTGAGATGTGTTGTGTTAGCTTTTGTGTTTGAATATATTTATTTCATTTCATTTGCGATTTTCATGAATAGGAAAAGTTACTAGGGGGGTATTTATGTCCGCTGCGTTATGCTAATTAATGTGAGGCTATGATTACAATCCCGGTTCCGGGATTGCTCGTCGCAAGAGGTTAAATCCTTTCAGTCTGGAAAAACCCAGGGCTTGATGGCATACCGGTAGAGGTATATCAAGTATTTTTTGATATACTTAAAGCTCCATTGTTAGATTGTTTTAACTACTCCTATATAAATGGTAGACTGTCAGGTACTCAGCAGGAAGGTCTGATTTCTCTATTATTAAAACAAGACCCAGATGGCAAATATAAAGACCCAGTCTATCTAAAAAACTGGAGGCCCCTTACACTTCAATGTTGTGATGCAAAAATACTAGCGAAATGCATAGCATTCCGAATTAAGGGTTTTTACCAGTATTGCTCATCCTGATCAGACAGGTTTTTTCCATGGACAATATTTTGGAGATAATATACAACTACAACTAGAAATAGAACATCACGAAACATAACAAGCCAGGAATGGTATTTATATCGGATTTTGAAAAGGCATTTGATAAAGACTGGATTTTATTTATAAATGCCTGGATTTTTTCAATTTCGGCAAATTTCTTATAAAATGGGTAAAAAATTATGTATAGCAACCCCAGGTGTAAAATAGTAAATAACAGTTTTGAATTGTTACTGTCACCATATCTATTTGTTATGGCAATCAAAATGCTAGCTATTAAAATTAGATTCAATAGCAACATTAGAGGATTGGTAATGGTGTCCATGTATGCTGATGATGACTCAAGTGTTATATTAAGTCCGCAAGCTAGATCCCTGCAATGTCTCATTGAAGATCTCGATAGGTTTTAGTCCAGAGAGTACAGAAAAGTTCATAATGATAAGTATACAATATTGCATGTTGGATCTGTAAAAAATACAACTTTTACATTACCCTGCAGTTTACCTATAAAATGGGCTGATGGTGAAGTAGACATATTCTGTATTCATATCACAAAATATATAAATAAGCTCTCCACAATGAGCTCTCCACTATGAATCAATAGAAATAGACAAGATCCTGGAACCATGGAGAGGTAAATACCTGTCTATTTATGAAAAAATTGCCCTAATTAACTCTTTAGTGATATCTCAGTTTACTCACTTACTTACTTGTGGTGCTGCCTACTCCTGATGATTCGTTTTTCAAATGACATGAGCAAAAAAACATTTCACTTTGTCTGGGACACTAAACCAGACAAAATGAAACGTGCCTATCTATATAATGAATATGAATTGGGTGGATTGAGATTATTAAAATTAAAAGCACTCTCTCTGAAAGCTTCACTCATTCAAAAGTTTTATTGAACCCTAAATGGTTCTCAAGTAGATTACTAAGAAAAGCTAATCCATTGTATAAAAATGCCTTTTTGCCTTTGTGCAGATTGCCATGTCTCATTTTCGAACAATTGAAAATTCAACTTTTTTCAAAGTATCTGTCTTTTTCAAACAAGCATTGCAGTGCTGGCTACAATTTCAATTTCATCCCCCTGAAAAGATAGAACAAATATTACAACAAATATTATGGCTGAATTCAAATGTGCTGGTTGAAAGATGTTTGAAAATGGTATTTTGTTTTTAAAACCTCTTAACGTATAGGGGACAGCATTTTCACTTTTGGATAAATAGCATGCCCAATTTCAACTTCCTGCTACTCATGCCAGGAATATATGATATGATTAGTAGATGTGGATAGAAAACACTCTGAAGTTTCTAAAACTGTTTCAATCATGTCTGTGACTATAACAGAACCTATGTAGCAGGCAAAACCCAGAGGACTAACTGTTCTGAATTATTTTTATTTGTTGCCTCTGACAGTTCCCTCTGTTGTTTTTGCCTAGGGATATTTGATAGGAACCATTTTTCAGTTCCTACCACTTCCACTGGATGTCACCAGTCCTTGGAATTTGGTTAAGGTTATTCATTTGTGCAACGAAGAAGAAGCAGATCCTGGAATAAGGTTACACTATTGAGATTTGCGCAAGATGTAAAAATGAGCATGGTTTGTTTACTTGCTGCATTGAATACAGATTGCCCCGTCTACAATTTGATCAATTATTAACATTTTAAAATACCTAAAGTTGCATTACAAAAGTAGTTTGAAATATTTTTCCAAAGTTTATAGGCAACTTTTGAAATGTTTTGAAGTGACGTTGTGTTTTGGTAAGCTATTTTTTCTGGATCAAACATGCTTTATAAATGGACATTTTGGGTATATATGGACGGAATTAATAAAAAAAAGGACCAATTGTAATGTTTATGGGACATAGTGGAGTGCCAACAAAAAAGCTCATCAAAGGTAATGCATGTTTTATATTTTATTTCAGCGTTTTGTGTAGCGCCTGCAGGTTTGAAATATGTTGCCCTCTTTATTGACATTGTGCTATCATCAGCTTCTTAATGCTTTCGTCGAAAAGCTTTTTAAAATCTGACATGTTGGCTGGATTCACAACGAGTGTAGCTTTAATAGAGTATCTTACATGTGTGATTTAATGAATGTTTGATTTTATATAATTATTTGAATTTGCCGCGCTGCATTTTCCCTGTTTTTTTTTTCAAAGTGGGACACAAGCGTTCCCTATACCATAAGAAGTTTTAAATGATATTGTAAATTGGAATGGTAGAGTTATGTCATTCATGGAGTTATCAGAATTGTACGGGAAGGTCTGCTCAAACCAAGAGTACAACCAATTGATTACAGCATTACCCCAAAAATGGAGGTGGCAGCGAAAGGAAGTAGGGAATTGGTCAGTCTGCACAATATAAAGGAACAAAACTGGCAGAGGAATAAAAATAGCATAAATAGGAAAGTATACCAGTTTGGTTGAGGGACAGCTATTGGGGAACTGTGGGGAGGATAATGCCAAATCTTTAAAGTCTGCAGAGAGGGATAAGGTGTAGTTGTGCCCTCTTCACGACTGTTTTGGTGTGTTTGGACCATGATAGTTTGTTGGTGATGTAGACATCAAGAAACTTGAAACTCTCAACCTGCTCCACTACGGCCCACATTTTCCTGTAGTCCACGATCAGCTCCTTTGTCTTGATCAGTTTGAGGGAGAGGTTGTTGTCCTGGCACCACACTGCAAGGTCTCTGACCTCCCTATAGGCTGTCTCATCTTGGTCGGTGATCAGGCCTACCACTGTTGTGTCGTCAGCAAACTTAATGATGGTGTTGGAGTCATGTTTGGCCACGCAGTCGTGGGTGAACAGGGAGTACAGGGAGGGACTAAGCACGCACCCCTGAGGTGCCCCAGTGTTGTGGATCAGCATGGCAGATGTGTTGTTGTCTACCCTTACCCCCTGGGGGTGGCATGTCATGAAGTCCAGGTTCCAGTTGCAGAGGGAGGTGTTTAGTCCCATGGTCCTTAGCTTAGTGATAAGCTTTTTGGGTACTATGGTGTTGAACGCTAAGCTGTAGTCAATGAACAGCATTCTCACATCATGAAGTGCTTTTAAAGACTAGTTAATCATATTATATTATATATATATATATTCATATTACCTCTACCTTACCTTACCTGACACCCGAGACCCACTTCAATTTGCTTTCCGCCCCAACAGATCCACAGACGACGGAATCGCCATCACACTGCACACTGCCTTATCCCATCTGGACAAGAGGAATACCTATGTAAGCATGCTGTTCATTGACTATAGCTCAGCATTCGACACCATAGAACCCTCCAAGCTCTTATTTAAGCTTGAGGCCCTGGGTCTGAACCACGTCCTGTGCAACTGGGTCCTGTAGTATTAGGTCTGATTACCAACAATGACAAGACAGCCTACAGGGGGAAGTGAGGGCCCTGGGAGTGTGGTGCCAGGAAAATAACCTCACACCCAACTTTAACAAAACAAAGTAGCTGACTGTATACTTCAGGAAACAGCAGATGAAGCACCCCCGTATCTACATCGACTGAACCTTCGTGGATAAATTGGAAAGCTTCAAGTTCCTCGGTGTACACATCACTGACAAACTGAAATGGTCCACCCACACAGACAGTGTCGTGAAGAAGTTGCAACAGTGCCTTTTCAACCTCATGAAGCTGAAGACGTTTTGCTTGTCACCTAAAACCCTTACAAATGTTTAAGTGATGCACAATTGAGAGCATCCTGTCGGGCTGTATCACCGCCTGGCATGGCAACTGCACCTCCCATAACATAAGGGCTCTCCAGAGGGTGGTGCAGTCTTCCCAACACATCACCGGAGGCAAACCTTATGCCCTCCAGGACACCTACAGCACCCGATGTCACAGGAAGGCCAACCGAGCCACTGCCTGTTCACCCTGATATCATCCAGAAGGCGAGGTCAGTACAGGTGCATCAAAGCTGGGACCGAGAGACTGAAAAATAGCTTCTATCTCAAAGCCATCAGACTGTTAAATAGCCATCACTAGCACCTTAGATGCTGCTTCCCTATATACATAGACTTAGAATCACTGGCCACTTTAATAATGTTTACATATTGTGCACTACTCATCTCATACGTATACTGTATTCTATTATTTTCTATTCTGCTGTATTGTAGTCTATGCCGCTCCAAAATTGCTCATCCAAATACTTATACGTTCCTTTACTTTAAATGTGTGTGTATTGTTGTGAAATGGTTGGATATTACTTCATTGTTAGAGCTAGAAACACAAGCATTTCGCCACACCCGCAATAACATCTGCTAAACATGTGTATGTGACCAATACGATTTGATTTGAATCCCTCCCTCTCTCAGGATGTCTCTCTACATCTCAGGTGAGATGTGCTTTGAAAAAACATCTACATGAAAAATGCATATGAAGCGGTTCCACATGTGATTTACACAATCAGGCCTTTGTGTAAGTATCTGTTTTCCCCGTTATGTATCTATCTTATGTTGTTTGTGTCAGTGTGTATTGCATGGCCTGGCTGTCTTTTATTAAGTCAAGCTGTCTTGTTGTGATTGTGTAATATGGCTGTTGTGTTTGTGTGTGTAATTGTGTACAGTGCATCCTTAAAGGCTAGTTGTTTTGTTTTGGGTGTACTGTGTTCCCTGGCTGTCTGTAAAGTCCTGGGGTGTGAAAGCAGGCCCCACGCCTGCCACCTGTGCCCCAGTACGCAGCATAGTGATGGATGGCGTGCTTGTCCAGCCCCAGGCCTCTCTGGAATCATGATAGATACCCTTACCAACACTGCCTTGTTGTGCCCAGGGATACCATCCGCAAACCATGCTGAGGCTAGTTAGCTGGTCTATGCACGCACACACACACAAAGCATACGTAGACAAAGAAACAAAAAAAGACACATACACATGAGGTATACACATAGGAACCCCTGCTGAAAGTGTGCTCAATAGAGCATCTCTGGTGCTGTCTGGTACACTTTACTATGTGGCCAATCATTTATTGTAGATTTATCTCCTTGCCTTACAGCAGCGGGACCTGTGCCTTGTTCCACTGTCATTAGAAAGAAGAGAGCAGAGAGAGAGAAAGGGGGGGGGGGGTAGGAGGAGAAAGAGACAACACAGAAAGAAGAACAGAGATAGAAGCAGAGGTGGTAAGAGGAAGGATAAAAATAAAGAATGGGTTAAATATAGATGGATATCGCTGAGGGAGAGAAAGAGGTAGACACAGAGAAATCATTTGAGTTTATTTCACAAGGGTTTTACAAACAAAGCTTCAATACTGCATACACAACATCAATAAATCAAAACAGACACAAATACAGCAGTTGTCACGCCCTATTAGTTCAACCACTGAAGATGAACGTCAGTTTTTGGAAGATTTGTGCCTTGAAAAGAAAGGAAAAGAGAGAGGGGGCTATACAGGTATAAAAAGACAGAAGGGAGGTGCACAAAGAACATAAGCAAAAAGGGAGCCAAAGATAAACAATGACAGAGTGAGCCGGAGAGAGTGCATCTCTGCGGCTTTAATGAACCCTGCGGACGTTGCTGTCTGGTGATGCTCTCTCACCCTTGGCCCTTGCTGTCAGACCCCTAAAGCGCTATCAACCAGCTGCAGGAACCATTGCAGCCTGCAGAGTGGGGAGGGCAGGCAGTGATGCTGTCTTCTCTACCTACCCCCCCATACAAACACTCCCTCAAAAGCCCGCCTCACCTCTCCCTCTATGCACTTCTCTTCACCTCTGTTTCTCTCTCTCTCTTTTCACTCCCTCCCTTCCTCCCTCAATCCCTGGTTTGCACCATTCACCTCCGTACTTGGGAGAGATGGAGTAGACTCAGACTAATCTGAATTCCTTCTCCGGATACTCCAGAGAACCAGGTCTTCAGAGAATAGCAGAGGGGAGGAGAGAGGGGGAAAATGGAATGAGAGAGAGACCTTTGACTTGGCACGTATGCTGAGATGAAGAACAGTATGCAGATCTTCCAAATGTCAGTAAAGAGAGAGAGAGAGAAATAGAGACTGACCCGTGTGTTTTGGAGAGAGGAGGACAGAGGGAGTGAGAAGGAGAGGGAGTGAAAGAGAAATGCATGTTTTAGAGATTGGTGTGAGGTAATGAGAGTGAAGGACACTGAGAGAGAGAGAGACAGGGAGGATGAATGATCTTGTCTTTGATTGATGACCGAGGAAGAGAGAGAGAAGAGAAGGAGAGAGAGGAGGTAGGTAGAGAGAGAAACAGAGAAAGAGGAGAGCGAGAAAGATGTGTGTGTGTGTGATTGTCGTATTTAGTGATATCAGTTAAATGAGGTGTTTTGCCCGTCTTAATAGAGGCAGAAGAAAGTTGTCACACAGCTAGTGTGATTAATTCATGTTTGCTTCTTAAATCCCAATCTAAGCAGTGCCTCAGGAGAGCCAGTGAATGCTTCTTCATTTGGCCTGTCAGGAATACAAAGAGGAAATGTAACCCAAATAAGCCTGGCCAGAGATGGCTGCTTCATCATAATTATGATGAGGTGCCTGGAGTATATCCATACACCCACCTGTGGCGCCTCAAACAAGCTGACAATAATAAAATCCATACCTGGCTGCTACTGCTAGTGGCAGGATGACCTTCTCCTAACAGATGTTAACTAATGCTGTGTCGGTTCCTCCGTATGAAGGCTCAGGTCTAATAGACAAAGTTAATCCTTCATATTGAGAGAAATTGTTCATAACAATAGCGTTTTGATATTCTATGAATGGAGAGTTCTCAGCTTATCGGTGAAAGACTCATGTTTTAATGGTGACGGAGAGTAGCAATTTCACCTGGTTTTCAAAATACTTTTTCTCCCATCTCCTTTGGGAGAGAAATAGCTTCAAAGCTTCTATTGCAGTGGCAACCATGGTGATATCGAACAATCACATTTTTTTTCCCCCTCTATGTTAGCTGTCATATTAGATCCTGAAATAGACTACATTATTTCCTATCTTATTTACATATCTTTGTGCTCAGTCAGTTGTGGGTTATTTGATATTTTCTATGATAATTCATTCTCTGTTGTACTTTATGCTGCATGGTGAGTTTTCCTGACACACTAATATATACCACATCAAAAACAATCAGAACAATGCAATAGAAACTTTGTGGAATTGCACCACAGGGTTCATACATCATGCTATTTTAAGGGGTTTCAGAACCACAAAAAAAATGAGGCCCCCAAGGGAGCAGCTGATAGAAACATTTCAGAACAACTGCTGCTTTTATGTTCTGCAGAGTAATTGTTTTGTTCCTGCGTGCGCTGAATACACACCTCAACACATGGCCTACATTTAGTTGAACACAGGTTATGTAATGCAAAACAAAGCAGATTTCAGACAAGCTCGCTGGCCATTGGTCTGGAATAGTTTTTTTCCAATGCTAAACATCTCTTTATTTTGGGAGTTTGGAGTTGTGCCTGTGAAATGTCCACATTTTCAATGCAGTCTTTTATGTGTTAGCTGTCACGCTCTGGCCACAGAGAGCTTTTGATTCTCTATTTTGTTTAGGCCAGGGTGTAACTAGGGTGGGCATTCTAGTTTCTTTATTTCTATGTTGGTGTGGTTCCCAATCAGAGGCAGCTGTCTATCGTTGTCTCTGATTGGGGATCATATATAAGTTGTCCTTTTTCGTTTGGGTTTTGTGGGTAGTTGTTTTCTGTTTAGTGTCTGCACCTGACAGAACTGTTTCATTTTGTTCAACTTTGTTGCGGCGTTCAGATTTATTATCTACCACGCTGTACCTTGGTCTCCTTCTTCATCTGACGACAGCCGTTACATTAGCAGTTTTATCTCATTCAAAGTTGTTTAGCAAATGGAGATAGGAAATGAGCTTTCTGATGATATAATGTAACATTTGCTAACATACATTTTTGGGATCCAGTACTGGATCAAATGGAAACAACCAGGAGTGAATGAAGAATCCATTGATCAGCAGTCCATCCTCATCCTAGAGTTTAAAAAAATAAATAAATGTAATTTCACCTTTATTGAACCAGGTAGGCTAGTTGAGAACAAGTTCTCATTTGCAACTGTGACCTGGCCAAGATAAAGCATAGCAATTTGACACATACAACAACACAGAGTTGCACATGGAATAAACAAAACATAGTCAATAATACAGTAGAACAAAAGAAAACAAAAAGTCTATACACAGTGAGTGCAAATGAGGTAAGTTAAGGAAATAAATAGGCCATGGTGGCGAAGTAATTACAATATAGCAACTAAACACTGGAATGGTAGATCGGCAGAAGATGAATGTGCAGGTGGAGATCCTGGGGTGCAAAGGAGCAAAATAAACAAATACCAGTATGGGGATGAGTTAGGTAGATAGATGGGCTGTTTACAGATGGGCTATGTACAGGTGCAGTGATCTGTAAGCTGCTCTGACAGCTGGTGCTTAAAGCTAGTGAGGGAGTTGTGAGTCTCCAGCTTCAGAGATTTTTGCAATTCGTTCCAGTCATGGGAAGGAAAGACGACCAAAGGAGGAATTGGCTTTGGGGGTGACCAGTGAGATATACCTGCTGGAGCGCGTGCTACGAGTGGGGGCTGCTATGGTGTCCAGTGAGCGAAGGAGGGGCTTTACCTAGCAGAGACTTGTAGATAAGCTGTAGCCAGTGGGTTTGGCGACGAGTATGAAGCGAGGGCCAACCAACGAGAGCGTACAGTGTATGGGGCTTTGGTGACAAAACGGATAGCACTGTGATAGACTGCATCCAGTTTGTTGAGTGTTGGAGGCTATTTTATAGATGACATCACCAAAGTCTAAGATCGATTGGATGGTCAGTTGTACGAGGGTATGTTTGGCAGCATGAGTGAAGGATGCTTTGTTACGATATAGGAGGCCGATTCTAGATTTAATTTTGGATTGGAGATGCTTAATGTGAGTCTGGAAGGAGAGTTTACAGTCTATACAGACACCCAGGTATTTGTAGTTGTCCACGTATTCTATGTCAGAGCCGTCCAGAATAACAGGCAAGCAGGTGCGGGCAGTGATCGATTGAATAGCATGCATTTAGTTTTACTTGTGTTTAAGAGCAGTTGGTGTGAGTGGAATCACTTGTCAGTCAGGGCTGTTGGAGATGTCTGTGGACAGATTGCTCACAGTTGTTAAGAATCTTCTGGAACACATCCATCTGCAGCGCCTGTTCAGCATGTGGCAATAGATAAAGTACCCGTTCCCTCTGCTTACATCTGCCTGTGGCTACCGAGTGAATCCTCTATGGCTGTTATCTCCTAGACAGGTACAGATGAACATGCTTCCCCAGCTTGATGCCCATGATGAATGTCTCTCTTCTCTACAGAGGTGGAGGTATTATTAAGCCTCAGGTCACTCTACTCTAAAGGTCTGTCCAGTGGGAGGAACTCACTGTTCTCACTAAATGTGAATAGCATCTTATCTTATCCTCTTCACTTCTCTCATTCCTCTCATTTTCTCCCCATCCCTTATCTCCCCTCCTCCTGTGCTCTTCTCTCATCTTCTCTTTTTTAATGCTCTCAGTTTCACTTCGCATCAGTCTCTACTGTCTCTGCACCAGAACACCAGAGTTGTTATTTCACAGCGAAGGCCTTTGCTGTCATGGAACCATTCTGCAAGAAAAACATGAGGATGCTGTCTTTGATAATAATAATCCTATGCCAGCAGCAGACACCAGAGATGTTCATTTGCATGGAATAACTGAAGAGTCGGCCAGCAGTATGGGATGTTTTTGTCTCTGAGCAGAGCTGTGTGAGAGAAAGTGTTGCCCCATGGCCAGTGGAACTTTAGGCAGATGGGAGCTGCCTGTTGATGTGGACTCGAGAGGAGTTGGATGTTCTCCTCTATTGACCTGGAAAGAAGTGGCTTGAAACAATATACAGTATATACAGTGCTTTCGAAAAGTATTCACACCACTTTACTTTTTCCATTGTTTTTGAGTTACAGTCTGAATTTAAAATTTTAAAAGATTAATTAAAATTTGTGTCACGGGCCTATACACAATACCCAATAATGTCAAAGATAAAACATTTTTTGGAATTGGTACAAATTTAATTAATAATTTAAAAGGAAAAGCTGAAATGTCTTAGGTCAAGTATTCAACCCCTTTATTATGGCAAGCCAAAATAAGTTCAGGAGTAAAGAAAAATTGCTTAACAAGTAACATAAAAAAATTGCATGGACTCACTGTGTGCAATAATAGCATCTAACATGATTTTTGAATGACTACCTTGTGTCTGTATCCCACACATGCAATTACATATAGTGAATTCCAGCACAGAATCAACCACAAAGACCAGGGAGGTTTCCCATGCCTTGCAAAGAAGGGCACATATTGGTAGATGGTTAAAAACATTTAAATTGAATGTCCCTTTGAGCATGGTGTCATTATTAATTGCACTTTGGATGTTGTATCAATGCACCCAGTCACTACAAAGATACAGGTGTCCTTTCTAACTCAGTTGCCGGAGAGGAAGGAAATTGTGACTTTAAAGCATTTACAGAGAGTGTCATGACTGTGATACAAAACTAAGGATGGATCAACAATGCAGTTACTCAACAATATTAACATAAATTACAGAGTGAAAAGGAAGCTTGTACAGAATAAAATTATTTTAAAAAACATTGTTTGAAGTCGGAAGTTTACATACACTTAGGTTGGAGTCATTAAAACTTGTTTTTCAACCTCTCCATAAATTTCTTGTTAACAAACTATAGTTTTGGCAAGTCGGTTAGGGCATCTACTTTGTGCATGACACAAGTAATTTGCCCAACAATTGTTTACAGACAGATTATTTCACTGTATCACAATTCCAGTGGGTCAGAAGTTTGCATACACTAAGTTGACTATGCCTTTCAATAGCTTGGAAAATTCCAGAAAACGTCATGGCTTTAGATGCTTCTTAAAGGCTAATTGACATCATTTGAATCAATTGGAGGTGTACCCGTGGATGTATTTCAAGATCTACCTACAAACGCAGTGCGTCTTTGCTTGACATCATGGGAAAATCAAAAGAAATCAGCAAAGACACCAGGAAAAAATTGTAGGCCTCCACAAGTCTGGTTCATCCTTGGGAGAAATGTCCAAACGTGTGAAGGTACCATGTTCATCTCTACAAACAATAGTATGCAAGTATAAACACCATGGGACCACGCAGCCATCATACCACTAGGAAGGAGACGCGTTCTGTCTCCTAGAGATGAACGTACTTTGGTGCGGAAAAGTGCAAATCAATCCCAGAACAACAGCAAAGGACCTTGTGAAAATGCTGGAGGAAACAGGTACAAGGTATCTATATCCACAGTAAAGCAAGTCCTTTATCGACATAACCTGAAAGGCCCATCAGCAAGGAAGAAGCCACTGCTCCAAAACCGCCATAAAAAAGCCAGACTACGGTTTGCAACTGCACATGAGGACAAAGATCATACTTTTTGGTTTACATGGATTTGGCTAAGTTGTATGTAAACTTCTGACTTCAACTGTAGCTGCATGCTGTAACAATAATGCTATTACAAATTCGAAACCAGGCGCAGAGAAACACAGCAAGCAGAGGTAAGAGTAAATCCACAACTTTTACTTAGAGTCTTAATAGAAACAAGGCAACTGCACAAGAGCACACTAATAAAACATGAGACCTAAGCAAAGATACTGGCCAACTGAGCAACCGAAATAACAAGGCAACCAGGTGAACAGAAAAGGTCATTAAACACAGGTGAATCCAATAAATAGGAATCAGGGTTACCTGGAAACAAGAAAACAGTGTATGGGTGCCCTCCAGCGGGAAACCTAAGGAAACAACAATCAAATAACACAGAAACTGTGACACATGCAGCAATGTCGGGGTTCAACAAATCCTCTATATAACCATATGTCATGCTTTATAAATGGTTCATAAATGTGACATAACTGTGTGACATAATCACCCATGTCAAATGTGACATAACCCACTGTGCCTTCCTCTTTGTGAACGAGTGGAATCATAAACAGGGGTTTGTTTTTATGTTTGCCTGCGACCCCCAAATTTGCCTTTTGAGTAGCACATTCACCACTCTCAAGTGGCTAACTCCGTCCTCTCTCAGCACAAGCCGAGGGCCTGAGATGTGAAAAAAAATATCCCAACTCGAAGTTGTCTCAAGCAGGCAACTAGAGACACTGCTGAAAGTGTGTTTGCGAGATGCCGGATAAAAGGCCATTTTAAAATGTCTACCACCTTGTTCGGATACGCGAATTAAAGGAGTGGAAGACGGCCATTAACACTGCCAGTGGACACTGAGCACCTGGTCATGCCGTTTGGGCTCACCAACGCTCCCACTGTTTTCCAGGCCATGGTCAACGATGTGCTCTGTGACATGTTGAAGCATTTTGTTTGTCTAACTCAACAACATCCTTGTTTTAATTGTTCGTAATCGCAGAGAAGTGCAAGTTTCACCTCTCTTATTACCTCCTTTCTGGGATACGTCATCGCTGAGGGGAATGTTCAGATGGATTCTGAAAATGTGAGATTGGTGGTGGATTGGCCCCAGCCCATGTCCAGGGTGCAGCTGCAATGTTTCCTGGAGTTTGCTAGTTTCTACCGCCGTTTCATTCGGGGCTACAGCAACCTGGTGGTTCTTCTCTCTGCACTCACTTCTCCCAAGGTGCTGTTCACATGGTCCCCAGCTGTTGACAGGGAATTTGTGGATCTCAAGCATCGATTCACCACAGCCCCCATCCTCATCCATCCGGACCTGTCCCGTCAGTTTGTGGTTGAGGTCGACGCTTGAGTGGGGGCCATCCTGTCCCATCGGTCTGCCCAAGACCAAAGCTTCACCACTGTGCCATCCTGTCCCATCGACTCAACTCTGTGGAGAGAAACTATGACGTAGGGAACTGGGAACTTCTGGCGGTCAAGATGTCACTGGGGGAGTGGAGGCAATGGCTGGAAGGGGCAGAACATACATTTTTGAATACCTCTACAAAGCCAAGCACCTTAACTCTAGGCAGGCCTGTTGGCCTCTGTTATTCACCAGGTTCAACTTCACCATCACCTACCGGCCAGTGTCCAAGAATGTGAAGCTGGAAGCCCTCTCTCGCCTGTACAGTTCCGCTGCCACACCTTCTGACTCTTAGACCATCCTCCCCATCTCATGTCTTGCGGCTTCAATTGTCTGGGGTATTGAGACCCTGGTCCGCAAGGTATAACGTCTCTGATTTGGCCCAGTCTCAGGTCCTGGAAGGGGCTCATTCCTCCAGGCTTACCTGTCATCCTGGCTCCCGTTGAACACTGGCCTTCCTCCGACAACGCTTCTGGAGGCCCACTATGGTTCCTGACGTCTTGGCCTTTGTCACCACATGCGCGGTGTGTGCTCAGAATAATACTCTGCGGCAAGCTCTGTCTGGCCTCCTTCAGCCTCTCCCCGTTTGCCATCGCCCCTGGTCCCATATTTCCCTGGCTTTTGTCACTGGGCTTCCTCCATATGATGGCAACACCACTATCCTGATGGTAGTGGGTAGGTTCTCTAAGCCGCCCATTTCATCCCTCTCCCCAAGTTACCTACAGCCAAGGAGACAGGCCAGCTCGTAGTGCAGCATGTCTTCCAAATCCATGGACTCCCTGTCGACATTATCTCTAATCATGATCCACAATTCTCGTCTGGATTCTGAGAGGCGTTCTGCACCTTTATTGGGACATCGGCCAGCCTGCATCTTATATTACTAAAATTGTTTTAGGTTGGGCACTCCAGTGAGTGTGAATCATTGTGGAAATAGGTTCTAGTAAAGGTAGTCAGATGTACTCTAGCATTTTTTGCCTCTCTTCCATGCTTCCCTTTCCTGCATGTCCCCTTCTCCTGCATGTTCCATCCCTTGCATGTTTTCCCTTTCTTATCCAAGACATCCTGCATGCTAGCCTACCTTTATGTTTGATTCATGACGAATGGCCTTGGGGATGTAAAGGACTTATAAATAGGAAGGTAAATACACACTCACACATGATGTCACGCCCTGACCTTAGTTATCTATGTTTTACGTATTATTTTGGTCAGGTCAGGGTGTGATGAGGGTGGGTATGCCTGTTTGTCCTGTCTAGGGTTTTTGTATGTCTAGGGGTGTTTGTTAGTCTAGGTTTATTGTAGGTCTATGGTGGCCTGAATTGGTTCCCAATCAGAGACAGCTGTTTATCGTTGTCTCTGATTGGGGATCCTATTTAGTTTGCAATTTTGGTTTTGTGGATTATTGTCTATGTGTAGTTGCCTGTCAGCACTCGTTATTGTAGCTTCATGTTCATTTTGTTTAATTAAAAGAAGAATATATTCTTGTCACGCTGTAACTTGGTCTCCTCGTTATGACGATTGTGACACACGGTTGCATCTCCTGTGAAATCTCGATGGTCATAAAAAAAAGTATTTTTATTCATGTTGCTTGCCTTGTGTCTGACCATGTAAAATGATGTTGTCCTTTTGGAATTGTTCCCATTCTGACTCTTTGTGTAATAGACTAAATGCTAGTTAAATTAATACACTTAATGGTGTTAAAGCCAACAGTTGTTGTTATATGCCTTTTTTGTTTCATATTTTGTAATTCCAGTTCGATTGTGATGAAATCAGCCCTGAAATGAACGTTGTATAATATTATGGTAAATATTTAAATTTCTCTTCATTTTCAAGTAAAGTTATTGACTTATGAATATTATTTCACTTGTTTATGTCTTTCTTATGTAAGATTAAATGTTATGTGTTTAATATACTATCCAGACAAGAAAGCGTTTGATCACAGAACATTACATCAGATTTAAACTGGGCAGGAAAGGGTTAAATGTGTTACACTTGTATTCTCTACATTTAAGTAATTTCTTAAAATCATATGTGCGATTAAAATGTAACTCGATGTTCTTTCTTTGTGTATAGGAGCCATTTGGAAGAACCCTGCAACTCAGGATACCACAGGTGAGGGTGTCCAGATTTAGGTCACCCGTTACCTGAAAGGGGCCTCCAATTGTGAAGGTGGTAGGCGGCGCCTCGGACCATCTGTCTCAAAGCCACTCTCTACCCCCAATTCACAAGGCTGTTCCAAAAGCTGAACCCTGGGCTGACTACTGCACCCTACCACACACCTACCATTTATTCATATTCTTTACACACTGAAATCACTTTTGTCTACTGGACCAATTAAATAGTTACGTCACCTTACTGCACTACTATGCTTTCATATCATTAGGTGCTGCTACTACACTGTACCTTACTCCACTCACTATGCACACTAGCTTCTTGTTTAGATTAAGACACCGCAGAGCCAGTGCAAGATACAACTCAGAAAATCTATAATAGCTAGTAGCAGCCATAGCAGCTGGAATGGCACATCATTTTGGAATCGCACATCACGTTGAACAACAAAATAGCTGATTGGCTGACACTTACATTACAAGATCTGTGGCTTCTGCTACCTAACACGAGGACGAAAAGGGCAGTTTTCTTGCAAAACTAGCAGTTGTATAATGTTATCGGTGTAACAGTTGGGATTGTAAAGTGGCTGTTCCACTGGATGTCAGAAGGTGAATTCACCAATTTGTAAGTCGCTCTGGATAAGAGCGTCTGCTAAATGACTTGAATGTAAAATGTAATAATGTGACAATTCGGAATGCAACTAATTTTTTGGATTGAGGTACATTTTCCGAGCCATATCTCACGCCGGCTCCGCGTTGTCTTAATCTAAACAGGATGCCTGTCCGACCCTAATGCAGCTGTAAGCAAGTGGGTCAGATCTGCTGGCTAGGGCAAAAAAATCCGTAGTGTACTATATCCTTAAAGGCAATTTTTTTAAATCGTATTTTTCATTTATTTTGTTTTGTGTTTTTATGTTTTGTATGTTGTATATTTACAATGTCACTTTTTTGATTGCTTTTGATTTTTTTCACCGTTGCACTGTGTAAGAAGCCTGCAAGTACATTACAATAAAAATGTATTTGACTGGATTTGATTTGCCATCACCAGTGGATCCAGGTGACCAGAACTGTCCCTAATTTATTGATATACACTCAATAATTTACAGTACTGTTCCACAAAATATTAAAATATAAAAAATCTAGGCTGTTTGGCTTTGTGAGGAAAACGGCACATGAACGGCAAGAGCACAGCTGCCATGTGACTCAAGCGGCCTATTACGAGAGCGCCCCATCAGTGAGGCCGATGGGGAAAGATTGATGTCGCGTGGTGCTAGATCACTCTGGAGGGAGTTGATCATTGTTAATAACTGGGAAGTAGCTTCGTGCGATTTCCTTCATGCAAACCATTTCACAATGACCTGAGTGTAGCTGTTGCAACACCGCTTTCCTCAGTGAAGGCAGAATTATAACTCTACTCCCCCACAGCAGACAACCGGACTGTACTGACAGCTCAGTTTTCCTGGAAAGGTAAGGTTTCAGTTTCGCAGCATCTACTGCAACTTTACCTTTGATGATAATAAACCACCATTTTTGGTGTTTCTCCACACTTGTTTAGGAGTGACTAGTGAGTTTTCCATGTGTCTTGCCTGAAGTAGAAGATGTCCATTTGGTGTGACTCTGGCTTGACCACAGGTAGTAGTAACCTGGAAAGTCCATCTGTGTTGTCGTGCAGTTCTGACTTGCCGTATTTGATGTCCTAGGTGTGTGCTGACAACACCAAAGCCCACCTTTTCATTCTGCTTGCAGCAAGTGACGGAATTCCAGTATGCGGTCGCGAGATACTCGTGATCGGGACGATAATCTGTAAGAAGGGTGAACTTCCTTCCATACAGATAGTGGTAAAACTTACACACTTCAAAAACGATGCCTACAGCTTCTCATTCTATCTGTGCGTAGTTACTTTCTTCAATCTCCTCCATGCGAATTCGATCAGTCTCACTTCACCGGAAGGCATGAAAAAGGACAGGACTGCTCCCACACCATATGGACTAGCATCACAAGCTAGTTGGATGGGCAATGACGGGTCAAAGTGTGTCACTGCCTCAGATTTTAGGAGAGTTCCCTTGGTTTTCATGAATACTTTCTCAGATTGTTCTGTCCATGTTTTCACTTGACAAGCAACTGAAGCTACGGCTTCATATTCATTGTTAAACTCGGGATAAAGCATCGGTAAGAATTAAATAACCCCAGGAAAGAATGTAGTTGGCTCTTGTTCTGAGGAGCTGGGGTATCCAATACAGGCTTGGTCTTGGACGGAGCTTTGTGAAGGCCTGTGGCGTCGATGACTTGTCTGAGGTAATATAACCGATGATTGAAAGAATGCACATTTGTCCATACAAGCTCACAGTCCGTAGTCCTTCAATCTATGTAAGGTCGCATCCAAGTTCTGGAGATGGTCCTAATCTTTCCAGTAATGAGGATGTATTCCAGGAAGTATTGTTCCACTGGCAATCCACTCAGAATGGTCTATTTCTCACTTGAACAGTGCTGGAGCTCTTGTGTGTCACGACGGTCAGCAGCTCAGTTGACTATTTATCCACGTCAATCTGCATTTATGTTTGGCATATGTCGATTTTCCTTAACTTTTGTTGCCCAGCTAAGCTTAACCTGTGGTAGCAGATACTGCTCAGTGGAAAACACAGGATTTTAATTTGATTTATTAGCATCACCATTAGCCGAAGCCAATGGCGACAGCTAGTTTTACTGGGGTCCGACACATAACAAAAAAGACACTACAGACAAGACTTTACAATTTACATACTACATGTTAATGTTTTTAAGTCTGTGTGTGTGTGTGCATCTATCAGTTACACATACTGTACATATCAGTACATACACAACAAGTAGGTCACATGGGGGAGAGGTGTTGTGCCATAAGGTGTAGCTTTATTAGTTATTTCAACTAGGTTTGTTCACTTACGCTATAAAAGATGGAAGGGAGTTCCATTCACTCATTGCTCTCTAAAATAATCTATGTTTCCTTGAATTAGGTGGCATTTCTATTGGGGGTAAGTGTTTGTGTCAGTGCTGTGTGTAAGTTGAATATGGAAACATTTTGGAATTTCCAACACATGAATGTTTCTTATAAAAATTAGAAATGACGCAGTCAGTCTTTCCTCAACCCTTAGCCAAGCGAGAATGGCATGCATAGTATTAATATTAGCCCTCTGATGACAATGAAGAGCAAGATGTGCTGCTCTGTTCTTGGCCAGCTACAGCACTTGGCCATATGGACAATAATCAAGATAAGATAAAACTAGTGCCTGCTGTCAAAAGCAGAGCATCACTTTATTACAGACAGACCTCTCCCCATCTTTACAACCATTGAATCCGTATGTGTTAACCATGACAGTTTACAATCTAAGGTAACACCAAGTAATTTAGTCTCATCAACTTGTTTAACAGCCACACCATTCATTACCAGATTCAGATGAGGTCGAGAATTTAGGGAATGATTTGAAGCAAATATAATGTTCCTAGTTTTAGAGATGTTCAGGACAAGTTTATTACTGGTCACCTATTCCAAAACAGACTGCACCTCTTTGTTAAGGGTTTCAGTGACTTCATTGGCTGTGGTTGCCGATTCTTGAATCATCAGCATACATAGACACACATGCTTTGTTTAATGCCAGTGGTAGGTCATTTAAAAAAATTGAAAATAGAGAGCCTAGAAAGCTGCCCTGCGGTACACCACACTTTACATGTTAACTGTGACTTTAAAGTCTCCACATATCCTGATACCACTATCCTTCTTAAAGTGGAACTAACTGCATTTTAGCAACTTGTAATCTCATTAAAATGTGTTCATATACACCAAAAGGAAGAATATGACACATAAAAAAAATCAGAAAATAGATATGGTCATTTTCATAAATTCTTAGAATGGCTTAAGCTGGCTAGCTTGCTTGCTAGCTACTTCTAGACAGAATTGAGAGAATCCCTCACTCTGAACAGTTTTTTTTCGTACCTAGCAGAGCTGGTTAGCTAGGCAGTTTACATGCTATCTGGAGCATTCGTGACAAACTATTACTTTTTTTGCCTACATTTACTGACACCGGTCATATTCAGCAGGTGTTGCACGTTTGTAAATTCCTCCGTTTTTCTGCGCTGTGGCACACTCAGATGAGAGTGCTCTGAAATTGGAGTTGATAGTCAGAGTGAATTTGCAAGAGATACTATATGCTAACTGGATAACAGTTGTTCAAGTTCTTGCTAGCTAACCAAAAAAGTCAGTCAGTCACTCACCCACTCCACAAATGACATGACATTCTCCTAGCAGCTAGCAAACTAAAGTTATGCTCTGTGTTTTTAGCTTGCTACACAAATAGATACGCTAGCCTATTAACCACATTATGACAGGCTTGTGATTATTACCCTTGCTAGTTTGAGTGTTATGACATTCCCAGCCTTAGTTATTTTTGTTTGCTTTTTTCCAAGATATTGAGTCACTGAAACTGAAACAGTGCATCCTGAGTGGAGGCAAAAAACAATGTGACAGGCCAGCTGTGATTACCAACATGATAACAATATGTTTTGGACTACATAGAAATGTATTGGTGAATTATATATTTTTATTTTTTTATTTCACCAGGTAGGCCAGTTGAGAACAAGTTCTCATTTACAACTGCGACCTGGCCAAGATAAAGCAAAGCAGCGCAACAAAAACAACACAGAGTTACACAAACAAACTTAGTCAGTAACACAAAATAAAAAATATATGTACAGTGTGTGCAAATGTAGAAGAGTAGGGAGATAAATTGGCCATAGAGGCAACATAATTACAATTTAGCATTAACACTGGAGTGAGAAATGTGCAGATGATGATGTGCAAGTAGAGATACTGGGGTGCAAATGAGCAAGAAGATAAATAACAATATGGGGATGAGGTAGTTGGGTGTGCTATTTACAGATTGGCTGTGTACAGGTACAGTGATCAGTAAGCTGCCCTGACAGCTGATGCGTAAAGTTAGAGAGGGAGATATGTCCCCAGCTTCAGTGATTTTTGCAATTAATTCCAGTCATTGGCAGCAGAGAACTGGAAGGAAATGCGGCCACAGGAAGTGTTGGCTTTGGGGATGACCAGTGAAATATGCTAATGGAGCGTGTGCTACGGGTGGGTGTTGCTAAGACTTATAGATGACCTGGAGCCAGTGGGTTTGGCGAATATGTAGCGAGGGGCAGCCAACAAGAGCATACAGGTCGTAGTGGTGGGTAGTATATGGGGCTTTGGTGACAAAACAGATGGCACTGTGATAGACTACATCCAGTTTGCTGAGTAGAGTGTTGGAAGTTGCTGCAGGGGATGTAGAGCTGTGGCCGGGGTAGGGCTAGCCAGGTGGAAATCATGGCCAGGCAAAGAAAAATGCTTATTGAGATGATCGATTATCGTAGATTTATCGGTGGTGACAATGTTTCCTAGCTTCAGTGCAGTGGGCAGCTGAGAGGAGGTGCTCTTATTCTCCAAGGACTTTACAGTGTCCCAAAACATTTGGGAATTAGTGCTACAGGATGCAAATTTGTGTTTCAAAAAGCTATTAATCATGAATTGAACTGCATCCATCTAGTCTGCCAACAGTGCCTTAGTGTACACCATGGAATGTTGAATCAAATATAACCTATTTTTAAAACCTCTTATGACGTTGGTTTTGTAGCATAAACTGGGAATGTGATATTTTTGACTGATATTATGATTGTCTGTGCTTCCTATCTGCAAAGTAATTAAAACATTGTCAGTTCCACTTTAAGGGCTAGTAAGATGGGTGTTGCCCATTCACTCACATCTACAGGCTCCAGTACTTTGTTTTTGACTACAGCAATCCAGTCAGCCTGAACTTTGGTTTGCTGTCTGGCATAATGCTCAGCTTCACTGTAATGTTGTTCATGCTACCCAGTTCTCCGTTAAAGACATGTTTCTTTAAGATGGCCTGTTTCTCCATGTGTCATTGTATGCACTGATGGCCAGTCCAGTGTGATTTTCTTGAGCCTCACGTCCAAGAAGTGATGGATAGTCTCCTTTGATGAAGTAGAGTGCATGGCAGATTTTCAGTTTGTCCGTTTGTGACATCAGTGATGCCTCTCACAGCGACAGATTCACCTGTAAGTCCTTAACACGATGTGTGCTGGCTGAAATGGAAGGTGTTCCAGTGTCTTTTTGAAGACTATCTGACACAAGAGATACAGCTGCCCCTGTGTCAATCTCAATACGCACCGGCTGCCCCAACAGCAAGGTAGAGACATAGAAGCCCACATACTAGTCTGTCTCTAATGGTGTCATTTGAACTCACAGTGCAATGATAGGTTATTTAATGCAGCAACAAACATTGTCACTGATTCTCCCTTTTTCTGATTTCTTCTGTGGAATCTAAACCTTTAAGCAATAATAAGTGGTGTATGTAACGGTTTTCTGTAGGCGAAGGAGAGTCGGACCAAAATGCAGCGTGTAGATTGTGATCCATGTTTAATGAAAAAACGTAAAACACGAATCAATACAAATACTACAAAACAAAAAGAACGTAACAAAAACCGAAACAGCCTATACAAGTGTAACCCAACATAGAGACAGGAACAAGGACACTAAGGACAACCACACACGAAACACACAAATAATATGGCTGCCTAAATATGGTTCCCAATCAGAGACAACGATAATCACCTGACTCTGATTAAGAACCGCCAACATGTGATTTTCCTGTGCTTGTACCCCGAGTGTACAAAACATTAGGAACTCCTGCTCTTTCCATGACAGACCGACCAGGTGAAAGCTACGATCCCGCACTTGTTAAATCCACTTAAATCAGTGTTAATGAAGGGAAGGAAACAGGTTAACCCCCTAGAGTCTATTGTGCGTCAATCTAATTTATACAACAAAAAAATCCCCATCAAAACCTGCTTTGATTTGCATTGGATGCATTTCAACTTCCGCAACTGCGGTGAAAGGTGACAGAGAGAGAGCCGTTTGTCAGACCAAAAATCGGTCTTCTCATGTAAACATCTGTAGCGTCCGAACGATTTGACCTACAAACTATTATGAATATGACCACCTTTGTTCTCTGTGTTGTTCCTAATATTGAATTGCACCCACTTTTGCATTCAGAACTGCCTCAGTTCGCCAGGGTTTGGACTCTACAAGGTACTGAAAGCATTCCACAGGGATGCTGGCACATGTTGACAATGCTTCCCTCAGTTGTGTCAAGTTAGCTGGCTGTCCTTTAGGTGTTGGACCATTATTGATACACACAGGAAACTGTTAAATGTGAAATCCCAGCAGAGTTACAGTTCTTGACACACTCAAACCAGTGTGCCTGTAACTCTGTTCAAAGGCATCAAAATATTTTGTCTTATGTTGCTTCCATATATCCACAAAATTTTCCTGCCTCATGTTGCCATCTATTTTGTGAAGTGCACCAGACCCTCCTGCAGCAAAGCACCCCCACAACATGATGATGCCACCCCTGTGCTTCACGGTTGGGATGGTAGTCTTCGGCTTGCAAGCCTCCCACTTTTTCCTCCTAAAATAACAATGGTCTTTATGACCAAACAATTGTATTTTTGTTTCACCAGACCAGAGGACATTTCTCCAAAAAGTACGATCGTTGTCCCCACATGCAGTTGCAAACCGTATTCTGGCTTTTTTTATGGCGGTTTTGGAGCAGTGGCTTCTTCCTTGCTGAGCGACCTTTCAGGTTATGTCGATAAAGGACTTGTTTTACTGTGGATATAGATACTTTTGTACCTGTTTCCTCCAGCATTTTCACAAGGTCCTTTGCTGTTGTTCTGGGATTGATTTGCCCTTTTCACACCAAAGTACGTTCATCTCCTTCCTGAGTGGTATATCAGCTACGTAGTCCCATGTTGTTTTACTTGCGTACTATTGTTTGTACAGATGAACGGGGTACCTTCAGATGTTTGGAAATTGCTCCCAAGGATGAACCAGACTTGTGGAGGTCTACAATTTATTTCTGAGGTCTTGGCTGATTTCTTATCGATTTTCCCATGATGTCAAGCAAAGAGGCATTGAAAGTAGGCCTTGAAATACATCCACAGGTACACTTCCAATTGACTCAAATGATGTCAGGTAGCCTATCAGAAGCTTCTAAAGCCATTACATACTTTTCTGGAATTTTCCAAGCTGTTTAAAGGCACAATCAACTTAGTGTATGTAAACTTCTGACCCACTGGAATTGTAACACAGTTAAGTGAAATAATCCATCTGTAAACAATGGTTGGAAAAATGACTTGTGTAACGACGTTCTTCGTTTGTCGAAAGAGAGTCGGACCGAATTGCAGCGTGTTGGTTACTCATGTTTATTAATGAAACAAATAACGAAACTATACATGAAATAACTATAAATACAAAACAACAAAACGGAACGTGAAACCTATTACAGCCTGACTGGTGAACACTAACACAGAGACAGGAACAATCACCCACGAAATACAAAGCGAAACCCAGGCTACCTAAATACGGTTCCCAATCAGAGACAACGAGAATCACCTGACTCTGATTGAGAACCGCCTCAGGCAGCCAAACCTATGTAACACACACCCCTAATCAGCTACAATCCCAATAACTAAAAAACCCCACTAAGAATACAACAAACAATAAACCCATGTCACACCCTGGCCTGATCAACTAATTAACAAAATACTAAGACCAAGGCGTGACAGAACCCCCCCCCCTATGGTGCAGACTCCCGAACGCACCTCAAAACCATAGGGAGGGTCCGGGTGGGCGTCTGTCCATGGTGGCGGTTCCGGCTCGGGACGTGGACCCCACTTCATAAATGTCATTGTTCCTCCCCTTCGCGTCCTGGGATGATCCACCCTCGCCGCCGACCATGGCCGAATAGTCCTCACCCAGAAACCTACTGAATAGAGGAGCAGCTCGTGACTGAGGGGCAGCTCGGGACTGAGGCATCTCCGGACTGAAGAGCAGCTCGGGACTGAGGGACAGCTCGGGACTGAGGGGCAGCTCGGGACTGAGGGGCAGCTCGGGACTGAGGGGCAGCCCGGGACTGAGGGGCAGCCCAGCACTGAGAGGCAGCCCAGCACTGAGAGGCAGCCCAGTACTGAGAAGAAGCCCAGTACTGAGATTAAGCCCAGCCAGGCAGTAGAATCCGGCAGATCCTGGCTGACTGGCGGATCCTGGCTGACTGGCGGATCCTGACTGACTGGCGGATCCTGGCTGACTGGCGGATCCTGGCTGACTAGCAGATCTGGTGGATCCTGGCTGACTGGCGGATCCTGGCTGACTAGCAGATCTGGCAGATCCTGGCTGACTGGCGGATCCTGGCTGACTGGCGGATCTGGAAGAGTCTGGTTGACTGGCAGATCTGGAAGAGTCTGGCTGACTGGTAGATCTGGAAGAGTCTGGCTGACTGGCAGATCTGGAAGAGTCTGGTTGACTGGCAGATCTGGAAGAGTCTGGTTGACTGGCAGATCTGGAAGAGTCTGGCTGACTGGCAGATCTGGAAGAGTCTGGTTGAATAGCAGATCTGGAAGAGTCTGGCTGACTGGCAGATCTGGAAGAGTCTGGTTGACTGGCAGATCTGGAAGAGTCTGGCTGACTGACAGATCTGGAAGAGTCTGGCTGTCTGGCAGATCTGGAAGAGTCTGGCTGACTGGCGGATCTGGAAGAGTCTGGCTGACTGGCGGATCTGGAAGAGTCTGGCTGACTGGCAGATCCTGGCAGACTGACGGCTCTGGCTGCTCCATGCTGACTGACAGCTCAAGCTGCTCCATGCAGACTGGCAGCTCCTTGTAGACTGGCAGCTCTAGCTGCTCCATGCAGACTGGCAGCTCTGGCTGCTCCATGCAGACTGGCAGCTCCTTGCAGACTGGCAGCTCTAGCTGCTCCATGCAGACTGGCAGCTCCTTGCAGACTGGCAGCTCTAGCTGCTCCATGCAGACTGGCAGCTCCTTGCAGACTGGCAGCTCTAGCTGCTCCATGCAGACTGGCAGCTCTGGCTGCTCCATGCAGACTGGCAGCTCCTTGCAGACTGGCAGCTCTAGCTGCTCCATGCAGACTAGCAGCTCAGGCTGCTCCGAACAGACTGACAGCTCTGGCTGCCCCATGCAGACTGGCAGCTCTGGCTGCTCCATGCAGACTGGCAGCTCCTTGCAGACTGGCATCTCTAGCTGCTCAGGCTGCTCCGAACAGGCAGGAGGCTCCGGCAGCGCTGGAGAGGAGAAAGGCTCCGACAGGGCAGGAGAGGCGAGGCGCACTGTTGGCCTTATGCGTGGTGCTGGCACTGGTGGTATTGGGCCGAGGACACGCACAGGAAGCCTAGTGCGGGGAGCTGCTACCGGAGGGCTGGGGTGTGGAGGTGGTACTGGATAGACCGGACCGTGCAGGCGCACTGGAGCTCTTGAGCACCGAGCCTGCCCAACCTTACCTGGTTGAATACTCTCGGTTGCCCTGCCAGTGCTGCGAGGAGGAATAGCCCGCACTGGGCTATGTAGGCGAACCGGAGACACCGAGCGCAAGGCTGGTGCCATGTAAGCCGGCCCAAGGAGACGCACTGGGGACCAGATGCGTAGAGCCGGCTTCATGGCATTTGGCTCGACGCTCAATCTAGCCCGGCCGATACGCGGAGCTGAAATATACCGCACCGGGCTATGCAGCCGCACTGGGGACACCGTGCGCACCACTGCATAACACGGTGCCTGCCTGGTCTCTCTACCCCCCTGATAAGCACAGGGAGTTTGCGCAGGTCTCCTACCTGATGCAGCCATACTCCCTGATAGCCCCCCCCAAGATTTTTTGGGGCTGATTCCCGGGTTTCCATCCACGTCGCCGTGCTGCCTCCTTATACCAGCGCCTCTCCGCTTTAGCCGCTTCTAATTCCTCCTTGGGGCGGCGATATTCACCAGGCTGAGCCCAGGGTCCTTTACCGTCCAGTTCCTCCTCCCATGTCCAACTCTCCCACTGAAGCTGCTTCTGCTGCCTCTCGTGTAGCTCCTGCCTGTTAACACGCTGCTCGGTCCGAGTGTGGTGGGTAATTCTGTAACGACGTTCTTCGTTTGTCGAAAGAGAGTCGGACCGAATTGCAGCGTGTTGGTTACTCATGTTTATTAATGAAACAAATAATGAAACTATACATGAAATAACTATAAATACAAAACAACAAAACGGAACGTGAAACCTATTACAGCCTGACTGGAGTACACTAACACAGAGACAGGAACAATCACCCACGAAATACAAAGCGAAACCCAGGCTACCTAAATACGGTTCCCAATCAAAGACAACGAGAATCACCTGACTCTGATTGAGAACCGCCTCAGGCAGCCAAACCTATGTAACACACACCCCTAATCAGCTACAATCCCAATAACTAAAAAACCCCACTAAGAATACAACAAACAATAAACCCATGTCACACCCTGGCCTGATCAACTAATTAACTAAAACACAAAATACTAAAACCAAGGCGTGACATTATGTCATGTACAAAGTAGATGTTCTAACCGACTTGCCAAAACTATAGTTTGTTAGCAATACATTTGTGAAGTGGTTGAAAAAAAGAGTTTTAGTGACTCCAACCTAAGTGTTTGTAAACTTCCGACTTCAACTGTATTTAGCAGTGTTATGGCTTGGGGGAAGAAGCTGTTCAGTATCCTGTTGGTTACAGACTTGGTACATCATTACCTCTTGCTGTGCGGTAGCATAGAGAACAGTCTGACTTTGATGGCTGGAGTCTTTGACAATATTTTGGTATAGATGTCCTGGAATAGAGGTTCTGGACTCTTGCTGTGCGGTAGCATAGAGAACAGTCTGACTTTGATGGCTGGAGTCTTTGACAATATTTTGGTATAGATGTCCTGGAATAGAGGTTCTGGATGACAAAGAACTCAGGCCCCAGTGATGTAATGGGCCGTACGCACTACCCTCTGTAGTGCCTTTTGGTCGGATGCTAAGCAGTTGCCATACCAAGCAGTATGTAGTATAGTATGGTGCAGCTGTAGAACCTTTTGAGGATCTGATGGCCCATGCCATTTTCACAACTGTGTTGGTGTGTGTGGACCATGATAACATTTTATTGAGGTAAAGTCAAGGATGGAGGGGCATGACTTTAAAAATGGCAAAGTAATTAAAAAAATCTCAATCATGAGCAGTCCCCCTCCCCCTTCCAAAGAAAACACAATTTCAACAATAAAGCGTACATTTTTCTCCATCCTCCCCTGATTCAGAATATATAATTTTCATAGTCATGGCACACTTTGTTTAAGAACTATTTATTGAAATACCCCGCCTCCCCAAATAAAAGATAAACTAAAATAAAGCCATGGATTTTTCTCCAATCTCCCCTGGTTCGGAATATATCATTTTCATAGTCATGACACATTGTGTTTAAGTGCTTTGAAAATTAAAATCTGGAAAAACATTTTCTCAATAAAAATTTCAACAAAGAAAAGGCCTGGATTTTTCTCCATTCTCCCCTAAATTAAGTATATATCATTTTCATAGATATGGAACACTTTGTTTAAGAGCTAATAAATACTGAAATCCGCAAAAAAATTATGATAAACCCCCCCCCCCCCAAAAAAAAGGTGTGAATTATTCTCCATCCTACCTGATTCAGAATTTATAATGTTCATAGTCGTGGTACGCTTTGTTTAAGAGCCATAGAAGACTGATTTTTTTTTAATCATAAGGCATGGATTTTTCTCCATCCTCCCCTGATTCAGAATATCATTTTCATAGTCATGACACACTGTGTTTAAGCACTATTCTAAATCAAAAGCGTGTCACATCATAGGTTACAGGTGCATTGGAGAAGAAAGAAATGATGTAAACTGGTACAATGGACTTCTGCAAACTGTTATGCTCACCAAATAAACATGCAACTTTCTGGTCAGACTTTTGTCAAAGCCTATGCTAAAAATGGACTAGAGGAAGTGAATTGTGCAGTTGTATTGGGTCAGAAACATTACTTACACTCATCCGGCTCTGTGAGAGTGGCTTCCTGGAGATCTATTTTTGATTCCAGGTGGAACCCTTTTGGTTCCAGGTGGAACCCTTTTGGTTCCAGGTAGAACCCGGTTGGGTTCCATGTATAACCATTTCCACAAAGGTTTCTACATGGAACCCAAAAGTGTTCTACCTGGAAACAAAAAGGGCTCTGCTATGGGGACAGCTGAATAACCCTTTTGGAATGTTTTTTTCTAACAGTCTACGCCATTTTTTTAACAGTGTACGCATTGTATGCCATTGTTGTATGTTTTCTTGTCTCCATTCAATAAAACAAAAAGATGGCATCGATTCTGTGTGATGTAGAAGAGAACACCACACAAAGAGCCATAATATTAGTTTGAATGAAGTGACTTGATTCTGAATTATACAACAATCTAAGTGATCATGCTGTTTGTATGTGGCTGCTATTAAGGTGAACTGTGTTTGCGTGTGATCAGGGGTGTATTCATTAAGCCAATTCTGTTAAAAAAATGTTTCTTAAACGGAAGTAAACAGAACTAAATGGGGATTAACATACCTGCATTTGTCCAATAGAAACTCTTGTTCGCACCTGTTGGACTAATCACTATACCCTAGATCAGCTCGGTGCAGGCAAGAGTGTTCAAGGCGGTATAGAATGTGTCAATGTTGGTCACCTTGATTACTGAAGGTAACCTCATGATGGGTATAGGGAAAATTCAAGTAGTTGCCTAAACCTATCAATGTTACATTGAGCTGGGTGAATGGAATATGAATAACAGTCATCCAATATGCTGTAATAGCACAGTGTGTGCCAATGCCGCCTTAGCATTACGGCTATTTTCATACTAATTCGTATGCAGAAGTTTATCGAAATGATTACTGGAACGTTAGACGGAAATACAAGTTTTGGCTTTGATATTCGTAATACCTTTCAGATATAAAGATAAGTTGGCGGTTGGTGTAAAAATGTCTTTGTAAGAAAGGAATACAGGTGAGCCTGTGTAACCTCTCCACTAGCCCCCGTGGAAATTGAGCAGCAACAATGGCCTCCTGCCAAAAGCTCACAATTGTCACTGGCTGCAGAACATTGAGCCGGTGATTTCTGTCTATCTGTCCCCAGCACAACCTGATATTCAGGCTAATCAGGATGATGGGCATCAAAATGGACATGTTGAGGCCTTGCCCTGATCCACTAAAATGAGGGCAGAGCAGGTCACACTCAATAAATTGATTTCTATTGCGATTTTAACTACAGAAAGTGAAAGTGCTCCATGTATCCAAACTACTTAGCATGCACATACCTTTAAAAAAATACCACCACAAATATACTGCAGGGCCTAATTTGTGCTACAAAATGGAGAGCAAATGAGATCAGTTTAATTTCAACATTTCAATATCGGGAAGGTGGTCCAATTATCCTCAGGTTTATGAAATGTGTGTTGAGAGTGCTCCAACATATGAGCAGTCATTTGGGCCTAATGTGGTGCTATGGTTTTGAAGTGCAGGATATATCTGTGGAGGTGGTATTTGGTATTTATTAGGAACCCCATTAGCCTACATACACATAGCCTACATACAAGATATATGCAAAAGTATGTGGACACCCTTCAAATGAGTGGATTCAGCTAGTACAGTCAAACCCATTGCTGACAGGTGTATAAACTCTAGCACACAGCTATGTAATCTCCATAAACAAACATTGGCAGTAGAATGGCCTTACTTAAGAGATCAATGACTTTCAATATGGCACCGTCATAGAATGCCGCCTTTCCAACAAGTCAGTTCGTCAAATTTCTGCCCTACTGGAGCTGCCCCGGTGAACTGTAAGTGCTATTATTGTGAAGTGGAAAAATCTAGGAGAAACAATGACTCAGCCGCAAAATGGTGGGTAACACAAGCTCACAGAACGGAACAGTCAAGTGCTGAAGGGCGTAGCGCTTAAAAATGGTCTGCCCTCGGTTGCAACACTCACTACCGAGTTCCAAACAACCTGTGGAAGCAGTTTCAGCACATGAACTGTTCGTCGGGAGCATCATGAAATGGGTTTCCATGCCCCAGCAGCCACACATAAGCCTAAGATCACTGTGCGCAATGCCAAGTGTCGGCTGGAGTAGTGTAAAACTTGCTGCCATTGGATTCTGGAACAGTGGGAACGTGTTCTCTGGAGTGATAAATCACGGAAGTCTGACGGGCGAATCTGGGTTTGGTGGATGCCAAGAGAATGTTACCTGCCACAATTAATCGTGCCAACTGTAAAGTTTGGTGTAGGAGGAATAATGGTCTGGTGTTGTTTTCATGGTTCGGGCTAGGCCCCTTAGTTCCAGTGAAGGGACATCTTAACGCTACAGCATACATTGGCATTCTTGACGAGTCTGTGGTTCTGACTTTGTGGCAACAGTTTGGGGAAAGCCGTTTCTTGTTTCAGCATGACAATGCCCCTGTGCAGAAAGCAAGGTCCATACAGAAATGGTTTGGTGAGATTGGTGTGGAAGAACTTGACTGGCCTGCACAGAGCTCTGACCTCAACCTCATCAAACACCTTTGGGATGAATTGGAACGCCAACTACAACCCAGGCCTAATCGTTCATCATCAGTGCCCGACCTCACTAATGCTCGTGGCTGAATGGAAGCAAGACGTGGAGGCTGTTATAGCAGCAAAGGGGGGACGAACTCCATGTTGATACCCATGATTTTGGAATGAGATGTTCGACGAGCAGGTGTCCACATACTTTTGGTCATGTAGTGTATTAGGAAATACACAAAATATCTAGGTCTAATACATAAAATAGTGAAAATTATAACATAATATACACTACCGTTCAAAAGTTTGGATCACTTAGAAATGTCCTTGTTTTTGAAAGAAAAATTGATCAGAAATACAGTGTATACATTGTTAATGTTGTATATGACTACTGTAGCAGGAAACGGCAGATTTCTTATGGAATATCTACTTAGGCGTACAGAGGCCCGTTATCAGCAACCATCACTCCTGAGTTCCAATTGCACATTGTATTAGCTAATCAAAGGTTATCATTTTAAAAGGCTAATTGAGTAAACCCTTTTTAAATTATGCTAGCACAGCTGAAAACATTTGTCCTGATTGAAGAAGCAATAAAAATGGCCAGAAACAATGAAGTGAAGGCGATTCCATGTGAGAAATTGCCAAGAAACTGAAGATCTCGTACAACGCTGTGTACTACTCCCTTCACAGAACAGCGCAAACTGTCTCTAACCAGAATAGAAAGAGGAGTGGGAGGCCCCAGTGCACAACTGAGCAAGAGGACAAGTACATTACAGTGTCGTGTTTGAGAAACAGATGCCACACAAGTCCTCAACTGGCAGCTTCAATAAATATTGCCCCCAAAACCCCAGTCTCAACGTTAACAGTGAAAGGCGACTCCGGGATGCTGGGCTTCTTCTTCTTATGTAAATTGTATATTTCAGTTTTTTATTTCCAATGTATTTGCAAAAAAAATTGGAAAAAAATATTATTTTATGGGTTATTGTATTGCATAGAGGAATGAGAATTGTTCTCAATTAATCGTAGAATAAGGCAGTAACGTAACAAAATCTTAAATTTAAGCCTAGGAAGACGGTGTGGGCCTTCAGACATGTAGGGAGGCAAAGGTCATTCCACTACACAAGAAAACCAGAGCACCCTTTAATGGTTCAAACAGCTGTCCAGCTGCGGACGTTTGGACATAATTGTGTTTGACCAAATAAAAAGTTATATTACAGAAAACAAATTAAAACCTGTTGGGGATAGGGGGCAGCATTTTCACTTTGGATGAATTGCGTGCCCATAGTGAACTTCATCCTACTCTGTCCTAGATGCGAATATATGCATATTATTATTACTATTGGATAGAAAACTCTCTGAAGTTTCTAAAACTGTTTGAATTATGTCTGTGAGTATAACAGAACTCATAGGGCAGGCAAACTTCCAAACAGAAAGTGGAAATTCTGGTGCTGGTCGGATTTCAAGTCATCACCTATTCACATCCAAACAAGAAATGGATCTCTTCGCCCTTCGTACGCCGTCCACTAGATGTCAAAAGTCAGTAGAACGTGGAATGAAGCCTCTAGTGTGAGGTGGGACTTGATGGGAGGGGAATGAGTCAGTGGTCTGTCAGAATACCAGTTCCTGGTTGCGCACATTATTGTTGATATCGCCTGTGTTCCATTTCTCTGCAGACAAAAACGAATGCTCCGGTTGGAACGTTATTGGATATACATGAAAATAACATCCTGAAGATTGAGTCTCTACTTAGTTTGACTAGTTTATTCGACCTGAATATAACTTTTTGAAATTTTCGTCCGAGTTCGCCTAGACCAGCGCCAGCTTTTGAACTAACCGTGCTAGCAAAAGCAGCTAATTGGGCACCAGTAATGGACATTATGGAACAAAACAACAATTTATTGTGGAACTAGGACTCCTTGCACTGCATTCTGATGAAAGATCATCAAAGGTAAGGGAATATTTATGATGTAATTTCGTATTTCCAACATGGCGGAGATATATTGTTACGTCTTAGCGCCGTTTTAGATTATTGCATGGTATGCTTTTTTGTAACGTTTTTTAAAAATCTGACACAGCAGTTGCATTTTTTTTATTTTTTTTTATTTCACCTGTAACGACGTTCTTCTGTTGAAGGAGGAGCGGACCAAAATGCAGCGTAGTGGTTACTCATGTTTAATGATGGAAAAATGACTTGACATGAAAATACCGAAATGTATAAAAACAACAGACGGAACCGTGAAAAAACTATCCAGCTTATCTAGTGAAACTAAACACAGAGACAGGAACAATCACCCACCAAACACTCAAAGAATATGGCTGCCTAAATATGGTTCCCAATCAGAGACAACGATAATCACCTGACTCTGATTGAGATCCGCCTCAGGCAGCCATAGACTACGCTAGACATCCCACAAAACCCCAAGACAAAAACACACCACAATAACCCATGTCACACCCTGGCCTGACCGAATAAATGAAGAATAAACATAATATAATTTCGACCAGGGCGTGACATCACCTTTATTTAACCAGGTGAGGCTAGTTGAGAACAAGTTCTCATTTACAACTGTGACCTGGCCAGGATAAAGCATAGCAGTGTGAACAGACAACAACACAGAGTTACACATGGAGTAAACAATAAACAAGTCAATAACACAGTAGGAAAAAAAGGGTGAAAAAGAGTCTATATACATTGTGTGCAAAAGGCATGAGGAGATAGGTGAATAATTACAATTTAGCAGATTAACACTGGAGTGATAAATGATCAGATGGTCATGTGCTGGTAGAGATACTGGTGTGCAAATGAGCAGAAAAGTAAATAAATAAAAACAGTATGGGGATGAGGTAGGTAAATTGGGTGGGCTATTTACCAATGGACTATGTACAGCTGCAGCAATCAGTTAGCTGCTCAGATAGCAGATGTTTAAAGTTGGTGAGGGAGATAAAAGTCTCCAACTTCAACGATTTTTGCAATTTGTTCCAGTCACAGGCAGCAGAGAACTGGAAGGAAAGACGGCCAAATGAGGTTTTGGCTTTAGGGATGATCAGTGAGAAACACCTGCCGGAGCGCGTGCTACGGGTGGGTGTTGCTATCGTGACCAGTGAACTGAGATAAGGCAGAGCTTTACCTAGCATGGACTTGTAGATGACCTGGAGCCAGCGGGTCTGGCGACGAATATGTAGCGAGGACCAGCCGACTAGAGCATACCGGTCACAGTGGTGGGTGGTATAAGGTGCTTTAGTAACAAAATGGATGGCAGAGTATTGGAAGCTATTTTGTAGATGACATCGCCGAAGTCGAGGATCGGTAGGATAGTCAGTTTTACTAGGGTAAGTTTGGCGGCGTGAGTGAAGGAGGCTTTGTTGTGAAATAGAAGCCGATTCTAGATGTGATTTTGGATTGGAGATGTTTGATATGAGTCTGGAAGGAGAGTTTACAGTCTAGCCAGACACCTAGGTACTTATAGATGTCCACATATATATTGCAGTCCGCTACAGGATGTTTTTGAGCTGGTCGAGGGCAGTCAGGTCTGGAGTGAACCAGGGGCTATATCTGTTCTTAGTTCAGCATTTTTTTAACAGAGCATGCTTATCTAAGATGGTGAGGAAGTTACTTTTAAAGAATGACCGGGCATCGTCAACTGGATACCCGGGCCAGATCAATTAGAAAGGCCTGCTCGCAGAAGTGTTTTAAGGAGTGTTTGACAGTGATTAGGGGTGGTCGTTTGACTGAGGACCCGTAGAGGATACAGGCAATGAGGCAGTGATCGCTGTGATCCTGATTGAAGACAGCGGAGGTGTATTTGGAGGGCAAGTTGGGCAGGATAACGTCTATGAGGGTGCCCTTGTTTACAGATTTAGGGTTGTACCTGGTGGATTCCTTGATGATTTGTGTGAGATTGAGGGCATCTAGCTTAGATTGTAGGACTGCTAGGGTGTTAAGCATATCCCAGTTTAGGTCACCTAGCAGAACAAACTCTGATGCAAGATGGGGGGCGATCAATTCACAAGTGGTGTCCAGGGCACAGCTGGGAGCTGAGTGGGATTGGTAGCAGGCGGCAACAGTGAGAGACTTATTTCTGGAGAGATTAATTTTTAAAATCAGAAGTTCGACCTGTTTGGTATGGACCTGGAAAGTATGACATTACTTTGCAGGCTATCTCTGCAGTAGACTGCAACTCCTCCCCCTTTGGCAGTCCTATCTTGACGGAGAATGTTATAGTTGGGTATGGAAATCTCAGAATTTAAGCCAGGAGTCAGACAGCAAGGACATCAGGGTTGGCAGAGTGTGCTAAAGCAGTGAGTAAAACAAACTTAGGGAGGAGGCTTCTGATTTTGACATGCATGAAACCAAGGCTTTTTCGATCTCAGAAGTCAACAAATGAAGGTGGCTGGGGACATGCAGGGCCAGGGTTTACCTCCACATCACCCGCGGAACAGAGGAGGAGTAGGATGAAGGTCCAGCTAAAGGCTATCAAAACTGGCCGCCTAGAGGGTTGGGGACAAAGATTAAAGGAGCAGATTTCTGGGCATGGTAGAATATATTCAGGGCATGATGCGCAGATAGTGTATGGTGGGGTGTGTGTACAATGGAGGTAAGACCAGGCACTGGGTGATGATAAGAGAGGTTGAATCTCTGGACATGCTGGTTGTAATGGGTGAGGTCACTGCATGTGTGGGAGGTGGGACAAAGGAGATATCAGAGGTATGAAGAGTGGAACTAGGGGCTCCATTGTAAACTAAAACAATGATAACTAACCTGAGCAACAGTATACAAGGCATATTGACATTTGAGAGAGACATACAGCAAGGCATAAAGTAATCGCAGGTGTTGATTGGGAGAGCTAGCTCAAACAACAGGTGAGACAACAACAGCTAATCAGCTAACACAACAACAGTAGGTAAAATGGCGATGACGAGGCGGAGAGGGTCGGATTAACTACACACAGAGCCTGAGTTTGCAGCTGGGGCCGACAGATAAAAAATAAACAGAATGGAGTACCGTGATTAACGGACAGTCCACCAGGCATCAGCTATATAGCCAAGTTATCATAGTGTCCAAGGGGCAACAGTAGATGGAACAGGGAAGCCGCCACTACGCTAGCGACACGGCGTTTAAAGTTAGTAGTGCTGGCCTAGTAGGAGCGTCTGCTCCAACGGAGGCCGGATGAAGGCACCACTGATGGAGTATTCGTCGGCAGACCAGTCGTGGTGGTGCTGCGGGGCGCCGTGTCGACAGTGAATCCCAAGCCAGATGGTGAAAGAGTTATTGTGGAATTTAGTTGGCTAGTCGGGAGATGTGCCTGGCTCATGGCTAACTGGTGCTAGCTTCGTGGCAGTGGCATTAGCCAATATATTCAATTGGTAGCAGCGGTGATCCGGTGCCACGGTCCAGAGTTTACAGCAAGGATCCGGTGGAGCATTGGGCTCGAGCCGTGTATGAGTGGGGTTCGGGTGAACAGCTGAGTAGGCCTCAGGGATAGCTTCGGTACTGGGTACCACGGTGAGTGCAAGCTAGCTGTGAGCTAGCTAGCTGCAAGTTAGCTGGGAAGATCAGAAGTAGTGGTCCAGGGATTACGGCAGGAATCCAGCTTTGTTGTGGAGAGACAGTCCGATACTGGTATACTAGCGAGTATTATCCAGGCTAAAAACAGGGCTGGTTTCTGTGCAGGAGGTAAAAGCCGCTAGCAGTGGCTAACAATGACTAAATAGCTTGAAGCTAATTAGGTGGTTAGCTTCTGGAGGTTCTTGAATGTGTTCTAAAATTTAAAATAATAGCACTTCCGTATCACATTGGATGAGGCAGGTTACCAGAAGGTAGAATTGAATTAAAAATCGAAAAGAGATTGAAATATATATACAAAAAATATTAAAAATACAAAAGTACACGAGAGGACAAAACAAACACGTCTTCACTGCTATGCCATCTTGGAGGATGATGGCGTATCTTTAATTATTTGTAAAACATGTATATTTCGTCAAAGTTTATGATGAGCATTTCTGTTATCTGGCGTAGCTCTCTGTAATTTCTCTGGATATTCTGGAGGCATTTCTGAACATGGCGTCAATGTAAACCGAGATTTGTGGATATAAATATGCATATTATCGAACAAAAAATAAATGTATTGTGTAACATGATGTCATACGAGTGTCATCTGATGAAGATTATCAAAGGTTAGTGATTAATTTTATCTCTAATTCTGCTTTTGTGACTATCTTTGGCTGGGAAAATGGCTGTGTTTTTTGGATTTGGTGGTGATCTAACATAAATATATGTTGTGTTTTCGCTGTAAAAAAAATAAAAAAATCGGACACAGTGGGTAGATTAACAAGACGTTTATCTGTCATTGGCTGTTTTGGACTTGTTAAAGTGTGAAAGTTAAATATTTCAAAAAACTATTTTGAATATCACGCGCTGCCTTTTCAGCAGAGTGTTGGGGGGGGGGGCGCTAGCAGAACCCCTAGCCATAAGAAGTTAACAACAGACTTTAAGCAGGCTTATAGGGAAGGGCACTCAAAATGCTCAGCAGTGACGCAAATGACATGATTGACTGAAAAAAATTGATAGTAAGAAGATTGTGGGAGCTGTTTTGTTAGACTTCAATACAACTTTTGATGTCATTGATCATAAATGATTGAAAAAACATAGGTGTTATGGATTTGCATCCTTTGCCTTATTATGGATTGAGAGTTGCCTATCTAATAGAACACAGAAGGTTTTTTAATGGAAGCCTCTCATGCAAATTCAGTTGAGTGTGGTGTTCCGCACGGCAGCCGGCTAGGGCCCTTATTGTTTTCTGTTTTTACTAATGACCTTCCACTGACCTCGAATAAAGCCTGTCTGTCTATGTACGCTGAAGACTCAACAGTATACACATCGGCTGCAACATTAAAATACATAACTGAGACACTTAACATAGTGCTCCAGTCAGTTTTAGAATGGGTAACTAGCAATAGGCTGGTGCTAAATATTTAAAACACTGAAAGCATAATATTTTGGACAAATCACTTGCTCAACTATAAACCTAGTTTAGACCTATTATTGAATAATGTGGCTATTTTGCAAGTTGAGGAGACGAAACTGCTGGGTGTAACCCTACATAGCAGGCTGTCATGGTCAAAACATATAGACTTAATGGTTACTAGAATGGAAAGAGGTCTGTCCATGGCAGGGCGTTGCTCTGCCTTCTTCACATCTTAGTCGACCAGACACGTCCTACAGGCCCTAGTTTTGTCTCACCTGGACTACTGCCCAGCTGTGTGGTCATGTGCGGCAAATAAGGACATAGGTAAATTGCTGTTGGTCCAGAACAAAGCAGCACGTATCACACTTAGATGAACATATTGGGACAGTGTCAGTAACATGCATGTCAGTCTCTCCTGGCTCAGAGTTGGAGAGATTAACTGCATCACTATTGGTCGTTTTGATGTGTTGAAGGTACCAAACTGTCTGTTCAAGCAGTTGGCACACAGTTCGGACACTCGGTACAACACAAGACATGCAACCAGAGGTTTCTTCACAGTCCTCAGGTCCAGAACAGAATATGGGAAACGCACAGTGTTAAATAGAGCCATGACTAAATGGAACTCTCTGCCACCCCAGGTAACTCAATCCAGCAATAAAACCAGTTTCAAAAAACAGATAAAAGAACTCCACAAATGGGTCTGTGAAGAGACAAACATTTTATATATCTTGTATTGTACTTTGCACATTACTATGTATTGTGTGTTTGAACTGATATTTAGACTGTGTGAGATTTTAAATGCATGTATTTCAGACCTTGACTAATAATGTTCTGTACTATGTATAATGTCATGTTTCATGTTGACCCCAGGAAGAGTAGCTGATGCCTTTTCAGAGTCTAATGGGGATCCTAATAAATACCAAATTCCAAACATGTATCTGTTGTGTTGTATGATACAGAACAGACGGACAAACCATGCTTATTTTTACCTAATATTTCTAAAGACCCATACCATTCAGTCGTCAGCTAAATTCTGCCAGTCCTTTCAAAAGGGAAATAAAAACCTTTCTTGACAGCCAGCCCTGATTTCCTTTCAAAGTCCTCACTGCTTGCCAGTACATA
The DNA here is from genome assembly GCF_036934945.1 of Oncorhynchus masou masou. Lineage (NCBI taxonomy): Eukaryota > Metazoa > Chordata > Actinopteri > Salmoniformes > Salmonidae > Oncorhynchus > Oncorhynchus masou. Next base: position 31,757,089 of record NC_088226.1, on the reverse strand, counting down.
TAAAGCCATCCCTTTTTCTGTCATTTGAGTCAGGTTTTCTGTCCAATTTTATTCCAGTCTGCATCTGAGGACGGCTATAAATGCCTGCCTCCGACAGCTTTGATGTCACTGCTGACCTTTAGGGATTTATTTTCGTTTGGTGCTAATGAGGTGCAAGTGTCAAGCGCATGTTAGTTTGCAATTTTGTCACCTAAAAAATTGCGCAATGGCATTTTCCAGCCATTATGCCAGGTTCTGCAATTAACCTGTTTAACATCAGCTGGCTTGCGACGAGATGGGAGGTGTGGCAATATTTGAGGTGTGTCCTTAAAAACGTTCACCAATATGCCATCCTCCCCTCAACAGCCTCCTGTGATGACAACACAATATATACAATGCCTTCGGAAAGTATTCAGACACCTTGACTTTTTCCACATTTTGTTATGTTACAGCCTTATTTTAAAATTTATAAAATTCATTTTTTTCTTATTCAATCAACACAATACCCTGTAATGACAACAAGATTGGCCTGAATACCAAGCGTCATGTCTGGAGGAAACCTGTCACCATCCCTATGGTGAAGCATGGTGATGGCAGCATCATGCTGTGGGGATGTTCTTCAGCGTCAGGGACTGGGAGACAATGCAGGAGTGGCTTTGGGACAAGTCTCTGAATGTCCTTGAGTGCATCATACCCAAGATGACTCAATGCTGTAATCGCTTCCTCAATGCTGCCAAAGGTGGTTCAACAAAGTATTGAATAAAGTGTCTGAATACTTATGTAAATGTGATATTTCAGTTTTTTATTTATATAAAAAATTCTCAACCTGTTTCTGCTTTGTCATTAGAACGGTATTGTGTGTAGATTGATGAGAGAGAGAGAAAAAACTATTTAATGAAGTTTAGAATAAGTCTGTAATGTACCAAATTATGGAAAAAGTCAAAGGGTATGAATACTTTCCAAAGGCACTGTAAAATACCACTAAAAGCACTGGAAGCAACCACATATTTAGCCATGGAGTATGTTCTGATTGGCCAGTAAGGGATCAAGTTTCGACACACCTTCAAAAAAAATAATCATCAAAACCAAGCCCTTTCGTTCCACTGGCTGCTATTGTGCCCAGTGGTGTAAAGTACTTAAGTCGTTTTTGGGGGTATCTGTATTTTACTTTACTTCGACAACTTTTAATTTTACTTCACTACATTCCGAAAGAAAATGATGTACTTTGTACTTCATACAGTTTCCCAAAAGTACACGTTACATTTGGAATGCTTAGCAGGACAGAAAATGGACAAATTCGCACACTTATTAAGAGAACATCCCTGGTCATCCCTACTGCCTCTGATCTGGTGGAATCACTAAACACAAATGCTTTGTTTTTCTGAGCGTTGTTGTGTGACCCTAGCTATCCATAAATTTGCCGTCTGGTTTGCTTAATATAAGGAATTTTAAATCATTCATACTTTAACTTTTGATAATTATTATAAACTAAGTATATTTAAAACTTTTAGACTTTGACCCAATTAATATTTTACTGGGTGACTTTCACTTTTACTTGAGTCATTTTCTATGAAGGTATCTTTACTTTTACTCAAGTATGAGAATGAAGTACTTTTCCACCACTGATTGCACCCATAATTCTAGTTGTGAAAATAGCTAAAATATATGTAATTTACCATTGTGTTAGGTTTATTAATATAGAGTGTCGTGCCCTGACCTGAGATATCTCTCTTTTCTTTATATTTTGGTTAGGTCAGGGTGTGACAAGGGTGGGTACGCTAGTTTTGTATTGTCTAGGGTTTTTGTAGGTCTAGGTGATTTGTATGTCTATGGTGGCCTGACATGGTTTCCAATCAGAGGCAGCTGTTTATCGTTGTCGCTGATTGGGGATCACATTTAGGTAGGCATTTCCCTTTGGTGTTTGTGGGATCTTGTCTATGTGTAGTTGCCTGTCAGCACGCATTTGTATAGTGGTGGTTTGGTAAGTGGTCATTCTTATAATAATAATAATAATAAACAATGTACGCAAACCTTGGTCCAATCCTTATAACACACGTGACATAGAGTCCTTAAAGTCGACACAGAGGGAGAATTCCGGAATGTAGATTAAGCGGTAGGCGCATAGAGACAGATGTTGTTCGGCTCGCTGCTCTAACATCTACATCTCTTTGTTGATGCCTGTATCTCTCTTTCTCTCTCTCTCCCTTCTCTCTGTCTCCTATTACTTCCTTCTCTTTCTCTCTCTCTTTTGCTGTCTGTGTTTGTCTCGGTCTCTCAGCAGATGCTGTTTCACCTTTGGAAAGCTGTCTGCAGACTGACAGCTGCATATGGTTTTAGAATCAAGAAGACACAGAAACAGAGTTATTTCTTCGTGTCATTTCATCAAGTTTGAACCATGGCTTTATTTCCAGAACTTTGTTTCCAGAAGTCAACATTGCATTTCATTCACATCATAATTCCTTAAAAAATAAGATGTTTCCATAATTTCTAAAAAGCTAATGATGGAGATGGTGACTGCTGTTGGGCCCTGAAGTCTCTCTACCAGGGCCTGTTCTCTGTGTTTTATTAAAGCACCACATACACGTGCACCAGGGCTTTACAGGCCCAACCATTAGTTTAGACCAGCCTTTCCCTTCATCACCCGAATAATTATCCAACAACCAGTACAGTACTCCAGTCCTGTAATAATGTATGCATTTAATACAGCAGGCCTGTTCACTTTTAATGGGTCTGACTGACTTTAGACTCCAATGTCAGGAGAGAAACATTGTGTGACTGTTCATTAATCAAGCACTTTGAACATAAGAATGTGTATCTGACCGACTGGCTTGAGTAGCAGAATTTGGTGCACATTGGATAAAAGTAGAAAATTGTATATCATACACTAATGTTGATGAACAATGGGAAATAAATTATGCTTTGAAAGTTGATAAACTTGTAAACCCACTTTTGAAAAAATTACCATTAAATGTTTTGGTACACCAACTGGAGAGTTCTTCTTTCTCTCCACCCATTCAGCATCATTCACACCCTCCTAAACCTAAGCCCCTCCCATCTCTTTAAGGATTTCCATTTGAGGCCATGTGCTAAGCAGAGTGAGTACGGTAGTGTATTAAACAACAAAATATTTTGAGACCAAAGGCTGGCTTAAGCTACTTCTATCGACATGTCTGTAGACAGATGTCGCAGTGAATATTCTTTTGTCAGTGTCGTTATGAAAAAGCATAAACACAAAAATCAAAGGCTGCATGACTTCAGCAGCCTGGTGGTCCAAAATAACATGACTGGTGTATTTAGACAACTGATAAACCCATCCGTTTAAAAATGTATTTAATATACAGTACCAGTCAAATGTTTGGACACACCTACTCATTCAAGGGTTTTTCATTATTTTTTTACTATTCTCTACATTGTATAATAATATTGAAGACATCAAAACCACAAAATAACATATATGGAAACATGTAGAAACCAAAAACGTGTTATACAAATCAAAATATATTTGAGATTTGAGATTCTTCAAAGTAGCCACCCTTTGCCTTGATGAAAGCTTTGCACACTCTTGGCATTCTCTTGACCAGCTTCATGAGGTAACCTGAAATGCATTTCAATTAGCAGGTGTGCCTTGTGTTGGATCCTGTGTTTTACATTATAGCCATTACCATATATATGATTGAATATTATCTGCTTTTGTCTTGTGTGGATGTATGTATGTGTCATGCAACATAGCTGACTTGAAACGTTGTTAAAAGTTTCAAGGCCATGGGACTTTCTCATGATTGAAAAATAGCATGAAGATGAACTGTTCAATGAGTGGGGGGGAGGGGGCACATTCAGAGCGTGGTGTTGCGAGAACAAGCGGTCTTTTGTTAGATAACAGGAGCCAGGTGCCAGATAACGGTATGGAGCATGAGCGCATGGATGTTCTTCACAGCAACAGTTACATCTATCAACAGAAGCGCCAAGAGGCGGGGACCCGCCTGAGCGCCTGCAATAGGCTGAGCAAGTTTAAACCACGCCCAGTCTCTACTGTGATAGGCCAACAGACGGGTTGGAACTGTCTATCACAGTATAAAGAATAATGTTTACATACATCTTGTCAGTTCCCTGTTCTGCCCTGCTTGGTATTACAGTGAGCCCGTATATACGAAAGTTGCATTTGCTATTTATTACTTAGCTAATAAAAAATACATAGTATAAAATCGGTGATTCTTTGTTATATTTATCCTGATACCAGATTCGAATGGAAGTGGGAACATCCTGTTGGGGGATATATCACATTTACATAAGTATTCAGACCCTTTACTCAGTACTTTGGTGAAGCACCTTTGACAGCGATTACAGCCTCAAGTCTTCTTGGGTATGACGCTACAAGCTTGGCACATTTGTATTTGGGGAGTTTCTCCCATTCTTCTCTGCATATCCTCTCAAGCTCTGTCAGCTTGGATGGGGAGTGACACTGCACAGCTATGTTCAGTTCTGTCCAGAAATGTTTGATTGGGTTCAAGTCCGGGCTCTGGCTGGGCCACTCAAGGACATTCAGAGACTTGTCCCGAAGCCACTCATGAATTGTCTTGTCTGTGTGCTTAGGGTCATTGTCCTGTTGGAAGTTGAACCTTTGCCCCAGTCTGAGGTCCTGAGTGCTCTGGAGCAGGTTTTCATCAATGATCTCTGTAATTTTCTCTGTTCATCTTTCCCTCGATCCTGACTAGTCTCCTCGTCCCTGCCGCTGAAAAACGTCTCCACAACAGGATGTTCCCACTTCCATTCTTCAGCATAGAGATGGTGCTACGTTCCTCCAGACGTGACACCTGGCATTCAGGCCAAAGACTTCCATCTTGGTTTAATCAGACCAGAGAATCTTGTTTCTCATGGTCTGAGAATCCTTTAGGTGCCTTTTGGCAAACTTTTATGTAATCAATTTTATTATAATAATAACGTAACAAATGTGGAAAAGGAGAAGGGGTCTGAATACTTTCCGAATGCGCTGTAGGCAGAAGTGTGCTACATGGCAGACCAATCTGAACTCATCTCTTGGCATATCCAGCCCATCCATTATCTCAGCCAATCATGTCTAGCTGTTAAGTTCCTGCCTTTTTCAGTGGCTCCACCAACAAGGCTAGTAATTGACATTTTTTATTTGTATTTACAGATGACGTACAAGTTTGTTATTGAGTCACATGAAAGTTCCAGAAGGCATTTCTGCCCCCCCCCCCCCCAAAAAGCATTTTTTTTAAATAAATGTTTACGTTCCAATGCCTCTCCTGTGAAGTACTGGCACGATACATACGCAAAGTTTCCTGAAACGAGTCACATATACCTTTATAGTGATGGTGCAGATTTGTATAAAGGCTTGTATACCTACAAAGTAGTATCGTCATCTATATTTATTTTTCATAGTCATACATACAGTAGTTTTAGCATTTAGCATATAGCAGATTCAGCATCCTCACCCTGCACAGCAATACAGTATAATACATGAACAGCCCTGGCTGCAGAATAGTAATCCATATTTTAATAATGTTCTGTGTTCTGCCTGCTGCTGTATCCAGCCTGCTACTCACATCCTCTGGTGTTTTTAATAAGGATTCTGTGACTACATAGGTTTCTGGAGCATACCTCAGGTAAACAGAGTTCATCGACACAAAACCACAGTGAAATAAAACTTTACCTCACTTGAAAGTCTAAAGTTCATATTTACATTATGTTAGGCAGTGCTTATTTTGAGCCGGATCCTCTCAGATTTGACTTACTTCGTTCCGACACCTATTTACCCGAATCCTGTACCTCTCGCGGCATGATTTATTAATTGTTTCACTGTTCGCACTGTAAACATTCTAATAAAAGTGAAGAGCGTTAAATCAAGTTGCGTCTTTGTTATTTATTCTTCCCCGCAGAAAGACCCTCATGTAAAAGCGCGGTCATCCTTCTGTGTAATCATCCTATCCTGTCAGACTGATTCCAGACCTGCTCTCTTATTTGTACTTAGAGGTTATGGGGAGGGCCGGTGCGGTAAGTAACTGATCTTGACACAGGTCTTGGTAGTGGTGGTCAGCTAGTGAAGAGGTCCCTACGTAATCATGTCACCTAGCCTAGGCTAGTCGTCTCCCTACTGAAATTAAAATGTGGGAAAACCAAATAAAAAATGGATAAGAAAAGGTAATCGAGTTTGATGATATTTTGATGACAAAAATCCAGAGAAACCTGGTTAATCGAACCCAGAACTAGTCAGAAAACTGTCAGTGCTTGAGGAGAGGAGTAAGGGGCAAACTGATCCTGATGGCGATGCCTTAGCTAGCAGCACTGTTAATCCCCCCAGTTTAGCATCACCACTGGCACCTCCACTAGCAGGTAGGCCTTCTACTAGCGAGTCATACTCGGCGGGAGAGGGAGACGGGGAGCTAGGGGTGGACAGTGCATCCACCGACAAAGTGCTCAGAGCAGGTGCAATTTGCAGTTCAAGATCAAGCAAATGTTTAACCCCTGGCTTGTCATGCAGATTTCAAAGCTGGGCTGTACAACAAAAGGTAGGGAGCTTGGGTCTAGAAAAGACTGGAGGGATTAAACTAGCTAACAAAAGTGTGGGTGGAATGTACAGTAACATCCTCTGCCTCTGACATAAAAACAGACTGAGCCCTCAGAAAAAGGTTTGTTGAACATGCCTGAACCAAGGCGCATTTGGTGGCAGCAAGCATTGTAGACAAAGCTAAGGACACCCAGGTTATAGTTAACACTTAAAATAACAAAATAGACACTGCAGACAGTCTTCCAAACAGCCTTAGAAGGAGACTCAACATCACAGCCACAGGCCCGCTCATGGCTTTGAGCAAGAAATTGACTGTCAAGAGTGTAATGGACTTGACATGTGAAGAGTCATGTTTTTCCTTTACAAACTTGTTCTGAAGTTATATTGTGATATTTATGTGACATTGATGTCTTAAGAATTCTATGAAATTCAGGTCTTGGCCCCACAGCTGAGAATGTGTGCATATGCATATGGCGGGTGTTCTGCAGTGACGTCTAACCCGTTCCTGTAGACTGATGTCTAGAAAAGTAGGCTATAAGAAATTCGGACTTGTTTAAAGCCTGCAGCTACACTAAAGTATGTAGGCATGCTGTACTGCAGTGACGTCTAAAATGCTTTGAATTAATCAGCACCTTGGAGAGTGCTGTTCATTTCATCACCATAGATAGTAGGCTACTTGGCTGTTTACACGTTGTGTTTGTCACTTTTTTCTCAATGTGTTCTGGTACCTCAGAGCCCTCCGGATACCCCCGGAGGGCTCTGTATTTGGGATTCTGAATTTATTGTTTGAAGGGGTAATCTGTGATTTGTACTTCCATTTTTGGACCTTTAAATTAATGATATAAATCTGTTGATTCTTGAGGAATATATTTTATGAATGCCTTGACCGCTCAGTTATTATTTAAACTGCAGAAAGACCCTTTAGTGTAGTCCAGATACTGTATCTACCTGGTACTATCAGCTTTTCTCCTGCAGTCTTTAAAATGTTCTGAGGAAAACAAAGAAAGTGTGGTAATTAATCCTAATTGGAAATGAGGGAAATCAGCTCCGTGAGTATTAAGGTAATGCACATACATCTACAGTATGTTCCTCATTTGAACCCTATGTTATACTCAAGTTTAATGTATGGCAGTGACACAACTTTAACTTCAGCCTTTAATGAAGATTTTACAAATGGCTTTATTAATTAACGTTATTGTACAGTGTTAGCCACCACCCTTCTTCCTAGCTATGAGGACCATCAGACACCTTAAAGACTATGGGCTCAATTCAATCTGTATCGCTGATGCGTTACAGATAGTGTGTAAAACATTTCAAGTTAATTTCCTATTGAGACGAAATTGCAACATTGACCATGAATGCAGTCTCCTCTAACACTGGAACAATGCGTTTAAATTCCAATTAAGCTGTAATGCTGAATTTCTGTGATACGGATTGAATACTGCCCTATGTATCTATTAATTTGGTATTTCTCATAATTTATATTTGTTTTTATCTGTTTATAGAAATGTTCATGTTCAGTGTTACTGAACACTGTTTTTATTGACCTTTGTGATTATGGTTTATCTGGCAGGTGTAATCAGCATATATTATCCCCCTCCATCTGCTGTTGAATAATACAATACGTGACAATGTGGTTCATTGTCATCTTTCATTGTAAATCCACACAGTCACATTGAAGCTACCGAAAGCCAAGGGCGCTTAACGCTTAACTTGTGGTAAAATCCTTAAGTCTATTGACGCCCCCATCAAAAACTCCCCATCAAAATCTGTCAGTTTAAGCTAGAGATATCCACATGTGTTGCGTCTCAATCCACCACATCCGCCTATGTCAGCCTTCCACATCTGCGGTGGAAGGTGGCTGAGCTACAGAGGTGTTTGTCAGACAATGAGACATCTCTAAAAGTCAGTCTTTTCATGGAAACATATGTAGAGTCTGGAAAATATTCATGGAAAGATCAGATTCTCGCAAACACAATGGTGTTCTCCGTTTTGCTGTATGACCCCCACAAGTACCGTAGGACTCTTCTGAAGGTAGCCTGGTACCTGTTGAAAAAAATGGAAGTATGGAGGTAGTTTTGTGCAAAAAAAGGGGGTTAAATATGTGTCCAAAACCCCAAAATAGTAACTGAGCTTTCTTAATCTCCTAGATATAGGACAGACACTTCAAAACCTTATTCCTTATAATACATTATTTGTGTCACGTTCTGACCATCGTTCTTGTGTGTTTTCCTTGTTTTAGTGTTGGTCAGGACGTGAGCTGGGTGGGCATTCTATGTTGTCTGTCTGGTTTGTCTATTTCTATGTTTGGCCTGATATGGTTCTCAATCAGAGGCAGGTGTTAGTCATTGTCTCTGATTGGGAACCATATTTAGGTAGCCTGTTTTGTGTTGGGTTTTGTGGGTGGTTGTCTCCTGTGTCAGTACCACACGGGACTGTTTCGGGTTTTCGTGGTTCTTGTTTTGTAGTCTATTTCATGTATAGTTTCGTTATTAAAGGAACCATGATTTATAACTACGCTGCGTCTTGGTCCAATCCCTGCTCCACCTCTTCTTCAGATGAAGAGGAAGAAGAGACCAGTTACAATTTGAGTGTTTTGCCATTTATGAATGTCTTATTCAATGCGTTTCTATGGGCTATAGTAGAAAAGGCCAAATTCTATATTATATCAAATAATTAAAACAAATTATAATTATACCTACAGGGTCCTAAAATCAAAAATCAACTAGTTAAATGATCCATGGTATCACCATCTTAAACCAATTCCATATGATAGCTTAGTTGAAGATAGTCTTATAAATCATTCTTTAACATGTCTCCTCCCCTTCATCTACATTGATTAAGTGTATTTAACGATCAACATCAATAAGGTATCATAGCTTTCATCTAGATACACCTGGTCAGTCTGTCATGGAAAGAGCTCTTAATGTTCTTAATGTTTTGTACTCTCAGTATATAATGAGAAAACATGACATTGATTTCAAATATACTTGGCAAAAAGACAATAACGAACAATTGTTTTGTATAACCTTAGTAATCCCCTTTTCATTGTAAGAATCTGAAAATGTATATTGGACTCAGTCCTATTCTAAAAGAACAGCTCGTCCAGAATGTGAGCAGAATAATTTGAATATGTATCATTTAGATAGCATTTACAGAGCTGTCAGAAAAACAACTGGATTTTCCTCTAATAGGGGCTAGGCAGCTGTCTCTACTGCTGTGTATGTCAAGCGCTGAGCTGAGCACATAGTGGCCAAGAACAATACCTCGATGTGGTATGATTTGGTCCAGACCGGGGTGAGCCCACAGACCCAAGGTTTAAACATCTGGACATCTGGGTTAAACAAATGAGCTTTCTCTGAATCTTGGATCAATGGATACTTTTCCCTTAATGATTTTTCCCAAATCAGTGAAAACTGTGCCTTGTCATCATGGAATACTGAGGGGGATGGAAAGATGGAAATACATTCAGCCTCCTGATAGAGGAAATTATGGTTGACATGACTAATTATGTATACATTCCAATCAGAACTGACTAGTCAAAATGCTATAATGTACTGTACATGTGAATTTTCTCTCTTGCTCCCATTCCCAATTGTATATAATGTAGTCAGGAGTTTAGTAACAATGAAGGTCTGTTCCTTAGTTCATTCAGTTGTACAATCTCCAGGTGGTGGGAACGGCCCATCTCCAGACTGTCTAGAATGTTGATTTATACTGACTGGCCTTGACTTCGTGCTGATAACGCGAAGGATCCAGAGTTAGAGGGCCCCTCTACTTGTGAAATAGATAGAACGTTTAGAAAATGCTGACGTCATTTTCAGTTTATAACCTGTGGAAATATGTGTATGCGGTTAGTACTCTCTTGTAATAAACGCTGTTACCTTTGGCTTTTAAGACTGGTCTCGATCTACTTCATGCATAATTAATGAACTTACAACTCATTAATGAATTAGAAATGAGTGCGAATTGGTTTTGGCAATAAAACATACAGGAATTTAGAATTCCTCTATCACCTCCACTCACCATATGAGTAACTTTAGCCATTAGCTCACGTCAACCAAAATGATCTTACCTTATTCCCTTTCTATGTTTACTTTCTCCTTTAGCACTTCTCCTTTAGCCGATCTGGGGTTTACTTAATGAAATCACACATCCATATCATCCATTCCGCTGCGTTCTTAAATATGTTCTTAAATATGCTAACGAGTCCTATGCCGAGCCTGCTCACCACACATTTTCAATTAGTTACGTTGTCACCCGGATAAATGTGTCATTGTAAATGCAACCATATGCTCACACCACTTAATATCAGGGGAAAGATTAATAGTAAATGATTGAGTGATTGCACCACTCTGGAACACTAATATTGCTGGCTGATAAGATATTAAATTAATCCAGACCCTGATATGAGGAGTCAAGCATGCAGGCAGTAGTATTTTCCTTCCTTCTGATTGACTGAACATTGAGCTGTGACATAATTGGGTTGGTAACAAAGTGACCGTGGAGTGTGAATAAGTCTTTAACAAGGCTTTTGATCTGATAAACACGCAGCAGACACAGAGGCAATGAAGGCCCTCCCATTACAAGCTGCCAGACATACTGTACACGCAGACAGGCACATCTTCTGGGCTGCTGCTGGAGTTGTATTGTGGGTAGCAGCAGTCATTCTCATTCAAGGTAAGACTTCAGCTGAAGTGGCTTGATATCACCTCGGCACTTAGCTATGTACGAAATTGGATGTTGCTTTATCTCCTTATTAGCGATGCACTTGTCTTTCTGTATGCCACTGTTTCAGGTAATGGCATGTATAAAGTGGCGATACTGACTCTCAATCAAATTCTCTCGTCAAAAAGTGTGTTACTAATTTCCAATTTCCTTCCCACTCAGTAAACCTGTTGGTTATTATCTCACTAACACATCTCATCTACACCTCAACATACGCTCTCATCTGTCTTTAACAAGGTAATATGCCACAGTAAACAAGGTATTTGTTCTTCACATACATGCAGTGTGGGAGAATCGTTCGCAACATTGACTTTATTTTCACCTCAACTAACACCTGTGAACTAAGACGTGACTTCAATAATTAAACTATGTATCTCTTTTACCCTCATTGCTGGGTCTGCTCCTTCACTTATGTGCATTTGTCATAATTTACTTCCCTCATCTCTTGCCTTTATCAAAATGATAACACATCCAAACCACTATAAACAGTTTGTCCATGTTCTCACGTATTCCCCATCCCAGATGTTGGTGGGCCCGTCCGTCTGGTTCTCTTATTGTGTGTTTTTTATTAGCATAAGCCGCCCTCCCACATGGCACACACGTACCAGACCCCAGCAGGTGGAGACATCTCAGAGCAGCAGGGGTGAGCCTGTCCACCGACACAGAGGGAATACCACTCTGAACTCCCCCACCGCCCGCCTACTCTATCTCCCTCTCTATCAGACCCCTCGTCCTCCTCCCCATCCTCCTCCCCAGCACTCAGCCTATCTGGAGACTGTCTAGGAATGATAAATGGAGGACGGAAGACCGATGGCCACAACCTCAGAAGGAGCAAATAGAATAGATGATCCAGGGCCGTTAAACTGCTTCCTGTCGCAGCCGATGACAGTCAAAGTGTTGTTGAGGTGTTGACGCGATGATGTCTGATCCGTGGTTGTTGGATGAATGAGGGGATGGTTGCAGCATGGATGTGTTGGTATAATTTTTGTAAAAAACTATTAAATTAAGGAACTCCCTTTGAGACTTTTCTCATTGGGAGACCTGAGCATGAAGGCAGCTCCTAATGGATATTGTAAATGGGTATTGAGATGTGTGTCCATGGTGTGCTTCTTAAGGAGTCATGGATATTGAAGTATTGTCCTCAAAATGTGTTTTTCTGTGGAATTGATAGTAATTGGCATGTCTAATTATGAAGTATTCTCAATCAATTATGGAACATTCTCCAGAATGATGAAAAATGTCATTCAATTACACACACTTTTAAATCCACTACATAATCATATCAATTAGTACCCACATGAAGGTTTTTATAAGAAAACATATGCAGTCTGCACTTATCAAATCATGCCTTTTCCTGCAAAACAAACTTTAATATGCATACGCACACACTCTAATACATACACAAACACACACATTGTAATGTTGTTGTTTTGTGGATTTTATATTGAAAATGTGTCATCATCATGTATTGTATGATGTTGTCACGCCCTGGTCTTAGAATTTTGTGTTTTCTTTATCTATTTGGTCAGGCCAGAGTGTGACATGGGTTTTTGTATGTGGTGTGTTTTGTCTTGGGGTTTTTTCACATGTATTGGGATGGTAGCTTAGTGGGGTGTTCTAGGTGAATCTATGGCTGTCTGAAGTGGTTCTCAATCAGAGGCAGGTGTTTATCGTTGTCTCTGATTGGGAACCATATTTAGGCAGCCATAATCTTTGAGTGTTTTGTGTGTGATTGTCCTTGTGTTAGTTTGCACCAGTTTAGGCTGTTTCGGTTTTCACGTTACGTTTATTGTTTTGTAGTGTTTGTGTTTAGTGTGTTTTTTTCATTACACATGAATCTCAATAGCCACGCCACCTTTTGGTCCGACTCTCCTTCACCTATAGAAAGCCGTTACAGATGTGTTGTTTTATTTATGATGTCGGCTGCTGTGTTTTGTTGTGATACAACTGTTTTAACCCTGTTTGGACCTCAAGGGATCCTAATAAATATCCTAATAAATAATAAAAAATACTTCCTCTGATTTAGGAGATAAACATCTATATCTCGATTTAATTACCTCAGATAACATTTGTACGCTCTGCTCCACTTTGTACTCATCACTGAAATGAATGAAAACCTGACTTCCATTGCTTTGGCTCCTTTAGCAAAAGCTATAAGAGAAATTAAACCCAACCACACCCCAGGGAAAGTATGATGATACAAATGAACATTATATTAAAGGCACAATGCATTAAAATACATGTTTGCCCTGTGTTTTATAGAACTTCAACAAGGCTTCTGCTTGCAAACGCTGGCAGCAAACTAGTTTGTTGAATTTTTTAATACGGTTAGTTCTTGTCAAGACTGAAATGGAAGTGGCAGATTTTTTTGATTTTGATCCCGATCCTATGGAAGCACTGTTTCCCCTTGTAGCAATCGCTATTGATGGGATTGAAAATGAGTCCCAGGAGAATACTGAATTATGTGGAGGAGGTGATCCCGACATACAGTGACCTCTCCTTTCGGGCTCACTTTCGGATGGGTTGGGAAACCTTCCAGGCACGTTGCAATACATTTGTATATTGTATTTGTATCAGATGTTATATATTATGTGCATATTACTCTTTAATAATGTCTGAAAGCTGTCTGAACCCTAAATACAATCAAACAATCAAGCCCAACATCAATGATCTAGCTAGCTAGCCAACCACATCTTTGCAGTCTCTATTCACATTGTGTTTGTTCAGGTGAATTGCCATTTCAGCAACTGAATTAAAAGCAAAGAAAACATATCAAAATGTAGGCCAATACATATTTCATTGTCCAAATGTAAAAAGCAATGATTCACCAATACTTAATTAATGAATTTAGTAACAGCATCCTCATGAGTTATAGCCTATTATTAAAGATACTCTGCACTGTAAACCTATGTAAGCTGCCTATCAATAGGCTACTGACGCCATCTACTGGCAGATTATGCATTGGAATTGTGCGGTAATGCAACACCACCAATGAATAAGATTAGACAAGATTGTTGAGTGTTCTCAGCTGAAAGACAAAGCTAACATACTCTTATTTTGTTTTGTTCCACATACTGTGTGAAGACCTGATTCCTCCAGTGCCTCATAGCGATGGACCCATTGAAAATAGGTTGTTGGCCTCCCTGTGGCTGATGGCCAACCAGGAAAGTGGCGGACCAGTTCAACCTCAGCAATGGAACATTGCATCACCAATTCATTCAAGTGGTCACAGGCCTCACCCAGCTGGTGCCTGACTATGTGAAGTGGCCTGCTGTAGAGCAGCTGCCAGTGGTAGAGACTGCATTCGAAAGACGTTCCCTGGGGTGATTGGGTGTATAGATGGCACCCATATCAAATCAAATCAAATTTTATTTGTCACATACACATGGTTAGCAGATGTTAATGCGAGTGTGGCGAAATGATTGTGCTTCTAGTTCCGACAATGCAGTAATAACCAACAAGTAATCTAACTAACAATTCCAAAACTACTGTCTTATACACACAAGTGTAAGGGGATAAAGAATATGTACATACAGATATATAAATGAGTGATGGTACAGAGCAGCATAGGCAAGATACAGTAGATGGTATCGAGTACAGTATATACATATGAGATGAGTATGTAAACAAAGTGGCATAGTTAAAGTGGCTAGTGATACATGTATTACATAAAGATGCAGTAGATGATATAGAGTGCAGTATATACGTATACATATAGGTTGAGTAATGTAGGGTATGTAAACATTATATTAGGTAGCATTGTTTAAAGTGGCTAGTGATATATTTTACATCATTTCCCATTATTAAAGTGGCTGGAGTTGAGTCAGTGTGTTGGCAGCAGCCACTCAATGTTAATGGTTGCTGTTTAACAGTTTGATGGCCTTGAGATAGAAGCTGTTTTTCAGTCTCTCGGGTCCCAGCTTTGATGCACCTGTACTGACCTCGCCTTCTGGATGATAGCGGGGTGAGCAGGCAGTGGCTCGGGTGGTTGTTGTCCTTGATGATCTTTATGGTCTTCCTGTAACATCGGGTGGTGTAGGTGTCCTGGAGGGCAGGTAGTTTGCCCCCGGTGATGCGTTGTGCAGACCTCACTACCCTCTGGAGAGCCTTACGGTTGTGGGCGGAGCAGTTGCCGTACCAGACAGTGATACAGCCCGCCAGGATGCTCTCGATTGTGCATCTGTAGAAGTTTGTGAGTGCTTTTGGTGACAAGCCACATTTCTTCAGCCTCCTGAGGTTGAAGAGGCGCTGCTGCGCCTTCTTCACGATGCTGTCTGTGTGGGTGGACCAATTCAGTTTGTCTGTGATGTGTATGCCGAGGAACTTAAAACTACCCTCTCCACTACTGTTCCATCGATGTGGATAGGGGGGTGTTCTCTCTGCTGTTTCCTGAAGTCCACAATCATCTCCTTAGTTTTGTTGACGTTGAGTGTGAGGTTATTTTCCTGACACCACACTCCTAGGGCCCTCACCTCCTCCCTGTAGGCCGTCTCGTCGTTGTTGGTAATCAAGCCTACCACTGTTGTGTCGTCCGCAAACTTGATGATTGAGTTGGAGGTGTGCGTGGCCACGCAGTCGTGGGTGAACAGGGAGTACAGGAGAGGGCTCAGAACGCACCCTTGTGGGGCCCCAGTGTTGAGGATCAGCAGGGTGGAGATGTTGTTGCCTACCCTCACCACCTGGGGGCGGCCCGTCAGGAAGTCCAGTACCCAGTTGCACAGGGCGGGGTCGAGACCCAGGGTCTCGAGCTTGATGACGAGCTTGGAGGGTACTATGGTGTTAAATACCGAGCTGTTGTCGATGAACAGCATTCTCACATAGGTATTCCTCTTGTCCAGATGGGTTAGGGAAGTGTGCAGTGTGGTTGAGATTGCATCGTTTGTGGACCTATTTGGGCGGTAAGCAAATTGGAGTGGGTCTAGGGTGTCAGGTAGGGTGGAGGTGACATGGTCCTTGTCTAGTCTCTCAAAGCACTTCATGATGACGGAAGTGAGTGCTACGTGGCGGTAGTCGTTTAGCTCAGTTACCTTAGCTTTCTTGGGAACAGGAACAATGGTGGCCCTCTTGAAGCATGTGGGAACAGCAGACTGAGATGGGGATTGATTGAATATGTCCGTAAACACACCAGCCAGCTGGTCTGCGCATGCTCTGAGGGCGCGGCTGAGGATGCCGTCTGGGCCTGCAGCCTTGCGATGGTTAAAACGTTTCAATGTTTTACTCACCTCAGCTGCAGTGAAGGAGAGTCCGTATGTTTTCATTGCAGGCCGTGTCAGTGGCACTGTATTGTCCTCAAAGCGGGCAAAAAAGTTATTTAGTCTGCCTGGGAGCAAGACATCCTGGTCCGTGACTGGGCTGGTTTTCTTTTTGTAATCCGTGATTGACTGTAGACCCTGCCACATACCTCGTGTCTGAGCCGTTGAATTGAGATTCTACTTTGTCTCTGTACTGAAGCTTAGCTTGTTTGATTGCCTTGCAGAGGGAATAGCTGCACTGTTTGTATTCGGTCATGTTTCCAGTCACCTTTCCCTGATTAAAAGCAGTGGTTCGCGCTTTCAGTTTCACGCAAATGCTGCCATCAATCCACAGTTTCTGGTTTGGAAATGTTTTAATCGTTGCTATGGGAACGACATCTTCAACGCACGTTCTAATGAACTCGCACACCGAATCAGCGTATTCGTCAATGTTGTCTGACGCAATACGAAACATATCCCAGTCCACATGATGGAAGCAGTCTTGGAGTGTGGAATCAGATTGGTCGGACCAGCGTTGGACAGACCTCAGCGTGGGAGCTTCTTGTTTTAGTTTCTGTCTGTAGGCAGGGATCAACAAAATGGAGTCGTGGTCAACTTTTCCGAAAGGAGGGCGGGGCAGGGCCTTATATGCGTCGCGGAAGTTAGAATAACAATGATCCAAGGTTTTGCCAGCCCTGGTTGTGCAATCGATATGCTGATACAATTTAGGGAGTCTTTTTTTCAGATTAGCCTTGTTAAAATCCCCAGCTACAATGAATGCAGCCTCAGGATGTATGGATTCCAGTTTGCAAAGAGTCAAATAAAGTTTGTTCAGAGCCATCGATGTGTCTGCTCGATTATCGTCAGGGGACCCTCCAACAACAGGGATGCCACATAAACTGAAAAGGCCATGCCAGCTTCCAACTCCAGGCAGTGTGCGACAGCTAGCTCATGTTTACAAACATCTAAACAGGGAATGTTAAGCAGAGCAAAACAGGGGAACCGAAGAGCAGACTCAGATGAGGAAACAAGGATGAATGAACCAAAATATTTATTGTTGCACAGAGCGACATGGATTGCAGATCCGGGGAAGCTTGGATGAGTTGCAGAAAAAAACAGATGTGGAGACTGAGGTTGGAGTTGGCTGAGTAGCACAGGGTAAACAGGTCCTGAGGGGAATCCAAGGTAGTGGTGATGAGTAAAATCCAGCGCAGGGTAGTTGGGTGGTGAGATGTGGAACAGGAGACAGGAGCCAGAGAGGTAGCTGCAAAGAGAGAATAAACAGTATCAGGCAGAGAAACAGGCACAGCAGAGTAACAGGATCTTGAGTAATCATAAATGGCTAGAATAATGAACTGACTGAGCAGAGATTACGATCTGGCAAATTGGAAGTGGCAGGACTGAGTATTTGTAGAGGTCTTGATTATGGAACGAGTTGCAGCTGCTAGGGATCTGCTCTGACTCCAGCACACCTGTCTCCAACCACACAATCACACAGAGGGAGAGAGTGCAGGTCAATATTTTTTGAACGGGAGAGGACATCGTCTTGGACTGGTAAGTTCTTTTCATGCTAATGCCCTTGTTTGAAATTAATAATATAAAATATTATTTGTGATTTTTATTTTATTTTAGAAGCAATATATAAACATGTAATGTCATGAAATGTGAGATGCGTGTGTCTGACGCCCCCACCCCAACCCACATAAAAAAGCCTATTTGAGTCTGTTGAGGAGAGGGCAGGAACACATCAATGGCCAAAGTGAAATGGAGACAGTAGATACAGCTGGTCTGTTGTAATATAATAAAGACAGTAGATCTAGCTGGTTTGTCATAATATGAGACAGTAGATCCAACTGAAATGTCATAATATAAAAGAGACAGTAGATCTAGCAGGTCATAATAATATATATATATATTTTTTCTCCATTGTTTTGGGGGGGGTGTGAGAATACCATTTTGATATTTTGTATATAGTCATTTGTTTCAAAAGGTATACCTTCACCAATTTGGGTACATTTGGGCTACTCGTGTGGGACACCTGTTGGACTTCATGATAAATGTCATGTAGCACACTCATTTTGGAAGTTATTATTCTGAAACTTCCACAAGTACTGTTGCCCTCATCATCCTGAATGTTTGTTTTATGTTGTTAATTTTAAAGATGATGATACAACAATAAAGAGAAAAAAACATACGTTTTTTTTCATTGTATTATCTAAACCAGATCTATTGTGTTATATTCTCCTACATTCAATTCACATGTACACAAACTTCAGTGTTTTCTTTCAAATGAATATGCATATCCTTGGTTCTGTGCCTGAGCTACAGGCTGTTAGATTTTGGTATGTCTTCAGGCGGAAATTGCACAAAGTAGGGGGGAGCTGTAAGGGGTTAAACTCAGTTTTCAAAATTCCTGACATTCAATCCTCGTAAAAATTCCCTGCCTTAGGTCAGTTAGGATCACAACTTTACTTGAAACCTTTCACACATACCATCATACGGTGTGATCGTTCTACAGTGGACCATGAAGCATACAATCACACCCGTGTGACTAGAACGCGTATTTAGAATGCTTATTTAGAACGGCCAGTTTCTAATGACGCAACAATCAGCATTGGGCTGGCCACACTTTTTTTCAGAAACTTCAGACACAGTCCTTACAAAGTTATGTCCAGAATGTGAGCAGTTTATTTTTGGATGCAATATTCAGATATTCACATAAGTATCTATACCATAACACAATCATCCAAACCGGAAAAATGTAGGCTACATTTGTCCTAGCGCTATGCGGTCATATTTTCTAACACTCGGCTGACATACTACAATATGAATTAGCTAATAGCAATTACTATGTATAATTAATCACATCATGGGTGAGCTCACCATTGATCAAAATAATTTATTAAAACTCTTTCTAGAAATCGAAAGTAATCCGACGATGATTAGTTTCAGCGCGCAGCCATGTTTTTTCCCTCACAGAAACCAAAGACAAGAGAAGACAAGATGAGTTTGGTCTGTTTAAAGAATGCATGTTGAATGGATGTGTTGTCTACCATCGTTCACATCCCTCCATTCACTTCCTGAAGTTCTCAAAAATGAGTGAACCCTTACTCACCTCATTTTGTTATACAGTGCCTTGCGAAAGTATTCGGCCCCCTTGAACTTTGCAACGTTTTGCCACATTTCAGGCTTCAAAACATAAAGATATAAAACTGTATTTTTTTGTGAAGAATCAACAACAAGTGGGACACAATGATGAAGTAGAATGACATTTATTGGATATTTCAAACCTTTTTAACAAATCAAAAACTGAAAAATTGGGCGTGCAAAATTATTCAGCCCTTTTACTTTCAGTGCAGCAAACTCTCTGGAAGAGTGGCAAGAAGAAAGCCATTTCTTCAAGATATCCATAAAAAGTGTTGTTTAAAGTTTGCCACAAGTCACCTGGGAGACACACCAAACATGTGGAAGAAGGTGCTCTGGTCAGATGAAACCAAAATTGAACTTTTTGGCAACAATGCAAAACGTTATGTTTGGTGTAAAAGCAACACAGCTCATCACCCTGACCACACCATCCCCACTGTAAAACATGGTGGTGGCAGCATCATGGTTTGGGCCTGCTTTTCTTCAGCAGGGACAGGGAAGATGGTTAAAATTGATGGGAAGATGGGACCATTCTGGAAGAAAACCTGATGGAGTCTGCAAAAGACCTGAGACTGGGACGGAGATTTGTCTTCCAACAAGACAATGATCCAAAGCATAAAGCAAAATCTACAATGAAATGGTTCAAAAATAAACATATGCAGGTGTTAGAATGGCCAAGTCCAGACCTGAATCCAATCGAGAATCTGTGGAAAGAACTGAAAACTGCTGTTCACAAATGCTCTCCATCCAACCTCACTGAGCTCGAGCTGTTTTGCAAGGAGGAATGGGAAAAAATTTCAGTCTCTCAATTAGCAAAACTGATAGAGACATACCCCAAGCGACTTACAGCTGTAATCGCAGCAAAAGGTGGCGCTACAAAGTATTAACTTAAGGGGGCTGAATAATTTTGCACGCACAATTTTTCAGTTTTTGATTTGTTAAAAAAGTTTGAAATATCCAATAAATGTCGTTCCACTTCATGATTGTGTCCCACTTGTTGTTGATTCTTCACAAAAAAATACAGTTTTATATCTTTATGTTTGCAGCCTGAAATGTGGCAAAAGGTCGCAAAGTTCAAGGGGGCCGAATACATTTGCAAGGCACTGTAGCATCTTTGGTCCGACAGACATTTACGTGAGACCCAGAATGCATTATATGTCAACAAACAAGGCTCCACACATAGCTGGAATTAGCTTAGCTCATCATAATCAGTACAACCTTCAAAAAAGTATTTTACACACACTATGTGCCTATTACAATCTATGCAAGAATTGGAATGCATGATTTATCACCAGGAATTGAAAAACATGAGAATAATACAGTAAATATATCAATAATTACCACACAAAACATTTTCTGATCGTGATTTATTGATACAAATCGCGCATGCAGGCAGTCAATCACGTAACCTCTCACGCCCACTATGAGCCATTCAGTGTTGTTTTTTATGTTTGTAGGGAAGACTGCATTTCATCAACAATGCTACTGTCATCGTAAATGACCCGTTAAACAAAATTAGAAATGTCAACAGCTGGCAATAAAGTGACATGACAAACGGGACATCCATGTCCTCTCCACTGTCCATACAGCAACCATGTGGGCCACAGGGAAGGTGGACCACCTGGCGGGAGAGAGAAAAATCAAACCAGACTGCGTGCTTGACGATAACCTCAAAATGGGGGCAGTGGTTAAGACGGACGTGATAAACAGCTTTGTGGAATGCACTCAGAGAATGACCAAGTGTTATTAGAAGATATATTTTATTTTTTCCAGGGTAGCTTCAAAATACAACAAGCCAATACTTCTCTGACGTAATTAGCATTGTTTTACAGAGCTAATAGAAGAATATAGCTAGCTACATAAGCACGATTGAATACAACACCGTAAAGTCTATGAATCGAGTAACGAGTAAGGAATATACATAAATATATTATGCTCCATACACACAATGAGCGACAGTGGAAACAGTATAACACAATACGTCGATTTCTTTGATGGAAACACAGTCTAGATTTGAACCTGGGTGTCTGTAGCGACGCCTTTAGCACAGAAATGCTGTGCCTTAGACAGCTGCGCCACTTGGGAGTCATAAGGTCAGAGT
Source organism: Oncorhynchus masou masou (assembly GCF_036934945.1). Lineage (NCBI taxonomy): Eukaryota > Metazoa > Chordata > Actinopteri > Salmoniformes > Salmonidae > Oncorhynchus > Oncorhynchus masou. The sequence goes on along the minus strand of NC_088226.1, from coordinate 31,735,380 downwards.
AGCTTCAAAATACAACACATGCTAATACTTCTGACGCAATTAGCATTGTTTTCCAGAGCAAATATAAGAATGTAGCTAGCTACCTAAGCATTGAGTATAACACCATAAAGCTTTAGAAATTAGTAATGTTACCTCGCGTGTCTGCGGTTATAAGGAATATCCACAAAAATATTATGCTACAGTAGAAACGACATAACACGACTTGCAGAAACTATTATAACGTAATAAGGCACTTACTTTGATAGAAACGCACACATCTCCCAAAGTTATTATTGGTAACAAAAACAACTATGACTGCGATGCAAGCAACAGGCAAAGAATGTGTACACGTGTGTGCACTAACAATTGGGAAGTGTTTGGGGAATTTTGTCCGGGTCAGAAATGTCCACAAAATGTATCGATCCGTAAAAGTAAAAATGACTACTTTTATGTGAATTAATAAGGCGGAACACACCTCAATTCAAACTGTTCTTAGAATATAAAAACTTGGTAAAAAAATATTTGAAATTGACAAACTGAAAACAGCCTATATATATATATAAAAAAAAAGGCTGTGTGCCTTGGTTTGAGGGCAACGCAGATTAAATGTACTGTTGCGTAACAATCACATTCTGGAAGGGAGTGAACATTCTAACATCATGTGCATTAAAAAACTTACGCTGGGGCGACCTTTAGAGATATTTGGAACTGATGCAAGAAAGGGTTAAGAATGTGAAATGTCAGAATAATAGTAGAGTGATTTATTTCAGCTTTTATTTCTTTCATCTCATTCCCAGTGGGTCAGAAGTTTACATACACTCAATTAGTATTGGGTAGCACTGCCTTTAAAATGTTTAACTTGTGTCAAACATTTAGGGTAGACTTCCACAAGCTTCCCACAATAAGATGGATGAATTTTGGCCCATTCCTCATGATAGAGCTAGTGTAACTGAGTCAGGTTTGTAGGCCTCCTTGCTCGGACACGCTTTTTCAGTTCTGCCCACACATTTTCTATAGGATTGAGGTCAGGGCTTTGTGATGGCCACTCCAATACCTTGACTCTGTTGTCGTCCTTAAGCCATTTTGCCACAACTTTGGAGGTATGTTTGGGGTCATTGTCCATTTGAAAGACCCATTTGCGACCAAGATTTAACATCCTGACTGATGTCTCGAGATGTTGCTTCAATATATCCACGTAATTTTCATTCCTCATGATGCCATCTATTTTGTGAAGTGCAATTCAAGTTTCACGGTTTTCCTGTCAGCTCCTATCGTTTCTCAGCATCTCTTTCCTCGTTCTCCAGGTTCTTGACCCTTGCATGTCCTGACCCCTCTGCCTTACCCTGAGCCTGCCTGCTGATAACTGTACTCTGCCCGACCCTGAGTCCGCCTGCAATCCTGTACCTTTGCCTTACTCTGGTTCTTCAGCCCTGCCTGCCTTGACCTGTCTTGCCTGCCCTTGTTCAACAGTCTTCATCTGGGTCTTACCTTGATGACTGATACTAGAGTTATTTTGAAATATAATTTAGCTAGCGTTTGTTACTGTAATTTAATTATGCCAATGTGTTTTCATTAATTGAAAACCCTTAATCTATTTTATGAGAATTTGTAAGATTCTTGTTTGCATAAAATAGACCAGCCATTTCAATAATAGGTAACAGAATGTATTCCCGGTGTGCGCTGCCCCGTTCCCACAAGCAACAGTTTATATACAATAACATGAGGTCATTTAATTGCTTAAGAGAATCCCCTCCTCTCGGCCGAGACAAAGTGAGGTGAAAAGTTCATTATAACTTACTAACACACTCCCAGGTAACTTTTCACCCCTCAACATTATCGATCACCACTTAGCTGACAGTTCTAACAGAAAAGACAGTGAGTGCACTCACTGTCTTATCTTAAACACCCCAGAGCTCAGTTTCATCAGTTTAACCATAGATTAACGACCTTATCTGTTTACACAGTCCACTTATTTCTTCCTAGTTGGAATGGTGTTTATTAACTTTAATTACTCCTTGTCTGTGTCACACAATCCCATCTTATGAACTCATATTGTTAACCTCTAGCGTCGAGCAATCCCGTATCCGGGAGCGTAATCATAGCCTCAAGCTCATGAGCATAACGCAACGTTAACTATTCATGAAAATTTCAAATGAAATTAAATATATTGGCTCACAAGCTTAGCCCTTTGTTAACAACACTGTCATCTCAGATTTTCAAAATATGCTTTTCAACCATAGCTACACAAGCATTTGTGTAAGAGTATTGATAGCTAGCATAGCATTAAGCCTAGCATTCAGCAGGCAACATTTTCACAAAAACAAGAAAAGCATTCAAATAAAATCATTTACCTTTGAAGAACTTTGGATATTTTCAATGACTTAGAGAACCGATCCACAACGACCAGGATCGTAGTGTTCCCCTGAGAGGGGGGGAGGTCAGTTAGAAAATCCACCGATAGATGGGTCCGCGGCCGTTGTGGATGGGGAGGGGTTGTTATTTCCCTCGTGGCAGGTGCCTAGGAGCCTTACTCTGGGCGCACACAGAACAGGAGGAGACATTGAATCGTACATCCCTCACCAAGGTGGGCCATCAGTACTTCCTCCTGTCCTAGAAATACCTGGGTGACCCGACGAGGGTAGACTATGAGCCCATCGAATCAATTGATCACGAACAGCGAGCGGCACGTACCTACGAGCCTCCGGACATTGTGGAGGCGCAGGTTCCTCCCTTAGCGCCCGCTCGATGTCCGCGTCCACCTCCCATACTGGTGCCACCAGCTTAGCCGCCGGAATGATGGGAGTAGGATCGATGGACCGGTCCTCACTGTCATAGAGTCGGGACAGCGCGTCGGCCTTAGTGTTGTGGGAACCTGGTCGATACGAGATAGTAAAACGAAATCTGGTGAAATACATGGCCCACCTTGCCTGACGAGGATTCAGTCTCCTAGCTGATTGGATATACTCCAGGTTACGGTGGTTAGTCCAGACAAGGAAAGGGTGCTTAGCCCCCTCAAGCCAGTGTCTCCACACCTTCAGGGCCTTAACCATAGCCAACAACTCCCTGTCCCCCACATCATAATTCCGTTCCTCTTGCCCGAGCTTCTTCAAAAAAAAAGCACAGGGGCGGAGCTTCGGTGGCACACCCGAGCGCTGTGAGAGCACCGCTCCAACCCCAGCTTCGGATGCGTCCACCTCTACTATGAACGCCAATGAAGGGTCCGGATGTGCCAACACCGGTGCCTCAGTGAACAGCGCCTTCAACCTACGGAAAGCTCTGTTCGCCTCTGCTGACCACTGCAAACGCACCGGCCCCCCCTTCAGCAGTGATGTGATAGGAGCTGCTACCTGACCAAAACCCCGGATAAACCCTAAGACCGCTGCACCTCCTTTACCGTGGTTGGAGTCGGCCTTGACGCGGTCACCCTCCATTACCACCCCCGAGCTGGAAATGCGATAAACCAGGAAGGAAACGGCTTGTTTGGAAAACTCACATTTCTCCGCCTTCACATACAGGTCATGCTCCAGCAGTCGTCCAAGAACCTTGCGCACCAAAGACACATGGGCTGTGCGCGTAGCGGAGTAGATCAAAATATCGTCAATATACACTATCACACCCTGTCCGTGCAGGTCTCTGAGAATCTCATCCACAAAAGATTGAAAGATAGCTGGAGCATTCTTTAACCCGTATGGCATGACGAGGTACTCATAATGGCCAGATGTCGTGCTAAATGCAGTTTTTCACTCATCTCCCCCCCGAATACACACCAGATTATATGCACTCCTGAGGTCTAGATTCGTGAAGAACTGAGCTCCGTGAAATGATTCCACTGCCGTAGCAATGAGAGGTAGTGGGTAACTAAAACCCACCGTGATGGAATTTAGACCTCGATAATCAATACACGGACGCAAACCACCATCCTTTTTCTTCACAAAAAAGAAACTCAAGGATACGGGTGACATGGAGGGCCGAATATATCCCTGTCCCAGAGCCTCGGTGATATATGTTTCCATAGCCTACGTCTCCTCCTGGGATAAAGTTTATACATGACTCCTGGGAAGTGCAGCGTTTACCTGGAGGTTTATCACGCAATCCCCCTGTCGATGGGGTGGTAATTGGGTCACTTTTTTTTTACTGAAAGCGATAGCCAAATCGGCATACTCAGCGGGAATGCAAGGTGGAAACCTGGTCTGGACTCTCCACCGTTGTCGCACCGATGGAAACCACTACACACCTGCCTGAACAATCATCAGACCACCCCTGGAGAGTTCCCTGTTTCCACAAAATAGTCGGATTGTGAATAGCCAGCCAGGGAATCCCCAGCACCACCGGAAACGCAGGTGAATCGATAAGGAACAGAATAATTCGCTCCTTATGATTCCCCTGCGTAATCATCTCCAAAGGAATTGTGGCTTCCCTGACCCTAATGGTCGACTATCTAAAGAGTGCACGGGAAAAGGGGGGTCTACTTTTACTAACGGAATCCTCAACCTCTGAGAGAGTCCGCGATCTAAGTTCCCAGCTGCGCCTGAATCTACTAGCGCCTTATGCTGGAGAGAGGGAAAAAATTTAAGGAAACAAATTAATACAAACATGTGACCAACAGGAAACTCTGGGAGAGTGTGGTGCTTACTCACCTGGGGTGACCGAGGAGTGTTCTGCCTGCCTTCTCGACTCCTTCAGCACCGACCGGAAGTGTGCCCTCTCCGGCCACAACTGGTACAGGAGGAGCCTCCTCCTCCGATCTCCCTAGACGCGGCCCCTCCTAGCTCCATCGGGTTAGGAGCGGGAGGGTCAGGAGGTGGAACGAACAGGACCCCTTCAGAACGTCCGCGAGCAGCTAGCAGATGGTCTAACCGGATCGACAGGTCTATCAGTTCATCCAGGCTAAGCGTAGTAATCCGACAAGCCAGCTCCCTGCGGACGTCCTCTCTCAAGCTACACCGGTACTGGTCTATCAGGGCCCTGTCATTCCACCCTGCTCCAGCGGCCAAGGTCCGGAAATCCAGCGCAAAGTCCTGCGCGCTCCTCGTCCCCTGCCTTAGATGGAACAACCTCTCACCCGCTGCTCGGCCTTCCGGAGGGTGATCGAACACGGCCTGGAAACGGCGGGTGAACTCCGAGTAGTTGCCCTTCGCTGAGTCGGGCCCGTTCCAAACAGCATTGGCCCACTCCAGGGCTCTACCCGTAAGGCATGTGATGAGGACATTCACGCTATCCTCGTCCGAGGGAGCCGGCCGAATGGTCTAATTGAAGCAGGAATCCCTGGCACCCCGCCGCTGCTCCATCGTACTCCCTCGGAGGCGTAATGCGCAAATTGCTGGAACCAGATCCCACTGGGGGAGATGGTAGAATAAATAAAAGGACAGCGAAAAAAAACGAAAACACTAACCGCTCTAACACATACAGATGAACAAGCCGGCACAAACAGAAGCGGGCTGAACTAACTTAAATAACCCCACCCTAACAACCAAACAAGAAACAGGTGAAACCAATTAGACAAAACCAACCGAACACAGAACAATGGATCGGTGGCAGCGAGTAGACCGGTGACGCCGAGCGCCGAGCGCCACCCGAACCAGAAGGGAAGTCACCTTCGGTAATATTCGTGACAGTCCCAGATGCTAATATATGCATGTTATTATTAGTATTGGATAGAAAACACTCTGAAGATTCTAAAACTGTTTGAATGATTTCTGTGAGTATAACAACTCATATGGCAGGCGAAAACCTGAGAAAAATCCAACCAGGAAGTGGAACATCAGGGGTTTGTAGTTTTTCAAAGCTTGGCCTACCGAATACACATTTGAGATATGGATAAAATTGCACTTCCTACGGCTTCCACTAGATGTCAACCATCTTTAGAAACTTGAATGAGGATTCTCTATAAAGGAGGGGCTCATGAGACCTCTTTGAGTCAGTGGTCTGGCAGAGTGCCTTGGTCTCAAGACATACACTCCTGACAGAGTTAACTCTCGTTCCAGTACTTTTCTTCAGACAAAGGAATTCTCCGGTTGGAACATTATTGATGTTTTATGTTAAAAACATCCTAAAGATTGATTCCACACATCGTTTGACATGTTTCTAAAAGACTAACGGACCTTTTTGAGTTTTTGTCTGGACGAAGTACCTGTGCCTCATGAAAATGGATTACTGGGCTGAACACGCTAACAACAAGTGGTTATTTGGACATACAGTTGGGCAAAAAGTATTTAGTAATCCACTATTGTGCAAGTTCTCCGACTTAAAAAGATGAGAGAGGCCTGTAATTTATCATATGTACACTTATATGTACACAGAGAGCTAGGACCAAAGTAACAAAGCCTACCATCATTAACACACTACGTCGCCAGGGACTCAAATCCTGCAGTGCCAGACGTGTCCCCCTGCTGAAGCCAGTACATGTCCAGGCCCGTCTGAAGTTTGCTAAAGAACATTTGGATGATCCAGAAGAAGATTGGGAGAATATCATATGGTCAGATGAAACCAAAATATAACTTTTTGGAAAAAACTCAACTCGTTGTGTTTGGAGGACAAAGAATGCTGTTGCATCCAAAGAACACTGTGCCTACTGTGAAGCATGGGGATGGAAACATCATGCTTTCGGCCTGTTTTTTTGCAGAGGGACCAGGACGACTGATCCGTGTAAAGGAAAGAATGAATGAGGCCATGTATCGTGAGATTTTGAGTGAAAACCTCCTTCCATCAGCAAGGGCACTGAAGATGAAACGTGGCTGGGTCTTTCAGCATTACAATGATCCCAAACACATGCTTTCGTAAGAAAGATCCTTCCGCAGGTTCACCTACGGAAACCTTGTTACGACTTTTACTTCCTCTAGATAGTCAAGTTTGATCGTCTTCTCGGTCTTGGAGTGGCCTAGCCAGTCTCCAGATCTCAACCCCATAGAACATCTTTGGAGGGAGTTGAAAGTCCGTGTTTCCCAGCAACAGCCCCAAAACATCACTGCTCTAGAGGAGATCTGCATGGAGGAATGGGCCAAAATACCAGCAACAGTGTGTGAAAACCTTGTGAAGACTTACAGAAAACGTTTGACCTCTGTCATTGCCAACAAAGGGTATATAACAAAGTATTGAGATAAACTTTTGTTATTGAATACTTATTTTCCACCATAATTTGCAAATAAATTCATTAAAATCCTAAAATGTGATTTTCTGGATTTTTTTCTAATTTTGTCTGTCATAGTTGAAGTGTACCTATGATGAAAATTACAGGCCTCTCTCATCTTTTTAAGTGGGAGAATTTGCACAATTGGTGGCTGACTAAATACTTTTTTGCCCCACTGTAAATTATGGACTTTATGGAACGAACTGGAATTCCTGGGAGTGCCTTCTGATGAAGATCATCAAAGGTAAGTTAATATTTATGGTGTTGTTTCTAAATTTGTTGACTCCAAAATGGCAGATATTCCTCTGGCTGTTTTGGTTTCTGAGCGCCGTTCTCAGATTATGCTTTTTCCGTAAAAAGAATTGCAATCTGACAGCGGTTACATTAAGGAGAAGACAATCTTTAATTCTTTGAATAACAGTTGTATCTTTTATCAATTTCAATTATGAGTATTTCTGCAAAATCACCGGATGTTTTGGAATCCAAACATTACTGAACGTAACGTGCCAATGCAAACTGAGATTTTTGGATATAAATATGCACATTATCGAACAAAACTTACATGTATTGTGTAACATGAGTGTCATCTGATGAGGATCATCAAAGGTTAGTGCTTCATTTTATCTATATTTCTGCTTTTTGTGACTATATCTTTGGCTATGACCTAACATAATCATATGTTTTGCTTTAGCTGTATAGCATTTTTGAAATCGGACACGATCGGTAGATTAACAAGATGTTTATCTTTAATTTGCTGAATTGAACTTGTTAATATGTGAAAGTGACATATTTTCCAAAAATATTTTAGAATTTCGCGCATTGCCTTTTCAGCGGAATGTTGTCAAGGGGTACCCGTGCCCTAGAAAGGTTAATCTTGGTTCTTGCACTTTCTGTGTTGCTTCATTGTTTTTAATGCTTTATTGGGAAGCTTATCAGAAGTAGACCTGCTCATGTTATTTATATTGGAGATGGTCATGCAGGGTGAGCTGCACACAGTGGACTTCCTATACAGGAAGGAATGATTGTAATCAAATAAAATGCTTTTAGTTTTAGAGATGTTCCAGGACCAGTTAATTACTGGCCACCCATTCCAAAACAGACTGAAACACTTTGTTAAGGGTGTCATGACATTGCCCTCTTTGGGTACAGCAAGCCCCATCCCCCTCTCCCTGCTTCCCCCTTGCTCCATTCAACTAGGCTGCTGTGGTCAGTGAGGTCGTAAATTCCCAGGGATGACCCTGCCATATGGCCACACAGTATAGAGATAGAGTGAAGTTTTATAGAGAACAAAGGAATTTATTCCACCTCACAGAACTTGAGGTCCGAACAACGTTTACGTTCCAGAGAAGGTATAAAAGTTTGAAGAATCCAGCTGCGAACTGGTCGGTTTGTTACAATTTGGGGAAGCTCATGGGAGACTGTGTGGCCACATTACCATAACGCTGTTTATATAATAGCCTCAGATATGAGGTTTACATCTAATTGTTGTATAAGATGAATGACTGAGTATGATACTGTTTGTAAAATTGTGTAATGTCATTTTGGACTGTTTAATGAAGGAAACTCCAATTCCCTTTTGAGTGGAACAAAATCAGAGGACCGCCCATTGAGCCCAGTTAGAGTCAGGCATCCTGGGACAGCCCCTTTTCTGAAATTCTGAATAAAACCCCAATTTTGAGAAATTCCCACTAGACCATGTTTCTCTAAATCACGGGACTACAAAGGTTGCAGACCATTGCTGAATCTTTTAACCATACCACGTTGTTAAACTCTATCGACTATCGATACCGACAGAATAAGAACAAGTCTTTGATATTAATTACTAGTCTGCAGATAGGAATTTGGCATCATTGAACGCGAAGAACAACAAATGCCGAAACACCCATTCTACAACAACATGATTGAATATCACTCTGAACTATCCACTATAAACACGACAGAGAGAGAGAGACTGACAATTCTACAAAAGAAACAAACTTTTCAACAGCAATCCAGACGACACACTGAGCGTAAATATATATATTGATTGCAATTGTTCCCAAATGAGTGAGCGTTCATGTGTAAAGGATTAGCATTTCAATTGTTAGAATTATTAACTCTGTAGTGACTTCTTAGTCGACCCCCACTTACCTTTTGTCTAACAAACCGCCATGCCGGCTTAGCCCACTAGGGCACATTCTCCTATAATATCTTGTAACCATATTTACTTAGTTGTTTTGTTTATGCATTTCTGTGAATTAACTAATTAATAAATAAATGATTTAAGACAATTGATGTATGGATGACTCATAGTGAAGACTGGGTTCGTGCAGATAACCAACAATTTACGACTTTTGGAATGAGACTAACGTGAGTAAAGTAAACAATTAATTAATCATAAGACTATGGATCAGATATGAAAATATCTGGAAAGTTACTTTGGGAAATTATAACTTTGTAATCTGAATATTTTCCTTGGTGCCCCGACTTCCTAGTTAATTACAGGTCCATGATTAATCAGTTCGATAGTGTAATACTAATTACAGAGAATATTTGATAAAAATGAAGTCTTCAATTTAATGATAGTAAAGACACGACAAGGGTTTCAGTGACTTCATTAGCTGTGGTTGCTGATGCGTATATGCTTGAATCATCAGCATACATGGACCACATGCTTTGTTTAATGCATGGTGACATCACCAGGCAGTAAATGTGTTAATAGACCAATATGATTGAGAGATCCAAACCTCTCAGTAAATATCATCTTGTTTTCCGTTTTCCCATCCACACTCAGAACACTCCCAGATAGTCCAAGCAAACTCTTGCTTGAGAAATTGGTCTTAGCTAAGAAGCTATTTTTGTTTCTTCTTGACAATTGTAACTGAAAATAATCACAGTAAGGTACTTCATTGTTATCCAGAAATCCAGAGATATACATGGATGCATTGGACCTTTAATAATCCTTCATTCCTGGTATTAGGCTGCATTGTACTGTATGATGCACATAGAAAGTGTGGTTGTAACTCTGAAAATCGCATCAGAGGGACTTAACCGTCTTCTCCTGCCTGGACAAAGGGAAGCTCAGGCCCATTAGATGACACATTGAGAAGTTTAGCTCTGTGATAAATTGAATGTAAATTGCTAGCGTCTGGCTGATGTCTGGTATGATAAGAATCAGACAGTGCAGCCAGTTAAACTCTGCACATTATTGTTTCTCTATACTCTCCTTTAAATGAAGAGAGAGCAAAAAAAGAAACATCCCTTTTTCAGGACCCTGACTTTAAATCCAAATAACTTCACAGGTCTTCATTCAAAAGGGTTCAAACAATGTTTCCCATGCTTGTTCAATCAACCATAAACAATTAACTTATTTGGGACGGGGGGGGGGCAGTATTGAGTAGCTTAGATGAATAAGGTGACCAGAGTAAACTGCCTGCTACTTAGGCCCAGTTGCTAATATATGCATATTATTAGTAGGATAGATTACCTCAGATGTCCCACTTCCTGGTTGGATTTTTCTCAGGTTTTCACCTGTCATAAGAGTTCTGTTACCCAGTTATGCATTAGGGGGATTTTTGGATGAAAAAAGTTCCCGTTTTAAACAAGATATTTTGTCACGAAAAGATGCTCAACTATGCATATAATAGACAGCTTTGGAAATAAAACACTCTGACGTTTCCAAAACTGTAAAGATATTGTCTGTGAGTGCCACAGAACTGATGTTACAGGCGAAACCCAGATAAAAATCCAACCAGAAAGTGCCACATTTTTTGAAACCGCCTCATGCCAATGACTCCTTATACGGCTGTGAATGAGCTACGAATGAGCTTATGTTTTCCACGTATTCCCCAAAGTGTCTACAGCATTGTGACGTCTTTTTACACATTTCCATTGAAGAATAGCCGTAAGGGACCATATATAGCAAGTGGTCACATGGTGTCTCCCGCAGAAAATCTTGTGTGAAATACAACGTTTGCCGTGTTTCTGTCAATATTATGGAGTTAATTTTAAAAAAAGTTTGGCATTGTAGTGGTAGCATTTTCCCGGTCGATTTCTCAGCCAAGCATGATGAACAAACGGGACCTATTTCGCCAACAAAAATGACCTTTTTGGAAAAAAGGAACATTTGCTATCTAACTGGGAGTCTCCTGAGTGAAAGCATCCGAAGTTCTTCAAAGGTAAATTATTTAATTTGGTTGCTTTACTTATTTTTGTGAAAATGTTCCCTGCTGCCAGCAGAGCTAGCATAGCATTATGCCATGATTAACTTACACAAATGCTTGTCTAGCGTTGGCTGTAACGCATATTTTGAAAATCTGAGATGACAGTGTTGTTAACAAAAGGCTAAGCTTGTGTTTGAATATATTTATTTCATTTCATTTGCGATTTTCATGATTAGGAAAAGTTACTAGGGGTATTTATGTCCGCAGCGTTATGCTAATACGTTTGAGGCTATGATTACGATCCCGGATCCAGGATTGCTCGTCGCAAGAGGTTAAACTCACAGACATCATTCAAACAGTTTTAGAAACTTCAGAGTGTTTTCTATCCAATACTAATAATAACATGCATATATTAGCATCTGGGACAGAGTAGAAGGCAGTTCACTCTGGGCACGTTATTCATCCAAAAGTGAAAATGCTGCCCCCTATCCCAAAAAAGGTTAATGCACCCGCTGTGTCAGATTTCAAAAATACTTTACGGAAAAAGCAAACCATGCAATATTCTGAGACGGTGCTCAGATGGAAACAAAATTGATCCTCCATTTTGGAGTCAACAGAAATACGAAATTACATTATAAATATTCCCTTACCTTTGATGATCTTTATCAGAATGGACTCCCAGGAGATGCCTAAGACAAGGTTACGGGGAGACAGGACGGACAGCTGATCGTCCTCCCAGTGTCAGACCATGTGTAACAACGCCTGCACAGGATCGGTACATCCGAACATCATATCTGCAGGACAGGTACAGGATGGCAACAACAACTGCCCAAATTACACCAGGAACGCACAATCCCTCTTAAATAGGTTGAGAGAGGCTGGACTGATGGCTTGTAGGCCTGTTGTAAGGCAGGTCCTCACCAGACATCACCGGCAACAACGTCGCCTATGGGCACAAACCCAACCCACCACCTATGATTGGCAAAAAGTGCTCCTCGCTGATGAGTTGTGGTTTTGTCTCACCAGGGGTGATGGTCGGATTCACATTTATCGCCGACGGAATGAGCGTTACACCGAGGCCTGTACTCTAGAGCAGGATCGATTTGGAGGTGGAGGGTCATTCTTGGCCTGCAGTGGTGTGTCACAGAATCATCAGACTGATCTTGTTGTCATTGCAGGCAATCTCAACGCTGTGTGTTACAGGGAAGACATCCTCCTCCCTCATGTGGTACCCTACCTGCAGGCTCATCCTGACATGACCCTCCAGCATGACAATGCCACCAGCCATACTGCTCACTCTGTGTGTGATTTCCTGCAAGACAGGAATGTCAGTGTTATGCCATGGCCAGCGAAGAGCCCGGATCTCAATCCCATTGAGCACGTCTGGGACCTGTAGGATCGGAGGGTGAGGGCTAGGGCCATTCTCCCCAGAAATGTCCAGGAACTTGATGGTGCCTTGGTGGAAGAGTGGGGTAACAGCAAGAACTGGCAAATCTGGTGCAGTCCATGAGGAGGAGATGCACTGCAGTAGTTAATGCAGCTGGTGGCCACACCAGATACTGACTGTTACTTTTGAGTTAGTTTCAGTTAGTCACATGTCTGTGGAAATTGTTCAGTTTGTCTCTCAGTTGTTGAATATTATGTTCATACAATTATTTACACGTTAAGTTTGCTTAAAATAAACGCAGTTGACAGTGAGATGACGTACTGTCCTGAATTTCGATGCCTATAATGAACACGAGGGGAGACCAAGAGCTGGTTTCAAGCGCAGGGTGCGGCAGGTGTTTATTGCAAAGGACCACAGGAGGAGGTAGGTAGCTGGGTCCAGGGGCAGGCAGAAGGTCATACACAGGGGGTCCAGAAAGGGCAACGGTACAGGCAGGGATAAGGTTAGTAACATAGTCTGGGAGATCAGGCAATAGGTAGATAACAGGAAATCCGAAAAATACAGGCAGGGAATAGGCAAAAGGCATCGCTAGTGAGGCAGGCAAAAGGAATCGCTAGTGAGGCAGGCAAAAACTATCATACACAGGAGGAGTAAATCACGCTCTGGAAGACATCTCACAAAACAAACAATACTTCACAGTAATGGGGTGCAAAGTACTGAACTAAATAGTGTGTGATAATATGTGATTAGAATTCAGATGATTGGGATCTGGAGAGTGAGCTGTGTTCGGGGGATCTAGGTTTTTGAGGGTGTGAGCTGGAAAGTGAGCTGCGTTCAGGGGATCTACGTGTTTGAGGGTGTGAGTTGGAAGCAGACGTTACAAAGCCAGAGTTAAGCATTGTGTATATCGAGAATTTTGCATTATTTGGAACGATTAGATGGAGCCAAAACTACTTCACAGGCTGGGTATGATTTGGGTGGATGAATGACTGTGGTTGATGTCCTCCAACAGCAAAAAGGTCATCCACCGCCAACTTTAGGCCTACATAAGAGTTAACATTATAGACATGAACAGAGAGAAACAAATTACTTTGGAACCATGTTGTGTTGTATGCAATTTCCACACAATACATAACTAGTGACAATGTGACATCCACTCAATGGGAGACCGAAGGTCCCCATATTCCCTTCAAGGTCACATGAAGCAGCTCAGAGAAGAAATGTATATAGCTCGTTTTGGCTCCTGACTTCAGGGACAACTGTCTGGCCAGAGTATACATCCATGTAGCAAGGTCCATGGGAGCCTTTAGAAATGCATCTATGTGCTGGAGAACACTGTTTCCCAGAGGGTTCACCCTTTGAACTCAAATGCTAAGAGTCGGGTCACATAAAGGAAATCGATATAATGCCAAAGGTATCTGTAGTGTTGGTCTTCACTAGATACCCATGCTACAGATGATTCCTATGGACACATCCTTCCATTCCTGCCCAGCAGGCCCTAAACGCTACCTCATCAGCTCATGATGCTAACCAGAGCAGGCTGCAAGGGGGGTGCACAAAATCTGCCAAACCCACCCCTGTCCCGTGTCCTGCCTCAACAGTAAAACATGAGGGATAGAGTAGTAAGGGCTGCCACAAATAAACGGAATAAACACAAGCAAATAAGGCATGCCAGCTAGCCCTCAGTTTGATGCTGATTTTAAGGCCACATTATCATGGCATGATCACTGTTGTAGCAAGAGAACTTGACAGCTTCTTTAACACTGTATCCTCTCAATGCACTCAGACGCAGTAACGGAGTAGCACCAATAATACAACCACCTACAACGATCAGTGCCAGAGTTGTAGGGCCAAGGTTCTCCCATATTGCCTTATTATGATGCATAGGCCTATGTGTTAAGTTTATTTGGCTCCCTATTAGCTGTTGCATAAGCCTCAGACATTTTTCCTGTGGTCCACAAACATAAAAGCACAACATAATACACAACAAAATAAAAATAATTATAAAAAGATAATACAACATAAACAATTACATATAATCCATACACGGTATTTAAAGTGTATTAATGAGTCTGGTGGATGAGTGGGATTTGGACTTATTAAGGTGATCCCCAGTGAAGATTTATAATGCTCTTTATAATGCTATTGTAACGGCGTTCTTCGTTTGTCGAAAGAGAGTCGGACCGAAATGCAGCGTGTTGGTTACTCATGTTTTTAATAGAACAAATGACGATACATGAAATAACAAAAACAACAAACGGAACGTGAAAAACCTATACAGCCTGTCTGGTGAACACTAACACAGAGACAGGAACAATCACCCACGAAATACAAAGTGAAACCCAGGCTACCTAAATACGGTTCCCAATCAGAGACAACGAGAATCACCTCACTCTGATTGAGAACCGCCTCAGGCAGCCAAACCTATGCAACACACACCCCTAATCAGCCACAATCCCAATAACTAAAAAAACCCACTAAGAATACAACAAACAATAAACCCATGTCACACCCTGGCCTGACCAACTAATTAACCTAAACACAAAATACTAAGACCAAGGCGTGACAGAACCCCCCCCCCCCACCTCAAAACCATAGGGAGGGTCCGGGTGGGCGTCTGTCCATGGTGGCAGTTCCGGCTCGGGACGTGGACCCCACTTCATAAATGTCATAGTTCCTCCCCTTCGCGTCCTGGGATGATCCACCCTCGCCACCGACCATGGCCTAATAGTCCTCACCCAGAACCCCACTGAACTGAGGAGCAGCTCGTGACTGAGGGGCAGCTCGGGACTGAGGGGCAGCTCGGGACTGAGGGGCAGCTCGGGACTGAGAGAAAGCTCGGGAGTGAGAGAAAGCTCGGGAGTGAGAGAAAGCTCAGGCAGGTTGATGGATCTACCAGATCCTGGCTTGCTGGTGGTTCCGGCAGATCCTGGCTGACTGGCGGATCCTGGCTGACTATCAGATCTGGCAGATCCTGGCTGACTGGCGGATCCTGGCTGACTGGCGGATCCTTGCTGACTGGCAGATCTGGAAGAGTCTGGTTGACTGGCAGATCTGGAAGAGTCTGGCTGACTGGCAGATCTGGAAGAGTCTGGCTGACTGGCAGATCTGGAAGAGTCTGGCTGACTGGCAGATCTGGAAGGGTCTGGCTGAATAGCAGATCTGGAAGAGTCTGGCTGACTGGCAGATCTGGAAGAGTCTGGCTGACTGGCAGATCTGGAAGAGTCTGGCTGACTGGCAGATCTGGAAGAGTCTGGCTGACTGGCAGATCTGGAAGAGTCTGTTTGACTAGCAGATCTGGAAGAGTCTGGTTGACTGGCAGATCTGGAAGAGTCTGGCTGATTGGCAGATCTGGAAGAGTCTGGCTGACTGGCAGATCTGGAAGAGTCTGGCTGACTGGCAGATCTGGAAGAGTCTGGTTGACTGGCAGATCTGGAAGAGTCTGGTTGACTGGCAGATCTGGAAGTGTCTGGTTGACTGGCAGATCTGGAAGAGTCTGGCTGATTGGCAGATCTGGAAGAGTCTGGCTGATTGGCAGATCTGGAAGAGTCTGGTTGACTGGCAGATCTGGAAGTGTCTGGCTGAATGGCAGATCTGGAAGAGTCTGGCTGAATGGCAGATCTGGAAGAGTCTGGCTGACTGGCAGATCTGGAAGAGTCTGGCTGACTGGCAGATCTGGAAGAGTCTGGCAGACTGACGGCTCTGGCTGCTTCATGCTGACTGACGGCTCTGGCTGCTCCATGCTGACTGGCGGCTCTGGCTGCTTCATGCTGACTGGCGGCTCTGGCTGCTCCATGCTGACTGGCGGCTCTGGCTGCTCCATGCTGACTGGCGGCTCTGGCGGCTTCTTGCAGACTGACAGCTCTGACTGTTCCATGCAGACTAACAGCTTTGGCAGCTCCTTGCAGACTGGCAGCTCCTTGCAGACTGGCAGCTCCTTGCAGACTGGCAGCTCCTTGCAGACTGGCAACTCCATGCAGACTGGCAACTCCATGCAGACTGGCAACTCCATGCAGACTGGCAACTCCATGCAGACTGGCAACTCTGGCTGCTCCAAGCAGACAGGAGGCTCCGGCAGCGCTGTAGAGGAGAAAGGCTCTAGAAACGCTGAACAGGCGGGAGACTCCGACAGCGCAGGAGAGGGAGGTGCGCTGGCTGCGCTGAACAGGCGAGGCGCACTGAAGGCCTGGTGCGTGGTACTGGAACTGGTGGTACTGGATCGAGGACACGCACAGGAAGCCTGGTGCGGGGAGCTACCATCGGAGGACTGGTGTGTGAAGGTGGCACAGGATGGACTGGACCGTGAAGGTGTACTGGAGAGCCTGAGAGCAGGACTGGCACAGGACGTGCAAGGCTAGATAGGTACACAGGAGGCCTAGTGCGTGAGGCTGGCACATTTTTCACCAGCCGACTAACACGTACCTCAGGACTAGTATGGAGCACTGACCCAGGTGCCATTAAATCCCCGACACGCTCCGTCGGACTAATCTTATACCTAAAGCACCAAACTAGCAACTCCCTCATTACTCTCTCCTCCAATTTCCCCATTAACTCCTTCACAGTCTCTGCTTCGCAACAAACGGAACGTGAAAAACCTATACAGCCTGTCTGGTGAACACTAACACAGAGACAGGAACAATCACCCACGAAATACAAAGTGAAACCCAGGCTACCTAAATACGGTTCCCAATCATAGACAACGAGAATCACCTCACTCTGATTGAGAACCGCCTCAGGCAGCCAAACCTATGCAACACACACCCCTAATCAGCCACAATCCCAATAACTAAAAAAAACCACTAAGAATACAACAAACAATAAACCCAATGTCACACCCTGGCCTGACCAACTAATTAACCAAAACACAAAATACTAAGACCAAGGCGTGACAGCTATAACTGTATGTCTTGCTTTTGTGGCCTAACGTTGTTCTCAGATTATTGAATATTGTGCTTTTGCCATAGCGCTTTTTTGAATTCTGACACAGCGGTTGCATTAAGAATAAGTTTATCTTTAATTCTATGTAAAACATGTATCTTTCATCAAAGTTTATGATGAGTATTTATGTTATTTGATGTGGCTCTCTGCAATTTCTCTGGATGTTTTGGAGGCATTTCTGAAAAATGGCGACAATGTAAATTGAGGTTTTTGGATATAAATATGAACTTGATCAAACAAAACATACATGTATTGTGTAACATTGAGTCCTGGGAGTGTCATCCGGTGAATATCGTCAAAGGTTAGTGATTAATTTTATCTATATTTCTGCTTTTTGTGACATCTCTCTTTGGTTGGAAAATGGCTGAATGCTTTCTGTGACTAGTTGCTGACCTAACATAATGATGTGTTCTGCTTTCGCCAAAAAGCCTTTTTGAAATCAGACACTGTGGTTGGATTAACAAGAAGTGTATCTTTAAAATGGTGTAAAATACTTGCATGGTTGAGGACTTTTAATTATGATATTCCTGTTGTTTTGAATTTGGCGCCCTGCAATTTCACTGGCTGTTGGCGAGGTGGGACGCTAGCATGCCGAACGATCCCAGAGAGGTTAATGAAATTACATCACACACAAAAAACTAAACAGTACACAAATACTCTACCACTGCATATCTACAATAAAACATTTATAATTCCACAATACAAGATGTATTGCGTATGTGTGTGTTTAGAGTGCTTGTATTACAGTGGTTCCTCAATTAAAAGTTTTGAGATTATGCTGCAGGATTTAGAGGTAATTTGTGGTTTAGTACGTTACCCTCTGTCACTGCTTTGCTCCAGACTACTGCAAGGGGGAGATAGAGTACTGATTTTGATTTCAGGTCCGAAGGCCTAATGTGTGACAAGGAATGGGTGATTTTAACCATAGAAACTGATAATTGTGCACGACTTCAACATTTTATTTCATTGAACTGAATGGTGAGGATGGAGAAGGTGATTGAATTTAGAAACAAAAATGTTCAATTTTCATGACATATGTGTTGACTGAATATAAGCAAGTGATGCCTGCTAAATAATCAAGTTGATGGCGCAGTCATATAGCCTCGGTGTCACAAGTGTAGAGAGGAGTAGGAAGGAGGCAGTCGCAGGTTAATGCAACCGCTGTGTCAGATTTCAAAAAAGATTTACGGAAAAAGCACACCATGCAATAATCACAGTATGGCGCTCAGAGACCCAACAAGCCAAAAAGATCCGCCATATTGTGCAGTCAACAGAAGTCAGAAATAACATTATAAATATTCACTTACCTTTGATCTTCATCAGAATGCACTCACAGGAATCCCAGTTTCACAATAAATGTTTGATTTGTTCAATAACGTCCCTCATTTATGTCCAAATACCTCCCTGTTGTTTGCGCATTTAGTACACCATCCAAAATCACGATGCACCGGCAAGTCCTTTCGAAAGTTCAGACGAAAAGTTATATTACAGTTCGTAGAAACATGTCAAATGAAGGATAGAATCAATCCCAGTTCCACAATAAATGTTTGATTTGATCGATATTGTCCGTCATTTAGGTCCAAATAGCTTTTGTTAGCGCGTTTTGTAAACAAATCCAAAGTCACGAAGCACGTTCACCGGGAACAGAAGGAATGTCAAAATGTTCCGTTACGTGTCCGTAGAGATATGTCAAATGATGTATAGACTCAATCTTTAGGATGTTTTTAATATAAATCTTCAATTATGTTCCAACCGGAGAAATCCTTTGTCTGTAGAAAAGGAGTGTAGCGCGAGCTACCTTTCATGTGAATGCACATGACCAGCTCGTGGCAATCTGCCAGACCACTGACTCAAAGAGCCCTTATGAGCTCCTACTGTCAGGATTTGGCCAGGGTTGTTCCGGGTTTTGGTCAGTAGATGCCCCCATTGTGCTTTTTGTCCTTATGTTTTTCCCTTGATCCCCATTAATTATTTGCACCTGTGCCTCGTTTCCTCTAATTGTATTTAAACCCTTAGTTTCCCTCAGTTCTGTGCTCTGTGTTTGTATGTTAGCACCCTGCCCTAGTGTTCTGTGTAATCTTGTCGATTCCGGGTGACGCTCTTGTGGTATTCTGTTTTTTTGTTTTTGTTTATTTTTTGTGATTTTCTTTTGAGGCCTTTTTGTGCTTTTCCTACCACCTTTTGGATTTGCCATTTTTTGTATTTAAGGATTTTTTCTTTATTAAATACACCGTCTTAAGTACTGCTGTGTCTGCCTCATCTTCTGGGTTCTGCTGACTATTCGTGGCTCAGTTGGTTAAGTGACTGTTTCTCACTCCGGTAGACCCAGGTTCGAAACCGGGTCCTGACAGAAACACAGAGCCAAAAATGAACCCAGAGGCAGCCAGTTCCCAGGACTTTTTTGCCACGCTGTCCCACCACCAGGAGACTGTCCAACGCCACGAAGCCGCCCTGGTTCAGCAAGAGGCCTTAATGGCTAGACATTCTCATCTTCTGTCGGAGATGCTGACTTCCATTAAGCAAATATCTGATCGACTTACCCCGGCAACAGTTCCCGTCCCAGTACCTCAGGTTCACGTACCCATGGCAGTTAACCCCCTGGCTGAACCTCGTCTTCCACCTCCCCAACGGTTCTCAGGTGATCCAAGTGCTTGTAAAGGGTTTCTCACTCAATGTTCTCTCTCCTTTGAGCTGCAACCCTCGTCGTTTCCCACCGACCGGTCTAAGATCGCATATATCATCACCCTGCTGTCGGAAAAAGCCCTGGCCTGGGCTACTGCTGTGTGGGATGCCCATAGTTCCTGCTGTGCCAGCTACTCTGCCTTTGCTGAGGAATTCAAACGAGTGTTTCAAGGCCCAAGCAGTGGTTCTGACTCAGCCAAACAGCTCCTGACTCTCCATCAAGGTTGGCGCAGCGTGACGGACTATGCCATCCAGTTCCGCACGGTGGCAGCAGCGAGTGGCTGGAACAACGAGGCGCTCACGGTGTGCTTTCTGAAAGGCCTTTCCGACACTATCCAAGATGAACTGGCCACTCGGGAACCACCGGACAATCTCGAGTCCCTGATCAAGTTGGCCTCACGCATTGACCAGCGTCTGAGAGAGAGAGAACTCAACCGTAGACCTCTAGCCCCTATCAGTCCCAGCTCCGAGTCCCCACCTTTATCATCGCTGGCTCCACCGGAACCCATGCAGATTGGACGCATCTCCCAGGTTGAGAGAGACCGCCGGATGAGGGAGCGACGCTGTCTATATTGCGGCAAACCGGGCCATTTCCGTTCCACGTGTCCCGGGCTCCAGGGAAACGCTCTGTCCCGTACAGACCGGGGGAACTGTAACGGGAAACATAACCTCCTCCCATCCGTCCAACTCCCGTCTGCTCATTCCAGTCACCCTCTCCTGGGACAACCACAAGCTTCACCTTCAAGCCTTGGTAGACTCTGGAGCCGCAGGTAACTTCATGGATGGTGTCTGGGCGAAGGAGAATGGCGTTCCCTCTGAACCCCTAAGTGACCCCATGAGGGTTACTACATTGGATGGAAGCCCTTTGGGATCTGGACTTGTCACTCATGTCACTACCTCCTTGCGACTTTCAGTTTCACAACACCAGGAATTGATGAACTTTCATTTGATCTCCTGTTCCGAGTTCCCTCTCGTCCTTGGATACCCCTGGCTTCACAGCCATAACCCTCACATCGACTGGTCTGTGGGCACTATCAAGCAGTGGGGTCCTACGTGCCAAGCTACTTGTATTTTCCAGAATTCCCCGAGTTCTACTCCCGAGTCTTTTAGAATCCATCGACCTGACCCGAGTTCCCGAGTGTTACCATGACCTAAAACTGGTGTTTAGCAAACAGAGGGCCACCATGCTACCACCCCATAGACCTTACGATTGCCCCATCGACCTGTTTCCGGGCACTTGCCCCCCCAGGGGTCGGATCTTTTCCCTATCTCCACCCGAACGAGCTGCTATGGATACCTACATCAAGGACGCTCTGGAAGCAGGCCTCATGCGTCCATCCACCTCCCCGGCGGGAGCAGGGTTTTTCTTTGTGGCCAAGAAAGACGGTGGATTACGTCCTTGCATCGACTACCGGGGACTCAATGCCATAACCGTCCGTAACCGTACCCGCTACCCCTTATGGCCACAGCCTTCGAGCTGCTCCAGGAAGCAGTTGTTTTCACTAATTGACCTGCGGAACGCATACCATCTTGTGCGGATCAGACCTGGTGACGAGTGGAAGACCGCTTTCAACACGCCTACTGGTCACTATGAATACTTGGTGATGCCCTTCGGCCTGACCAACGCCCCAGCGGTGTTCCAAGCGCTCATAAACGATGTGCTTAGGGATATGCTTAACATATTTGTGTTCGTTTACTTGGATGACATCCTCATCTTTTCGAGCTCCCTTCAAGAACACACTAAGCATGTCAGACAAGTACTCAAACGCCTCCTAGACAGCCATCTGTACATTAAGCCGGAAAAATGTGAATTCCATTCATCCCGAGTACAATTCCTGGGATTTGTAGTGGAACCCGGTCGAGTCCAAATGGACCCTAGGAAGGTAGGGGCGGTTGGATTGGCCCACCCCCAAATCCGTTAAGGATGTTCAGCGTTTCCTGGGCTTCACAAACTTTTACCGCAAGTTCATCAAGAACTTCAGTTTGGTGGCAGCTCCTCTCTCAGCTTTAACCAAAGGTGGCAATGCAAGGTTTTTGTGGGGAAGAGAAGCTGAGACGGCCTTCCAAGGACTCAAGCAGCGCTCTCTGCTCCCATCCTGATACTACCGACTACGGATGAACCATTTGTGGTGGAGGTAGACGCATCAGAGGTTGGTGTTGGAGCTGTCCTGTCTCAGAGGGGTGAAGACAAGAAGCTTCATCCGTGCGCTTTCTTCTCACACCGGCTTACCCCGACTGAGAGGAACTACGATGTGGGGGATTGTGAACTCCTAGCGGTTAAGATGGCATTGAAGGAATGGAGACACTGGCTCGAGGGGGCTTCTCACCCGTTTCAAGTGCTTACGGACCACAAAAATCTGGAGTATATCCAGCAGGCGAGGATTGAACTCTAGACAAGCTAGATGGTCTCTTTTCTTCAATCGATTCCAGTTTATCCTCACCTATCGGCCCGGGTCGAAGAATCTCAAACCGGATGCCCTGTCCCGAGTCTACGCTCCTGCCATTCGAGATGACACGGACATGCCTGTCCTTCCTGCTGCTAAGATTGTGGCTCCGATCTCGTGGCAAGTTGAGGATACCGTGAGACGTGCTCAAGCTAGCGAACCGGACCCTAAAGGAGGCCCTGCCAATCGGTTGTTTGTCCCCAAGGCAGTGAGGACTCAGGTCCTTCTGTGGGGGCACTCCTCTCGCCTCACCTGTCATCCGGGCGTAGGTCGCACCTTGGAGTTCATCCAGCGTAAGTTCTGGTGG
Source organism: Oncorhynchus masou masou (assembly GCF_036934945.1). NCBI lineage: Eukaryota > Metazoa > Chordata > Actinopteri > Salmoniformes > Salmonidae > Oncorhynchus > Oncorhynchus masou. Next base: position 31,712,375 of record NC_088226.1, on the reverse strand, counting down.
CCTACCATAAGAGAAGACGTTGCCACTTTCGTCAATGCCTGCCCCGTGTGCTGCCAGGGCAAATCTTCTCACCTCCGCCCTCAAGGACTCCTTCACCCTTTACCTGTTCCCCACAGACCCTGGTCCCATATCTCATTGGACTTTATTACTGGACTTCCTCCATCCCATGGCAATACTACTATCCTAGTCATAATCGACAGGTTTTCAAAGGCGGCCAGGTTCGTCCCTCTGACTAAGTTACCTTCTGCCAAGGAAACGGCTGAGTTGGTAATTAATCATGTGTTCCGAGTCTTCGGCATTCCTCAAGATGTGGTTTCTGACAGAGGTCCCCAGTTCGCCTAAATTTTGGAAGGCCTTCTGCCAACTCATGGGGGCTTCTGCCAGTCTATCTTCAGGGTACCATCCGGAGTCCAACGGCCAAACAGAGAGGATGAATCAAGAGCTGGAAACCACCCTCCGATGTATGACTCGTGACAACCCGTCCACATGGTCATCCTTTATTGTTTGGGCCGAATACGCGCACAACACCTTGCGCTCCTCCTCCACTGGTATGTCCCCGCACGAGTGTCAGTTTGGCTATGCTCCTCCATTGTTCCCGGACCAGGAGGCAGAAGTCAGAGTGCCTTCAGCCTTGAAGTTCGTCAGACGCTGTCGGCTTATGTGGAGGAAGACCCGTCTTAATCTTATGCGTTCCACAGAGGTATCAACAACAAGCCAACAGACGTCGCATACCCTGCGCCCCGGCCAGAGAGTCTGGCTCTCCACAAGAGACTTACCTCTACGGGTGGAGTCTCGCAAGCTGTCCCAAAAATACATCGGTCCTTTCAAGGTTGCCAGGAGAGTTAACCCAGTTTCTTATCGCCTACACTTACCCAGATCCCTTAAGATTAATCCCACATTTCATGTTTCATTGTTAAAACCTGTTGTTTTTTCTCCCCTTGTCCCGGCAGACAGACCTCCCCCTCCGCCTCGTGTCATTGGAGGCCAGCCGGCTTATACCAAATAGCACCGGATACTGGATTCCCGCCGGGTGCAGCGGTCCTGGCAGTATCTGGTGGACTGGGAAGGCTACGGTCCTGAGGAGCGCTCCTGGGTTCCTGCCAAAGACATCCTGGACCCTGACCTCATTCGTCAGTTCAGGGTCCTCCACCCTGAGAGAGCTGGTAGGAACGTCAGGAGCCGTTCCTAGGGGGATTCTGTCAGGATTTGGCCAGGGTTGTTCCGGGTTTTGGTCAGTAGATGCCCCCATTGTGCTTTTTGTCCTTATGTTTTTCCCTTGATCCCCATTAATTATTTGCACCTGTGCCTCGTTTCCTCTAATTGTATTTAAACCCTTAGTTTCCCTCAGTTCTGTGCTCTGTGTTTGTATGTTAGCACCCTGCCCTAGTGTTCTGTGTACTCTTGTCGATTCCGGGTGACGCTCTTGTGGTATTCTGTTTTTTTTTTTTTTTTTTTTTTTGTGATTTTCTTTTGAGGCCTTTTTGTGCTTTTCCTACCACCTTTTGGATTTGCCATTTTTTGTATTTAAGGATTTTTTCTTTATTAAATACACCGTCTTAAGTACTGCTGTGTCTGCCTCATCTTCTGGGTTCTGCTGACTATTCGTGGCTCAGTTGGTTAAGTGACTGTTTCTCACTCCGGTAGACCCAGGTTCGAAACCGGGTCCTGACACCTACTTTACAGTAGAAGCCTCAAAAAGTTTCTAAAGACGGTTGACATCTAGTGGAAGCTTTAGGAAGTGCAACATGACCAATATCCCACTGTATCTTCAATAGGGAATGAATGAAAATCGACCAACCTCAGATTTTCCACTTCCTGGTTGGATCTTTTGTCAGGTTTTTGCCTGCCATATGAGTTATGTTATACTCATAGACATCATTCAAACAATTTTGAATCTTCAGAGTGTTGTCTATCCAAATATACTAATAATATGCAGGCAGTTTACTTTGGGCACCTTATTCATCCAAGCTACTCAATACTGCCCCCAGCCATAAGAAGTTTTAATTAGTTTTCAAGGCTGATCTGCTATCCACGGGTAAAACTTTGCTATTTGCAGGACAATAGACATGATGTGGCCGCCAGCTTTGATCCATTCCTGCAGCCTGCAAAGTTCTTTGTCTGTCAGCCGAATCATTGGGTCGAAACTACAGAACAGTACAAAACAAGAGAACACACATGGTTAATGTTCTGGGGAAAAAATATATAATAATAATAATGACATATTTATATATATATATATGAGAGAGAGAGGATTGAAACATACAGTAACACATAGAATATCGCAATAAGAATGTCAGTTTAATATGCATTGCTGATCACCTCCTATTACCCTTCTCAGAGTTATAAGTATTGTGTGTTCAATTATTTGTGACATTGTAGCATTTAAAGCATATTGAAGATAGAAGCAATAGGATTTGAAGCAATAGCCTACCCGCCTGTGGTCAACTATTTCAGCACCATGTCACTCTGCTCTGTGTCAGACATAGGGACTGGTCTTGATAAATCAATGAGATTTTTATTTTCACTGAATCTCCGTGTGGGTATTGGTTAGCATACAATTAGGGTGTAGAAATGTTAGGATTATTTTGCCCTTAGTAGCCCACTCCCAACCTGTCACGTTGTACAGTGCCATATTTTCCTAACGGAAACCCCGGTGGTTTCATTTTTCTTGCAATAGAAACACCATAATATTAATCAAATTAATCCCATACAGTATTTTCTTAAAAAAAGGTTTTAAATTCTCTAGTACAGCCAATATTACAAAAAGTTAAATGCTACTCAAAGATGCCCTCTGGTGTTCAAACTAGCACTAAGCAGCATTAATGGCAACAATGGCTGACACTTAAATAAAGTGCCATAGAATTCTGTGGCAGCCCGCAAGGTGTGCTGTGGTATGATGCAACTTTTACAGGAAAGGTGTGTGTATGCATGTGTGTGCCTGTGTGTGTGTCTCTTCACCGTCCGTGTTGTTCCATAAGGTGTAATTTGATCTGTTTTTTAAAATCAGATTTTACTGCTATCTTTAGTTACTTGATGTGTAATAGGGTTCAATGTAGTCATGGCTCTATGTAGTCATGTGCATTTCCCAGAGTCTGTTCTGGACTTGGGGGACTGTGAAGATACCCCTGGTAGCATGTCTTGTGGGGAATGCATGGGTGTCTGAGCTGTGTGCTAGTCGTTTGAACAGACAGGTCGGTGCTTTCAACATGTCAATACCTCTCACAAAGACAAGTAGTGATGCAGTCAAACTCTTCTTTACTTTGAGCCAGGAGAGATTGACATGCATGTTATTGTACATTTAAAGGCCAACTGTGCTGCTCTGTTCTGGGCCTGTAGGACTTGTTTTGTTGATAGCGATGTCAAGAAAGCAGAGCAGCGCTTTAGTATGGACACACATCTCTCCATGTTAGCTACCGTTGCATCAGTATGTTTGACCTTCAGTTTACAATTCAGGGTTACACAAAGAGGAGATGGTGTAACATTATTCATTACAATATTTAGTTGAGGTTCAGGGTTGAGTAAATGATTTGTTCCAAATATAATGCTTTCAGTTTTCTAAGTATTTTGGACTAGCTTATTACTTGCCACCCTTTCTAAAAACTGACTGTAGCTCTTTGTTAAGAGTTGGAGGAATTCCACTTGATGTGGTAGCTGACGCAAACAGGCTTCACTCATGCCAGTGGCAGGTCATTAGTGAAAATATAAAAAAAATAAGGGCCCTAGACAACTGCCCGACTCTACCTGGACAATGTTGGAGAGGCTTCCCTTTAACCTCTTGATGCTATGGGGGCGCTATTTCATTTTTGGATAAAAAGACGTGCCCGTTTTAAGCGCAATATTTTGTCACAAAAAGATGCCCGACTATGCATATAATTGGTAGCTTTGGAAAGAAAACACTCTGACGTTTCCAGAACTGCAAAGATATTCTCTGTGCGTGCCCTAGAACGTGAGCTACAGGCAAAACCAAGATGAAACGGCATCCAGGAAATGAGCAGGATTTTTGAGGCTCTGTTTTCCATTGTCTCCTTATATGGCTGTGAATGCGAGAGGAATGAGCCTGCCCTTTCTGTCGTTTCCCCAAGGTGTCTGCAGCATTGTGACGTATTTGTAGGCATATCATTGGAAGATTGACCATAAGAGACCACATTTACCAGGTGTCCGCCCGGTGTCCTGCGCCGAAATTGGTGCGCAAACCTCAGCTGCAAGTATTTTTCCATGGAATTCAGAGAAGAAAGCAGGCTTCCACGAACGATATATCAATGAAGAGATATGTGAAAAAACACCTTGAGGATTGATTCCAAATAACGTTTGGCATGTTTCGGTCGATATTATGGAGTTAATTCGGAAAAAGTTTGACGTTGTTGGTGACTAAATATTCGGTTCGTTTTGGTAGCCGAATGTGATGTACAAAACGGAGCGATTTCACCTACACAAAGATTCTTTCAGGAAAAACTGAACATTTGCTATGTAACTGAGAGTCTCCTCATTGAAAACATCCGAAGCTCTTCAAAGGTAAATGATTTTATTTATTTGGTTATCTGGTTTTTGTGAAAATTTTGCGTGCTAAATGCTACTCAAAATGCTAAGCCAGCTTAGCATACTCTTACACAAATTAGTGAATTGCTATGGTTCAAAAGCTTATTTTCAAAATTTGAGATGACAGTGTTGTTAAGAAAAGGCTAAGCTTGAGAGCAGGCGCATTATTTTCATTTTATTTGCGATTTTCTGAAATCGTTAACGATGCGTTATGCTAATGAGCCTGAGGCTTTATTCACGATCCCGGATCCGGGATGGGGAGTATCAAGAGGTTTAAGTGATCCATTTATTTTATTTAACCAGGCAAGTTCAACAAATTCTTATTTGCAATGACGGCCTACCCTGGCTAAAAACGGAAAACACTGGGCCTATTGTGGACATCCCTACAGGACTCCCAATCACGGCTGGATGTGAAACAGCCTGGATTTGAACCAGGGACTGTAGTGACACCTCTTGCATTAAGATGCAGATGCCTTAGACTGCTGCACCACTTGGGAGCCCAAAAAGCTGGTGTTTGGAGGATATATGTGACCTGTTTCAGGAATCTAGAGGTCACCACTTCACAAAGCCAGCATTCCGGAGTCGCCTCTTTAATGTTGACATTGAGATGGGTGTTTTGCATGTACTATTTAATGAAGCTTCCAGTTGAGGGCTTGTGAGGCGTCTGTTTCTCAAACAAAACACTCTAATGTACTCCTCTTGCTCAGTTGTGCACCGGGGCCTCCCACTCTTCTTTCTATTCTGCTAGAGACAGTTTGTGCTGTTCTGTGAAGGGAGTAGTACACAGCGTTGTATGAGATCTTCAGTTTCTTGGCAATTTCTCGCATGGAATAGCCTTAATTTCTCAGAACAAGAATAGACTGACAAGTTTCAGAAGAAAGGTCTTTGTTTCTGGCCATTTTGAGCCTGTAATCAAACCCACAAATGCTGATGCTCCAGATACTCAACTAGTCTGAATAAGTCCAGTTGTTCTGATTTAAAGAAGCAATACAAAAGTTTTCAGCTATGCTAACATAACTGCAAAAGGGTTTTCTAATGATCAATTAGCCTTTTAAAATTATAAACTTGGATTAGTTAACACAACGTGCCATTGGAACACAGGAGTGATGGTTGCTGATAATGTGCCTCTGTATGCCTATGTAGATATTCCATAAAAATCTGCTGTTCCCAGCTACAATAGTCATTTACTACATTAACAATGTCTATGCTGTATTTCTGATCAATTTGATGTTATTTTAATGGACAAAAAAATTGCTTTTCTTTCAAAAACAAGCACATTTCTAAGTGACAACCAAAGTTTTGAACGGTAGTGTATGTACTGTAAATCACATCCAGACATGCTACTTATTTTACTTTTTAACCTTTTCACATGTACCAACACATGGATGTGCACATTCTACAGTGGTCCCTGTAGCGTAAGATCAAAACGGTGCGATTGAAACGCTTATTTAGAACGGCCAGTTTCGAATGACGCAACAATCAGCATTTGAGCTGGCCACACTGTTTTTACAGAAACATTTTTCACGAATACAGTACTTACAAAGTTATGTCCAGAATGTGAGCAGTTTATTTTTGTATGCGATGTTCAGACATTCACAGAAGTATCTACAGCATAACACAATCATCCAAATCGGGAAAATGTAGGCTACATTTGTCTTAGCGCTAACTGAGGAAAGAGTGACAGATTGATGTAACACAAGCCATCATATTTTTATTTTTAACTCTCGTCTGAGAGAAACTACAATATGAATTAGCTAACAGCAATTACTATTTATAATTAATCGCATCACGGGTGAGCTCACCATTGATCAAAATAATTGAGCAAAATTTTTTGGGAAATCTATAGAAATCCAACAATGGCTAGTTTCTCTCTCTCTCTCATGCTTTTCTCTCTCACAGAAACCAAAGATAATAAGGGAAGATAAGATGACTTTGGTCTGATTAAAGTATGGATCTGTGTCGTTTACCATCGTTCACATCCCACCAATCACTTCTGGAAGTTCTCAAAAAATTTGTGAACCCTTCTTACTCACCTAATTTTGTTATAACATCATTGCTCTGACAGACGATTACATGAAACCCAGAATGCAGTATATGTCAACAAACATGGCTCCACACATAGCTGGAATTAGCTTAGCTCATCATAATCAGTACAACCTTAAAAAAAGGCAGACAGTGGATGAAGTACGGGAGTTCTGTGATAGCTGGAAGGCTGCCAGCCATTTCACCCCTCCTGGCACAGCTGATTGCTTTGATGAGTCCCAGTCTGGAGTGCAACTCCCCTTGACATTTCCATCTGAGGCAGAGTGCTTCAAGTTGTTTCTGACAGAGGAGCTGGTGGGAGACACAGTAGAGGAGACCAATCGCTATGCCTTGGAGCTACAGGAGAAGAGAGAGCCAGGAGTGGTGGGGGGGCTCGCTAAATGGGTGAGAACCACAATTAGCGACATGTAAACCTTCCTGGCGACAGTCCTTCTCATGGGGATTGTAAAGAAGAACTCCCAAGAGAATACTGGAGCACAGATCCTATGTTTGCAACTCCCTTCTTTTCCCAAGACCGCTTCCTAGTTCTGCTGCAATGCCTGCATTTTGTCAACAATGCTACTGCCAACGTAAATGACCTGTTATACAAAATAAGATCCTCTCTCTTCCCTCATCCTCCCCACTCCCTCATAGGTAAAGTAATTATCTACCAAAAGTACAGAGAGAACCTCATGAGAGAGCTGTTGGAGGAGTACCACATCCCTCAGTGCCCATCCACTGGGGGTCGTCCTGCTGCGGACAATCTGCTACGCCTCATTGCATGGCATTTTCCCTGCAAAGTCCCTCAAACTGCTGCTCAAGGTAGTTGCACACTGAGGCACTGCAAAGTCTGCCTGTCTGGTACCAGGAGAAGGAAGCAGAGGAAGTTGACAAAATACATGTGTTTAGCTTGTGAAACACCTCTGTGTTTCACCATGCTTTGGGGAGTATCATATGCTCAAGCACTATTGAGCACATCTGCAGCATTTAGTGACTGACTGAACAGACATGCGACTTGACAGATGACCTGCCATGATACTATGCCTTTAGAGGTGAGGGGTGGAAATGCAGTTGTTCAGTCACTACATGAATATGAAATACGGGTTATGGCTGTAAAACAAGCTTTTGTTGTTGTTGTGCAACCAACCACCACCAATACTGCAATAACATAGATTACTATTACATATTGGCCTATGTGTTTTCTTGCTGTGTTTTCATCCAGTAAAACTGTTCAGGAGTATACAGAAGCATACAAAAGCAGTCAATCTTCAGCTCCAACGATGTCCAACTCCATTTCCAGTTATGATATTGGCAAATACTGTTTGTGGTTTCTGAAAGTACAGAATAAAGAAGAATCATTAGTAATTAGAATTCAATATAAGGATATAGCAATAAAACAATATTACAAAGAAGTAACAAAATAAACATCATAGTATATTGCATTGACAAAATCACAAATTTGAGTTATAACGGTAGGAAACAGTAACTGTTGAGCTCCACAAGGGGCAGGGAAGAACAGAGCTATGCTAAGTAGGCCAAATGAAAACAAACCATAGTCATGTATTTTTCATTTATTTAACCTTTATTTAATAACTAGGCAAGTCATTTAAAAACAAATGATTATTTACAATGATGGCCTACACCGGCCAAACTCGGACGACGTTCAGCCAATTGTGGCCAGCCCTATGGGACTCCCAATCACCGCTGCGCTACTTGGGAGTCAAAAGGCCAGGGTAGCTTCAAAATACAACACAAGCTAATACTTCTCTGACGCAATAAGCATTGTTTTACAGGGCTAATAGAATAATGTAGCTAGCTACATAAGCACTATTGAAAATAACAACATAAAGGTAATGAAATGAGTAACGTTACCTCGCGTGTCTGCAGTTATAAGAAACATACACAAATATATTATGCTCCATACATACAGTGAGCTACAGTAGAAACAGCATACCACGATGTACAGAAACTATTATAACGTAATAAGGCACCTACTTTAATAGAAACACAGCCTGGATTTGAACCAGGGTGTCTGTAGTGACACCTCTCACACTGAGATACTGTGCCTTAGACCGCTGTGCTACTTGAGAGAGGCCAGGTTAGCTTCAAAATACAACACAAGCTAATACTTCTCTGACGCAATAAGCATTGTTTTACAGAGCTTTTAGCATGTCATTTTCCAACACTTTGAAATCCTCAAAACGACAAGAAAATGTACCGTTCAATGGCCACAGTAGCGATGTATACTTCTCCTGCGGGCCATCTGATAGGGAACAGACTAGTATTGTCGGAAGGTGGTTGGCTTCTACTTGGCGGGTAAGGGGGAGTAATTGTCCCTTGAAGGCTTTGACAAGGCTGTACAATTAGGCCCTTTGCTTGTAGTTTGGAATTCAGTTCATTCATGGGGGCCATGATGTCCACGGTGAAGGCAAATCGGCCAACCATTTTTATCTTGCAGTTGAGAGAAATCCACACATTGCTGTTTTTTTGCAAAATAAATGAAAATCTCTGACTTCAGGTCCCACACCCTTTTAAGTACCTTCCCTAAACTCAGCCATTTCACGTTTTTGTGGTATGGGGCATCTGCATGACCCGACTCTGTTTCTTCCAACAGCGAGACAAACTGCCTGTGGTTTAAAGATTTTGCTCTAATGAAGTTTACCACTTTAGTGACCGTATCCACAACATGGCTCATTTTCAGAACACATTTACAGAGCACCTCCTGATGAATAATGCAATGCAGGAAAATAATTTTCTGATCTGGGTTCAGCTTTGCTACTTGATCTTGTTTGGGCACCCATCAGTGGTCACACTCGATAACTTTTCAAAACTCAGTCCAAGCCTTGCCACACACTTATTAACCTCCTCCAATAAATATTTCCCTGTGGTTGTACACTTCATTGACTGCACTGAAGCAAGCTCCTCTGTAATTTCAAAGTCTGGGGTTCTGCCTCGTGAGAATATAAACAACTGTGCTATGTCATGTGCATCACTGCTTTCATCCAGGGCCAAGGAGAAATAAGTGAAATCCTTTACCTTGTCTTTCAATTGTTGTTTCGTTTTCCCTGCGATGTCCTCAACATGCCGTGTCACTGTTCGTCTTGACAGGGAAACATTTTCAAACAGCTCTTTCTTGTCGGGGCAAAGTATAGCTGCAGAGTCAATTAAACATTCTTTAATGAATTTGCCCTCAGCAAATGGCTTGCTATGTTTAGCTAGCTCTCACAATTCCGTAGTTTGCTGAACGCAGTTTTGTGAAAAGTCCTTGCTGCTTTTGCAAGTGTAAAAGCAACTCTTTCGACGCATTGGCCCTCTGCTCAGAAGACACATTCCTATATTTCTATGTATGCTTCAACTGGAAGTTTTGGGACAAATTGTTGTCTTTCAAGACAGCGATGCTCTCTTTGCACACTAAGCACCCAGCTTTCCCTGATACCTCAATAAAGAAATGTCCACTCTTGCTGGAACACCCTACATTAATTGTCTACCTTCCATTTCTTTGAAAAACTCATTTTTGCACAATCTCTAGCTAGCTACTATTTTTAACTGTGACGCGTGTTCAGCCTGTCAGTCACTGTCTGTTCTCACGCAGTTGTTATTTATACGTGCCTTCAAAATAGATGTCCCACAAGCGGTGGAAGTTAAATAATTACACAAAGGTGAGTATACATTGGGTTTTTCATTTGAATAACAAATACATTTTTCTAAACTTTACTATCGCAAATTCTTTATGGGATCCGAGCATGACTCCGCGGTCTGTATTGAATACGGCTCTGGGCCGTCCTTTGCCCAGGCCTGATCTACAGTATGCATAGTCAATTTACCCCTACCTACATGTACAAATTATCTTGACTAACCTGTACCCCCGCACATTGACACGGTACCGATACCCCCACAGTATATAGCATTGTTAATGTGAATGTATTGTACTCTTTATTTAATTTTTTACTTTAGTTTATTTAGTAAATATTTTCTTCACTTTATTTCTTGAACTGCATTGTTGGTTAAGGGCTTTCGGCGCATGTGACATAACATTTCATTTGATATTTTTTAAATATGTAAATATAAAGTTGTATACAATTTTTTTCCTATTCAACAAAAGTTGAACAATAGGGCTTGAAATTACTGAAATGCTTTCTAAATATTGTAACAATGAAATTATAAACTTACTATAAAAATTTCACCTTTCTTCACTCAAATTTGTCTCCATTTCATATAACTGATGACAGAGCATTTTATGCCAAGCGTCCTCTGAGCAACACAGACACACCATTAGAATGTCTGCAGACTCGTTACAACTTAAGATGTACACACAATGTTATAAAGTAGTTGTTAAAATTCTACAAAATCATTTAGTATTTTTTTCAGGATGAGAACTCTAAAGCCGACTGAGAATATCACATCGAGAAGAAACCTCAAATGCTGGATTCGCTAGACTGTCCCCTTTTTATATGCCATCTCCCAGGCTTTGCTCCTTCGCTCAGAGGAGGAAAAAATAGATTTATTTTGTCTGGATACGCCAGAAAATGTGATACGTCACTCTCTATGCAAATGCAGAGTGTGAAACCTAACACTTCAAGTCAGCTCCACTGACAGAGTGATACCGGAAAGCAGACAGATGGGTTTTTCTGACAGTATAAGGCACCGGACTCTTCGACGTTTACACAGCACTCTAATATCAGTCTAAACCGGTCCAAGTACTCTAAACAGGGGACTTAACATCTAAGAGGTTGTACATTTGACAAATTTTGCAGACACTAACTGCAACTTACAGGAGTAATTAGGGTTAAATTCCTACTAAAGGGCACCTCAACAGATGTTTCACCTTGTCAGCTCAGGGACTCAAACCAGCAACCTTTCAGTTCCTGGCCCAACACTCTGTAACTGCTAGACTACCTGCCACCCCTGTTTTAAAAGACAGGTTGCTGTTATATAACACGTACAGTGATGACTCACCCTCCAGCCCAGAAATACAGAGTTTTCTGGTGCTTTTAGCAGTTCCTGGGTCGGAGCTCTAGCTCAAGTCTGCTGTTGTCCCTGTGTAGCATTACTTTGTAGCACTGTCTCCTGTAGCATGCAACTCATCCTGCCAGGCCTGACATTCTCAAGCTGACATGTGGATTCTGTCTAACAGATATGGGTTCTGTGGGCACAGATTAAAACATAATTCAAGAGATCACTTCCGCTTTTAATTATATTACTTTCTATATTATTTTGAATATTACCTTCATTGAGAGAATGTCGCATTATATTCAATTAATGTAACAAAAATAACACAAATACATATTTTTAGCTACCATGGTTGTAGAAATATTGGTCCAATAATATTTCTCATGTCCCAGAACTTGTGAATTCAAAGTAAACTTTATTACAAAGTAAAAAGTCGAGATGGTCCATGGATCAACTGTCTTCCCAGCCTCGGCACACTCCTTTTATACAGTTTTCATCCTTACATCACATAAATAGTTACTCCTCTTTATGTTAATTAATGATCAACCCTTTTTGGTTTCGCGCCACTATTGTTTTCCCACCCTAATTTCTTCTTTGAGGCGGGCTTTTTCCTGACTCTACAAATCTTTTAACATTCTACAAATCACTGAACCAATTATATTGGTGGCACAACTGTGACAGTTTGGAAAAAAATAATAGGGGCCTCTGCCAAGCTGCAGTCACAAGCACATTCATTGTATAGATTATATCAGCACCCACCAGGCCATAGTCATAAGTACATTCATTATATTGATTATGACATGTGTTATCCAGGCATGCATCTGGATTACAATGTGTGTCTACTTCTTTTGTATATTGACTTTTCTTATGCTATACAGGTATCGTTACATGTTCCTCTAAAGATTTTAATGATTCGGTTTCATTACATTATTATTTCACAATATGCTACTGAAAAATCACCATATCACGTGTGCTCTCTCTCTGGCCTCAAGGTCACCAGGCTGCTCGTTATGGCGCACACCAGACACCATTGTTACGCGCACCTGTACATCGTCAGACTCACCTGGACTCCATCACTTCCCTGATTACCTTCCCTAATATATGTCACTCCCTTTGGTTCCTTCCCGAGGCATCATTGTTTCTGTTTCTTGTCTGTGCGTTGTTCAAGGTTCTTGTTTTGTATTATGTTTGTCACGCCCTGGTCTAAGTATTTTGTGTTTTTCTTCATGTATTGGGTCAGGCCAGGGTGTGGCATGGAGTTTTTGTATTGTGGTGTGTTTTGTCTTGGGGTTTTGGTGTGTATGTATTTGGGATTGTAGCTAGTGAGGTTATCTAGCAAAGTCTATGGCTGTCTGGAGTGGTTCTCAATCAGAGGCAGGTGCTTATCGTTGTCTCTGATTGGGATCCATATTTAGGCAGCCATATTCTTTGAGTTTGTCGTGGGTGAGTGTCTTGATGTCCTTAGTCTGTGTTAGTTTGCACCAGTTAAGGCTGTTTCGGTTTTCACTACGTTTATTGTTTTGTAGAGTTTGTGTTTTGGATTCGTGTTACGTTGTGTAAATAAACATGGATCACAATATACGCGCTGCAGTTTGGTCCGACTCTCCTTCACCATTAGAAAACCGTGACAATGTTCCTTTATTTTTAGTAAAACACTCACTCCCTGAACTTTCTTCCCAACTCTTAACACGCATCGTTACAATGGTGTTAACGATTCATAATTACAACAAAATTGCTGGGCTGCTCAAATCATTATAATTTAAGACTTCCACTTTAATGTAACTGTGACTACTCTGATTGCATTTGTTAAGTAATTTGTTTATCTTATACCACATATTAAATTCACCTACAGCAAATGTAGTGCTAATTGTTGAAGAACATTACCCGAATACAGCAATGGCACGTTGATGAAATGTCAGAGTATGTCAGTGTTGTTGTTGTTGTTGCATGGATTACATGAGGAAGGCTATGGGTGTCATGGCATTGAGCATACTCTCTGATATCAGGTACGGTCTGGGGACTTGTTACTGTACACTCAAAGCTATGATAAACAATGGGATGTGAATTGGAACACATACACACACACACACACACACACCCCAAAGAGAGACATCTGCATTAGTTTATTTTTGCCCAACACCACAGAAGACAAAAACAGCAGTGAAATTAACACAATATTACATTATAATAGCACCTCTGAATTTTATAGTGGGGAGTCATGGAAACTTTTGCTGTTCACTCTAAACTAATGGGATGTGAATTAGAATAATAAAAGCCACAATGTAGATAAAGGAAAGTGCCAAAAAATAGAGCATGTCTGGCCATTGTGGTATCAAGCAAAAACCTTTGTGGTGCTCTTTGACCCTTACGAAAAACGATTGCAATCATAGTGCAGTTGAACTGCAGTACAATGTAGCATAACTGCAGTTAAGTCTTTACTGAAAAATCATCTCTTCAGTGGGTCTTATGATTGAGTGTAGTCTGGCACAGGAGTGTGAAGGTGATCGGAAAGGCTCTGGAGCAACGAACCGCCCTTGCTGTCTCTGCCTGGCCGGTTCCCCTCTTTCCACTGGGAATCTCTGCCTCTAACCCTATTACAGGGGCTGAGTCACTGGCCTACTGGTGCTCTTTCATGCCGCCCCTAGGAGGGGTGTGTCACTTGAATGGGTTGAGTCACTGATGTGATCTTCCTGTCTGGGTTGGCGTCCCCCCCTTGGATTGTGCCGTGGCGGAGATCTTTGTGGGCTATACTCTTCCTTGTCTCAGGATGGTAAGTTGGTGGTTGAAGATATCCCTCTAGTGGTGTGGGGGCTGTGCTTTGGCAAAGTGGATGGGGTTACATCCTTCCTGATTGGCCCTGTCCGGGGGTATCATCGGATGGGGCCACAGTGTCTCCTGACCACTCCTGTCTAGGCCGCCAGTATTTATGCTGCAGTAGTTTGTGTCGAGGGGCTCGGATCAGTTTGTTATATATATATATATATATATACTATATTCCTGGCATGAGTAGCTTCCTTTTAACAGAATGTTGAAAAAAGTAGCATATATATATATATATATATATATATATATATATATATACTTCTCCTGTCTTATCCGGTGTCCTGTGGGAATTTAAGTATGCTCTCTCTAATTCTCTCTTTCTTTCTTTCTCTTTCTCGGAGGATCTGAGCCCGAGGACCATGCCTCAGGTCTACCTGGCATGATGACTCCTTGCTGTCCCCAGTCCACCTAGGCGTGCTGCTGCTCCAGTTTCAACTGTTCTGCCTGAGGCTATGGAATCCTGACCTGTTCACCGGACGTGCTACCTGTCCCAGACCTATTATTTGACCATGCTGGACATTTATGAACGTTTGAACATCTTGGCCATGTTCTGTTATAATCTCCACCCGGCACAGCCAGAAGAGGACAGGCCACCCCTCGTTGCCTGGTTCCTCTCTAGGTTTCTTCCTAGGTTTTGGACTTTCTAGGGAGTTTTTTCTAGCCAACATGCTTCAACACCTGCATTGCTTGATGTTTGGGGTTTTAGGCTGGGTTTCTGTACAGCACTTTGTGATATTAGCTGATGTATGAAGGGCTATATAAATACATTTGATTTGATTTGTTTGGGGTTTCAGGCTGTGTTTCTGTACAGCACTTTGTTACATCAGCTGATGTAAGAAGGGCTTTGTAAATACATTTGATTTGATTCTTAACCTGGGGTTGCCTCACCAGATGTCCCCCTCTATGGATGGATAATGTGTGAAACTGCATCTACACAGCAACAAAATAATGTATTTCAGCTACAGTGACGAGCTTATGATGTCATGATGAGTGCACTTCAACCACATTTTCCCCAGTGTTCTCTCTTCCTCTCATCAGACTCTCATGTCCTGTGATTTCTCAGTCTGATTTCTCTGCTCTGAAAACTGTTCTGAACCCTTACATGACAGATAAATCTCTTCCCCATCCAGTTTATCCAGTGAGGGACACTAAACTGTAATTGAATTATGATGAGAGATGGTCTGTGTTCCTTATAAGAATGTACATCTACAAATTATCACTGACATTAATGAGCTGTAATTCCATTGACTCACTAAGTAATTAAGGATGGTTTAACATTTAACAATCTGAAGTTGTGAAAATTGGAATTGTTATGGCCAATTTCAAGGGTTGTTTCAGGAAGGAATTTACAGATTTATATAGAAGTGTTAGTATAATAATTGTTTTATTAGCATCTGTTACAGGACATACAGTAGCTGTATCAGTACAACTGACAAGTAGTCAGATGGATATATTAACTGGGGCCATTACCTGATAAGGAATACCTTTAAATCCCTATAGCAGCTCTAGTTATCTTATTACTAGGGCCCAGAGTTTTCCTGGTTCGGTCCCTCTTGGAAAAACTCCTTGATCATGATCATTTTTAAAGTGATGCTCCATAACCTTTGTATTATTTCTGCCAGTAGTTTTAAAACTGGTGCTCATGAGTAGGGCCTACACCAGAACGAACCATTTGGCTGGGCATTTGATTTGAAAAGGGGGGGAACTGTATTTTCACAGGACCTCCAATGTGTACATGCATTTGTGGGTGCACAATTTTTTGAATGGCTGTTATAGTAAAGAGCATAGGCGGTGCGTGAGTTTCAGATTTGGGGAAGCTTATAATTGATCTTACCATTTCTACCGATCTATTTTCTTCAGCGCATTTTCGTGGAACAGTTTCATTTCAATAATAATGTTTTTTTTTATCAAAATTGTCACTTGGTTAAACATAAAAATTGTAATGAAGAATATAAAACATTAATATTGAACTAATTTGAGAGCACCAGCCTCTGCCATATGGACACATGGATACACCGTGATCCATTGGCGGCTAAAGAAATGAGTGCGAGGACAAGCATACCCAAAACAAGATGCAACCTCCAATATGCTTTAAAAAATTAAGAGTGGTACTCTTCACTGAATTTGCCCCAAACATCTCGCTTTGTATTCAGGACAAAAAGTGAATTACTTAAGTGCCTTGTTGCAAACAGGGTCTTCTTTGAGCTCTTCTTTGTCTAAACCCATTCAGTATCGTTCACATCCTCTTAAGCTTTAGACCCACCCATCTCGTTTCATTCTCGGAGCGTTCAGAGGGCACACTTTACGCTCTGGCCGGTGAATTGATTACCTCTGGATAACATGAAAACAACCAAACCAGCTCTGCTGGGTAGAGCTGCTGCTTTCAAGGTGAGGGACTCTAACCTGTAAGCTTACAAGAAATCCCACTAAGCCCTGCGACGATCCACCAAACAGGCAAAGCATCAATACAGATAAGATTGAAGATTGAATCATACTACACTGGCTCCGATGCTCGTCGGATGTGGCAGGGCTTGCAAACTATTACAGACTACAAAGGGAAGCACAGACACTTGCTGCCCAGTGTCACAAGCCTACCAGACGAGCTAAATCACTTCTATGCTCGCTTCGAGGCAAGCAACACTGAGGCATGCATGAGAGCATCAGCTGTTCCGGACGACTGTGTGATCACGCTCTCCGTAGCCGACGTGAGTAAGACCTGTAAACAGGTCAACATACACAAAGCTGCGGGGCCAGATTGATTACCAGGACGTGTGCTCCGGGCATGTGTTGACCAACTGGCAGGTGACTTCACTGACATTTTCAACATGTCCCTGATTGAGTCTGTAATACCGACATGCTTCAAGCAGACCACCATAGTCCCTGTGCCCAACAACACAAAGGCAACCTGCCTCAATGACTACAGACCCGTAGCACTCGTGTCCGTAGCCATGAAGTGCTTTGAAAGGCTGGTAATGGCTCATATCAACACCATTATCCCAGAAACCAGAGACCCACTCCAATTTGCATACCGCCCAAACAGATCAACAGATGATGCAATCTCTATAGCACTCCACACTGCCCTTTCCCAACTGGACAAAAGGAATACCTATGTAAGACTACAGCTCAGCGTTCAACACCTATACATAGCCCAACTGTAAACAGCCCATCTATCTACCTAGCTCATCCCCATACTGCTATTTATTTATTTATTTTGCTCTTTTGCACCCCAGTATCTCTACCTGCACATTCATCTTCTGCCGATCTACCATTCCAGTGTTTAATTGCTCTATTGTAATTACTTCGCCACCATGGCCTATTTATTTCCTGAACTTACCTCATTTGCACTCACTGTATATAGACTTTTTGGTTTTCTTTTGATCTACTGTATTATTGACTGTTTTATTTATTCCATGTAACTCTGTGTTGTGGTATGTGTCAAATTGCTACGCTTTATCTTGGCCAGGTCGCAGTTGCAAATGAGAACTAGTTCTCAACTAGCCTACCTGGTTAAATAAAGGTGAAATAAAAAAAATGTAAAAAACACCACAGTATCTTCAAAGCTCATCACCAAGCTAATGATCCTGGGACGAAACTGCAACCTCTGCAACTGGATCCTGAACTTCCTGACAGGCCGTCCCGAGGTGGTGAGGCTAGGTAGCAACACATCTGCCACGCTGATCCTCAACACTGGAGCTTCCTGGGGGTGAGTGCTCAGTCCCCTCCTGTACTCTCTGTTCACCCACGACTGCATGGCCAGGCACGACTCCAACACCATCATTAAGTTTGCTGACGACACAACAGTGGCCTGATCAGTAGGCCTGATCACCGACAACGACGAGACAGCCTATAGGGAGGCGGTCAGAGACCTGGCCGGGTGGTGCCAGAATAACAACCTATCCCTCAACATAACCAAGACTAAGGAGATGATTGTGGACTACAGGAAAAGGAACACCGAGCATGTCCCCATTCTCATTGGTGGGGCTGTAGTTCAGCAGGTTGAGAGCTTCAAATTCCTTGGTGTCCACATCAACAACAAACTAGATTGGTCCAAACACACCAAGACAGTCGTGAAGAGGGCACAACAAAGTCTATTCCCCCTCAGGAAACTAAAAAGATTTGGCATGGGTCCTCAGATCCTCAAAAGGTTCTACAGCTGCAACATCGAGAGCATCCTGACCGGTTGCATCACTGATTGGTACGGCGATTGCTCGGCCTCTGACCGCAAGGCACTTCAGAGGGTAGTGTGTATGGCCCAGTACATCACTGGGGCAAAGCTGCCTGCCATCCAGGACCTCTACACCAGGCGGTGTCAGAGGAAGGCCCTAAAATTTGTCAAAGACCCCAGCCACTCCAGTCATAGACTGTTCTCCCTACTACCGCATGGCAAGCAGTACCGGAGTGCCAAGTCTAGGACAAAAAGGCTTCTCAACAGTTTTTACCCCCAAGCCAATGCTATTTGCATTGTGTGTGTCCCCAACCCCTCTTTTACACTGCTGCTACTCTGTTTTATCTTATGTGTAGTCCACAATCATCTCCTTAGTCTTGGCTATCTGCATTGTGTCCCAACATCCACCATCTTTTACGCTACTGCTACTCTCTGTTCATCATATATGCATAGTCACTTAAACCATATTTACATGTACATAATACCTCAATCAGCCTGACTAACAGCCTGTCTGTATGTAGCCTCGCTACTTTTAAAGACTCACCACTGTATATAGCCTGTCTTTTTACTGTTGTTTTATTTCTGTACTTACCTATTGTTCACCTAACACCTTTTTTGCACTATTGGTTAAAGCATGTAAGTAAGCATTTCACTGTAAGGTCTACTAAACCTGTTGTATTCGGCGCACGTGACAAAAAAAACTTTGCAGGAAACAATTTCATTATGCTTTCTTGTCGACATTTACTGACACCGGCCAAATTCAACGGGTGTTGTACACTTTAGCTTAAGACATGTAGCTAGCTACCTAGGTAAACAATGAACCTAGCTCAGTAAACAACATGTAAGATCACACATCACGTCACGTTAGCTAACGAGCCAGCCACCTAACGTTAGCTAGTTAAACAACAATGAACAGTGCTGATGTCACTCCCTGATTTGTTTCACCTGTACTTGTGCTTGTCTCCACCCCCCTCCAGGTGTCGCCCATCGTCTCCATTAATTATCCCCTGGGTACTTATACCTGTGTTTTCTGTTGCCATTTCGTCTTGTTTGTTCAAGCCTACCATCGTTTTCTGTCTCAGCTCCTGCTTTTTCCATTCTCTCTTTTCTCGCCCTCCTGGTTTTGACCCCTGCCTGTCCTGACTCTGAGCCAGCCTGCCTGAACACTCAGCCTTACCCTGAGCCTGCCTGCCATCCTGTACCTTTTCCCCTACTCTGGATTACCGACTTCTGCCTGACCTGACCCTGGGCATGCCTGCCGTCTTGTACCTTTTCCCCACAACTCTGGATTATTGACCCCTTCCTGCCTTGACCTGTCATTTGCCTGCCCCTGTTGTTACAAAAACCTTGTTACTTCTACACAGTCTGCAGTTGGGTCTCTTTTTTCACCTTTATTTAACCAGGTAGGCTAGTTGAGAACAAGTTCTCATTTACAACTGCGACCTGGCCAAGATAACGCAAAGCAGTTCAACACATACAACAACACGGGGTTACACATGGAATAAACAAACATACAATTAATAATACAGTAGAAAAAATATATATACATCATGTGCAAATAAGGTAGGATAGAAGAGGTAAGGCAATAAATAGGCCATGGTGTCAAAGTAATTACAATACAGCAATTAAACACTGGAATGGTAGGATGCAGAAGATGAATGTGCAAGTTGAGATACTGGGGTGCAAAGCAAGATAAATAAATACAGCATGGGGATGAGATAGCTCATCAATAAATAGCCCATCCAATCTATGTACAGGTGCAGTGAGCTGCTCTGACAGCTGTTGCTTAAAGCTAGTGAGGGAGGTAAGTCTCCAGCTTCAGAGATTTTTGCTGTTCATTCCAGTCATTGGCAGAGGAGGCGGCCAAAGGAAGAATTGGCTTTGGGGGTTTATATTAGTAGAAAACACTCTGAAATTTCTAAAATCTCAGATTTCCCACTTCCTGGTTGGATTTTTTCTCAGGTTTTTGCCTGCCATATGAGTTGTGTTATACTCACAGACTTATTCAAACAGTTTTGGAAACTTCAGAGTTTTTTCTATCGAATACCAATAATATTAGCATATGCATATATTAGCATCTGGGACAGAGTAGCAGATAGTTTACTCTGGGCACCTTATTCAACCAAGCTACTCAATACTGCCCCCCTGTCAGCAAGAAGCTAACAAAATATAGTTTTGGCAAGTCGGTTAGGACATCTACTTTGTGCATGACAGGTCATTTTTCCAACAATTGTTTACAGACTGATTATTTCTACTTATAATCACTGTATAATAATTCCAGTGGGTCAGAAGTTTACATACAGTAGGTTGACTGTGCCTTTAAACAGCTTGGAAAATTCCAGAAAATTATGTCATGGCTTTAGAAGCTGCTGATAGGCTTATTGACATCATATGTGTCAAATGGAGGTGTACATGTGGATGTATTCCTACCTATTACATGTGGATGTAGACCTACCTTCAAACTCAGTGCCTCTTTGCTTGACATCATGGGAAAATCAAAAGAAATCAGCCAATACCTCATAAAAAAATTGTAGACCTCCACAAGTCTGGTTCTTCCTTGGGAGAAATGACTGAAGGTACCAATTTAATTTGTACAAACAATAGTATGCAAGTATAAACACCATGGAACAACACAGCCGTCAAATTGCTCAGAAAGGAGATGCGTTCTGAGGGAAGTGCAAATCAATCCCAGAACAACAGCAAAGGACCCTGTGAAGATGCTGGAGGAAACAGGTACAAAAGTATCTATAACCACAGTAAAACAAGTCCATAAAAAAGCCAGACTACGGTTTGCAGAAATGTCCTCTGGTCTGATTGGAACAGAAAATAGAACTGTTTGGCCATAATGACCATCATTATGTTTGGAGGAAAAATGGGGAAGGCTTGCAAGCTGAAGAACACCATCCCAACCATGAAGCACGGGGGTGGCAGTTGTGAAGTTGTGGGGGTGCTTTGCTGCAGGAGGGACTGGTACACTTCACAAAATAGATAGCATCATGAGAAAAGAAAATAATGTAGATATATTGAAGCAACATCTCAAGACATTAGTCAGAAAGTTAAAACTTGGTCGCAAATGGGTCTTCCAAATGGACAATGACCCCAAGCATACTTCCAAAGTTGTGGCAAAATTGCATAAGGACAAAAATGTCAAGATATTGATGTGGCCATCACAAAGCCCTAACCTCAATCCTTTAGAAAATTTGTGTGTAGAACTGAAAAAGAGTGTGAGAGCAAGGAGGCCTACAAACCCGACTCAGTTATACCAGCTCTGTCAGGAGGAATGGGCCAAAATTCACCGAACTTATTGTGGGAAGCTTGTGGAAGGCTACCCGAAACATTTGACCCAAGTTAAACAATTTAAAGGCAATACTACCAAATACTAATTGAGTGTATGTAAACTTCTGACCCTCTGGCAATGTGATGAAATAAATAAAATCTGAATAAATCATTCTCTCTACTATTATTCTGACATTTCACATTCCTAAAATAAAGTGGTTATCCTAACTGACCTAAAACAGGACATTTTTACTAGGATTAAATGTCAGGAATGGTAAGAAACTGAGTTTAAATGTATTTCGCTAAGGTGTTTGTGAATTTATGACTTCAACTGTATATTGTCCGGGCTAATTATTATAATACTGTACATGGTTCATTAGTAAAAAATAAAAAAAAGTGAGCGATTGTAATCTGAAAAGGCCAAAATAATATTTGCAAAAGCCAAAACATTTATTTATGTTTATAGAGGTAGAGAAATGCTGGGCCAATTGTGCGGCACCCTTTGTGACTCCCAATCACAGTTGGATATAATAATAATTATACTTTTTATATTATTTGTATTGTCTTTTCTGGTGGATTAAACTGAAATTGCAACCAATCACGGACAGTTGTGATTCAGCCAAACTAACTAAGAGATACATATGACGATAGAATCCTCCCCATACCCTCCTTCTCGGCAAGTCTATTGTCCAGCTATCTGCTAATAGCCATAATGACACTGTACAACGTGACCGTGTGTGTTTGAAAGAGTATTTTCCAGCAATCAACAATTTGTTTACCTTCATTTGACAACTTTGTTCCAATATTTCTGTAATTCAGTGATTTATTCCCATAGTAATTTGTTATGGATCCATAACTAAATGAACATTGGCATTTTGGAAGAAGTTTTTTTGCATTATGTTATTAACGAAAGCATAAAGATGCTGATGAAGGAATACAGTGCTGTACAGTATATGCTTTTACATTTGGATAATAAAGCATTTAAGACATATGCCACCCGCATTTGCTTATTAGGCTACTGTGCAGTGTGACTAGTAAACATAGCAGAACAGCATAATGGTCCGAACAGCCCTTGCGGTGCCTGGTGAGCAGTTGGTCCAGTTCTGTTGTCAGAAGAGGAATGGAAATGTCAGGGTGAACAGACGACCTGATGAACCCACCAGGTATGTTGACTCTATGTCGGAGGTGGAGTTCCAGAGTTCACAAATGTGCCTGGCATGGATTGTGACTCCATCTCGTTCCTCTTCAACCTCCAGCCTGACTCTCTTCCAATGCCGCCTGGCTCTAAACCAATGTAAGGGTTTTCCTCCTTTTTGTCTGAAGAGGAGAGAAGGATCGGAGGACCAATGCGCAGCGTGGTAAGTTTCCATACTCTACATATATTGTCCTGCTAATAACATGGTTAATAATATCTGCCAGAATATCCAAGGGGCTTTCATATATTTTTACCTTTATTTAACTAGGCAAGTCAGTTAAGAACAAATTATTATTTTCAATGACGGCCTAGGAACAGTGGGTTAACTGCCTGTTCAGGGGCAGAACGACAGATTTGTACCTTGTCAGCTCGGGGATTTGAACTTGCAACCTTCCGGTTACTAGTCCAACGCTCTAACCACTAGGCTACGCTGCCGCCCCTAATTCTAAATTAATAATAATAATCATCGCTTTGTTTAAAAAAATATATTTTGGAGATGATTTAGTTTTCTAATAACGTAAAATGAGTGAGGAAAAAGGCCATTCTAGAACATGGGGTGAGGCAATTATAAGGGTTTTCCTCCTTTTCGTCTGAAGAGGAGAGGCGAGAAGGATCGGAGGACCAATGCGCAGCGTGGTAAGTGTCCATATTGTTTATTTGAAAGACATAAACTGAACACTAAAATATAAAAACAATAAACGTGAACAAAACCGAAACAGTACCATCTGGCTATAATGAGAACTGTGCTGACACAAGCAACTAACGTAGACACCGAAACAATCACCCAAAAAGCCCAACACAAAACAGGCTACCTAAATATGGTTCCCAATCAGAGATGATGACTAACACCTGCCTCTGATTGAGAACCATATCAGGCCAAACATAGAAATAGACAAACTAGACATTTAACATAGAATGCCCTGTCACGCCTTGGTCTTAGTATTTTGTGTTTTAGTTAATTAGTTGGTCAGGCCAGGGTGTGACATGGGTTTATGTTATTGTGTTGTCGTATTGGAGTTTTTGTAGACATTGGGATTGTGGTTGATTAGGGGTGTGTTTAGTTTAGGTTTGGCTGCCTGAAGCGGTTCTCAATCAGAGTCAGGTGATTCTTGTTGTATCTGATGGGGAACCGTATTTAGGTAGCCTGGGTTTCACTGTGTATTTTGTGGGTGATTGTTCCTGTCTCTGTGTAGTTTCACCAGATAGGCTGTAATTAGGTTTCACGTTCCGTTTTGTTGTTTTGTATTTTGTATCAGTTATTTCATGTACCGCATTTCATTCATTAAAAACATGAGTAACCACCACGCTGCATTTCGGTCCAACTTTCTTGCGACAAACGAAGAACGTCATTACAGAATCACCCACCACACACGGACCGAGCGGCGTGGTAACAGGCAGCGACAGCAGGAGCAGCGAAGGGAGGACGTTAAGGACAGTAGAATTATGGAGTACACGACGTGGGAGGAAATAGACAGGTGGGTGGTCGACCCAGAGAGAGTGCCGGAGCCCGCCTGGGATTCGCTGGAGCAGTGCGAAGAGGGCTATAGGAGAATGGAGTTGGAGAGGCAATCACTACGGCGCAGAGGAAAGCACGGGAATCAGCCCCAAAAATTTCTTGGGGGGGGGGCTTACAGGGAGTATGGCTGCGTCAGGTAGGAGACCTGCGCAAACTCCCTGTGCTTACGGGGGGCTAGAGAGACCGGGCAGGCACCGTGTTATGCAGTGGTGCGCACGGTGTCCCCAGTGCGGGTGCATAGCCCGGTGCGGTATATTTCAGCTCCGCGTATCGGCCGGGCTAGATTGAGCGTCGAGCCAAATGCCATGAAGCCGGCTCTACGCATCTGGTCCCCAGTGCCTCTCCTTGGGCCGGCTTACATGGCACCAGCCTTGCACTCGGTGTCTCCGGTTTGCCTACATAGTCCAGTGCGGGCTATTCCACCTCGCCGCACTGGCAGGGCGACCGAGAGTATTCAACCGGGTAAGGTTGGGCAGGCTCGGTGCTCAAGAGCTCCAGTGCGCCTGCACGGTCCGGTCTATCCAGTACCACCTCCACACCCCAGCCCTCCGGTAGCAGCTCCCCGCGCCAGGCTTCATGTGCGTGTCCTCGGCCCAATACCACCAGTGCCAGCACCACGCATCAGGCCTACAGTGCGCTTCTCCCCTCCTGCGCTGTCGGAGCCTTTCTCCTCTCCTGCGCTGCCGGAGACTCCCGCCTGTTTAGCGCTTCTAGAGCCTTCCTCCTCTACAGCGCTGCTGGAGTCTCCTGTCTGTTCAGCGTTATCGGAGCCTTTCTCCTCTCCTGCGCTGCCGGAGCCTCCCGCCTGTTCAGCGCTTCTAGAGCCTTCCTCCTCTACAGCGCTGCTGGAGCCTCCTGCCGGTTCGGAGCAGCTAGGGCTACCAGTCTGCATGGAGCAGCCAGAGCTGTCAGTCTGCATGGAGCAGCCAGAGCTGTCAGTCTGCTTGGAGCAGCCAGAGCAGCCAGTCTGCATGGAGCTGCCAGTCTGCAAGGAGCTGCCAGTCTGCAAGGAGCTGCCAGTCTGCATGGAGCAGCTAGAGCTGCCAGTCTGCATGGAGCAGCCAGAGCTGTCAGTCTGCTTGGAGCAGCCAGAGCTGTCAGTCTGCTTGGAGCAGCCAGAGCTGCCAGTCTGCAAGGAGCTGCCAGTCTGCAAGGAGCTGCCAGTCTGCATGGAGCAGCCAGAGCTGTCAGTCTGCTTGGAGCAGCCAGAGCTGCCAGTCTGCATGGAGCTGCCAGTCTGCAAGGAGCTGCCAGTCTGCAAGGAGCTGCCAGTCTGCAAGGAGCTGCCAGTCGGCAAGGAGCTGCCAAAGCTGTTAGTCTGCATGGAACAGTCAGAGCTGTCAGTCTGCAAGAAGCCGCCAGAGCTGTCAATCAGCATGGAGCAGCCAGAACCGTCAGTCAGCATGAAGCAGCCAGAGCTGCCAGTCAGCCAGACTCTTCCAGATCTGCCAGTCAGCCAGACTCTTCCAGATCTGCCAGTCAGCCATACTCTTCCAGATCCGCCAGTCAGCCAGACTCTTCCAGATCTGCCAGTCAGCCAGACTCTTCCAGATCTGCCAGTCAGCCAGACTCTTCCAGATCCGCCAGTCAGCCAGACTCTTCCAGATCCGCCAGTCAGCCAGACTCTTCCAGATCCGCCAGTCAGCCAGACTCTTCCAGATCCGCCAGCCAGCCAGACTCTTCCAGATCCGCCAGCCAGCCAGACTCTTCCAGATCTGCCAGTCAGCCAGACACTTCCAGATCTGCCAGTCAGCCAGACTCTTCCAGATCTGCCAGTCAGCCAGACTCTTCCAGATCTGCCAGTCAGCCAGACTCTTCCAGATCTGTCATTCAGCCAGACTCTTCCAGATCTGCCAGTCAGCCAGACTCTTCCAGATCTGCCAGTCAACCAGACTCTTCCAGATCTGCCAGTCAGCCAGACTCTTCCAGATCTGCCAGTCAGCCAGACTCTTCCAGATCTGTCATTCAGCCAGACTCTTCCAGATCTGCCAGTCAGCCAGACTCTTCCAGATCTGCCAGTCAGCCAGACTCTTCCAGATCTGCCAGTCAGCCAGACTCTTCCAGATCTGTCATTCAGCCAGATTCTTCCAGATCTGCCAGTCAGCCAGACTCTTCCAGATCTGCCAGTCAACCAGACTCTTCCAGATCTGCCAGTCAACCAGACTCTTGCAGATCTGCCAGTCAACCAGAATCTTCCAGATCTACTAGTCAACCAGACTCTTCCAGATCTGCTAGTCAACCAGACTCTTCCAGATCTGGTAGTCAACCAGACTCTTCCAGATCCGCCAGTCAGCCAGGATCTGCCAGAACTGCCAGCCAGCCAGGATCTGCGGATTCAACTGCCTGGCTGGGCTTCCTCTCAGTGTTGGGCTGCCACTCAGTCCCGAGCTGCCCCTCAGTCCCGAGCTTCCCCTCAGTCCTGAGCTTCCCATCAGTCCCGAGCTGCTTCAGTCCCGAGCTGCCCCTCAGTCCCGAGCTACTCCTCAGTTCAGTGGGGTTCTGGGTGAGGACTATTAGGCCATGGTCGGCGGCGAGGGTGGATTATCCCAGGACGCGAAGGGGAGGAACTATGACATTTATGGAGTGGGGTCCACGTCCCGAGCCGGAACCGCCACCATGGACAGACGCCCACCCGGACCCTCCCTATGGTTTTGAGGTACGTCCGGGAGTCCGCACCTTAGGGGGGGGTTCTGTCACGCCTTGGTCTTAGTATTTTGTGTTTTAGTTAATTAGTTGGTCAGGCCAGGGTGTGACATGGGTTTATGTTATTGTGTTGTCGTATTGGTTTTTTTTTAGGCATTGGGATTGTGGTTGATTAGGGGTGTGTTTAGTTTAGGTTTGGCTGCCTGAAGCGGTTCTCAATCAGAGTCAGGTGATTCTTGATGTCTCTGATGGGGAACCGTATTTAGGTAGCCTGGGTTTCACTGTGTATTTTGTGGGTGATTGTTCCTGTCTCTGTGTAGTTTCACCAGATAGGCTGTAATTAGGTTTCACGTTCCGTTTTGTTGTTTTGTATTTTGTATCAGTTATTTCATGTACCGCATTTCATTCATTAAAAACATGAGTAACCACCACGCTGCATTTCGCTCCGACTTTCTTGCGACAAACGAAGAACGTCGTTACATGCCCACTCAGATCTCGTCCTGACCAATACTAAAACAAAGAAAACACAAAGAACTATCACCTGTATCTATGTCCTCAGATAATGTTTATCTTTCTGCTGGTTTACCTTCAATGACTTGATCTTGGTCTTCAAAGTTTGAATCCGATCCATGTGCACCTTCATAAGATGAGCAGAATGGTTCCGCCCTGAGCCCCCACCGATTACAGTGGCCTGTGATAGAAACGGTAGATCAAATAAGAATTAAACGTGACTCCAAATTACAAATGCTGTGTACACATTATAAGAATCGAGCAAAACTAACCGCTTTCTTGACAACCATGCATTTTTTTCGGTGTGGCCCGTTGTCCAGCCCTTTGTACACTGATCCCCACAGATGGTTGTCGGCATGGTTGCTCTGCAAAAACACATCAGTCTGTTTAGTACACAATAATTGTTTTATTTAACCTTTATTTAATTATTGAATTTATTACACAGTATGCCTACACATTGATAGGCTATATAAAATTTTTTTTAAGAAAATGCACTGAAACCAAAATATCTTTAGTTTTGGTAATCCTCTCAGGTCTGGCTCATTTTCAAGTCTTCTTGTGGTTTTGGTCCTAACGTTGGAACGGTTAGCACCATAGAAAGAAGCTGGCTTGATGAAAAGGATGTCCATTTCGTCTGTTCTTTTTGTTTGTAATGTCTTTTTTTTGATAAACAGCTCTTTTTTATATGGTAACTGTTGGGGGGGGAGTACTGGAATAGTGTGACTTTCAATGCATTAGACCTCTCACTAAAGATATCACTCAAGAGTTATACTTAAAATTAATAATATCTGCCCTCCTAATTCATATCTAAGGGTCATTTTTCGTGCCATTATTAGTTACATTGTTGTAGTTTGAACATGCAGGCTGGCACTAAGTACAGCGGGAACATTTACCTAGTCAGCTCCATTATTAGTGCAATGCCCCTTAAAGTGTTGCTTTCCTCCTCCTCCTCCTCCTCTTGGTGCTCGGCTCTGCGGCCCATCCCGTGCCCCCTGCCCTTGTGCCTTTGAACCTTACGCGCCACCGCTATTTCAGTGGATATAGCTGGAGAACTGCAAGGCAATCCCATTGTGCGCCACTCGGGAGCCATGACCAATAAACGTATATTGTCCTGCTAATAACAGGGTTAATAATATATCTGCCAGAATATCCAAGGGGCTTTTATATAATTCTAAATTAATAATAATAATAATCATCGCTTTGTTTAACAAATAATATTTTGGAGATGATTTCGTTTTCAAATAACGTAAAATGAGTGAGGAAAAAGGCCATTCTTGAACATGGCGTGAGACATTGTTACTAATTTAGAATGCTTTATTTCTGTTTTTAGAGGGAGTGAAACCATGGATCTATCATGGATCTCCCAGTCCAGGCTGGCACAGATATTGAACCAGCATCTGTAGCAACACAGCTTGCACTGCTATGCAGTGTCTTACACTGCTGCGGCACTAAAGCGCTGTTCAACGTGACCGGCCGGGAGTAGGCTACAGTACTACAGAGACACAGTCGTGCCTTGGGACCCAAAAGCATAATCAGTGCTCTAACTCCCCGTTGCTCTGGTCTGGAGCAATAAAGTAGTGACGAATGGTACCGTACTAAACCACAAATTAGCTCTAAGTCCCGCAGCATAATCACTAAACTTTTAGTGGAGCAACCACTGTAGAGCTGGCTACCCTGCCAAACTGAGCAATCGGGGGAGAAGGGCATAAGTTTTAAGACTCTTTACTCTGTACTTTGTTGAAGCACATTTGGCAGCAATTACAGCCTTGAGTCTTCTTGGGTATGACGTTACAACCTTGGCACACCTGTATTTGAGTAGTTTCTCCCATTCTTCTCTGCAGATATTCTCAAGCTCTGTCAGGTTGGATGGGGAGCGTAGCTGCACAGCTATTTTCATATCTCTCCAGAGATGTTCTATCGGGTTCAAGTTCGAGCTTTGGCTGGGCCACTCAAGGACATTCAGAGACTTGTCCCAAGCCACTCCTGCATTGTCTTAGCTGCGTGCTTAGGGACGTTGTCCTGTTAGGTGTACCTATGCCCCAATCTGAGGTCCTGAGTGCTCTGGAGCATGTTTTCATCAAGGATATCTCTGTACTTTGCTTCTTTCATCTTCCCTCGATCCTGACTAGTCTCCCAGTCCCTCCTGCTTCCACCACCACGCTTCACTGTAGGAATAGTCCCTGGTTTCCTCCAGACTTGAACCTTGGCATTCAGGTCCAAGAGTTCAATACTGGTTTCATCATACCAGAGAATCTTGTTTCTCATGGTCAGAGTCCTTTAGGTGCCTTTTGGCAAACGTCCGTCTGGCCACTCTACAATAAAGGCCTGATTCATGAAGTCCTGCAGAGGTGGTTGTCCTATTGTAAGGTTCTCCCATCTCTTGAGTTCTATCAGAGTGACCATCGGGTTCTTGGTCACCAGACCAAGGCCTTTCTCCCTTGATTGCTCAGTTTTGCCGGGAGGCCAGCTCTAGGAAGAGTATTGGTGGTTCCAAACTTCTTCCATTTAAGAATGATCGAGGCCACTGTGGGGACCTTTACTGCTGTAGAAATATTTTGGTACTCTTCCCCAGATCTGAGCATCGACAGAATCCTGTCTCGGAGCTCTACGGAAAATTTCTTAGATTGGTTTTTGCTCTGACATGCACTGTCAAGTGTGGGACCTTATATAGACAGGTGTGTGTCTTTCCAAATCATGTCCAATCAATTGAATTTACCACAGTTGTAGAACGACCTCAAGGATGATCAATGGAAACAGGATGCACCTGAGCTCAATTTCGAGTCTCATAGCAAAGGGTCTGTATAATTATGTAAATAAGCTCTCTCTTTTTAGGTTTTATACATTTGCAAAAATTTCAAAAAACAGTTTTTGCTTTGTCATTATGGGGTATTGTGTGCAGATTGAAGAGAGAACAAATATTTAATCCATTTTAGAATAAGGCTATAACCTCACAAAATATGTGAAAAGGGAAAGGGTCTGAATACTTTCCGAATGAACTGAATAAATAAAAATATCTTGCATATCTTAATTCATTCCCACAGTTGATTAATAATATGCCTAATAATATAAGCACTTCTACACACACACAGAGTCAAATGCTCAACAGTTGTTCCATCCAGATCCGAACTCAAGAGAAACACACAATTTTGACTGTTGGGGTGGTACTGGAGATGATGAATATGAAGTTGAAAAATTACAAGTAATCCGACAATGGGTAGTTTGTGCATGCAGCCGTGTTTGTTTTCTTGCGTCAACAAAAGATATTAAGAGGAGAGAAGAGGAGTTTGGGCTGTTTGCAGTATGCATGTTGAAGGGTGTTCCTTCACCTCATAATAGCATCTTTGGTCTGACATACGTTTACATGAAAAACATAATGCATTGTATAATGTCAACAAACATGGCACCACACATAGCTGGCAAAAAGCTTAGCATAAGCTCATTATAATCAGTACAACCTTCAAAAAGGTTTTTTACACACATCAAAGGTGTCCATTATAGTCAGAATGCATTATTTGTCACCAGTACTTGAAAACGTGTGAATAAAACTGTAAATACATACATACATACATACATACATACATACATACATACATACATACATACATACATACATACTGTCACGTTCTGACCTTTTATTTCCTTTGTTTTGTCTTTATTTAGTATGGTCAGGGCGTGAGTTGGGGTGGGCAGTCTATGTTTGTTTTTCTATGATTTGGGTATTTCTATGTTTCGGCCTAGTACAGGCTGGGGAATATCGCCGCCCCAAAGCAGAGCTGGAGGCAGCGAAAGCTGAGCGGCGGCGATATGAGGAGGCAGCACGGCAGTGCGGCAGGTACAAGAGGCAGCCCCCAATTTTTTGGGGGGGGAGCTGACGAGGTGTGGGGCTAAGCCAGGTAGCAGACCTGAGCTCACTCCTCGTGCTTATTATAAGCAGCGCGTTACTGGTCAGGCACCGTGTTATGCGGTTAAGCGCACGGTGTCGCCAGTACGTGCCCATAGCCCGGTGCGCTATAGGGCAGCCCACCGAGATTGTCATGTGAGTGTGGGCATCCAGCCAGGGCGTATGGTGCCTGCTCAGCGTTTCTGGTCGCCGGTACGCCGTTTCGGGCCAGGGTATCCTGCGCCGGCTCTGCGTGCTGTGTCTCCGGGGCGCTGGGAGGGTGCAGTGCGTCCTATGCCTGCGCTCCGCTCGTGCCGGGCAAATGTGGGAATGGAGCCTAAGGGAGAGGTGTGCGTAGTAAGCACTAGATCTCCCGTGCTTACCCACAGCCCGGTTCAACCTGTGCCTGCACTCTGGAGGGTCCGGGCTAGAGTAGTTGTCCAGCCTGGGGAAGTGGTGCCAAGGCTGCGCACCAGAGCTCCAGTGCTCCCCCACAGCCCGGTCCTTCAGGTGCCTCCTCCTAACACCAAGCCTCCTGAAGGTCTCCCCAGCCTGGTGGTTCCTGTGGCAGCCCCACGCACCAGGCTGTCTCTGTCTCTCTGTCTCCTCCCTGCAGGTGGTCCCGCCTGTCCGGCGCTGCTGCCGGAGTCTCCTGCCTGTCCGGTGCTGCTGCCGGAGTCTCCCGCCTTTCTGGCGCTGCTGCCGGAGTCTCCCGCCTGTCCGGCGCTGCTGCCGGAGTCTCGCGCCTGTCCGGTGCTGCTGGAGTCGGAGGCGCCAGAGCCCCTCAGCCTAGAGGTGCCAGAGCGTCCGCCCCTCTGTCCCGAGCTGCCCCTCTGTCCAGTGGGGTCATTGAGAAGGGTGGCCATGGTTAGAAAGCCACGGAGACGGACTATAAGGCGGACTAAGACGATGGACAGACGCCCACCCAGACCCTCCCCTATAGGTCAAGGTTTTGCGGCCGGAGTCCGCACCTTTGGGGGGGTATTGTCACGTTCTGACCTTTATTTCCTTTGTTTTGTCTTTATTTAGTATGGTCAGGGCATGAGTTGGGGTGGGCAGTCTGTTTGTTTTCTATGATTTGGGTATTTCTATGTTTCGGCCTAGTATGGTTCTCAATCAGAGGCAGGTGTCATTAGTTGTCTCTGATTGAGAATCATACTTAGGTAGCCTGGGTTTCACTGTGTGTTTGTGGGTGATTGTTCCTGTCTCTGTGTCTGCACCAGATAAGACTGTTTTTTTTCTTCACATTTCTTGTTTTTGTAGTCAGTTGTTCATGTGTACATTTACGTTTTAAAAAGAACCATGGACACTTACCACGCCGCATATTGGTCCTCTGATCCTTTTCGCCTCTCCTCTTCGGAAGATATTTCAAACTTTTTTAACAAAAAAAAATTGGGCGTGCAAAAGTATTCAGCCCCTTTACTTTCAGTGCAGCAAACTCTCTCCAGAAGTTCAGTGAGGATCTCTGAATGATCCAATGTTGAACTAAATGACTAATGATGATAAATACAATCCACCTGTGTGTAATCAAGTCTCCGTATAAATGCACCTGCACTGTAATAGTCTCAGAGGTCCGTTAAAAGCGCAGACAGCATCATGAAGAACAAGGAACACACCAGACAGGTCCGAGATACTGTTGTGAAGAAGTTTAAAGACGGATTTGGATACAAAAAGATTTCCCAAGCTTTAAACATCCCAAGAAGCACTGTGCAAGCGAGAATATTGAAATGGAAGGAGAATCAGACCACTGCAAATCTACCAAGACCTGGCCGTCCCTCTAAACTTTCAGCTCATACAAGGAGAAGACTGATCAGAGATGCAGCCAAGAGGCCCATGATCACTCTGGATGAACTGCAGAGATCTACAGCTGAGGTGGGAGACTCCATAGGACAACAATCAGTCGTATATTGCACAAATCTGGCCTTTATGGAAGAGTGGCAAGAAGAAAGCCATTTCTTAAAGATATCCATAAAAAGTGTTGTTTAAAGTTTGCCACAAGCCACCTGGGAGACACACCAAACATGTGGAAGAAGGTGCTCTGGTCAGATGAAACCAACATTGAACCTTTTGGCAACAATGCAAAACGTTATGTTTGGCGTAAAAGCAACACAGCTCATCACCCTGACCACACCATCCCCACTGTCAAACATGGTGGTGGCAGCATCATGGTTTGGGCCTGCTTTTCTTCAGCAGGGACAGGGAAGATGGTTAAAATTGATGGGAAGATGGATGGAGCCAAATACAGGACCATTCTGGAAGAAAACCTGATGGAGTCTGCAAAAGACCTGAGACTGGGACGGAGATTTGTATTCCAACAAGACAATGATCCAAAGCATAAAGCAAACTCTACAATGAAATGGTTCAAAAATAAACATATCCAGGTGTTAGAATGGCCAAGTCCAGACCTGAATCCAATCGAGAATTTGTGGAAAGAACTGAAAACTGCTGTTCACAAATGCTCTCCATCCAACCTCACTGAGCTCGAGTTGTTTTGCAAGGAGGAATGGGAAAAAAATTCAGTCTCTCGATGTGCAAAACTGATAGAGACATACCCCAAGCGACTTACAGCTGTAATCGCAGCAAAAGGTGGCGCTACAAAGTATTAACTTAAGGGGGCTGAATAATTTTGCACGCCCAATTTTTCAGTTTTTGATTTGTTAAAAAGGTTTGAAATATCCAATAAATGTCGTTCCACTTCATGATTGTGTCCCACTTGTTGTTGGTTTTTCACAAAAAATTACAGTTTTATATCTTTATGTTTGCAGCCTGAAATGTGGCAAACTGTCGCAAAGTTCAAGGCGGCCAAATACTTTCGCAAGGCACTGTACATACAGTTGAAGTCGGAAGTCTACATACACCTGATCCAAACACCTTATTTAATCTCAGTTTTTCACAATTCCTGACATTTAATCCAAGTAAAAATTCCGTTTTGGGTCAGTTAGCATCACCACTTTATTTTAAGAATATGAAATGTCAGAATAATATTGGAGAGAATGATTTATTTCAGATTTTATTTCATTCATCACATTCCCAGTGGGTCAGTTTCGATACACTCAATTTGTATTTGGTAGCATTGCCTTTAAATTGTTTAACTTGGGTCAAACATTTTGGATAGCCTTCCACAAGCTTCCCACAATAAATTGGGTGAATTTAAGTCCATTCCTCCTGACAGAGCTGGTGTAACTTGGTCAGGTTTGTAGGTCTCCTTGCTCGCACACGCTTTATCAGTTCTGCACACACATTTTCTATAGGATTGTGGTCAAGGCTTTGTGATGGCCACTCCAATACCTTGACTTTGTTCCATTTTGCCACAACTTTGGAAGTATGCTTGTGGTTATTGGTAATTTGGAAGACCCATGTGCGACCAAGCTTTAACTTCCTGACTGAGGTCTTGAGATGTTGCTTCAATATATCTCCATAATTTTCTTTCCTCATGATGCCATCTATTTTGTGAAGTGCAGCAGTCCCACATGCAGCAAAGCACCCCCACAACATGATGCTGCCACCCCCGTGCTTCACGGTTGGGATGGTGTACTTCAGCTTGCAAGCCTTCCCCTTTTTTCTCCAAACACAACGATGGTCATTATGGTCAAACAGTTCTATTTTCTATTTCATCAGACCAGAGGACATTTGTCCAAAAAGTACGATCTTTGTCGCCATGTGCAGTTGCAATCCGTAGTCTGGCTT
The DNA here is from genome assembly GCF_036934945.1 of Oncorhynchus masou masou. Classification (NCBI taxonomy): domain Eukaryota; kingdom Metazoa; phylum Chordata; class Actinopteri; order Salmoniformes; family Salmonidae; genus Oncorhynchus; species Oncorhynchus masou. Next base: position 31,677,172 of record NC_088226.1, on the reverse strand, counting down.
TTTTTACGGCGGTTTTGGAGCTGTGGCTTCTTCGCTGAGCGGCCTTTCAGGTTATGTCAATATAGGACTTGTTTTACTGTGGATATAGATACTTTTGTGCCTGTTTCCTCCAGCAACTTCACAAGGTCCTTTGCTGTTGTTTTGGGATTGATTTGATCCTTTTTGCACCAAAGTACGTTCATCTCTAAGAGACAGAGTGTGTCTCCTTTCTGAGCGCTATCATGGCTATGTTGTCCCATGGTGTTTGTACAGATGAACGTGGTACCTTCAGTCATTTGGTAATTGCTCCCAAGGATGAACCAGACTTGTGGAGGTCTACAATTTCTTTCTGAGATCTTGGCTGATTTTTTTATGATTTGCCCATGATGTCAAGCAAAGAGGCACTGAGTTTGAAGGTAGGTCTTGAAATAAATCCACAGGTACACCACCAATTGACTCAAATTATGTCAATTAGCCTATAAGCAGCTTCTAAAGCCATGCCATCATTTTCTGCAATTTTCAAGCTGTTTAAAGGCACAGTCAATTTAGTGTATGTAAACTTCTGACCCTCTGGAATTATATTTCCCACCATAAAGCATGGAGGAGGAGGTGTCTTTAGGATGGGACATTAAACTTGTGTCCTGACTTTCTGTGGTTACTGAAGATCCCATGAAAGAGTTGGGGTGTTAACCCCGGTGTCCTGGCTAAATTCCCAATCTGGCCCTCATACCATTATGGCCACCAAATCATCTCCAGCTTCCAATTGGCTCATTCATCCCCCTCCTCTCCCCTGTAACTATTCCCCAGGTTGTTGCTATAAAATAAGAGTTCATATTTATGGTTTGGGGGTGCTTTGCTGGTGACACAGTCTGTCATTTATTTCGAATTTAAGGCACACTAAACAAGCATGGCTTCCACAGCATTCTGCAGTGATATGCCATCCCATCTGGTTTGGGCTTAGTGAGACTGTCATTTATTTTTCAACAGGACAATGACCCAACACAGGGCTATTTTACCAAGAAGGAGAGTGCTGCATCAGAGGACCTGGCCTCCACAATCCACCAACTTCAACCAAATTGAGAGGGTTCGGGATGAGTCGGACCGCAGAGTGAAGGAAAAGCAGCCAACAGGTGCTCAGCATATGTGGGAACTCCTTCAAAACTGTTGGAAAAGCATTCCAGGTGAAGCTGGTTGAGAGAATGCCAAGAGTGTGCAAAGCTGTCATCAAGGCAGCAGCATACGCTCCTGCATCCTACTGCTGGCTTGCTTCTGAAGCTTAGCAGGGTTGGCCCTGGTCAGTCCCTCGATGTGAGACCAGATGCTGCTGGAAATGGTGTTGGAAGGCCAGTAGGAGGCACCCTTTCCTCTGGTCTAAAAATACATCCCAATACCCCAGGGCAGTGGTTGGGGATGTTGCCCTGTGTATGGTGCTGTCTGTCCGATGGGACGTCCTGACTTATTGTACTTATTGTAGGGGTGTTAACCCCAGTATCCTGACTAAATTTCCAATCTGGCCTTTCTACCATCATGGCCACCTAATCATCCCCAGTTTACAATTAGCTCATTCATCCTCTCCCATGTAACTATTCTCCAGGTAGTTGCTGTAAATGAGAATGTGTTTTCATTCAATTTACCTGGTAAAATAAGGGTTTAAAAAATGCTGTCATCAATGCAAAGGGTGACTATTTGAATAATCTCAAATATATCTTGATTTGTTTAACACATGATTCCCTATGTGTTATTTCATAGTTTTGATGTCTTCACTATTATTCTACAATGTAAAAAATAGTAAAAATAAAGAAAAACCCTTGAATGAGTAGGTGTTCTACAACTTTTGACCAGACCATTCTAATGTAAAACATTTTAAAGCATGATAACAACCATAATTCACACACATTTTGCATTTTTTTTCATCAAGCCCTTCATATGTATACAGTATCTTCAGAAATTATTCACACCCCTTGACTTATTCCACAATTCAGTGTTACAAACTGAATATCTAATTTACATAACTATTCACATCCCTGAGTCAATACTTTGTAGAAACACCTTTGGCAGAGATTACAGCTGTGCACCTTACTAGGTATGTCTCTCAGAGCTTGTGGAAAAAGTCAAATGGTGTGAATACTTTCTGAAGGCACTGTGTGTGGTTGGTAGGGGATCAAATACTTATGTCATGCAATAAATGCAAATGAATTACTTAAAAATCATACAATGTGATTTTCTGGATTTTTGTTTTAGATTCCGTCTCTCACAGTTGAAGTGTACCTATGGTAAAAATTAGACCTCTACATGCTTTGTAAGTAGGAAAATCGGCAGTGTTTCAAATACTTGTTCTCCCCACTGTATATATACAAATTGTACCATTAATCCTTCCATCCTCTGTCATTAAACCCCCTGTCCCAGCAAAACGATTATTCATCGATAAAGTTTTAATTGTGCAGTTGTCTATAAAAGGAGATTGTGGGCGTAATTAGCCAGCCCAGAGAAAAATGAGGACCTGGGAGCCCCATTGTTTTGTCTCCTAGACAACTGTCACACACTGAAAGTCAAATTGAATTTGGAACCAGCCTCTCCTAATTACCATGGAAAAATACAGAGGGCTCCTGTGAACCACACACTCAATTCACAGTCACACACAAGCGCTCGCTCGCTGCTTGCTCTATGACCTTCTGCATAACTACAAACTCCCTTTCCATCTTCTTCTTCACCCTCTATCCTCTTTCTCCCCCCCCTCTCTCTCTTTAGCTCTATGCCCGCTCTTCAATGGTGTGCCTCCATTGTCTGAGTCGCTCTGTGAATATCTGAGTGTCCAACATTTGTCATGACTTTAGATTCAAGCCCACACACTGATTCTGCAGTGCTCTGCCCACTCCATGTTCCTCTGAGAGAACTGCTGTGTGCCTTCTGTGGTCCCAGACATCGCTGATGTCGTATTTCATTCTATAATATGACCAAGCTCTTGTGTTTTTTATAATGGCATGGGTGGGTAATTGATTATTTGCAAAGTGTTATCAATCACTTTTTAAGATCTTCAAAACCCTCATCACCAACTCCTTGTTTACATCTACTATTGACTGCCTTTAGCCTTGCCAATTGTCTGTTTTCTCAACAAACACGCAGGTTGAAGGAGATAACTAGTCGTTATTGGTTTGTCAGCCAGCCCAATGCTGGCTATGCTATGACTATTTAGCTTGTTGTGCTCTTTTTCCTTGACAATAATTAGTTTTCCCTATTGAGATAAGGTGATTTCAACAAATTAGTGTGGGTATTTGTGTGTGTGTGTGTGCACACATGAGTGTGCATGCATGCATGTTTAATACCTTTGTGTGGTTTATAGGGGAGAGGCAATAATGTGGTATCGCATGAGAAAGTATTGAGAATGAGCTGTAACAGGAGTTTGTGCACTGTGTGAGTATTAAGATTTACATTAAATTTGTCAATTCATCCATAATATCTCAGAGATATATAACCTCTCATGACAAGGTTGGTTTTAAGCCTGACTCCTCTGAGCATCAAAGATAAACTTAGGTCCTTCTCTCTACATACTAATTTTCTGTCTCCTTTCATCTAGTGACAGAGCTGAACTGTACTTCTTAACCCAGACAACCTGTCAGGTCGGAATGAAAGGTTGATGCCACAGGGTTTTACTTTGAGCTTCAGTCCGTAGATCCTATAAAGAATATAAGAAAATAGCTGTTTAGTTCATTGAAATTGTCAGTCACTTATCTGTTTCACCTGTCCTTGTGATTGTCTCCACCCCCTTCTTGTGTCACTTATTTTCACCAGGGTATTTATCCCTGTGTTTCCTGTCTCTCTGTGCCAGTTCATCAACCAGTGTTTTTCCCATTCTCCTGCTTTTTGCATTCTCCTTTTTCTAGTCCTCCCAGTTTCGACCCTTGCCTGTTTCTGGACTTTGTACCCGCCTGCCTGACCATTCTGCCTGCCTTGACCACGAGCCTGCCACTCTGTACCTCCTGGACTCTTGTTTTGACCTTTTTCCTGTCCATGACCATTCTCTTGTCTACCCCTTTGGATTATTAAACATTAAAAGACTTCAACCATCTGCCTCCTGTGTCTGCTTTTGGGTATTGCTTTGTGCCTTGATAGTACGAACTGGCAATGAAAGAACCAGCTGACTTGGACCAGCTCCGCCAAGCTATCTCCCTGCAAGGAGCCACCATTGGGAGACGTCGGGAGTTGCTACAGGGCCTTTTGGAAGGGCTCAGTTCCTCGACGGAACGCCATGGGTTAAAGGCTATGGCACAATTCAGGCAGTTAGCTCAGAGACTGTCTGCCACCTCTGGAAAAAACCCAATCACCCAGTATTTTTTCCCCTATCTGTGGTGAGTTTGTACAGCCTATCCCGACTCCCCGTGAACCCCGCTTACCTCCTCCAGAGGGGGAATCCTGGTACCTGCCGGTTTTCTTTCTCTGTGTTCGCTTATTTTTGAGTTACAGCCATCTTCATTTTCTTCAGACCGATCGAAGATAGCGTATTTAATTACGCTCATGTCGGGAAGGGCGCTCTCCTGGGCTACGGCTGTTTAGGAACAACAATCTGTAATTTGCGGTCATTTTGAGGAATTCATGGCAGAGGTGAGAAGTTTTGGAGTCTCCGGTATTCGTAAGAAAGGCGGCCAGCGAACTGCTTGACTTTCGTCTCAACTCCCGTAGTGTGGCAGACTACACGGTGGACTTTCACATGTTCGCCGCCGAGAGTGCCTGGAATCCGGAGTCTCTTTTCGATTCCTTTTTGCATGGATTATCTGAGGAGGTAAAGGATGAGCTAGCTGTTATGGAACTGCCGGTGGACCTCAAATCTCTTATCGCCTTAACCTTTAAAATTGGATGCCTAAGGGAACGCAAGAGTGAGAGAAGGTCTGGTCTCAGACACACCCATTCACCCGATATGGAATCTGGAAGTTTCCGAAGGCATCTCTTCCCGAGAGGAGTCAAAGTCACCCGAGCTCTCTCATGAATATACGACGGATGAGTTGGATACTCCTGAGCCTATGCAGTTGGGAAGAACTAAGCTGTCAGTTTGGGAGTGCTCACAGAGGATGAATAATAACTGTTGTCTGTACTGTGGAGTGGCAGGACATTTTATAGCTACCTTCCCTATTAAGAAACCCTTGTCTCTATTGGGTACCAGTACTATGGTGAGTCAGACAGGGAGTTCCCTAAATCCCATCACCCGCACACCCCTTTTTGCTCTTGTGCTATGGGGAGACCAATCTTAGTCTCTTTGAGTGCTCATTGACTCTGAGGCTGATGATAGTTTTATGGCTGCTACTATTGCTTCTGAGCTTGGTAGTCCCACTCAGCCTCTCTCTGTGCCCATGGATGTAGGGCACTGGATGGCCGCTCTGTAGGGGAAGTCACTCATAGTACTGTGCCCGTTCAATTACGGGTTTCTGAACCACAGTGAGACCATACAGTTCCTCCGCATTGCATCTCCCCATGTTCCGGTAGTGTTGGGATTTTCCTGGCTACAAAAACACAATCCTGTGCTTGACTGAACCACAAGCTCCATCCTGGGTTGGAGTCCTTTTTTGCCATTCCCACTGCCTTCAAGAAGCACAGCCTTCCTCAAGTCGTCCTTCTCTAGGATGTTAGCAAGACTGTGGCTGTCTCTGCTATTCCTACTGAATAGCATCACCTCCTGGAAGTGTTTAGCAAGGCACGTGCTACTTCCCTTCCCCCGCACCGTCCTTATGATTGTGCCATTGACCTTCTCCCAGGCAGTACACCACCTTGGGGTCAGTTGTATTCTCTGTCTCGACCAGAGACCAAAGCTATGGAGGAATACATAGAGGAGTCTCTGGCAACCCGCTGTCCGACCTTCTGCATTTCCTGACAGCAAAGGGTTTTTCTTTGTGGAGAAGAAGGACAAGACCCTGCACCTGTGCATTGACTACCGGGGACTTCAACGATATCACTGTCAAAAAATTGTTGCCCCCTGCCTCTCCTCTGCGTTTGAACCTCTCCAAGGGTGACCATGTTTTCAAAGTTGGACCTTCGGAATGCCTACCACCTGGTTCGGACACAGAAGTGGGATGAGTGGAAGACAGCCTTCACCACAGCCAGTGGACATTATGAGTACCAGGTCATGCCATTTGGACTTACCAACACACCCGCTGTCTTCCAGCCGTTGGTCAATGATGTGCTTTGGGACATGCTAAACCAGTTTGTGTTCGTCTACCTGGACGACATCCTGTGTTTTTCCCGATCTGCCCAAGAACATGTTATCTATGTCAGACAGGTCCTTCAGCGCCTCCTGGAGAACCAATTGTTTGTGAAAGCCGAGAAATGTGAGTTCCATCGCTCTACAATCTCCTTTCTGGCATATATCATTGCTGAAGGCAATGTTCAGATGGATCCTGGAAAGGTGAAAGTAGTGGTGGATTGGCCTCAACCCACATCCAGGGTGCAGTTGCAACGGTTTCTTGGGTTTGCAAACTTCTACCACTGTTTCATTCGGGGTTACAGCACCCTGGCAGCCCCCCTCTAGGCACTCACTTCCCCCAAGGTACAGTTCAAATGGTCTCCAGCTGTCGACAAAGCCTTTGTGGACCTGAAGCATCGGTTCACAACAGCACCCTTCCTCATCCATCTGGACCCCTCACGTCAATTTGTGGTGGACGTGGATGCTTTGGATGTTGGAGTGGGGGCCATCCTGTCCCAGCCATCTGCCCAGCACCAGAAGCTTCATCCCCATGCCTTCCTGTCCCATCGTCTCAATCCTGCTGAGAGAAACTATGATGTTGGCAACATAACTCCTGGCGTTCAAGATGGCTTTGAAGGAGTGGAGGCACTGGCTGAAAGGAGCAGTACACCCATTCCTGGTCTGGACCGACCATAAAAATTTGGAATATCTCTGTTCAGCCAAGCCCCTCAACTCAAGGCAGGCCCGGTGGGCCCTCCTGTTTACCAGATTCAACTTTACAATTTCCTACCGTCCTGGATCTAAAAATTTCTCTCCCGCCGATGCAGTTCCTCTGCCTCAACTTCTGAAACAATTCTCCCTACCACATGCCTTGCTGCCACTGTGGATTGGGGTATTGAGAACCTGGTTCGTGAGGCGTCACGTTCCCAACCTGGACCTGAAGGGGGCCCGGCTAACCATCTGTTTATCCCTAACCTTGTCGGGTTCCGGAATGGGCTCATTCCTCCAGACTGAACTGTCATCCAGGGTCCCTTCGTACACTAGCCTTCCTTCGACAATGTTTCTGGTGGTCCACAATGGTTCGTGATGGTCCAAGATTCCACAGCAAGCTCCTTCTGGCCTCCTGCAGCCACTACCAGTCCCTCATCGTCCTTGGTCTCATATCTCTGGACTTTGTCAATGGGCTTCCTCCGTCTGATTGCAACAGTCGACCGATTCTCCAGGACCACCCATTTCATCCCTCTCCCCAAACTACCTTCTGCAAAGGAGACGGCCCAGCTTAACCTCTTGAAACTCCCCATCCCGGATCCGGGATTGTGACTAAGCCTCAGGCTCATTAGCATAACGCAACGTTAACGATTTCTGAAAATCGCAAATAAAATTAAAATAATGCGTTTGCTCTCAAGCTTAGCCTTTTCTTAACAACACTGTCATCTCAGATTTTCAAAATATGCTTTTGAACCATAGAAATTGACTAATTTGTGTAAGAGTATGCTAAGCTAGCATAGCATTTTGTGTAGCATGTAGCACGCAACATTTTCACAAAAGCCAGATAACCAAATAAATAAAATCATTTACCTTTGAAGAGCTTCTGATGTTTTCAATGAGGAGACTCCCAGCCACATACCAGATGCGCAGTGTTTCCTGAAAGCGTCTGTGTGTAGGAGAAATCGTTCCGTTTTCTACATTGCGCCTGGCTACCGAAACGAACCGAAAATGCAGTCACCTACAACGTGAAACTTTTTCCGGATTAACTACATAATATCGACCGAAACATGGCAAACGTTGTTTGGAATCAATCCTCAAGGTGTTTTTTCACATATCTCTTCATTGACATGCAGTTCGTGGAAGCTTGCTTCTCTCTCTGTGCCCCATGGAAAAATACTGGCAGGTGACTTTTGCACACCAATTTCGGCGCAGGACACCGGGCGGACACGTGGTAAATGTGGTCTCTTATGGTCAATCTTCCAATGATCTGCCTACAAATACGTCACAATGCTGCAGACACCTTGGGGAAACGACAGAAAGGGCAGACTCATTCCTCTTGCGTTCACAGCCATATAAGGAGATCATGAAAGACAGAGCCTCAAAAATCCTTGTCATTTCCTGGATGCCAAGTCATCTTGGTTTTGCCTGAAGCTCACGTTAAAGGGCACGCACAGAGAAGATATTTGTATTTCTGGACACGTCATAGTGTTTTCTTTCGAACAGTAGCAATTATATGCATAGTCGAGCATCTTTTTGTGACAAAATATCTTGTTTAAAACGGGAACGTTTTTCTTCCAAAAATGAAATAGCGCCACCATAGGTGTAAGAGGTTAAGGTGCAGCATGTCTTCCGGATACATGGAATCCTGGTAGACATGGGCTCCGATCAGGGTTCTCGTCTCAGTTCTGGAAGGCATTCTGCACCCTTTTTGTTCGTCGACCACCCTGTCATCCAGATTCCATCCCCAAACTAACAGTCAGTTGGAGCTAGCCAACCAAGACCTGGAGACCACCTTAAGGTGCCTGGTCTCAACTAACCCCACTAACTGGAGATGTCATCTGGTCTGGATGGAGTATGCCTGGAACACTCTTCCCAATTCTGCCACGGGACTCTCCCCTTTTGAGTGCTCCATTGGGTCTCAGCCTCCACTCTTCCGCCGCTGTCAACATACCTGGAGAAGAGCCAGCGTGGCTATTGTCAAGACCAACTCCAGGTACCGTCGACAAGCGGACCGTCGCCGGACCCCAGCTACCACATTGGGCAGAGGGTATGGCTTTCCACTCAGGATCTGCACCTGCGGGTAGAGTCCCACAAACTGTCTCCCCGGTTCATTGGTCCTTTTCCCATCCTGAGTTCCACTGCTGTCCGTTTTGTGTTACCCTGTACCCTCCATATCCACCCTACCTTCCATGTGTCGAGGATTAATCCTGTGTCTCACTATCTTTTGCCTTCTGTTTCCAGGCCCCCCACCCCACCCCCCCCCGGTAGCCAGCCAGCGTATATACGGAGAGACGCCTCCTGAAGGTTCGACCATGGGGCAGGGGTTTCCAGTGCCTGGTTGACTGGTAGGGCTATGGCTCAGAGGAGAGGTGCTGGGTTCCTGCTAAAGACATCTTGGACCCGGCCCTCATCGCTGATTTCCACCACTAACACCCTGGTCAGCCAGGTGTGCGCCCAGGTAGAATGCCAGGTGGCGTCCCTGGGGGGTACTGTCACGCAATTTTTATGTACTGATTCAAAAGTATTGTACATAGCAATATGACTCCACCGATGTTACCTCTTTCATGGAACAAGATAACTATGAATTATGTGGAAAACTATCAAGTCCAAATTATCAAAAGGTAAAGTCAATAACTTATTTATTGTCACGCCCTGACCATAGAGAGCCTTTTAATGTCTCTATTTGTTTTGGTTAGGGTGTGATTTGGGGTGGGCATTCTAGGTTTCGTTGTCTATTTTGTAGTCCTATGTTTTGGCCAGGTACAGTTCTCAGTCAGGGACAGCTGTCTATCGTTCTCTCTGATTGGGAAACATACTTTGGTATCCCTTTTCCCTCCTTTCTTTGTGGGAAGTTGTATTTGTTTGTTGACACTATAGCCTTTAGCTTCACAGTTGCTTTTGGATTGTTTATTGTTCTTGTCGGCGTCATATAAATAAAGGAATATGTACGTTCACCATGCTGCACCTTGGTCCTCTTCTTTCAACGGCCGTGACAGAACTTCCCACCACCAAAGGAACAAGCAGCGTGGTAAAGAGGACTCCTGGACATGGGAGGAGATCCTGGATGGTAAGGGACCCTGGAGGCAGGCAGGGGAGTATAGTCGTTCAAGGGAGGAACTGGAGGCAGCTAAGGCAGAGCGGCAGCGTTATGAGGGAACATGGCTAGCAAGGAAAACCGAGAGGGGAGGAACACGGGGAGTGTGGCAGAGTGACGATTCAGACCTGAGCAAACTCCCCGTGGTGAGCATGTGACTGGTGAGGCCCCGTGCTATGGGGTGATGGGCACTGTGTCTCGTTTAACTTCATGCGACGAGCAAACCCGTATCCGGGATCCTATTTATACCCTCAAGCTCATTAGCATAACGCAACGTTAACTATTCATGAAAATCGCAAATGAAATGAAATAAATATATTTGCTCTCAAGCTTAGACTTTTGTTAACAACACTGTCATCTCAGATTTTCAAAATATGCTATTCAACCATAGCTAAACAAGCATTTGTGTAAGAGTATTGATAGCTAGCATAGCTATAAGCCTAGAATTCAGCCGGCAACATTTTCACAAAAACAAGAAAAGCATTCAAATAAAATAATTTACTTTGAAGAACTTCAGATGTTTTCAATGAGGAGACTCAGTTAGATAGCAAATTATCAGTTTTTCAAAAAATATTATTTGTGTAGGACAAATCGCTCCGTTTTGTTCATCACATTTGGCTAATGCAACGTTAACTATTCATAAAAATCGCAAATGAAATGAAATAAATATGCTAGCTCTCAAGCTTAGCCTTTTCTTAACAACACTGTCATCTCAGATTTTCAAAATATGCTTTTCAAACATAGCAAAACAAGCATTTGTGTAAGAGTATTGATAGTTAGCGTAGCATTTAGCGTAGCATTTAGCGTAGCATTTAGCGGGCAATATTTTCACAAACACCAGAAAAGCATTCAAATAAAATCATTTACCTTTGAAGAACTTTGGATGTTTTCAATGAGGAGACTCATTAGATAGCAAATGTTCAGTTTTTCCTGAAAGATTCTTTGTGTAAGGAGAAATCGCTCCGTTTTGTACATCACGTTTGGCTACCAAAAAAAAAACGAAAATCCAGTCATCAAAAACGCCAAACTTTTTTACAAATTAGCTCCATAATATCGACTGAAACATGGCAAACGTTGTTTAGAATCAATCCTCATATCTCTTCATTGATATATCATTGATATATCGTTCGTGGAAGTCTGCTTTCTCCTCTGAATCACATGGAAAAATACTTGCAGCTGAAGATTACGCACCAATTTCGACGCAGGACACCGGGCGGACACCTGGTAAATGTGGTCTCTTATGGTCAATCTTCCAATGATATGCCTACAAATACGTCACAATGCTGCAGACACCTTGGGGAAACGGCAGAACGTGTAGGCTCGTTCAGGGCGCATTCACAGCCATATAAGGAGACATTGGAAAACAGCGCTTCAAAAATTTTGCTCATTTTCTGTTTGAAGTTTCATCTTGGTTTCACCTGTAGCATCAGTTCTGTGGCACTCACAGATAATATCTTTGCAGTTTTGGAAACGTCAGAGTGTTTCCTTTCCAAAGCTGTCAATTATATGCATAGTCGAGCATCTTTTCGTGACAAAATATCTTGTTTAAAACGGGAACGTTTTTTTATCCAAAAATGAAATACTGCCCCTAGAGTTCCAAGAGGTTATGCATTCACAGGCCGGTGTGCTCTGTGCTAGCATCCCGCATTTGCCGGGTGGAAGTGGGCATCCAGACAGAACGGGTTGTGCCAGCTCTGCACTCGAGACCGCCAGTGTGCCTCCACGGCCCAGTCTATCCTGTGCCTCGGCATAGGAAGAAGCCTCCTGCATGTCTCCCCAGCCTGGTGAGTCCTGTGCCTGCTCCCAGAGCCAGGCCTCTTGTGTGTCTCTCCACTCCAGAGACGATCTCCAGTCTGGAGCCTCCAGAGAGGGCCTCCAGTCCGGAGCCCACAACGAGGGCGCCCAGTCCGGGGCCCGCGACGAGGGCACCCAGTCCGGGGCCACGACGAGAGCGCCCACTCCGGGGCCCGCGATGAGGGTCCCCACACTAGAGGTGCCACCAAAGTGGGGTGAGCCAGTGGTGGAGGGGGGTCTGCGTCCCGCACCTGAGCCGCCAACGTGGATGGATGCCCACCCAGACCCTCCCCTATAGGTTCAGGTTTTGGGGGGGGGGGGGACTGTCACACCCTGACCGTAAACTGCCTTTTCATGTCTCTATTTATTTTGGTCAGGGTGTGATTTGGGGTGGGCATTCTAGGTTTAGTTTTCTATGATTTTGTATTTCTATGTTTTGGCCGGATATGGTTCTCAATCAGGGACAGCTGTCTAAATCAAATCAAATCAAATGTATTTATATAGCCCTTCGTACATCAGCTGATATCTCAAAGTGCTGTACAGAAACCCAGCCTAAAACCCCAAACAGAAAGCAATGCAGGTGTAGAAGCACGGTGGCTAGGAAAAACTCCATAGAAAGGCCAAAACCTAGGAAGAAACCTAGAGAGGAACCAGGCTATGTGGTGTGTACAGAGATCCTTGATGAAAACCTGCTCCACAGCGGTTCACCTTCCAACAGGACAATGACCTTAAACACACAGCCAAGACAACGCAGGAATCTCTGAATGTATTTGAATGGCCCAGCCAGATCCCGGACTTGAACTCGATCAGAAATCTCTGAAGAGAACTGAAAATAGCTGTGCAGCTACACTCCCCATCCAACATGAGAGAGCTTGTAAGGATCTGCAGAAAATAGTGGGAGAAACTCCCCAAATACAGGTGTGCCAAGCTTGTAGCGTCATACCCAAGAAGACTCAATGCTGTAATTGCTGCTAAAGGTGTTTCAAAAAAGTACTGAGTAAAGAGTCTGAATACTTAGGTAAATGTGATATTTAAAAAAAAAGATATACATTTGCAAACATTTCTATGAACCTGTCTTTGCTTTGTCATTATGGGGTATTGTGTGTAGATTGATGAGGGAGAACAATTATTTTATCCATTTTAGAATAAGGCTGTAAAGTAACAATGTGGAAAAAGTCCAGTGGTCTGAAAACTTTCCGAATGCACTGTATAGCTGTGTTATAATCATCTTTCATAATTTTTGTCATCCCTTGATGTGTTCTTGCTACTCTGACAGTGTGATGTGAGTTCTCATCTTCTGTATGCCATCGTGACACACATTACATTGTGCTTTGCTATCCCACGCATATTCTCCTTCTCTGCAGTCTGCTCAGTCTCCTATCATCTGCTGACAATTTTGTTTGAGGAATGAGCGCAGATACACAGTCTGTTCCCCTCTAAATTTTCTCCATAAGTAACACTAACGCTGAATTCCAAATCGACACCAAGGCTCTACAACCAAACCCTTGTCAATCTGGCGTGTTCTAGCTAGCAAGAAACTGGCACTACATGGCACTGCTTTTTCAGTGGGAAGAACAAGTATTTGATACACTGCCGATTTGGCAGGTTTTCCTACTTACAAAGCATGTAGAGGTCTGTAATTTTTATCATAGGAAATCCAGAAAATCACATTGTATGATTTTTAAGTAATTTATTTAGATGTGTGTGTATTGTTGTGAAATTGTTAGATAGTACTTGTTAGACATTACTGCACTGTTGGAGGTAGAAACACAAGCATTTCGCTAAAACAGCGTATGTGACAAATACAATTTGATTTGATTTGAAATGGGGTTTAAAGTGAGTTTCAAACGTGGTTTTCAATTGGGCTCTCCACCTGGGACTAAACTCGTTTTGTTCTCAGTTTCCATGCAAGCCTCCAATGTTGCTGCCCAAGCAGCTTTCTTAATGGAAAAATCCACCCGAGACAGTTAAAATGACGCCTGAGAACAAAGCTGACGATTTACATATTCCTAACCAATTGTGTTTTTTTGTTTATTTCTTTGTGTTGTTTGAGACCTCTTTTTTTAAACTTATTTTGAACATAATGTTGCTGCTACCGTCTCTTATGACCGAAAACTATTTCTGGACATCAGAACTGCGATTACTCACCACTGACTAGCAGAATCTTTTTTTCCTTTGACGAGTCCGACTGCTTTCCCTGGAACAGGTCCAGATCCTCATCATTTGCATGAAGAGAAGAGAAGGCAGAAAAAAGGGGCCATATAGTGGGCTGCCTTCTTAGAATTCGTAGGCGATCGGGAAAAAACCCACTTCCTTCCATTCTGCTAGCAAACGTGCAATCTTTGGAAAATAAAACCGATGACCTACGCTGAAGATTAAACTACCAATGGAACATTCAAAACCTTAATAAGTTACGCTTCATGGAGTCGTGGCTGAACGACGACATTATCACCATACAGCTGGCTGGTTATATGCACGATACAACAGCGGTGTCTGGTAAGACAAGGCGACGGCGGACCATGTATTTTTGTAAATAGCGGTTGTTATTTAACAGGTGCATGATATCTAAGGAAGTCTCATGGTTTTACTGGGCTGAGGTAGAGTATCTCATGATAAGCTGTAGACCACACAATCTACCTAGAGAGTTGTAGAGAGAGTTGTTGTCTACATACAACCACAGACTGATGCTGGAACTTCGACCGCACTGAATGAGATGTATTCCGCCAAAAAGCAAACAGGAAAACGCTCACCCAGAGGCAGCGCTCCTATTAGCCGGGGACAATAATGCAGGGAATCTTTAATCCGTCTTACCAAATTTCTATCAGCAAGTTAAATGTGCAACCAGAGGAAAAGAAACTCTGGACCACATTTACTCTACACACAGAGACACATACAAAGCTCTCCCTCGCCCTCCATTTGGCAAATCTGACCATAATTCTATCCTCCTGATTCCTGCTTCCAAGCAACAATTAAAGCAGGAAGCATCAGTGACCCAATAAAAAAAAGTGGTCAGGCGAAGCAGATGCTAAGCTACAGGACTGTTTTGCGAGCACAGACTGGAACACCTAGGGCTGGGCGATATGGACAAAATATTATATCACAGTATTTTTTTAAATAGGACGGTATGACAGTATTTTTAGTTTTTGAATAACAAAGGTTCTACATTTGGTTTATGAGTAGTGAGTGATCCTAGGGCGGCAGTCTCCTGAACATCTAATAAAATGGCTACCCAGACTATTTGCATTACGCCCCACCCTCTTTTACACCAATGCTCCTCTCTGTTGTTATCATCTATGCATAGTCACTTTAATAACTCTACCTACATGTACATATTACCTCAACTAACCGGGGCCCCCGCACATTGACTCTGTACTGGTGTCCCCCCTGTATATAGTCTCACTATTGTTTTTACTGCTGCTCTTTACTCGTTACTTTTATTTCTTATTCATATTAGTTTAAGCATTTCACTGTGCATGTGACTAATAAAATGTCATTTTTGTAAACCCCTCATTCCTTTCATTTACAATGTTAAATAACACGATGTGATGACAATATTTTCTTGTGAACAAATGTTTCATTTTAGAGCTATAATATTGTTGGTAAAAACATGGAAAATCATTGTGGAAGCAGCTCAATTCTGTGCGATTCTGGGACAAGGAGCACTTTTCTTCAAGGAATGAATGGGAGTCTTTTGGGCGCTTGCTCAAAAATCCAACATTAGCACGAATTTCGTCAATAAGAAGTACAACTTTACAAATCATCCAGAGATGTGAGATACTTAAGAAGCAGTGTATCTTTTTAACTATATGGAGAACATGTATATTTAGTCAAAGTTTATGATGTGTATTTCTGTTATCTGGCGGAGCTATCTATAAATTCTCTGGACATTTTTGAGGATTTTCTGAACATGGCGTCAATGTAAACGGAGATTTATGGATATAAATTGCATATTATTGAAAAAAGCATAAATGTACTGTGTAACATGGTCCTATTACTGTCATCTGATGAAGATTTTCAAAAGGTTAGTGAATTATTTTTCTTTTAATCCTGCGTTTGTGATTGCATCTTTTGTTCGACAAAATGGCTGCATATCGTCTGTGTCTTTGTGGTGGTTTGACATACATATGTGTTATGTTTTCACCGTAAAACATTTTAGAAATCTGACTCGCTGGGTAGATGAACAAGGTGTTTATCTTTCATTTGAGCTATTGGACTTGTTAATGTGTGGAGGTTAAATATTTCTAAGAATATTTTTGCATTTTGTGCGCCACCTTTTGAGTTGAGTGGGGGGAGGTGTGGTGCCCTTGGGGAACCTGTACCGTGAACAGGTTATGCAAACGCTTTGTCACATTTCTTTTTAACATTAAAGAAATCGCTCACTATTCAATAATCTGAGGCGGCGCTCAGACGTAAGCAATATTTCTCCGCTATGTTGGAGTCAACAGAAATACAAAATTACAACATAAATACTCCCTTACCTTTGATGGTCTTCGATCAGAATGTAGTGGAAGGAGTCATACTTACCCAATACATCGTTTTGTTTCAGTTCCTGTGTAGTTATAGTAGCATATGCTACCCCTTTCAGCTGAAATGCATCCAAAATAACTTCTTGTCCCAAACAGTTGCGCATCAAAACTTCAAAATGACATATTATATGTCGACTAAACTGGTCAAACTAAGTGCAGAATCAAGCTTTAGGATGTTATAAATGTCCAAAACAAATGGCGATTCAACCGGACAAAAGCAATTCTTCTCAGACAATCTGGAACGGAGGAATGACTGTGTACAATTCGCGCTCTAACGCGCATGTATTTTCTCGCGACACCCACTATTTTGCCTCCCAAAGGGTCAAAGCTTGCGGGATTTGCACAATTAAACACTCTACTGAATGAGGACATCTAGTGGAAGACATAGAAAGTGTTTCCAGATCCATAGCTGGTTGGAAAGGGTGGGGGCGATGACGTCAAAGTTGGCCCAACTTTCTGGATGCCAAAACTAGTTTGGGAGATTGCCTGCCCTGTGAGTTCTGCTATACTTACAGACATAATTCAAACGGTTTTAGAAGCTTTATAGTGTTTTCTACCCAATAATTGTTATTATATGCATATATTAGCAATTTTGGACAGATTTCTTTTCAGTTTACTATGGGCACGCAATTCATCCAAAGTGGGCAGTATTGTCCCGAGCCTTAACAGGCTTGCTATCTGTAAAATATGTAGCATTGGACACATGACATTATGTACTTTTGCGCAAAATAGGACAGGAGCTGTCAATTCACTAACAAAACAAACTTAGTAATAATTTCCAACATGAACAGTTTAGTTCCTTTTTTTCAGGTAACAACTTAACACATTTTGATACTCTCTTCACCTTCATCTCTGCCTGTCAACAATCCCTAATGGGAAATCTACAGATTAAGTCGTTTTAATGGCTGGGACAGATGCTCACAGCGTGAAAAGACAGGGGGGTTGTCTACGAGGACTGCGGGTTCCCGCACAGGTGTGTCACCTGACTGTCTAAGGGGAGTATTGATGGGTGAGGGAGTGGCCGACCTGTGATTCCCTGGCTCTTCGCCAAGCACCTCAGGCCCCATGTGACTTGCTGGGGTTCCGTCTTTTGTCATGCGACCCCTATGACCATCAGGGTTCTGAGTAGGTGCTGGCTCAGCAATCCATAGGTCAACCCTGATACGACGGTACAGTATTCCATTCACTTCAACTTCACTTCACTTTAAGCACCATGCCATGAGGCACTGGGTCGGGCTGCTAGCTATGCCATCTGTTGGGGTATTGCGCCACTGCAGCATTACTCCCCTTAGATAGTCAGGTGCTTTCAATGAGTAACAATGAGGTAGTCTGCCTGGTTGATGTGTTCAAAATCCACTTGCTTTGTTTGGAAGCTGCGCACTGCATGCTGCATGTGCCCGTACAGGTAGTGGTGGAAGCGTTAGCATGCAAACACAATGCTGAGGCATTCTTTCTCTATCATAGTTCTGCTCTGTTCTGGCTCTCCTGCATGAGGCAACAACCAAGTCCATACTGGCTCGAGTCACTCAGAATCGTGACAGGTTTTGACACATCGTAGTATCGCAGTACAGGTGTCTGACCAGTTGTTTTATTTCCCTCACCGCTTTTGATTGATTTTTACTATTTTCTACATTGTAGAATAATGACTATGAAATAACACCTATGGAATCAGTTAAGAACAAATGTAAATGTACAAGGACAGCCTACTCCTTCCTCCTCATCGGGCAATTGAACCCCGGTCTCCCACGTGCCCTCCCGGTCTCTGGAAATGCCAATATGGAAGACTGTTGAATGCTTCTCAAAGATGCCCTCTGGTGGTCAAACTAGCAATAACTTGCATTAACAGAAAAAATGGCTGACAATTAAACGACGTGCCACAGAATGCTGCGGCAACCCTCAAGGTGTGCCACAGTGTGCCACAAAATTTAATGGAGGAACCACCATAAGTCATTAGCGGGGAACTTGTGGGTTTTGATTGCACGTGGGTGTTGGAACCCCTGTAAGTCTGTCCCGTTTGAAGAGATTCAAAGCTATAACGTTACCTGTAACATTAGCTAGCTATGAGGAAACCGTAGGAAGTCAATTGGATTGAAACACAGCTGTGTCCCAATAGATGGGAGTTTTCTTCTTAAGGTGTTAATTTGAGCTGTGCGCAGAGGGAAAAAACTATGCTTTACCATTATAAAAATCAATCTTTCATATGAAGCTGTTTCTGCCAAGGCTATGTACCATTCTTCATATTAGGGAAGGTCATTCTCCCTCCAATGTCTCAATATGAATCTTTTGGCTGTGGTTTGACTTAATTTTAGCCAGGTTAAACATGAGCTTCTCAGTCTATCAATATTGTTAGTGATATTCAGTAATAGCAAAGCATAATTTGCAGGTATTGCGGTACCCAAAATATCCCAAGTCTTTTTCATTACCTTCTGCCAAAAGGTATGCAAGCTTGGACAGTTAGAAAACATATGGATTATGTCACCTGTACCTGTATTTTGACATCTCCAGCATAGGTTGGATTCTATCAAACATATTCTGTTCAACCTAAGAGGAGTCCAATAAATCCTATTCAACACTTTAAATTGAATTTGTTTGTACCGGGCATCTCTCATAGGGAGGAACATCAGTTGTACTATTATATTCAATTCCTCCTCTCCAAAGGTTGCCTTCAGTTCTTTTTTCCCCATATGGCCTTTAGGCCCTTACAAGTTCCATCAAATCCACCTATAAAGGTGGCTATGTTTTAGCACTGCATTATGTGGTAATTTTCAAAGGATTTCTTTAACAGTTATCAGAATGTACGGGGAATTTGTTGTTACTCTGTCCTACCTTAAACATACAATCTCTAAACTGTAGATATCTCTAAAAATCTTGTATCTGCAAATTATACTTGGACCTTAGTTCTTCAAAAGAGGTAAACACCATGTGTCCCCCTATTTTCAATTGAGGGTTGTTCCATAACGAAGCAGAGCTTGTCAGGAAAGGTGAACATTTCTTTCTCTTATGAATCTAAATCCATATTTTTTATTGGACATTATTAAATTCTGCAGTCCCACCTTTTGTGACTCAAATAAACTGATCTTCCGAATGGGGCATTAAATTATTCCTCTATGTTCACCCAAATTGGCCTATTAGTGTTCTCAGTAAAGAGCGAGCCTATTTGGGCAGATACAAAGGTTTCTTGATATAATCGCATGTTTAATCCTTCCTTCTCAGTCGTTGCCTGTAATCTCACTAGTTTCATCCTGGCTCTTTTACCAGACCAAACAAACTCAGTAATCATTTTTTCCATGGATTTAAAAGGAATAGACAGGTATGGAAAGTGGTAACATGCCGATGACATAATTCAGTTTAGGAGCTATGACCATCTTTATAACCCATATCCTACCGCATAATGAGATTTGTAGCTTATCCCAGCTCTTAAACTGGAGTTGAATGTTGTGCAGTAGTGGATCAAGGTTTTCAGAAATAGTCTTCTCTAGACCAGGATTTAAAGTGATCCCCAGGTACCTCAAGTTTTTAGGGACCCATTGAAACTTCCAGCTGAGGAAGTCATTTCTCAGACTTTGTTTTGATAGCTGCATTTACTTTATAGCCCGATATCTCTGAAATGCATTTACTAAGTCCAGTAAAGGCGATATGGAGAGTTGGGGGTCTGACATTATTAGTCATATGTCATCTGCATAAAGCAGTAGTTTATTCTCCCTACCTCTCATATTAACCCCTTGGATTGACTGATGCAGCCTAATGGCTTCAGGCTAATGGTTCTAATGCTATAATAAATAGGAGAGGCAATAGAAAGTCACACTGTTTCGTGCAACATCCCACTGAAAATGGAGATGATCGTAGTCTGTTAGTGACTACTATTGATTTGGAGTCATTGTACATAAGTTTAATAATATTCTGAAAGCCCTGTCCAAATCCAAATGTATTTATAGTATTATGCAGGTAGTCCGAGCCCACCCTATCAAAGGCTTTCTCTACATTTCGGGATAATGTTTCCACCGAAGTATCCAAATCTTTTGTCTTCCAGATGACATGCAGTTGGTGTCTAAGATTGTCAGATGAAGTTCTGCCTTTCACAAATCCCACCTGGTCTCGATTCATGAATTTCTAAATGATATGATTCACCCTCATAGCCAGAGTTTTTGTAAAAAAGAAATCCAGCACAATTTATCAAAGAAATTAGACGATAGCTACCACACTCATTGGGATCCTTTCCCTTTTTGAGGATTAGGGTGATTACTACATCACTTATAGAAGGTGGGAGCTCACCTGTGTCAATCAATGTGTTAAATTTTTTTAATTTTTCTGGGCTAAGCTGCTGTGCAAACCTTTTATAGAAATCACTTCGTATCCCATCCATCCCCAGAGTTTTACCACTTGGGGCTTGTCTTATAATTTTGGTAAATTCCTCCAAAGTAACAGGGCGGTTGAGCCATTTCCTGTCTTCCTCTGTTAGATTAGGAAGGCTCAAATTCAGAATGAATAGCTCTGCTTTCTGCATATCTAAAGGACTGTCTGAAGTGTAACATTCTTGATTGAAGTCTTGAAATATATTGTTGATTTCTTTATGATTGGTTATCAGCTTGCCTGTGTTATTTCTGATTCCACCTATTTGCCAATCTGTTTCTCAAGATTTAAATTGACTGGAGTTTAATAGTTTTCCTGCCTTTCCACCTGATTCGTACCATCTCTGCTGCAGCCTGTATATTCAACTTTTTTACTGAATAAAGTATTCAGTTCGTATTTGGTTTTCGTCAGGTTTACCAGAGAAATGTTGTTAGGATTGGACCAATATTCCCTCTCCAGAGTTTTGAGCTCGGTTTCAAGTTCATCAATTTTCTGTTAACCTAATTTCTTAATAGTAGCTGATTGTTGTATCATTACTGCACTTAGGTATGCTTTGTTTCAAAGAATAATGTAATGAGTGTTTTAAGGAATTAACAAAACACCTTGTGCTGTAAAAGGCTGATGTTCATTCGCCTACATTTTCTTTTTACTTTCTCTTTCATCTCCTATTCCAACAGTCAGATCAATGGATACATGATCTGTCATAGCTATCGTGCTCACACTGCAAGCACCCACTTTATCTATGAGAGAGTGTGAGATAAGAAAGCAGATGATGCATGAATAAACTGTGTGCGTATTTGAAAATAATGTGTAATCACGAGTGTAAGGCGATGGGTTCCCCTACAGGAACTCCACCCCCCCCGTTCAGCTGAAAAGGTGGCGCAGGGAATGCAAAAATATTCTTTAGAAATATTTAACCTCCACACATTAACAAGTCCAATACCTCAGATGAAAGACAAACACCCTGTTCATCTCCCCAGCGTGTCAGATTTTTTTAAATGTTTGACGGCGAAAACACAACATATATTTATGTTAGACCACCACCAAACCAAAGAAGAAAACGTAGCCATTTTGCAGGCAAAAGATGAAAATCACAAAAGCAGGAAAATGAAATCAATCACTAACCTCTTGAAAATCTTCATCAGATGACAGTCATATGACATGTTACACAGTACATTTATGTTTTGTTCGATAATATGCATTTTATATCCAGAAATCTTGGTTTACATTGACGCCATGTTCAGAACATCCTTCTAGAAAGCTACGCCAGATAACAGAAATACTCATCATAAACTTTGACTAAAGATTCATGTTCTACATATAATTAAAGATACACTGGTCCTTACTGCAACCGCTGTGTCACATTTTTTTTTACGTTACGGAAAAAGCCTAACATTGCAATAATCTGAGACGGCGCTCAGACGTAACAATATTTCTCCGCCATGTTGGAGTCAACAGAAATACAAAATTACAACATAAATATTCCCTTACCATTGATGATCTTTCATCAGAATGTAGTGCAAGGAGTCCTAGTTCAACAATACATCGTTTTGTTTCATAATGTTCAATTCTAGTGTCCAAGTAGCAGCATTTGCTACCACTTTCAGCTCAAATGCCCAAAAAAATGACTTCTGGTCCAGGATAACTTTGCATCAAAACTTCCAAATGACATATTATAGGTCGAAGAAAATGGTCAAACTAAGTGCAGAATCAATCCTCAGGATGTTATAATCATATATATCCAATAGCATTCCAACCGGATCATTCGTTTTTATCTGGGGCTGATTGGAACAGCCGAAGCACTCAAAGGCAAACGCGCCTCAACAAAATGGCATCCTTTGGAGGACACCAACTACTTTCCTTCCCATTAGGTCAAAGTTCACAGCAAATGCTCCATTACACTTTCTACTGAATGAGGACATCTAGTGGAAGACGTGGGAAGTGTTTCCAGATCCATAACTTGTTGGGAAGGGAGGGGGCGATGACGTCAAAGTTGCCCCAACTTTCAGGATTTCAAAACTTGTTTGGAAGATTCCCTGCCCTGTGAGTTCTGTTATACTCACAGACATAATATGCATATATTAGCAATTTAGGACAGATTTTGATGCAGTTCACTATGGGCACACAATTCATCCAAAGTGGAAATACTGCCCCCTATCTCGAACTGGTTTGATGGATCATTCTCCATATATTTGACCGTCCAGCTCAAATCGGTCTTATCTACATCACGGTACCACGTTCCCCAAGGGCACCCCCCCCCCACGCTCAACTCAAAAGATGGTGCACTGAATGCAAAAATATTCTTAGAAATATTTAACCTCCACACATTAACAAGTCCAATAGCTCAAATGAAAGATAAACACCTTGTTCATCTACCCAGCGAGTCAGATTTCTAAAATGTTTTACGGCGAAAACATAGCACACATGTATATCAAACCACCACAAAGACACATACAATATGTAGCCATTTTGTCAAACAAAAGATGCAATCACAAACGCAGGATTAAAAGAAAAATAATTCACTAACCTTTTGAAAATCTTCATCAGATGATGGTAATAGGACATATTACACAGTACATTTATGTTTTTTTCAATAATATGCAATTTATATCCATAAATCTCCGTTTACATTGAGCCATGTTCAAAAAATGCTACAGAAATGTACGGAGAAATTGTAGATAACTCCGCCAGATAACGCCAGATAACAGCAATACACATCATAAACTTTTATACATGTTCTACATATAGTTAGAAAGATACACTGCTTCTTAATGCAATCGTTTTGTCACATTTCTTTTTAATGTTACAGAAATCGTTCACTATTCAATAATCTGAGACGGCACTCAGACATAAGCAATATTTCTCGGCTATGTTGGAGTTAACAGAAACACAAAATTACAACATAAATATTCCCTTACCTTTGATGGTCTTCGATCAGAATGTAGTGGAAGAAGTCATAATTACCCAATACATCGTTTGGTTTCAAGTCGTGTGTTTTTGTATTAGCATATGCTACAAGTTCCAGTTGAAATGCAGCCAAAATTACTTCTGGTCCCGAATAGTTGCGCATCAAAACTTCAAAATTACATATTATATGTCGACTAAACTGGTCAAACTAAGTGCAGAATCAAGCTTTAGGATGTTATTAACGTACAAAACAATTGGCGATTCGACCGAAAGAACGCAACTCTTCTCAGAGGACCTGGAACAAAAGAATGAGCTGTATACAATTGCGCCAGGACGCACAGCTATTTTCTCACGACACCTCAGTATTTTGCCTGCCAACGGGATTTTCTTCATTACTCGCTCCATTGAAAGAACACATCCAGCCGAAGACACAGAAACTGTTCCCAGATCCATAGCTGGTTGGGAAGGGTGGGGGCGATGACGTCAAAGTTTGCCCAACTTTCGTGATGAGAGAAATAGTTTGGGAGAATGGCTGCCCTGTGAGATCTGCTTTACATACAGACATAATTCGAACGGTTTTAGAAGCTTTGAAGTGTTTTCTATTCAATAATAATTATTATTATTATATGCATATATTAGCAATTTTGGACTGATTTTTTTCTGTTTACTATGGGCACGCAATTCATCCAAAGGGGGCAGTATTGTCCTGAGCATTGACTTATGTACGAAAATTAGTAATTGTGTTTTTACATTTTTACCTTTTTTACCAACATCAATTCACCTCACAAGTTTAGATAAGAAGAATAACCTCATACAATGCAATGAATTTGTTGACGGCTTTGGTTCCCCTACAGGAACTGCATGCAAAAATATTCTTAGAAATATTTAACCTCCACACATTAACAAGTCCAATAGTTCAAATGAAAGATAAACACCTTGTTCATCTACCCAGCGTGTCAGATTTCTAAAATGTTTTACGGCAAAAACATAGCACATATTTATGTCAAACCACCACAAAGACACAGACAATATGCTGCCATTTTGTCGAACAAAAGATGCAATCACAGACGCAGGATTAAAAGAAAAATCATTCACTAACCTTTTGAAAATCTTCATCAGCTGACAGTAGTATGACATGTTACATAGTACATTTATGTTTTGTTCGATAATATGCAATTTATATCCATAAATCTCGTTTTACATTGACGCCATGTTCAGAAAATTCTCCAAAATGTCCGGAGAAATTATAGAAAGCTACGCCAGATAACAGAAATACACATCATAAACTTTGACTCGTTCTTAATGCAACCGCTGTGTTACATTTTTTTTAACGTTACGGAATTAGTTCACTATGCAATAATCTGAGACGGTGCTCAGACGTAAACAATATTTCTCCTCTATGTTGGAGTCAACAGAAATACAAAATTACAACATAAATGTTCCCTTACCTTTGATGGTCTTTGATCAGAATGTAGTGGAAGGAGTCATACTTACCCAATACATCGTTTGGTTTCATAATGTTCAATTCTAGTGTCCATGTAGTAGCATATGCTACCACTTTCAGCTCAAATGCCCAAAAAATGACTTCTGATCCAGAATAATTGCGCATCAAAACTTCCAAATTACATATTATAGGTCGACGAAACTGGTCAACCTAAGTGCAGAATCAAGCTTTAGGATGTTATAGACATACAAAACGAATGGCATTCCAACCGGACAATCCTACTTCATCCAAGGCTGTCTGGAAAAAAAGAAGCCCTTTGTCCAAAGCGCGCCTCACGCACCTGGAAATCCTCGCGACTCCCACACTTTTGCGCCTCATCGGGTCAAAGTTCACAGCATTTGCACGATTAAACGCTCTACTGAATGAGGACATCGAGTGGAAGACATAGAAAGTTTTTCCAGATCCATAACTGGTTGGGAAGGGAGGGGGCGATGACATCAAATTTGCCCCAACTTTCAGGATTCCAAAACTAGTTTGCAAGATTGCCTGCCCTGTGAGTTCTGTTATACTCAAAGACATAATTCAAACGGTTTTAGAAGCTTCAGAGTGTTTTCTATCCAATAACAATTATTATATGCATATATTAGCAATTTAGGACAGATTTTTATGCTGTTCACTATGGGCACGCAATTCATCCAAAGGGGAAATACTGCCCTCTATCTCTAAGAGGTTTTAAATTAATCAGTCACTCAGCCTCAGGTCAATAGGTTAGACATATTTTTGTTCAGCATTGTTGGATCTGAGGGGAGAGAAAGACAGAGATATTGATTTAAGTATTCAAACAATTCAAGTTCTGTTGATGAGTATTTGAAGATGATTACAAGTTCATGGTAGCCTATAACCATAACAGAACTAGATGAACTCTACAGCACAACACTATTCAAATTACTTACCTTGTTCAGTACTGTAAACTAATTCAATTTCCAAAGAAAGTAACTAAATTGGTCTAAACAACTAATTTCAAATTAAGCAGCAATGAGGATGCATATATGTAACCCTGTTTCAAAACTTGAATCCCTCAAACCTCCTTCTGGGATTTAGCATCAGTTTACAATTTAGTCAGTGATTTGATTCTGATTGGTGAATTAATACATTTACAGTGGGGCAAAAAGGTATTTAATAAGCCACCAGTTGTGCAAGTTCTCCCACTTAAAAAGCTGAGAGAGGCCTGTAATTTTCATCATTGGTACACTTCAACTATAACAGACAAAATGAGACAAAACTCCAGGAAATCACATTGTATGATTTTTAATGCATTTATTTGCAAATTATGGTGGAAAATAAGCATTTGGTCAATACTTTGTTATATACTCTTTGTTGGCAATGACAGAGGTCAAACGTTTTCTGTAAGTCTTCACAAGGTTTTCAAACACTGTTGCAGGTATTTTGGCCCATTCCTCCATTCAGATATCCTCTAGAGCCGTGATGTTTTGGGGCTGTTGCTGGGCAACACAGACTTTCAACTCCATCCAAAGATTTTCTATGGGTTGAGATCTGGTGACTGGCTAGGCCATTCCAGGACCTTGAAATGCTTCTTACAAAGCCACTCCTTCGTTGCCCGGGCGGTGTATTTGGGATCATTGTCATGCTGAAAGAACAGCCATGTTTCATCTTCAATGCCCTTGCTGATGGAAGGAGGTTTTCACTCAAAATCTCATTATACATGGCCCCATGCATTCTTTCCTTTAAACGGATCAGTTGTCCTGGTCCCTTTGCAGAAAATAGCCCCAAAGCATGATGTTTCCACCCCCATGCTTCATATTAGTTATGGTGTTCTTTGGATGCAACTCAGCATTCTTTGTCCTCCAAACACGACAAGTTAAGTTTTCACCAAAGAGTTATATTTTTGTTTCATCTGACCATATGACATTCTCCCAATCTTCTTCTGGATCATCCAAATGCTCTCTAGCAAACTTCAGATGGGCCTGGACATGTACTGGCTTAAGCAGGTGGACACGTCTGGCACTGCAGGATTTGAGTCCCTGGCGGCGTAGTGTGTTACTGAAGGTAGGCTTTGTTACTTTTGTCCCAGCTCTCTGCAGGTCATTCACTAGGTCCCCCCGTGTGGTTCTGGGATTTTTGCTCACCGCTCTTGTGATCATTTTGACCCCACGGGGTGAGACCTTGCATGGAGCCCCAGATCGATGGAGATTATCAGTGGTCTTGTATGTCTTCCATTTCCTAATAATTTCTCCCACAGTTGATTTCTTCAAACCAAGCTGCTTACCTATTGCAGATTCAGTCTTCCTAGCCTGGTGCAGGTCTACAATTTTGTTTCTGGTGACTTTTGACAACTCTTTGGTCTTGGCCATAGTGGAGTTTGGAGTGTGACTATTTGAGGTTGTGGACAGGTGTCTTTTATACTGATAACAAGTTCAAACAGGTGCTATTAATACAGGTAACAAGTGGAGGACAGAGGAGCCTCTTAAAGAAGAAGTTACAGGTCTGTGAGAGCCAGAAATCTTGCTTGTTTCTAGGTGACCAAATACTTAGTTTCCACCAAACTGTTATGGCTGCTGCGAATTTTCAAAACTTTTTGTTAAAAATCGCACAACATTTCAACGTCCTGCTACTCATGCCAGAAATATAGTATATGCATATGATTAGTATGTGTGCATAGAAAACACTCTGACATTTCTAGAACTGGTTCAATGGTGTCTGTGACTATAACCGAACGAGTTCCGTGGTCAAAATCGCAAGAAAACCTGATCACAAAATCGACGAAGGAAAAATCCATCCGCCAGTCTCTGTATTGTCTATTGCACACAGTAATAGATGGTCCTGGGCTTGCAGATCCTACAGCTTCCACACGATGTCGCCAATGTTATGATTTCCAGGCAACTTTATCCTTGGTCAGATGAGTTATAGGCACATCCTGTCTTCGAGTCCACAGCTGGAAAAAAATGGAAGGGGGAAAGTGGACTTCGTTCCTTCATCAATTTGATCATTTATTAACGTTTACTAATACCTAAAGTTGGATTACAGAGGTAGTTTGAAGTGTTTTGTCAAAGTTTATAGGCAACTTTTTTAATTTTAAAAAATGACGTTGCGTTGGGAAACGTGACATTTTTCCTGGATTTTACAGTGTTCATATATTGAGATTTTGGGTATATATGGACCGATTTAATCGGAAAAAAGACCCAATTGTGATGTTTATGGGACATATAGGAGTGCCAACAAAGAAGCTCGTCAAAGGTAATGAATGTTTTATATTTTATTTCTGCGTTTTGGGTAGCGCCGGCTACGCTAATATCTTTACGTCCGCTTCGTGTGTTTCTGGGGGCTGCATATGCTATCAGAAAATGGCTTGTCATGCTTTCGCCGAAAAGCATTTTACAAATCTGACATGTTGGCTAGATTCACAACGAGTGTGGCTTTAATTGAGTACCTTGCATGTGAGTTGTATCGAGTACTATTAGTTGGCGCTCTGGAATTTCCGCTATTTGGTTCCTGTACAGGTACAGCAGCCGTAAAAGGATAATTTGCAAATAAATTCATTAAAAATCCTACAATGTGATTTTTAGGATTTTTTTTCTCTCATTTTGTCTGTCATAGTTGAAGTATACCTATGACGAAAATTACAGGCCTCATCTTTTTAAGTGGGAGAACTTGCACAATTGGTGGCTGACTAAATACTTTTGGCCCCACTGTATGTAATGGCTATTACCACATCATTAGCACCCTACTGTAGACATATGGCATTAGAACGTGGACATATTTCTTCTGGCAATGATATGGGGAGGAGCAGTAGCTAACTAAAGAGGTTGTATAGCTCCAACCCGATTTTAACGAAATATTCAAAGCCGAGTTACACATTGTGTTAACTAATTGTCCAAGATTTCGTTACATGGAAATACGACTTAGAAACGTACAAAAGCAGACACTTCGGATGAAACACACTAAAATGTTGTCATGACCGACAGCTGCTGCTAGCAAGGAAAGTGACAGAGAAGAACAGTCTGATGACCCACTTCTATTCGCAAAATGAACAGAAATCTGAGACAATTGCGAAAGTGGGCGAAGATGTGGCTGAAATACAACATACAGTGGGGGCACTGAAAACAAAAGCGGAGGACAAGAACACCCGCCTAAAAGACACTCGAAAAATTGGAGACTGATCAAGAAACTGGAAGAACGACTTCAATACCAGGAAAATTAGTCAGAGAAACACACTTCAGATCAGAGGGGTTCCCGAAATCCACATAAATACGGTGGATTGTGTGAAAGACATTTTAGGCAATCCTAATTGAGGACACACCGGAGGATGTTAACAACATGACCATTGAGAGGACACATCAGACACCGACGATACTGCGCCCAGCACCAGCCCCACATAACCCTCCACCTATCCTGGTGAAATTCTTGGCGATACACCAACAGGGAGAATGTCCCGAGCAAAATAATTTAGGACTTTTCACCAGAAAGGGACAAAGGTGGAGTTTTTCCAAGACCTTTCCACGGAGGTTCAGGACAAGAGAATTGCGTTCACGAAGTTGAGACATATGTGCATGAAATGGGGACTGAAATACTCGCAATACCCTGCCATGTTCTGGGTTACTGTGAGAGGATCACTACATCATTTCACAGACCCAAAGGAGGCAAAGAATTGTGTCGTGGACGTCAATGAGGTCGAATAATCTGAGTAGCATGGTAGGCTATTGAAGATCCACATGATGGCGGTGGTTCATCACAGATGGACTATGATTTTTCTCTAAGCTGATTGTGAGTAACAGTCTCACTGAGTGTTTATTTAATTTTTTTATCTAGGTAAGTCAGTTAAGGATGGCCCACATACAGCATAATTGAAAGTTCCAAGTACATTCTAATAAG
This sequence comes from Oncorhynchus masou masou, assembly GCF_036934945.1. Lineage (NCBI taxonomy): Eukaryota > Metazoa > Chordata > Actinopteri > Salmoniformes > Salmonidae > Oncorhynchus > Oncorhynchus masou. The sequence goes on along the minus strand of NC_088226.1, from coordinate 31,647,311 downwards.
TATAGCCTCTATTATTGATAGCTCTTCAGTAACAAATGGTTGTTCATTCATGACAAATAGGATAATTCCTCACTCTTTATATCAATACTTAGCATCTATAAACTAACTTAATGGGTAATTACCGCATCCTTACCTGGGTTGTTGCTGTTTCCTGGTACTTTCCGGAAGTTAGCCTATTTTTTCAGCTACCCAATTATCTTTCATATTGTTATTTCAGTGTTATTTTACATGCCAATGTTTGTGGAATCTTGAAACTCAACTAATATTGTTTTGTCCTGGTGTGGTGTCGCCGCAAACCTCTATGTATGTGTGCACACAGGGGCGTAACTTTGGTTTTAGAAGTGGAGGGACACAACCTGGCTGTACTGTCGCAGTAATATTTGCATTTGCACAGCCATTCACACAGCCTGCCTGCATGCTCCGAGATGTCCCCATGTACCTAAATACAGCCCCTAGAACCGCTAAACAAGCCTACCGATGTAACGGGTGTCATTGTCGGATGAGGAATAATCGGACCAAAGCGCAGCATGGTAAGTGTTCATGCTTTTTATTTAAACTGAACACTATAACAAAACAACAAAGAGCCTAAACGAAACCGAAACCATCCTGTCAGGTGCAGAAAACACTAAACAGAAAATAACTACCCACAAAACATAGGTGGAGAAAAAGCTAGCTAAGTTTGGTTCCCAATCAGAGACAACGATAGTCAGCTGTCCCTGATTGAGAACCATAACCGGCCAAAACAAAGAAATACAAAACATAGAAAAAGAATATAGAATGCCCACCCAAATTACACCCTGACCAAACCAAAATAGAGACATAAAAAGCTCTCTAAGGTCAGGGCGTGACAACCGAGGCATCCACATGGTCATAAAGCACACTGGAGACAGCTTTTTTTGTATCACAGTGAAATTATGAAACTGGGAGAGAATACAATTTCATCCCTAGCGAAAGTTACGCACCTGTGTGTGCATGTGTATTTTTGTGAGTGTTGCACACCCATATCTGTGTGTTTCTCCCACCCTTCCAACAGAATAATTCCTACTCTTTCCTTCCGGCAAGTTAAAACATTAGGCTGTGGTTGTTTAATTGATAATGCTTTCATAATGTTTGGTGGATATAATGCCACGGCAAACCGTAGCAATATATTCTCCAAACACCAGCTTCGAGGGCATTATCATTTTTGTACAATGGGTTACCAACACATTCAAATAATGATTGACATATTTTCATTAACTTTATTTTGATGAATTTATTATTAATATTGAATCCTTCCACAAGATATATAGTACCAGTTAAACGTTTGGACATCTAATATTCCAGGGTTTTTCTTTATCTTGTATTAATTCTACATTTTTGAAAACTTTTTTTTTAAATGAACATTTCTTAGTATATATCCATACAAATGATGACAGTTGGAGATCAAATTTAAATATTGAAATAATGTTGCAAATGTCAGAGAGACAGACAACAAGGTTTATACAAATCTTTGCTGTTGAAAACTAAATGTTAACCAAAAAGAAATGTGAGATAATGTCTAGATGATTTTATAGTGGATATCAACTTTCTAAATTGCTTGGCTGGGCTGATGAGACAGTGGATTGCGCAGTCAGATGGAACAAAGTAAATAGGCATTTTAATGTCATAGATTTAGCCAGTGGTAACTTGTGGAATAGACACCGACTGGAATACGGTTTAATCCAATCAGTATTCAGGATTAGACTGACCCGTTGTATAAAGTTGGATAACTATTATCTCAATTACATGGTCTGTTTGTTTTGTTTGTTCATCATATCCTCATTGCGTCTCTGTTAAAGGATAAATAGCAACCGGCGGAATTGTGTTTGGCATCTTAGAACAAAGTGTATGCAACAACATGCCATTTGTAATCACAGTTTATACCACTCACAGAGGGACCAGTCAATAGTCTCTAATGGAAACAGGATCTGAGACCTGCTCTGAATCGGCCAGATGTGAATAGAAGGGGAGAGGATAGGTCAGTTTACTCACTAAACAGCAGATTGTTTATTAAATCTCAACTGTCTGTCTGATTCTTATTGTTTCAAGACCTTCAATAAATAAGTCAATGATCTCATGGTGTAAAACACTAGTAGTTTGTTGTGTGTAGGATGTGAAAGAAAATAGAGATCATTTTGAGAGAGAAAGCGTAAACAAGATTGTTTGCATGTGTGTAAGAGAGAGAGAATGAAAAAGAGAGAGGGCACATTCAATGCATTTCGGTAGCATGCATTGAAACGTGGCTTTCTCGTGGCTTTCTTTTGCAAAATAACTATGAATTAATGGACTTGTTTTCAAATACGTGTCAACATATAACACCATATTAAGGTGTGGGATGTTCCACAGCTAACACAATCTGTCCATCCAGAATTCACCGGTGGGAACATGGTGGCTCTCAACACCAGACAACAGAAAGAATTGGCCGCTACGATCCAAGAGATTGTTAGTGAGGAAATTACCTCTGCCCTCGACTTGCAATTAAAGCCGGTAAATTAATCTCTTGCACTGCTCACTGCTAAAGTGGATACCTACTCAACTAAAGTAGACATTAGGACACAGCAGCCAATGGGACAGATGTGCAACTCCATGACCTGGAAACAGTGCGAACTAAGCTAGAATGGGAAATCACAATACTAAAAAATAAAACCAAATCACTCAAATCATTCCTGGAAATTCAATGTGTGGGTTACAGGACTTAAAACTGACGTGAAAGCAGGCAACACAACATCCTTCATGAGCAGTCTTTTCTATGAACTGTTTGTGCAGAAGAAGCTGAGTCCAATGTTGCCGATTAACATTGCGCACCACACGGGTCCTATCCGCAACGGGTCTCATGTTTGATTGTACAATTCACAGTTTTGAAGTCAAACAGCAAATTGTTCGCCTCACAGCAGAATCGGGGGCTCTGACCTATTCAGAGAATAGGATCAGCATCTACCTAGACCTGAGTGTCGAACTGCTGAAATAGTAGGTGATCCCAGCTACACAAGCTACACCTGAGGTGCGGCTTCATCCACTCAGCAAAACTCATCTTGAACTTCCAGAATACAACACACACATGTTCCACTGCCAAGGAGACTCAAGACTTCTTCGAGAAGAACATCAAGCCCAACACACAAGGGGACGAGCTGACAGATTTATGATAACCACAATGTGACTGGATCAACATTCAGGTATGCTATCCATGCACAATCACATAGCTTAGCCAATGGCTATTATGCTGCCCTCAACATAAGACAATGAGGAGGACACCCCCTCAATTGAGATAAAATTAACACTATTATTATTGTGGCGCTTGCGAAGTTAAAGCCGCCACTTAAATCTTTGACATACTTCTCTCATTATTAGTGGGGCTTACATTTACATTTTACATTTTTGTCATTTAGCAGATGCACTCATCCAGAGTGATTAACAGTAGTGAGGGCATACATTTTCATACAATTTCATACTTACAATGCAAGGCTTACAAACAAGAGTACCCACTTTAAATCTTCCACATATTTCTGACTTATTACAGTTATTGTGGGGCTTAAATCTTTGAAAAATTTCTCCTTCATCTTCTTCTTTAGCATGCTACTTCGCTTACACCGTTTAAGCAACATTCAAACTTTAACTTCTTCGATATAGGGGGCGCTCTTTTAATTTTTGGATAAGAAAACATTAAACATTAAACAAGATATTTTGTCACGAAAAGATGCTCGACTATGCATATAATTGACAGCTTTGGAAAGAAAACACTCTGACGTTTCCAAAACTGCAAAGATATTGTCTGTGAGTGCCACAGAACTAATGCTACAGGCAAAACCAAGATGAAGTTTCATACAGGAAATGGCCCAGATTTTGAATGCGCTGTGTTCCAATGTCTCCTTATATGGCTGTGAATGCGCCAGGAATGAGCCTACACTTTCTGTCATTTCCCCAAGGTGTCTGCAGCATTGTGACGTATTTGTAGGCATATCATTGGAAGATTGACCATAAGAGACTACATTTACCAGGTGTCCGCTTGGTGTCCTCCGTCAAAATTATTGCGCAATCTCCAGATGCGTGCACTTTTCCATTTGGTTCAGAGGAGAAAGGCAACTGCCACGAATGATTTATCATCGAATAGATATGTGAGAAACACCTTGAGGATTGATTCTAAACAACGTTTGCCATGTTTCTGTCGATATTATGGAGTTAATTTGGAATAAAGTTCTGCGTTGTAATGACTGAATTTTTGGGTGTTTTTCTTAGCCAAACGTGATGAACAAAATGGAGCGATTTCTCCTACACAAATAATCTTTTTGGAAAAACTGAACATTTGCTATCTAACTGAGAGTCTCCTCATTGAAAACATCCAAAGTTCTTCAAGGGTAAATGATTTTATTTGAATGCTTTTCTTGTTTTTGTGAAAATGTTGCCTGCTGAATGCTAGGCTTAATGCTATGCTAGCTATCAATACTCTTACACAAATGCTTGTGTAGCTATGGTTGAAAAGCATATTTTGAAAATCTGAGATGACAGTGTTGTTAACAAAAGGCTAAGCTTGTGAGCCAATATATTTATTTCATTTCATTTGCGATTTTTTGGATAGTTAACGTTGCGTTATGCTAATGAGCTTGAGGCTATGATTACGCTCCCGGATACGGGATTGCTCGATGCTAGAGGTTAAATAATTTATTTATTACAAAATAAGTAATTCACAGAAATGCATAAACAAACAAACATGGTAAATGTGGTTACATGAAATGATAGGAGAATATGCCCTAGTGGGCTGAACCGGCATGGCGGCTTGTTAGACAAAGGAGAAATGGGGGGTCGACTAAGAAGTCACTACAGAGTTAATTATGACAATTAAAATGCTAATCCTTTACACATGAACGCTCACTCATTCGGGAACAATAGCAATCAATATATATATATATTTACGCTCAGTGTGTCATCTTGATCGCTGTTGAAAAGTTTGTCTTTCGTAGAATTGTCCGTCTCTCTCTCTGTCGTGGTTAGAGGGGATAGTTCAAAGTGACATTCGTTATAGAACGGATGTTTTGGCGGTTGTCGTCCTTCGCGTTCAACGATACCAAATTCCTAGCAGACTAGTAATTAATATCAAAGACTTGTTCTCATTCAGTCTGTATTGATAGTCTAAGAGTTTAACCACGTGGTATAGTTAAAAGATTCTACAACCTTTGTCCCCCTCCTATTGGAGAAAAACATCTGCTGATAATTTCTCAAAGTTGGGTTTTATTCGGAATGGCAGAAAAGGGCTGTCCCAGGATGCCTGACCCTAACTGGGCTCAGGGGCGGTCCTCTGATTTAGTTCAAATCCAATTCCCTTTTTGAGTTTTCCTTCATTAACTTCATGCGACGAGCAATCCCGGATCCGGGATCCTATTTATAGCCTCAAGCTCATTAGCATAACGTAACGTTAACTATTTATGAAAATCGCAAATGAAATGAAATAAATGTGCTAGCTCTCAAGCTTAGCCTTTTCTTAACAACACTGTCATCTCAGATTTTCAAAATATGCTTTTCAACCATAGCAAATCAAGCATTTGTGTAAGAGTATTGATAGCTAGCAAAGCATTTAGCTGGCAACATTTTCACAAAAACCAGAAAAGCATTCAAATAAAATCATTTACCTTTGAAGAACTTCAGATGTTTTCATTGAGGAGACTCTCAGTTACATAGCAAATGTTCAGTTTTTCCTGAAAGATTCTTTGTGTAGGAGAAATCGCTCCGTTTTGTACATCACTTTTGGCTTCCAAAACAAACCGAAAATTCAGTCACCAAAACGCCGAACTTTTTTCCAAATTAACTCCATAATATCGACTGAAACATGGCAAACGTTTAGAATCAATCCTCAAGGTGTTTTTCACATATCTCTTCATTGATATATCGTTCGTGGAAGCCTGCTTTCTTCTCTGAATTCCATGGAAAAATACTTGCAGCTGAGGTTTGCGCACCAATTTCGACGCAGGACACCGGGCGGACACCTGGTAAATGTGGTCTCTTATGGTCAATCTTCCAATGATATGCCTACAAATACGTCACAATGCTGCAGACACCTTGGGGAAACGGCAGAAATTGTGGGCTCATTCCTGTCGCATTCACAGCCATATAAGGAGACATTGGAATACAGCGCTTCAAAAATGTTGCTCATTTCCTGTTTGAAGTTTCATCTTGGTTTCGCCTGTAGCATCAGTTCTGTGGCACTCACAGATAATATCTTTGCAGTTTTGGAAACGTCAGAGTGTTTTCTTTCCAAAGTTGTCAATTATATGCATAGTCGAGCATCTTTTTGTGACAAAATATTGCGCTTAAAACGGGCATGTTTTTTTTATCCAATAATGAAATAGCGCCCCCATAGCTTCAATAGGATTTAAACAGTCCAAAATCACATTGTAAAACTGTGTAAACAGTATCATACTCACTCATTCATCTTATACAACAATTAGATATCAACCTTATATCTGGGGCTATTATATAAACAGCGTTATGGTAATGTGGCCACACCGACTCCCATGAGCTTCCCAAGTTGTGACAAACAGACCAGTTCGTAGCTAGATTCTTCACCGATCTTTTACACTTTCTCCGGAACATGACATTTGTTCGTACCTCAAGTTCTGTGAGGTGGAAGTATTTCCTTTGTCCTCTATGAAAGTTTACCCTATCTCTAATACTGTGTGGCCATGAGGCTGGGTCTTCTGAGGAATTTACGACCTCTGACCACAGCATCCTAGTTGAAGGAGGAAATGGGGGAGGCAGGGAGAGGTGGAGGGGGTTTCTATACTCAGAGGCCAACGTCATGACACAGATTTGCAATACTTTATCAAAGCTGTCAGTGAGACGTCTGATCCCCCTGACTCTCCCTACTGTCTCCCCCCTATTAATATTATTATTATTATCCCTCTGTTTATTCCTTGGCTGAGACCACACACACACACACACACACACACACACACACACACACACGATGTCATTTACAAAATATCCTCCAATACCCTACTCAACAAATTGGATGCAGTCTATCACAGTGCCATGCGTTTTGTCACCAAAGTCTCATATACTACCCACCATTGCGACCTGTACGCTCTCGATGGCTGGCCCTCGCTTCATACTCGTCGCCAAACCCACTGGCTCCATGTCATCTACAAAACCCTGCTAGGTAAAGTCCCCCCTTATCTCAGCTCGCTGGTCACCATAGCATCACCCACCTGTAGCACGCGCTCCAGCAGGTATATCTCTCTGGTCACCCCCAAAGCCAATTATTTGTTTGGCCGCCTCTCCTTCCAGTTCTCTGCTGCCAATGACTGGAATGAACTACGAAAATCTCTGGAACTGGAAACACTCATCTCCCTCACTAGCTTTAAGCACCAGCTGTAAGAGCAGCTCACAGATTACTGCACCTGTACATAGCCCACCTATAATTTAGCCCAAACAACTACCTCTTTCCCTACTGTATTTATTTTATTTATTTATGTATTTTGCTCCTTTGCACCCCATTATTTGTATTTCTACTTTGCACATTCTTCCACTGCAAATCTATCATTCCAGTGTTTTACTTGCAATATTGTTTTTACTTTGCCACCATGGCCTTTTTTGCTTTTACCTCCCTTAACTCACCTCATTTGCTCACATCGTATATAGACTTGTTTCTACTGTATTATTGACTGTATGTTTGTTTTTCTCCATGTGTAACTCTGTGTCGCAATTGTAAATGAGAACTTGTTCTCAACTTGCCTACCTTGTTAAATAAAGGTGAAATAAAAAAATAAACACACACACACACATTCTCCAGGTTTGCAACATTGTATCATTATTGTCTGACCAGGACCTCAGTCCCTGTGTCTGTCAATCAACACATTACACCAGGAGACTTCACAGTTTTGAGGATGTTCTCATCAGGGCGCATTTTCCCATTTTTGCAGGTCACAAAGGCCCAGATACATGTACTCATCAGGCACTAATATCTCATTAAGGTACAAAAATAAACTAATGCCTGTATAATTCTTGTCACGTTCTGTCTGACCTTAGTTCCTTTATTATGTCTTTGTGTTAGTTTGGTCACGGCGTGAGTTGGGGTGAGTAGTCTATGTTGTGTTTATGTGTTTGGCCTAGCATGGTTCTCAATCAGAGGCATGTGTCGTTCGTTGTCTCTGATTGAGAAACATAATAAGGCAGCCTGTTTTCCCACTATGAGTTGTGGGTAGTTGTTTTCTGTCTCTGTGTCTTCACCAGACAGAACTGTTTCGATTTTGTTTTTGTGTTCAGTGTTAATATATTTCAACATGGACACGTACCACGCTACATATTTGCCCGATCCCTCATACTCCTCGTCAGAGGAGGACGAATTTCGTTATAATTCTCTACAACTATCTTACTGAAGGTATGAAGTAGCTCTAACTAGCCTAGAATGCATCATATTATAATAATAAGAAAAGCTATTTAATAATGTAACATCTATACAGCTCCATTAACTAACCATAGCAATGATGATAGACAATCTGCTTGAATATCCTTGTCTAGCTTACACTACATGATTAATGGTCACACACTCCAGCTTTAGATCAGAGCAGCAGGACTGCAACTTCTACTAATGTATCATCTGTTTCAACATTCAATATGTCTATTCAGTCGTTTTGGATCTTCTTTGGATCTCTCACCTGCTTAAAGCCTGAGAGAATCAAAAATCCGCTGAAATACTGCAACTTGTGCTCTTCCGTCAACTTTCCACAATCCCTTCTGCACGTATCGGCACACACTCTTCCCTAATGCAGGAAACTGTGTAACATTACCGATAGCCATGAATCATCAGGTGTTTCTCCTGATTAATTTAGCTACCAGTTTCTTAATGTATAGCCTATTAGATTATATTTTCCGCTCTAGCTACACAAGCGAGCCACACAGAATAACATAATACACTTTTTTCCCACATGATCCAATTTCTAAAATGCCAGTTCATTAGCGCATACAAGTCTTGCGAAACAAATTCATTTAATAGATAGGATATCTAGCAATGATGTTTGATGTTTTCAAAAATGGCACATATAGGTTTTTTGTCGCAAGGGCTCAGTTGTGGTCAGTAGTTTTGTGGTTATAGTCATTAGTTGTGTTCAGCAGGTGTGGTCAGGAGTAATGGTCTGTAGTTGTGTTTTTGTGGTCAGCAGTTGTGTGATTGTGGTCAGTATTTGTGGTCAATAGTTGTGTGGTTGTGATCAGGAGCTGTGTTCAGTAGTTGTGTGGTCAGTAATTGTGTGGTTGTGGTCAGTAGTTGTGTGTTAATGCAGTTACTAAAACAGCTGTATCGTTAGAACCGTATGATATATTTTGGTTCCGCAAACAGATTTTAAATGGCATAGAAGTAGATGAAGATGGCATACCCTCTAACTTTTCATAACATTGTTGGGGAAGTGGTCAAAGTTTCAGTCGTTACTTAATAACATTGGTGTAGGCAAACTTGTCTTTCACATTTTACTCTTATATGTGGTCATATGGGTGAAAAGTAAATTTTTTGTAAGTGTAATGTCTGCCTTGTCACACCTTTTTGTTTTGAGCTGGAATCATTGTTTTCAGAAGTGGGAAAGCATGTGTTTATTGGGTATGTATTTTTAATTATTTGTATTGCCTGGCAGGTCTTTTATAAGAGGACAGCCAGCATGAGCTTCTCCCTGCCACCTCTTGCATTCTAGGATGAGTAAGCAGATGAACCACAGCCATTGCACCCAACTCTCTGTAGTCTTCACCCGACCATCTAGCCACAGACTCAGTGAGCCAGCATTGTCAGACTAAAATGAGAAACAGATGTGATTGATGACCATATGCCCTTCACAGGGAGCAACACCAGACACAGTGGGAGCTCAACTGAATCCATCAAGTCCTCGGCATTGACGAGTCTGTGCAAACTGTGTGTATAGTGGAGGGCGGAGGTACCAGCTGTTAGAGATGTGCCAGCTTTGAGAGACTTGGGTGGTGGAGTTACTGGTGTGTGTGTGTGTGTGTGTGTGTGTGTGTGTGTGTGTGTGTGTGTGTGTGTGTGTGTGTGTGTGTGTGTGTGTGTGTGTGTGTGTGTGTGTGTGTGTGTGTGTGTGTGTGTGTGTGTGTGTGTGAGAAAGAGAGAGAAAGAAAGAGAGAGACAGAATTAACGTATGACAGATCACAAATTCACCCTACACACCCTATTTGACAAGCAAACCAAAACAAAGACAAAGTCTTCTCATGCTTTGTTGATTTCAAAAAGATTTTGACTCAATTTGGCATGAGGGTATGTTATACAAATTGATGGAAAGTGGTGTTGGAGGAAAAACATTATATTATCAAGTATAAAATCATTATAAAATCCAAGTACACAAGCTTATGCCTCATCCTCTTCATATATATATATATATATATATCAACGAATTGGCGAGGGCACTAGAACATTCTGCAGCACCCAGCCTCCCCTACTAGAATCTAAAGTCAAATGTCTACTGTTTGCTGATGATCTGGTGTCCCCAACCAAGGTGGACCTACAGCAGCACCTAGATCTTCTGCACGGATTCTGACAGACCTGTGCCCTGACAGTAAATCTCAGTAAAACAAAAATAATGGTGTTCCAAGAAAGGTCCAGTTTCCAGGACCACAAATAAAAATTCCATCTTGACACCATTGCCCAAGATCACATAAAAATGATACATACCTTGGACTAAACATCAGCGCAACAGGTAACATCCACAAAGCTGTGAATGTTCTAAGAGACAAGTAAATAAGGGCCTTTTATGCCATCAATCAGTAAGATATTGGAGGGTATTGTGAGTAGACAAATATGAGAGTACATGGAAAATAATGATCTGATCACAGCCAATACGCATGCTTATCGCAAAAAAAACATTCCACTAACACTGTGTTGGTTAACATGACTGACAAATGGTTCAATGCTATGGATAATGGAAGGTTTGTGGTTGTACTATTTTTTTTATTTAAGTGCAGCATTTGATTTAGTGGATCATGAAATTCTGTGGACAAAATGATTGCATTATGGTTTTAAGGAGGCAGCATTGAATTGGGTACAGTCATATCTAAGTGACTGGAAAAAGTCCACCTATATCAATGGGTTGTTTTCTTCCCCTCATGCTTTAGACTGTGGAATACCGCAGGGCAGCTGCTTTGGGCCACTGCTTTACTTAATATATACCAACAACATTCCTTATGCCTTATCTGAAACTTAAGCTACTATATTTGCCGATGATACTACAATTTATACAGCAAAACAATTGGTTCAACAAGTACAGCAAGCTCTACAAGTAGATCTGGAAAATATCACGGAGTGGGTTTACTGGAACAAACCTGTTTTGAACACCAAGAAAACCAAGGTTATGTTGGTCTATTCCACCAGAAAAAAGGCCAACACAAAATGGAATACAATTAAGTATGGGGGAGTACAAATTGAGGAAGTGGCAGAAACTACTAGGGGTGCAACTAGACAACTGCTTATCACGGTAGTCTCAAATAAATTATCTATGTAAAACAAAAATGTTAAAACTGCATGCATGATCAGAATGACAGCTCAATATTTACAGAGAAAGATTCTTAAGCAAACAACCCAAGCATTAATTGGGAGTCAGGTGAACTACTGTTCTGTGGTCTGGGGAAATGTATCAGCAAGTAAAATTAGGAGGCTGCAGATTACACAGAACAAAGCAGCAAGGTTTTTTTTAAGGTGGAGATATGGTTATTCTGTTGTAGTCATGCACAATGCTCTTGGTTGGTCATCAATCAACAAGATCATTGAAAAAACATGCTTGTTTTATTTCACAATGTACACCATTTAAAGCAACCAAACTCCATTCACAATGGTATTCAGTTGGTAAGAGACAAACATTCAGTAAATACTAGGAATATATTGTTCACCATTTATGTGTAATCAAGACATGAAATAGAAATAGGCTAAATAACATTTCGATTCAGAGCATCAATAATTTATCTGAGTAAATGTCACGACTCCTACAGAAGGTGGCTCCCCTTCCTGTTCGGGTGGCGCCCGGCAAGTTGTCGTCATCGGCCTACTAGCTGCCACTGATGCCTTTTCCCCTGTTTCACCTGTTTTGTGTGTAGGCTGATTAGTCGGGCTATGTTAGCCAGTAGGCCCGCCTGCTCTCTGTGCGGGATTGGTTTGTGTTGCTACTGAGCACGTTTGATGTTGACGTTTTTCGTTCGTGGGTTTTTCTCCGGACTGTTTGAGTCCCTGTGTTTGGGGCATTTGTTTTGTGTGCGCCCTGTGTTTCGTGGTGTGGCTTATGTTCGCCGTGTGTGCAATAAATAGGACTACCCTGTACTCTGCGTCCTGCGCCTGACTTCGCACCCACTACGCCCAGAGTGTTACAGTAAACCAGAAACATTTCAATATATACATTTAAACAATACTTTAGGACCATTTAAATACAATAAATTGAAAGGTTGTGTATGACTATTTTCAGACTGTTGTATTTATCTGGTAAATATCTCAGTGTATTATGTCTGTTTGTAACAGTGTGTTACATGTGAAAATGTGATTTTATTATACAGTGTATTTTAATGTTTAAGGATTCTTGGAAGATTAGTCCAAATGAAGACTAAAAGAGATCCTAATAAAATCAAATCAAAAGGACCATAAAATCTGACCTGTACCATTTTGTATCTGGCTAAAAAGACTTTAATCATTTATAGAACCCATTGCCTGTATGATTGTGAAGTCTGGGATCCACTCACCAACTAAGAATTCACAAAACTGGACAAACACCAAATTCAGACTCTGCATGCAGAATTCTGCAAAAACATATTCCCAGTGTGCAATGTACAACATCAAATAATGCAAGCAAGAGTCCCCTAAGCAAGCTGGTCCTGGCCTTATTGTGAATTTTCCAGTACATATGGCAATTAATTATTTCAGAAGGAGTCAGCAAAACTAGTACTCTATATGTGCTCTCGGTCATTGGACACCATTAGATATGCACCTGATGGTTATTCTTGTAACTGTTATGGCCAACTATGGTTACACCATTTGGGTCTTTTCCAGAACAGGGATGTCTCTTTCAGGAGAGTTAGCAGAATGACATGTATTGGTTATTCTTGTAGAGTGCCAAGGTCTGTTGCTAAGGTCTTACATGCATGAAACTATTTCTGTGACTCTACAGGTTCCATGTCCTAATATGAAGGCAATATGATAATGGTGGCTAAATGCCAGAGGTGATGAGCCATTAAGAGGAGTTACTATGAGTATGTAAGGAGGACAAATGTCTAAAACGTGTGTGCCAAGACTGGTAGGCAGTTGTATTCGTGATCCAGCTCTGCTTTTATTATGAAGTAATAAAAAGTATATTTGAACTCACATGCTCCGGTATTTGTGAAATATGATAGACTAAATATTTCCACGACATAAATGGTGAGTTAGCCAGCAGTGACGAAAAGGGACCAGAGACGGCTGTGCAGCTGTGAATGGGCTTCCTGGACGGCCTGCACAAAACTTAAATGGCAAACTGAGTACTTGTATGTTCTGCTCTAGGAACCTGGTTTCAGAGTTAGATCACCGAGTAGATCTCTCCAAATTTGACGAACCAAAGATATATTGGGAGCTTTTGAGTTCAATGAAATGCATGCAAAATATTGGGGGTATAATAAGAAGCTTTTGAGGGTTGCAACTGTGAATATAAGTATATTAATTGGTGTGTGGCCATTGGAGAGGGAGATTTGTGTGGACCGTCTATTTTGACTGGCTCAGTTGAGTGGGGTTATTCATCTGATGTGTTCAGACGGTTCATCTGACCAGTTGTTCAGTCTGTTTGAGTTGTGACTGAGTTGTCTGATTTCGTTTGGCCGATATATGTTTGATTAGACCTGTGTGAGTTGCGTGCAAACACAGCCCATTTGTCTGATTCAATTGATCCTTGTCAGCTGGTCATTCAAGTCGTCCGAAGTCGCTCAGCTGGGGTGGGGGATCAGTCTCGTTCAGATTATCTGTCTGCCCTGTTGAACTGCTATGTTCAATCTAGTTTGAGGTGACAATTGTCCATCTGCATGGTCGAATAAAAATAAATAGTGCTTATCGTGTCGAGGAAGTGAATCAATGAGGACAGCTAGAAAGTAAGATAAAGCATATAGAATACTTATCGTGTTGAGGTAGTGTATAGATAATTAACAGGAACAATCTAAGGTAAAAAAGCTTTTAAATGTGTTGATTGGACATTGGTCTATTAACGATACCAGGATATGTGTACATTATTATGACAATGAGAGACTAATCATATAATACCAAGAGAAACAATGTTTATAATCAAACGTTTATAATCAAATACGTAAATAAATGATCAAATTTAAGACGGAGAATCGTTATTTTCTTTACCGGAGATAAACAACAAAGAACGCGATCTCATCCACGTGCATGAAAAACACTACAGCCAAAATGTGAGCCACTTAGAAAAACAAGCAAATTTTTCATCTGAGATTTGCCTGCCATATCAGTTCTGTTATACTCACAGACAGTATTTTGAGTTTCTATCCAAATCTACCAATTATATGCATATCGTAGCTTCTGGGCCTGAGTAACAGGCAGTTTACTTTGGGCACGCTTTTCATCCGGACGTCAAAATACTGCCCCCTAGCCCAAGAGGTTAATGCATGGGAGGGATAATTTCACCACAAGAGTGACGGACAAATGTGTGTTATGTGACATTGACTTCTAACACTTCTATCTGTGTCCATTGGGAAGATGACCTGTGAACTATATCTGAAATAGACATGCTGGAATTATATGTGCCGGGAGAAGGAAGACTAAAGGGGAACGGGTGTTTATTCACTATGAAAAAGTGTAGACTAAGGATGCATAGTAACTGGTAACTGATAACTGGTATTTTATTTCTAGGCAACTTGAGAAAGGAAACCAGGGACGAAGGGAGGTTGTAATGTGAAGAGTTATGAATGACAATGAAAGGTTGGGGAGATGGGTACAAAGTGAAAAATACATGACTTGGGAACACCTCTCGGAACCTTGGGCCGAAAGGGGAAGACTGGGCTAAAGCATGAGGAAGCTTTTTAGGGCTTTAATTTTTGTGAAGTCCAGCATAAAAGTATCATGGAGGCATAGAGAGAGTGGGAATTATCATGGGCTCAGACTTTGGTTTTCATGGATATGCATAACTTATCACATTGTTAATACTGTTATGTTTTCTTTTTATTGCTTTTCAAGTCTTGTGCTATCACTCTCTTAGGAACCAGAAGGAAAATGGAGGTGTGATGAGAGATGGGAAATAAAATTGTGTGTGGTGTAATTATTGAACAGAGGCCATACATCTCTGAGTTTGAAAGGCTCACAGAATGAAGGAAAACCTGAACCAGGACCAGACGTTTCACATCCGGTAATCCAAGGGGGCCAGGTCTGAGTGTTCCGGAGGAAGTGGAATGAGCCAAGGCAAGAGGGTCCTTAAGAAGTGGTCCTAGCAACACCAACAGCCGTCTGGTGAAAGTAAGCACTACGTGGTACCATCTAAACCACTGTACCAGAGTTCCGGAGGGGATCGGTGAGCGACCATCGAGAGATGAGGAAGCAGAGAACACCAGGCAGGAGCCTGGAGGGAACAAAAGGAGAGGATGCTGATACACCAGGCTGTGTAAATTAAGTTTAGGCATTGTCGTTACCAAGTGCTTCAGTTCCAGTATCTCAGAAACAGCTGGCCACCTGGGCATTCCATGCACGACAGTATCTAGGGTTTACAGAGAATGGCGCGACAAACAAAAAACATCCAGTCAGTGGCAGTCCTGTGGGCGAAAACAGCTCGTTAATGAGAGGTCGAAGGGGAATCGCAAGAATCGTTCAAGCTAACAGGCTGGCCACAAACAGGCAAATAACAGTGCAATGTACAACAGTTGTATGCAAACGGATATCGCGAAATGCACATCTCATCGGTCCTTGTCACGGATGGACTATTGTAGCAGACGACCACACAGGGTTCCACTCCTATCAGCTAACAACAAGAAGAAGTGACTCTATGGTGCAGGCCATCACCAATAGTGGACAATTGAGAAGTGGAAAAACATTGCCAGGCCCGACAAAGCCACCCGGACATCTGATGAAATTGAATAATTTCTGTCAGAAACCAAATCAGGGAAGCTCATCTGCGTGCTCGTCATCCTCAACAGGGTGTTGACCTGATTGCAGTTTGGCATCGTAACAAACTTCAGTGGGCAAATGCTCACCTTCGATGGCCACGGGCACGCAGGAGAAATGTGCTGTTCATGGATTAATCCCAGTTATAACTATAGCGGGCAGATGGCAGACAGTGTGTATGGTGTCGTGTGAGCGAGGAGTTTTCTGATGTCAACATTGTGCACAGAGTAAACCACGTGAGGTTACGGTATAGGCTGGCATAAGCTACGGACAATGAACACAAGATACCATTACAAGATCCTGAGGCCCATTGTCGTGCCATTCATCCACCGCCATCACTTCATGCTTTAGCATGATAATACACAGCACCATGTCGTAAGGATCTGTACACAATTCCTGGAAGCTGAAAATGTCCCAGTTCTTACATGGCCTGCATACTCACCAGACTTGGCACCCATTGAGCATATTTGGGATGCTCTGGATCGATGTATACGACAGCGTGTTCCAGTTCACTCTAATATCCAGGAACTACGCACAGCCATTGATGAGACGTGGGACAACATTCCACAAGCGGCAATCAACAGCCTGATCAACTCTATGCAAAGGAGATGTGTCACGCTGCATGAGGCAAATGGTGGTCACACCAGATACTGACTGGTTTTCTGATCCACGCCCCTACTCTTTTTTTAAGGGAACTGTAACTCAGTAACATCTTCGAAATTGTTGCATGTTGTGTTTATGTTTTGTTCAGTATATTTTGTTCAGTCACAGGCCTACACACAATACCCCATAATGTCAAAGTGGAACTGTATATTTTTTTAATGTTTACAATTAAATAAAAATGAAAAGCTCAGATGCATTTTATTATTATTTTTAACCCACCAACCACCGCCCCTCTTCGGAGGACACATATCCTTTTAGGTTTTTTTACAGCTTTTCTGCAACATATACATACATTTTACATGTATATTTTGCATTAAAATTTTACATCCATGGTGTTTTTATATACAGCAATCACATAACAATAATACATTCCCATATATATAGCATTCTGTTGGTGGCAAAAATGTATAATCATTTTTATTAAAACATTTGAAATGTTGAATCAACTGTTGTCTTTTGTATCAGTTCATAAACCATGTGCCATGGAATTGGTACATAGAAAATCTCTTCCCATTTATTTTGCCACCTATATGGCGCAAATGTCAACATTTTTGTTGACACGGAAGAGGATGTTAGGTCTATTATGTTGTTAAACAGTCATATTATTAATCATTACCTTTTATCATATAATCATTCTGAACAGTCGAAACCTCATGCATCTGAAAAAAAACCAGCCTCACCCGTGATTCAGTACTACACAACTTGGTTTAATTATTTATTTACTAGCTAACTAAATAATAACAGAATAAACATACATACTTGTTACGGATACAAGTATCCTGTGTGTGTGTGTGTTTTCTTTTCTCTCCTTCTTCACTCACAGGTAAAAATCATCACTCCCCAATCAGTCACCAATCATCAATCAGAAGACACACCTCCTCCAGTTTCCTACCCAATCACCGTTCATTTCCCTTTGTTTAAAAACCCTGTCAGTTGTTTGCTGTGGAGCTCAATCTCTCTGTAAATGCCATGTCTGTAGGTCTCTCTGTTTCACTCTCTCTTTGTGTATGTCAGGATTTGGCCAGGGTTGTTCCAGTTGTTTGTCAGTAGATGTCCCCATTGTGCTTTTTGTCCCTGTGTTTTTCCCTTGATCCCCATTATTGTTTGCACCTGTGTCTCGTTTCCCCTGATTGTATTTAAACCATTTGTTTCCCTCAGTTCTGTGCTCTGTGTTTGTATGTTAGCACCCTGCCCTAGTGTTCTGTGTGCTCTTGTCGATTCCGGACCCAGGTTCGAAACCGGGTCCTGACAGAAACACAGAGCCAAAAATGAACCCAGAGGCAGCCAGTTCCCAGGACCTTTTTGCCACGCTGTCCCACCACCAGGAGACTGTCCAACGCCACGAAGCCGCCCTGGTTCAGCAAGAGGCCTTAATGGCTAGACATTCTCATCTTCTGTCGGAGATGCTGACTTCCATTAAGCAAATATCTGATCGACTTACCCCGGCAACAGTTCCCGTCCCAGTACCTCAAGTTCACGTACCCATGGCAGTTAACCCCTGGCTGAACCTCGTCTTCCACCTCCCCAACGGTTCTCAGGTGATCCAAGTGCTTGTAAAGGGTTTCTCACTCAATGTTCTCTCTCCTTTGAGCTGCAACCCTCGTCGTTTCCCACCGACCGGTCTAAGATCGCATATATCATCACCCTGCTGTCGGAAAAAGCCCTGGCCTGGGCTACTGCTGTGTGGGATACCCATAGTTCCTGCTGTGCCAGCTACTCTGCCTTTGCTGAGGAATTCAAACGAGTGTTTCAAGGCCCAAGCAGTGGTTCTGACTCAGCCAAACAGCTCCTGACTCTCCATCAAGGTTGGCGCAGCGTGACGGACTATGCCATCCAGTTCCGCACGGTGGCAGCAGCGAGTGGCTGGAACAACGAGGCGCTCACGGTGTGCTTTCTGAAAGGCCTTTCCGACACTATCCAAGATGAACTGGCCACTCGGGAACCACCGGACAATCTCGAGTCCCTGATCAAGTTGGCCTCACGCATTGACCAGCGTCTGAGAGAGAGAGAACTCAACCGTAGACCTCTAGCCCCTATCAGTCCCAGCTCCGAGTCCCCACCTTTATCATCACTGGCTCCACCGGAACCCATGCAGATTGGACGCATCTCCCAGGCTGAGAGAGACCGCCGGATGAGGGAGCGACGCTGTCTATATTGCGGCAAACCGGGCCATTTCCGTTCCACGTGTCCCGGGCTCCAGGGAAACGCTCTGTCCCGTACAGACCGGGGGGAACTGTAACGGGAAACATATAACCTCCTCCCATCCGTCCAACTCCCGTCTGCTCATTCCAGTCACCCTCTCCTGGGACAACCACAAGCTTCACCTTCAAGCCTTGGTAGACTCTGGAGCCGCAGGTAACTTCATGGATGGTGTCTGGGCGAAGGAGAATGGCGTTCCCTCTGAACCTCTAAGTGACCCCATGAGGGTTACTACATTGGATGGAAGCCCTTTGGGATCTGGACTTGTCACTCATGTCACTACCTCCTTGAGACTTTCAGTTTCACAACACCAGGAATTGATGAACTTTCATTTGATCTCCTGTTCCGAGTTCCCTCTCGTCCTTGGATACCCCTGGCTTCACAGCCATAACCCTCACATCGACTGGTCTGTGGGCACTATCAAGCAGTGGGGTCCTACGTGCCAAGCTACTTGTATTTTCCAGAATTCCCCGAGTTCTACTCCCGAGTCTTTAGAATCCATCGACCTGACCCGAGTTCCCGAGTGTTACCATGACCTCAAACTGGTGTTTAGCAAACAGAGGGCCACCATGCTACCACCCCATAGATCTTACGATTGCCCCATCGACCTGTTTCCGGGCACTTGCCCCCCAGGGGTCGGATCTTTTCCCTATCTCCACCCGAACGAGCTGCTATGGATACCTACATCAAGGACTCTCTGGAAGCAGGCCTCATGCGTCCATCCACCTCCCCGGCGGGAGCAGGGTTTTTCTTTGTGGCCAAGAAAGACGGTGGGTTACGTCCTTGCATCGACTACCGGGGACTCAATGACATAACCGTTCGTAACCGTTACCCGCTACCCCTTATGGCCACAGCCTTCGAGCTGCTCCAGGAAGCAGTTGTTTTCACTAAGCTTGACCTGCGGAACGCATACCATCTTGTGCGGATCAGACCTGGTGACGAGTGGAAGACCGCTTTCAACACGCCTACTGGTCACTATGAATACTTGGTGATGCCCTTCGGCCTGACCAACGCCCCAGCGGTGTTCCAAGCGCTCATAAACGATGTGCTTAGGGATATGCTTAACATATTTGTGTTCCTTTACTTGGATGACATCCTCATCTTTTCGAGCTCCCTTCAAGAACACACTAAGCATGTCAGACAAGTACTCAAACGCCTCCTGGACAGCCATCTGTACGTTAAGCCGGAAAAATGTGAATTCCATTCATCCTGAGTACAATTCCTGGGATTTGTAGTGGAACCCGGTCGAATCCAAATGGACCCTAGGAAGGTAGGGGCGGTAGCGGATTGGCCCACCCCCAAATCCGTTAAGGATGTTCAGCGTTTCCTGGGCTTCACAAACTTTTACCGCAAGTTCATCAAGAACTTCAGTTTGGTGGCAGCTCCTCTCTCAGCTTTAACCAAAGGTGGCAATGCAAGGTTTTTTTGGGGAAGAGAAGCTGAGACGGCCTTCCAAGGACTCAAGCAGCGCATCCTCTCTGCTCCCATCCTGATACTACCGACTATGGATGAACCATTTGTGGTGGAGGTAGACGCATCAGAGGTTGGTGTTGGAGCTGTCCTGTCTCAGAGGGGTGAAGACAAGAAGCTTCATCCGTGCGCTTTCTTCTCACACCGGCTTACCCCGACTGAGAGGAACTACGATGTGGGGGATCGTGAACTCCTAGCGGTTAAGATGGCATTGAAGGAATGGAGAGACTGGCTCGAGGGGGCTTCTCACCCATTTCAAGTGCTTACGGACCACAAAAATCTGGAGTATATCCAGCAGGCGAAGCGATTGAACTCTAGACAAGCTAGATGGTCTCTTTTCTTCAATCGATTCCAGTTTATCCTCACCTATCGGCCCGGGTCGAAGAATCTCAAACCGGATGCCCTGTCCCGAGTCTACGCTCCTGCCATTCGAGATGACACGGACATGCCTGTCCTTCCTGCTGCTAAGATTGTGGCTCCGATCTCGTGGCAAGTTGAGGATACCGTGAGACGTGCTCAAGCTAGCGAACCGGACCCTAAAGGAGGCCCTGCCAATCGGTTGTTTGTCCCCAAGGCAGTGAGGACTCAGGTCCTTCTGTGGGGGCACTCCTCTCGCCTCACCTGTCATCCGGGCGTAGGTCGCACCTTGGAGTTCATCCAGCGTAAGTTCTGGTGGCCTACCATAAGAGAAGACGTTGCCACTTTCGTCAATGCCTGCCCCGTGTGCTGCCAGGGCAAATCTTCTCACCTCCGCCCTCAAGGACTCCTTCACCCTTTACCTGTTCCCCACAGACCCTGGTCCCATATCTCATTGGACTTTATTACTGGACTTCCTCCATCCCATGGCAATACTACTATCCTAGTCATAATCGACAGGTTTTCAAAGGCGGCCAGGTTCGTCCCTCTGACTAAGTTACCTTCTGCCAAGGAAACGGCTGAGTTGGTAATTAATCATGTGTTCCGAGTCTTCGGCATTCCTCAAGATGTGGTTTCTGACAGAGGTCCCCAGTTCGCCTCAAGGTTTTGGAAGGCCTTCTGCCAACTCATGGGGGCTTCTGCCAGTCTATCTTCAGGGTACCATCCGGAGTCCAACGGCCAAACAGAGAGGATGAATCAAGAGCTGGAAACCACCCTCCGATGTATGACTCGTGACAACCCGTCCACATGGTCATCCTTTATTGTTTGGGCCGAATACGCGCACAACACCTTGCGCTCCTCCTCCACTGGTATGTCCCCGCACGAGTGTCAGTTTGGCTATGCTCCTCCATTGTTCCCGGACCAGGAGGCAGAGGTCAGAGTGCCTTCAGCCTTGAGATTCGTCAGACGCTGTCGGCTTATGTGGAGGAAGACCCGTCTTAATCTGATGCGTTCCTCACAGAGGTATCAACAACAAGCCAACAGACGTCGCCGTCCCGGGCCTACCCTGCGCCCCGGCCAGAGAGTCTGGCTCTCCACAAGAGACTTACCTCTACGGGTGGAGTCTCGCAAGCTGTCCCAAAAATACATCGGTCCCTTCAAGGTTGCCAGGAGAGTTAACCCAGTTTCTTATCGCCTACACTTACCCAGATCCCTTAAGATTAATCCCACATTTCATGTGTCTTTGTTAAAACCTGTTGTTTTTTCTCCCCTTGTCCCGGCAGACAGACCTCCCCTCCGCCTCGTGTCATTGGAGGCCAGCCGGCTTATACCGTCCACCGGATACTGGATTCCCGCCGGGTGCAGCGGTCCTGGCAGTATCTGGTGGACTGGGAAGGCTACGGTCCTGAGGAGCGCTCCTGGGTTCCTGCCAAAGACATCCTGGACCCTGACCTCATTCGTCAGTTCAGGGTCCTCCACCCTGAGAGAGCTGGTAGGAACGTCAGGAGCCGTTCCTAGGGGGGGGATTCTGTCAGGATTTGGCCAGGGTTGTTCCAGTTGTTTGTCAGTAGATGTCCCCATTGTGCTTTTTGTCCCTGTGTTTTTCCCTTCATCCCCATTATTGTTTGCACCTGTGTCTCGTTTCCCCTGATTGTATTTAAACCCTTTGTTTCCCTCAGTTCTGTGCTCTGTGTTTGTATGTTAGCACCCTGCCCTAGTGTTCTGTGTGCTCTTGTCGATTCCGGACCCAGGTTCGAAACCGGGTCCTGACAGTGTATTGACCTCTCTTTTGTTTGAGCACCTCCATAGCACTTTGTCATCACCTGTGAGTATTGTTTTTGGTTATGGTGTTTGTTTGTTTGCTGGTGGGAAAAGGGGGAACCAAGACAAGTCGCCCATGGGCATACACTACCTGTAGGTTAACTTTGTTAAATACACTAGTTAGAACTGGGCGGACCACCCACTGTATTTTTGGTTAGTTAGTTAGCTGTTGTTAACCTGTTGCGATGAGCAATCCCGTATCCGGGACCGTAATTATAGCCTCAAGCTCATTACCATAACGCAACGTTAACTATTCATGAAAATCGCAAATGAAATTAAATAAATATATTGGCTCACAAGCTTAGCATTTTGTTAACAACATTGTCATCTCAGATTTTCAGAAAATGCTTTTCAACCATAGCTACACAAGCATTTGTGTAAGAGTATTGATAGCTAGCATAGCATTTCAGCAGGCAACATTTTCACAAAAACAAGAAAAGCATTCAAATAAAATCATTTACCTTTGAAGAACTTCGGGTGTTTTCAATGAGGAGACTCTCAGTTAGATAGCAAATGTTCAGTTTTTCCAAAAAGATTATTTGTGTAGGAGAAATCGCTCCGTTTTGTTCATCACGTTTGGCTAAGAAAAAAAAAATTCAGTCATTACAACGCCAAACCTTTTTCCAAATTAACTCCATAATATCGACAGAAACATGGCAAACGTTGTTTAGAATCAATCCTCAAGGTGTTTTTCACATATCTATTCGATGATAAATCACTCGTTGCAGTTTGGTTTCTGCTCTGTTCAAAATGAAAAATGCACGCACCTGGAGATTACGCAATAGTTTCGACGGAGGACACCGAGCGGACACCTGGTAAATGTATTCTCTTATGGTCAATTTTCCAATGATATGCCTACAAATACGTCACAATGCTGCAAACACCTTGGGGAAACGACAAAGTGTAGGCTCATTCCTTGCGCATTCACAGCCATATAAGGAGACATTGGAACACAGCGTCTCCAAAATCTGGCTCACTTCCTATATGAAATTTCATCTTGGTTTTGCCTGTAGCATTAGTTCTGTGGCACTCACACACAATATCTTTGCAGTTTTGGAAACATCAGAGTGTTTTCTTTCCAAAGCTGTCAATTATATGCATAGTCGATCATCTTTTCGTGACAAAATATCTTGTTTAAAACGGGAACGTTTTTCATCCAAAAATGAAATACTGCCCCCAGAGGTTCAAGAGGCTAGTCTAGCTTAGGGGTGTTTTTGAATACTTATTGTTTCTTTTCTTGGGTCCAGCTCAGCCCCTTTTCCTGCTCCCCCATTACCGTCTGTTTATTAATAAACCCCGAGTTTGACGGTAGATTTTAGTTGTTGTAGTTATTTCGTTCTCATTTTTACTTTGTCACTATTAGAATTTGAATGAGTTATGTTACGGGTCTCATTACCATCCCCCCCTAGACTGTCGGGCCAAAAGGGATTCGTAACATCCTTAATACATGAGACAAAGGTCCCTAGCAGACTGACACAATATGGTGGCTTTTACACAGAAACATGGAGAGAGAGAAAAGGACACTTATCATCAATACATTTCAAAACTATTCTCACAGTAATCATATAGTTTGCACACAAACCACTGCCCGTTTGGATAAGAAAGCATAAATGTATTTACGTGTGAATGCCTTTGTTCACTGTATCTCGGTCAGAACCAGCTCTCCTTAGGAAGGTTGTCGGCCTTTCAGCGGCAAGCTTGTAAGGCTCTGATTGTCCGAAAGGGGTCTCCCAATTACTGTCTTCTACTGTTGTTCACTCTGGAAGATAGCTAGCCAGCCATGTCGACGGTTCCTATTGGTGATGAGCATAGTAGGATAGTCTCACTTCGATTTGTTTTTCTAGATATTTGACTCAATATAGCTAATCAACAGTACCAGTGATTGTCTGAGAGGGGAGTTTGTTTTCCTTTCGTGTTTGTATTCTGGATTCAGACTACATTGGACATGAGCTGCAGCTCACCATCTTTCTGATGAGTTATTTTCTTCACCTCGTGTTGAGGTTCAAAGTTCAAAGGTCTGAAGGTTGATTTCTCTCCCAGGTCTTTATGCACTCTGGTCAATAGTTCCACCAATCTGACACTCTCTGACCTCACTTGGGGCGTGGCTACTTATTATGCACAGTTTATAGGAGATATATTTCCTTATACCTCCTAAAACCACGTTCCTATCTTAACAAAAATACTTTCATACTTTTTAATATTTCATATACAATGTTAAGGATGTAGACTTCATACCTCTAGTGTAAATACTTTCCTAGTTACAGTACTACCTTTATAACCTTTTTAATTACATAACTAAAAAAATAAAAAATAAGTTCACATTAGTTTTCCATAGATCTTCTCTGACCATTTCCCACATTCTTATGTTACAAATATTGTTCCAGTATTCACTTTAAAATGTGTTAGTTAGTTTCGGCGGGAAGACTGTCTGGGAGGAAGAGAAGAGGGAGGAAGAGTCTGCTCCTTCATTTACGACAGGGCACGAGGTGTCAACCCCCAAACCAGTTTCCCTCTGCGTGTGAGAGGGGGTCTGGTGGAAGTTTATTCATTGCAAACCTGATCTGCCCATTTGGATCACACCAGGACAGTCATGACAAATATATAATAAAACATTGTTTTTAATTCCATGAAGTATGATTTTTTATTAATAAGTATATTTGAGTTTAACCATAATATTTGTTGTACCTTTTCTGTTGGATAAAACTTTGAAATTGTAACCAGCTTTGTATAGCCTGTTTAAGAAAGGGTGATCCTTTAAACAAAATTTAATGTGCAAGTCACATATGTTGCATGGACTCACTTGGTGTGCAGTAATAGTGTTTAACATGATTTTTTAATGACTCTATCATCTCTCTACCCCACATCACAATTATCTGTAAGGTATTTCAGTCAAACAGTGAATGTCAAACCCAGATTCAACCACAAAGACCAGTAAGTTTTTCCAATGCCTCGCAAAGAAGGGCACCAATTGGTGGGGGGTGGGGGAACATTGAATATGCTTTTTAGCATGCTGAAGTTATTAATTGCACTTTGGGTGGTGTATTTGAGGTGTGCCAAGTAGTCGTACAAAACAAGTATTGTTAAGGATATGGCTAAAATATTGGCTAAGGCCAATTTTCTGGATACGATCATGATCCGAGTTTCTTTAACTATCTGTGATCTGAAAAAAGGTTATTTTAAGGTGTCAGCACGCATCTTTCTCATGTCAGTCAAGTGAGGTGCTATATGGTCTAAGTCAACTGGCTAGTTTGCCTGTCTGTAGAGAAAAGGGTGGGCTGCACGTTGATCCTGCTGCTCTGATGGAATAAAGTGAAGTTGTGTTTCTGTCCACTAACTTAATTTTACCTGACCACTTTCACTTCTCTTTTTCGGTCTGATCATTCAGACTGCTGCTGCCTCCTGTTAGCCGGCTACTATGATAAATGAAATGGCAAGGACATTTGCTATCAATGTGTATAATATCAAACAAGTGGGGTGAGGGTAGGGATAAAAAAATGAAACGCTGCTGCACATTTTGACTGATAACAAACGTGTCTGCCCACTGCAAGTTGAGGACACACAGACACAGGTCAGACACACTCACAACCCTCTGCGGCACCAAATCTGCAGTTTGTTTGGTCTATATGTGCAGGGAGATAGATATTTTGCCAATATCTACTTAGGTGTTTTTTCTGATCACGAGTATCATCCGATCAGACTCTAAACTGTCAATTTACAGATAAGATAACAAATACGAGTGTGGCCATGTCAGCACACCCCTATGGTGTATCAATACACCCAGTCATTACAAAGATACACGCGTCCTTTCTAACTCAGTTGCTGGAGAGGAAGGAAACCTCTCAGAGATTTCAACATGAGGCCAATGGTGACTTTCAAACAGTTACGGTTTAATGGCTGTAATAGGAGAAAAATAGGAATGATCAACATTATAGTTGATCCACAATATTTACCTAAATCACAGAGTGAAAAGAAGGAAGCCTGTACAGAATAAAAAATATTCCAAAACATGCATCCTGTTTGCAATAAGGCACTAAAGAAAACTGATAAAAATGTGGCAAAAAAATTAACTTCATGTCCTGAATACAAAGCGATTTGTTTTGGGAAAATCCAACACAACACATCACTGAGTACCACTTCATATTTTCAGCATAGTCGTAACTGCACAATCTCCAGCTGCATGCACTTTTCCATTTGGTTCAGAGGAGAAAGGCAAAAGCCACGAATGATTTATCATCAAATAGATATGTGAAAAACACCTTGAGGATTGATTCTAAACAACGTTTGCCATGTTTCTGTCGATATTATGGAGTTAATTTGGAAAAAGGTTTGGCGTTGTAATGACTTAATTTTCAGGGGTTTTTCTTAGCCAAACGTGATGAACAAAACGGAGCGATTTCTCCTACACAAATAATATTTTTGGAAAAACTGAACATTTGCTATCTATCTGAGAGTCTCCTCATTGAAAACACCCGAAGTTCTTCAAAGGTAAATTATTTTATTTGAATGCTTTTCTTGTTTTTGTGAAAATGTTGCCTGCTGAATGCTAGGCTTAATGCTATGCTAGCTATCAATACTCTTACACAAATGCTTGTGTAGCTATGGTTGAAAAGCATATTTTGAAAATCTGAGATGAGTGTTGTTACCAAAAGGCTAAGCTTGTGAGCCAATATATTTATTTCATTTAATTTGCGAATTTCATTAATAGTTAACGTTGCGTTATGGTAATGATCTTGAGGCTATGATTACACTCCCGGATACGGGATTGCTCGTCGCAAGAAGTTAAGAAGCCCTCCTGTTCTCCACTCATTACCTGTATTAACTGCACCTGTTTGAACTCGTTACCTGTATAAGAGACACGTGTCCACACACTCAATCAAACAGATTCCAACCTCTCCACAATGGCCTAGACCAGAGACCTGTGTAAGGACATCAGGGATGAAATTGTAGACCTGCACAAGGCTGGGATGGGCTACAGGACAATAGGCAAGCAGCTTGGTGGGAAGGCAACAACTGTTGGCGCAATTATTAGAAAATGGAAGAAGTTCAAGACGACGGTCAATCACCCTCGGTCTGGTGCTCCATGCAAGATCTCACCTCGTTGGGCATCATTGAACATGAGGAAGGTGAGGGATCAGCCTAGAACTACACGGCAGGACTTGGTGAATGACCTGAAGAGATCTGGGTCTCAAAGAAAACCATTAGTAACACACTACGCCGTCATGGATTAAAATCCTGCAGCGCACGCAAGGTCCCTCTGCTCAAGCCAGCGCATGTCCAGGGCCGTCTGAAGTTTGCCAATGACCATCTGGATGATCCAGAGGAGGAATGGGAGAAGGTCATGTGGTCTGATGAGACAAAAATAGAGCTTTTTGGTCTAAACTCCACTCGCCGTGTTTGGAGGAAGAAGAAGGATAAGTACAACCAAGAACACCATCCCAACCGTAAAGCATGGAGGTGGAAACATCATTCTTTGGGGATGCTTTTCAGCAAAGGGGACAGGACAACTGCACCGTATTGAGGGGAGGATGGATAGGGCCATGTATTGCGAGATCCTGGCCAACAACCTCCTTCCCTCAGTAAGAGCATTGAAGATGGGTTGTGGCTGGGTCTTCCAGCATGACAACGACCTGAAACACACAGCTAGGGCAACTAACGTGTGGCTCTGCAAGAAGCATCTCAAGGTTCTGGAGTGGCCTAGCCAGTCTCCAGACCTGAACCCAATAGAACATCTTTGGAGGGAGCTGAATGTCCGTATTGCCCAGTGACAGCCCCGAAACCAGAAGGATCTGGAGAAGGTCTGTATGGGGGAGTGGGCCAAAATCCCTGCTGCAGTGTGCAAACCTGGTCAAGAACTACAGGAAACGTATGATCTCTGTAATTGCAAACAAAGGTTTCTGTACCAAATATTAAGTTCTACTTTTCTGATGTATCAAATACTTATGTCATGCAATAAAATGAAAATGATTTACTTCTTATTATTAAATCTCCCCACTGTACACTGGAGTTGTTTACCAAGAGGACATTGAATGTTCCTGAGTGAACTAGTTAAAGTTTGAAAATCATTGAGACTAGACTTGAAAATGGCTGTCTAGCAATGATCAACAACTATTGGGGGGACTTAGGGGATAAGTGGTGGGGGGGGGGGGGCAGGAAGAGATATGAGGGGGTGAGGACTGACAACCAACCTGTGTTGCTAGGCAGGGTGTGAAGGGGATGTGGGTGGTTTGATGGATCGAGACATTTTGGGCTGGGGGGAATGGGATGGGGAGTTGGGGGTGTTGGCCCATTTCATCTACTGTGATCAATGTGATACTTTCTCTGTATTTATTTCTTACTTTTCTTTTGAGTGGCAGCCCACGGGTACATGTTTTATGTCAAGGGCTCCCAAGTGACGCAGCTGTCTAAGGCACTGCATTTCAGTGCCCCAAAGCGCAACTATAGGCCCTGGTTCAAGTACATCCTTGGTTGGGAGTCCCATAGGGCGGAGCACAATTGGCCCAGGGTTGTTAGGGTTTGGCTGGGGTAGGCCATCATTGTAAATAAAGATGTGTTCTTAACTGACTTGCCTAGTTAAATAAAGGTAAACCAAATATATAAATGTATATTAATATTGTACCTTTAACCCCCAGCCCCTCCCCCAACAAGAGATGAAGGGGGTGAAAGAGCGAGAGAGAGAGTTGCGGAGGGAGAAGAGAGTGAGTTTGAGGGATTATGATTCATGAATCAAGTTGAGTCTTCTTTTATTATTAAACACCAGGTGACTTTTCCCAACCTGCTCATGAATCAAGTTGTCTTTTTTTAACACCAGGTGACTCTTCCCAACCTGCTGATATGAAAGTCTGTTGACAGCAATATACTTAAACCTACACACACGAGCTCAACTAAAGTAAATAACAGGGAAATTACAAATGGTAAACTCATGGCTATCTCATCATGATAGACAAATTGAGTTGACTGAAGTATACAAACTTCTTATTGAATTGTATAATGATAAAGGTAAAATGTGTACTACCAATGCTCAAAGCAATCAAACACATTCAAAAAGTATTGACACACTGGTGTACTGATGACAGAGCGTGTATCAAGAGCTATCCCCAACACTGTATTGTCCTCTACTAATGGATAGCAGTGACTGATCTTCCTCTATCACGCACACACTCACACAGAGTCGCAAACACGTTGTGCATCTCAGCATTATGAACCACATGAAATCAAATATCCGCTCAAGAAGGTATATTCCCACTACACTTTTAAGTGAAGTGACATCTCTCTCTCACTCCCTTTCACTTCTTTCTCTCTTATTATTTGTCTCATTGTTTTTCTATTTCTCCCTCTGTAAGAGGAGGAAGATAAGGAAGAAGAGAGAGAAGAGGAAGTGCAGCGATCCTTCTAGATCTCATAAATTCAATATATTCATATTGGCTTGGCTCTTAAAAGTGCTGCGGAGTGCATTTGGGAAGTATATAATTCACACAATTGTAAGAGGGCCGATGGTGATGCATGGAGACGCCAGGGTTCGCTTCATTTTCACAGCAACTCCCCTCCGTCATATATGCGCCACCTTAATTCCTTCTGCTGGCCTAATATGTTTTTAATGCAGCCTGTGACTTATGTTGCTGTCAGATGCCGGACCACATAGGGATGCCAAGAGCTAGTGGGCGGCAGTTGGAGACTGGAAAAGATTAATCGGATGGTGGGGAAATCTCACACTTGATCAAATACATATTAACTAAGAGCACAGAGAGAGCGAAACCTTGCCGAGTCAAAACATGTATTTTAACTCGTCTCTGCTCTCGATTAATGAGGCCCATTGTTCCGAGGTTGGTTTGATGTAACAATACGGA
Organism: Oncorhynchus masou masou; assembly: GCF_036934945.1. NCBI lineage: Eukaryota > Metazoa > Chordata > Actinopteri > Salmoniformes > Salmonidae > Oncorhynchus > Oncorhynchus masou. The sequence goes on along the minus strand of NC_088226.1, from coordinate 31,616,843 downwards.
TTGACCCCAGGCAACAATTGATTTCATCAATAGCCAGCAGAGGCAGGCAAATTGCTCATCGCCTCACAGTCCAATGCATACTTCCACAGTATATCTTCCTGGAAACATATTTTACAGTCAATTTACTGCAATGCATAATACATATGTGTCATATTCTAATCAACAGACACTTTATTTAAAACCTTAGGCAGTTGCCTTTGTGGCGTCTGTGGTGATAATATATGGCTTTGCCCCCAAAACGTCCCCAGGGAATAACACAGGTGTCACGCCTTGGTCTTAGTATTTTGTGTTTTAGTTTATTAGTTAGTCAGACCAGGGTGTGACATGGGGTTATTATGTATTGTGTTTTCATATTGGGGTTTGTAGTGTTTGGGATTGTAGTTGATTAGGGGTGTGTGTGTGTTAAATAGGTTGGCTGCCTGAGGCGTTCTCAATCAGAGTCAGGTGATTCTCGTTGTCGCTGATTGGGAACCGTATTTAGGTAGCCTGGTTTTCGCCTTGTATTTCGTGGGTGATTGTCCCTGTCTCTGTGTAGTGTGCACCAGTCAGGCTGTATAGGTTTCACGTTCTGTTTTTTTTTTTTGTATTTATTAAGTTATTTCATGTATAGTTCGTTTGTTTGTATTCACATTTAAACATGAGGAACTTACACGCTGCATTTCGGTCCGACTTTCATTCAACAAAAGAAGAACGCCTTACAGAATCACCCACCAAACACGGACCGAGCAGCGTGTTAACAGGCAGGTGCAGCGCAAAGAGAAATCCTTGACGGAAGAGGACCCTGGGCTAAACCAGAGGAGTGTAGCCGCCCTAAAGTGCAGCAGGCGAAGAGGAAACAGGAGCTACACGAAAGGCAACAGAAGCAGCTTCAGTGGGAGAGGCTACACCATTTGGAGAATTGGACATGGGAGGAGGAACTGGACGGAAAAGGACCCTGGGCTCAGCCTGGTGAATATCGCCGCCCCAAGGAGGAATTAGAAGCGGCTAAAGCGGAGAGGCGCAAGTATGAGGAGGCAGCACGGCGACGTGGATGGAAGCCCGAAAAGCAGCCCCAAAATCTTTTTTGGGGGGCTATCAGGGGAGTGGCTGAGTCAGGAGACAGACCTGAGTCAACTCTCCCTGTTTATTGTGAAGAGCCAAGGAGGAGGTCAGAACCAGTGTTGGAGGTGAGCGAAGCAGAGACTGTGAAGGAGTTAATGGGGAAATTGGAGGAGAGTTTAATGAGGGAGTTGCTAGTTTGGTGCTTTAGATATAATATTCGGCCGACGGAGCGTGTCGGGGGTTTAATGGCACCTGGGTCAGCACTCCATACTAGTCCTGAGGTGCGTGTTAGTCGGCTGGTGGAAAGTGTGCCAGCCTCACGCACTAAGCCTCCTGAGTACCTACCTAGCCTTGCACGTCCTGTGCCAGTCCTGCATTCAGGCTCTCCATTACACCTTCACGGTCCAGTCCATCCTGTGCCACCTTCACACACCAGTCCTCCGGTAGTAGCTCCCCGCACCAGGCTTCCTGTGCCTGGCCTTTATCCAGTACCACCTCCACACCCCAGCCCTCCAGTAGCAGCTCCCCGCACTAGGCTTCCTGTGCGTGTCCTCGGCCAAATACCACCAGTGCCAGCACCACGCATCAGGCCTTCAGTGCGCCTCGCCTGTTCAGCGCAGCCAGCGCTTTCTCCCTCTCCTGCGCTGTCGGAGTCTCCCGCCTGTTCAGCGGTTCTAGAGCCTTCCTCCTCTACAGCGCTGCCGGAGCCTCCAGTCTGTATAGAGCAGCCTGAGCTGCCAGTCTACATGGACCAGCCAGAGCTGTCAGTTTGTATAGAGCAGCCTGAGCTGCCAGTCTACATTGAGCAGCCAGAGCTGTCAGTTTGCATAGAGCAGCCTGAGCTGCTAGTCTGCATGGAGCAGCCAGAGCTGCCAGTCTGCAAAGAGCTGCCAGTCTGCATGGAGTTGCCAGTCTGCATAGAGCTGCCAGTCTGCAAGGAGCTGCCAGTCTCCATGAAGCCGCCAGAGCTGTCAGTCAGTATGGAGCAGCCAGAGCCGCCAGTCTGCATGGAGCAGCTAGTCTGCATGGAGCAGCCAGAGCTGTCAGTCTGCAAAGAGCTGCCAGTCTGCATGGAGTTGCCAGTCTGCATGGAGTTGCCAGTCTGCATGGAGCTGCCAGTCTGCATGGAGCTGCCAGTCTGCATGAAGCAGCCAGAGCTGCTAGTCTGCATGGAGCAGCTAGAGCTGCCAGTCTGCAAGGAGCTGCCAGTCTCCATGAAGCCGCCAGAGCTGTCAGTCAGTATGGAGCTGCCAGAGCCGTCAGTCAGCATGAAGCAGCCAGATCTGCCAGTCAGCCAGACTCTTCCAGATCTGCCAGTCAGCCAGACTCTTCCAGATCTGCCAGTCAGCCAGACTCTTCCAGATCTGCCAGTCAGCCAGACTCTTCCAGATCTGCCAGTCAGCCAGACTCTTCCAGATCCGCCAGACAGCCAGACTCTTCCAGATCTGCCAGTCAGCCAGACTCTTCCAAATCTGCCAGTCAACCAGACTCTTCCAGATCTGCCAGTCAGCCAGACTCTTCCAGATCCGCCAGACAGCCAGACTCTTCCAGATCTGCCAGTCAACCAGACCCTTCCAGATCTGCCAGGCAACCAGACTCTTCCAGATCTGCCAGTCAACCAGACTCTTCCAGATCTGCCAGTCAACCAGACTCTTCCAGATCTGCCAGTCAACCAGACTCTTCCAGATCTGCCAGTCAACCAGACTCTTCCAGATCTGCCAGTCAGCCAGGATCTGCCAGTCAGCCAGGATCCGCCAGTCAGCCAGGATCCGCCAGTCAGCCAGGATCTGCCGGATTCTACTGCCTGGCTGGGCTTCATCTCAGTACTGGGCTTTTTCTCAGTACTGGGCTGCCTCTCAGTCCCAAGCTGCCCCTCAGTCCCGAGCTGCCCCTCAGTCCCGAGCTGCCCCTCAGTCCCGAGCTGCCTCAGTCCCGAGCTGCCCCTCAGTCACGAGCTGCTCCTCTGTTATGTAGGGTTCTGGGTGAGGACTATTCGGCCATGGTTGGCGGTTAGGGTGGATTATCCATGGACGCGAAGGGGAGGAACAATGACATTTATGAAGTGGGGTCCACGTCCGGAGCCGGAACCGCCACCATGGACAGACGCCCACCCGGACCCTCCCTATGGTTTTGAGGTGCGTTCGGGAGTCCGCACCTTAGGGGGGGGGGTTCTGTCACGCCTTGGTCTTAGTATTTTGTGTTTTAGTTTATTAGTTAGTCAGACCAGGGTGTGACATGGGGTTATTATGTATTGTGTTTTCGTATTGGGGTTTGTAGTGTTTGGGATTGTAGTTGATTAGGGGTGTGTGTGTGTTAAATAGGTTGGCTGCCTGAGGCGGTTCTCAATCAGTCAGGTGATTCTCGTTGTCGCTGATTGGGAACCGTATTTAGGTAGCCTGGTTTTCGCCTTGTATTTCGTGGGTGATTGTTCCTGTCTCTGTGTAGTGTGCACCAGTCAGGCTGTATAGGTTTCACGTTCTGTTTGTTGTTTTTTTGTATTTATTAAATTATTTCATGTATAGTTCGTTTGTTTGTTTTCAAATTAAACATGAGTAACTTACACGCTGCATTTCGGTCCGACTTTCATTCAACAAAAAAAGAACGCCGTTACAACAGGACTATGGTTCTTTCATACCATTAGGCAGAGTTCCAAAGAAAAAGCCATATCTCAGACTGGCCAATAAAAAGGAAATATTAAGATGGGCAAAAGAACACCGACACTGGACAGAGGAACTCTGCCTAGAAGGGCAGAATCCAGGAGTCGCCTCTTCACTGATGACTTTGAGACGAGTGATTTGCGGGTACTATTTAATGAAACTGCCAGTTGAGAACTTGTGAGGCGTCTGTTTCACAAACTAGACACTCTAATATACTTGTCCTCTTGCTCAGTTGTGCACCGGGCCCTCACACTCCTCTTTATATTCTGGTTAGAGACAGTTTGCGCTGATCTGTGAAGGGAGTAGTACACAGCGCTGTACGAGATCTTCAGTTTCTTGGCTATTTCCCGCATGGAATCGCCTTCATTTCTCAGAACAAGTATATAATTATGAGTTTCAGAAGAAAGGTCTTTGTTTCTGGCCTGTTTGGTGTTGGGTTTTTGTGGGTGATTGTCTCCTGTGTCAGAACGGGTTTTCACATGTATTGTTTTGTAGTTTGTTCGTGTATAGTTTTAATTATTAAAAAAACATGAACTTCAACCACGCTGCGTATTGGTCCGCCTCTCCTTCGACGGAAGAACCCCGTTACACGGTAATCAAACCCACAGATGCTGATTCTCCACATACTCAACTAGTCTAAAGAAGGCCAGTTTTATTGCTTCTTTAATAAGAACAAAAGTTTTCAGCTGTGCTAACATAATTGCAAAATGGTTTTCTAATGATCAATCAGCCTTTTAAAATGCTAAACTTGGATTAGCTAACTAGAGGTCGACCGATTATGTTTTTTCAACGCCGTTACCAATTTATTGGAGGACCAAAAAAGCTGATAACGATTAATCGGACAATTTTTATTTATTTATTTGTAATAATGACAATTCCCCCAATACTGAATGAATAATTATTTTAACTTAATATAATACATAAATAAAATCAATTTAGCCTCAAGTAAATAATAAAACATGTTCTATTTGGTTTAAATAATGCAAAAACAAAGTGTTGGAGAAGAAAGTAAAAGTGCAATTTTTTGCTATTTAAGAAAGCTAACGTTTCAGTTCCTTGCTCAGAACATGAGAACATAGGTAAGGTAAGACGTTTTAGGTTGTATTTATTATAGGAATTATAGGACTATTTCCCTCTATACCACTGGTATTTCATTAATCTTTGACTATTAGATGTTCTTATAGGCACTTTAGTATTGCCAGTGTAACAGTATAGCTTCCGTCCCTCTCGTCGCTCCTACCAGGGCTCGAACAGCCACCATCGAATCAGCGTTACCAATGAAGAGCAAGGGGAACAACTACTAGAAGGCTCAGAGTGAGTGACGTTTGAAACGCTATTAGCGAGTGCTAACTAGCTAGCCATTTCACTTCGGTTACACCAGCCTCATCTCGGGAGTTGATAGGCTTGAAGTCATAAACGGCGCAATGCTTGACGCACAACGAGGAGCTGCTGGCAAAATGCACGAAAGTGCTGTTTGAATGAATGTTTACGCGCCTGCTTCTGCCTACCACTGCTCATTCAAATACTAAGATACTTGTATGCTTGTATGCTCAGTCAGATTATATGCAAAGCAGGACATGCTAGATAATATCTAGTAATATCATCAACCATTTGTAGTTAACTTGTGATTATGATTGATTGTTTTTTATAAGATAAGTTTAATGCTAGCTAACAACTTACCTTGGCTTACTGCATTCGCATAACAGGCAGTCTCTTTGAGGAGTGCAACGTAAGAGAGGCAGGTCGTTATTGCGTTGGACTAGTTAACTGTGAGGTTGCAGGATTGGGTCCCCCGAGCTGACAAGGTGAAATTCTGTCATTCTGCCCCTGAACGAGGCAGTTAACCCACCATTCCTAGGCCGTCATTAAAAATAAGAATGTGTTCTTACCTGACTTGCCCAGTTAAATAGAGGTATAAAAAAATATATAGTCGGCAAATCGGCACCCAAAAATACAGATTTCCGATTGTTATGAAAACTTAATCTGCCCTAATTAATCGGGCATTCCGATTAATCGGTCGACCTCTATAGCTAACACAAGGTGCCATTTGAACACAGGAGTGATGGTTGCTGAGGAAGGGCCTCTTTCCAGCTACAATAGTCATTTACAACATTAACAATGTCTACACTGTATTTCTGATCAATTTGATGTTATTTAAGGAACAATTTATTTCTTCTTTAAAAAACAAGGACATTTCTAATTGACCCCAAACTTTTGAATGGTAGTGTATACTTACAGCAATGAAATATTCTATAGAGCTGTCTCATTGCATGGACCATCAAACAACAAATGAATTCAGAACAATTGTACTGTGCCATTCTACGAGTTTGGATGTGCTGATGCTCAGCCTCCACACCCAGTGGCGATGCTAGTTTATCTTCAGTGCACTTTGTATGTACGCCCCATACACTGCAGCCTAATTGAAATGTTCAAGGGTCCTTCTCTTAAAACTCTTTTGATGTTTCTCTCTCTAGCCTGATACTCCCTACCCTCTCTAATCAACACAATAAGAGCAAGAAACCACTCAGCTCAGCCAGCGCTGTTGCTGCTACGCTGCTTTAAAAATGCATGTCTTCATCTGCAAATGTACACCCCCAGGGGAGTTCCCACTTTCTCACTTTACTTCTCCATGCAGGCTGTGTTTTCTCCCGGGGAAGGCATGGTTTGATAAAACTCCACATTGAATAATGACATGCATGACTACTGCCTGCCTGAATGCTATAGAACAGCCCCGAAGGTGAAGGCAGTTCAGGGTGGAAGGAAGTATTTGTGTGTGTGTGTGCATGCATGTGTGTGTGTGTGTAGGATTTCCAGATATAAGGCACCTCGCTCTCTCAGGGTGGGGTTAGCTAATTCTGCTGCTCAGCCTTGTGCATATAAATGTATCCAGTCTTTCTCCCTACAGTGGCTGAAACTACAGGGCATGGAAAGGTCACCAGTACCTTCCCACTGTGCACAAACTGGTTGAATCAATGTTGTTTCAACGTAATTTGTCATTGTATTGTGGCGTGGAATCAATGGAAAATACATTGGATTTAAAAAAAGTAATTAATCGTTGTTTTGTGATATTTCAACCACAGGTCATCATGGTAAACAATTTTCAACCCAGACAAACCTTGTATAAAATATGTAGAATTTGTACCTTTTGAAACAATGTCAGATCTTCAATGTAATATCCACAGTAAGAAAAAAACAATAGGATGGGCAACACCTCCTACTGGAGAGGTTATCTATCTACAGCTATCCTTTTGGTCTCCCATCCAGGGTTTTAACCAATCCCAGCCCTGTTTAGTTTAATATTTGTAATTTACATTCAGCAATGTGCTATCGTGAGAATGATTGTTGAGAAATCGCCACTTAATAGATTCACTGTTGCTATCAAAGGCATTCCAAAGGGTAGGTTTAACAGAACAAATTAAATGTAACCATACTTTTTTAATCATATATCATCAGTGATGCTATTTAGGCCTATATAGCATTTGGGAAGTTATCAACAGCTCTCTCACTGGGCACACACTGGTTAAATCATTGTTGTTTCCACATCATTTCAATGAAATGACTTTGAACAAATGTGGAATAGACATTGCATTGATGTCTGTGTCCAGTGGGATTGTTTAAATTTAGCCCAGGATTAAACAAAAATGTGACAATAGATACATACCTAGTGTTTCAAACTTTGGTTTATTTCAAATTGAATTTACAAGTTAAAAAATACATATGTGGGATTTATGTCTCCAACCCAAAACTCTAAGTTAAAGAATAGGTCAAAATCAAATCACACTGTATTTAATATGCATTTAAAGTTTGATTTTTAACCAGTCCCATTCTTTAACTTAGATGTTTGGTTGAAATGGAAACAAACTGGAATTAAAGCCAGATTAAGTGGCACAGATGGATCTATCCAAGCAGAAGATACATCTCCTTCAAAATGTTGATATTTGGTTGCAATGACAACCAAACAATATTCAATATCACATTTGTAATACAGTAAATAGCCAATGAACTTGTCCACAAGATAACAAATTACATGTTAGATTCCCTTCTCCATCTCAACCAAAAATAAAAGTTAGAGAATAGGTGTAAGCCAGTAGCTCAGATGGAACTATCCAAGCAGTAGATACATCTCCCTTAAATGTTGATATTTGGTTGCGTTGTCAACCAAATACAACCAAATGCAATACTACCTTTGTAATATAGTTAAGGCTATCTCACATAGTAATGTAACAGTATTTATCCAACCTTAAAATGAGTGACATCATGGACACATTTTAAAGTTACTGTAACAATAAATATATTCTTATATAGTCATAGAACGTGTGCATGTTCAAGATAGTATGCAAAGGTCGCAGGTCTGTGGAAATGTTCACAAATGCTATAATAATCTGCAATGACATTGATCACTTGCAGAGCAAGTCTTTTGCTATCCTCGTTGGTCTTCTTTTTATTACATTTTTTAAATTGAAGCCTAAGAGATCATGATTTACTTTAATTAATCTCAACCGCAATGCAGGTAATTTGGTTTTGCGATTAGATGAAGCACAGTGATAACACATTAAGTTGTTGTATAAATAAACACAATTCAGACATTGATTTTCCATTTCCCAATTGGGTTGTGCTTTTAGATGGTTGAAAGCATAGTGATAACACATTGGGAATTCTACAAACTTTGGCTGTCTTTTCGAGTGGGCAAAAATAGGTTGGAATCTCATTGACCAACGTATAAACCAAATATTACCCAAATATCCACATTGAAATTACGTGGTTTGCCCAGTAGGTTGAGACTGTAGGACTGTATACCAGTTCAAATCAAATTAAAGCCAATTTTATTTGTCACACGCGCCGAATACACCAGGTATTCACCTTACAGTGAAATGCTTACTCACAAGCCCTTAACCAACAATGCAGTTTTAAGAAAATACCTAAAAAAAAACAAAAAATAAGAAAAACAAATAATTAAAGAGCAGTAGTAAATAACAATAGTGGGAATATATACAGGGTGTACGGGTACAGAGTCAATGTGCGGGGGCACCGGTTAGTCGAGGTAATATATACATGTGGGTAGAGTTATTAAAGTGACTTATGCATAGATAATAACAGAGACTAGCAGCAGCGTAAAAGAGGGAAGGGGGTGCAATGCAAGTAGTCTGGATAGTCATTTGATTAGATGTTGAGTAGTCTTATGGCTTGGGTGTAGAAGCTGTTTAGAAGCCTCTTGGACCTAGACTTGGTGTTTCGGTACCACTTGCTGTGCGGTAGCAGAGAGAACATTCTACAGTGGTTCCTCCTTTAAATGTTGCAGCGTATGGAGCAGCTTGCATGGTGGCATAGAATTCTATGGCACGTTATTTAAATGTGAAACACTGGTACCATTAATGCTGGTTAGTGCTATTTTGACCACCAGAGGGCATTTTTGAGAAGCATTTGATAGCCTTCAATAATGGCTGTACTAGAGAGACCGGGGTTCAATTCCCTGACTGGGAGGATGGAGTAGGTTGTCCTTGTAAATAACAATTTGTTCTTAACTGACTTGCCTAAATAAAGATTACACTTAGAGCATAACATTTCTGCACTCTAATTCTAGACTAACCAAAACCCAAACGGAGATTCAGTGAAAATAAAAATCTCATTGATTTATCAAGACCAGTCCCCATGCTTGTCTCATAGCAGGGTGAAACAGTGCTGAAATAGTTGTAGGCTTCAAATCCTATTGCTTCTAACTTCAATATGCTATTTAAATAAATAAGACCTACACCACTTTTAACTTTTTATGGCTGCAGTGGCAGAATTGAGTGGCTTGGATGAAAAGGTGCCCATTGTAAACGGCCAGCTCCTCACTCTGTTGCTAATATATGCATGTCATTATTAGTATTGGATAGAAAACACTCTGACGTTTCTAAAACTGTTTGAATTGTGTCTGTGAGTATAACAGAACTCCTATAGCATGCAAAAACCTGAGAAATTCCACTTCCTGTTTTTTTTCTGGGGGTGGCAGATCTTCAACCAAGCTCTCATTGAAGTTACAGCGAGATATGGATGAGTTTTCACTTCCTCTCTTCCACTAGATGCCAACAGTCAATAGAATTTTGTCTGACTCTAATGTGAAGGGGGGTCGAATGACACAGGAAATATTCACCACTGCCACGGGTTGACCATGCATTCACTATGCGCATTCACTATGCGCATTCACAGGGGAAGCACCTGCGTTCCACCGCTCATTTGAAGTCAATCTAATTCTCCGGTTGGAAAGTTATTCAAAGTATATGTAAACAACATTCTAAAGATTGATTCAGTACATCGTTTGACATGTTTCTAATGACTGTTACCAAACTTTTGGACATTTCGTCACGTTATAGTGGACGCGCTTTGTGACTTTGGAATTGTTTACCAAACGCGCTAACCAAAGTAGCTAATTGGACATAAATAACGGACATTTTCGAACAAATCAAGCATTTATTGTGGACCTGGAATTTCTAGGACTGCATTCTGATGAAGTTCATCAAAGGTAAGGAAACATTTATCATGTATTTTCTGCTGACTCCAACGTGGCGGCTAATTTGGCTTCTGTTCTGAGCGCCGTCTCAGATAATTGCATGTGTTGCTCTTTCCGTAAACTATTTTTTACATCTGACACAGCGGTTGCATTAAGAAGATGTATATCTATAATTCCATGTGTATAACTTGTATTATCATCTACATTTATGATGAGTATTTCTGTTGAAACAATGTGGCTATGCAAAATCACTTGATGTTTTTGGAACTAGTGAATCTAAACAGCCAATGTAAACTCAGATTTGTTTATATAAATATGAACTTTATCAAACAAAACATGCATCAAATCAAAATCAAATCAAATGTATTTATATAGCCCTTCGTACATCAGCTGATATCTCAAAGTGCTGTACAGAAACCCAGCCTAAAACCCCAAACAGCAAGCAATGCAGGTGTAGAAGCACGGTGGCTAGGAAAAACTCCCTAGAAAAGCCAAAACCTAGGAAGAAACCTAGAGAGGAACCAGGCTATGTGGGGTGGCCAGTCCTCTTCTGGCTGTGCCGGGTAGAGATTATAACAGAACATGGCCAAGATGTTCAAATGTTCATAAATGACCAGCATGGTCGAATAATAATAAGGCAGAACAGTTGAAACTGGAGCAGCAGCACGGCCAGGTGGACTGGGGACAGCAAGGAGTCATCATGTCAAGTAGTCCTGGGGCATGGTCCTAGGGCTCAGGTCAGTTGAAACTGGAGCAGCAGCACGGCCAGGTGGACTGGGGACAGCAAGGAGTCATCATGTCAGGTAGTCCTGGGGCATGGTCCTAGGGCTCTGGTCATCCGAGAGAGAGAAGGAGAGAATTAGAGAACGCACACTTAGATTCACACAGGACACCGAATTGGACAGGAGAAGTACTCCAGATATAACAAACTGACCCCAGCCCCCCGACACATAAACTACTGCAGCATAAATACTGGAGGCTGAGACAGGAGGGGTCAGGAGACACTGTGGCCCCACCCGAGGACACCCCCGGACAGGGCCAAACAGGAAGGATATAACCCCACCCACTTTGCCAAAGCACAGCCCCCACACCACTGGAGGGATATCTTCAACCACCAACTTACCATCCTGAGACAAGGCTGAGTATAGCCCGCAAAGATCTCCGCCACGGCACAACCCAAGGGGGGGCGCCAACCCAGACAGGATGACCACAACAGTGAATCAACCCACTCAGGTGACGCACCCCCTCCAGGGACGGCATGAGAGAGCCCCAGCAAGCCAGTGACTCAGCCCCTGTAACAGGGTTAGAGGCAGAGAATCCCAGTGGAAAGAGGGGAACCGGCCAGGCAGAGACAGCAAGGGTGGTTCGTTGCTCCAGAGCCTTTCCGTTCACCTTCCCACTCCTGGGCCAGACTACACTCAATCATATGACCCACTGAAGAGATGAGTCTTCAGTAAAGACTTAAAGGTTGAGACCGAGTTTGCGTCTCTGACATGGGTAGGCAGACCGTTCCATAAAAATGGAGCTCTATAGGAGAAAGCCCTGCCTCCAGCTGTTTGCTTTGAAATTCTAGGGACAATTAGGAGGCCTGCGTCTTGTGACCGTAGCGTACGTGTAGGTATGTACGGCAGGACCAAATCAGAGAGATAGGTAGGAGCAAGCCCATGCAATGCTTTGTAGGTTAGCAGTAAAACCTTGAAATCAGCCCTTGCTTTGACAGGAAGCCAGTGTAGGGAGGCTAGCACTGGAGTAATATGATCAAATTTTTTGGTTCTAGTCAGGATTCTAGCAGCCGTATTTAGCACTAACTGAAGTTTATTTAGTGCTTTATCCGGGTAGCCGGAAAGTAGAGCATTGCAGTAGTCTAACCTAGATGTGACAAAAGCATGGATTAATTTTTCTGCATCATTTTTGGACAGAAAGTTTCTGATTTTTGCAATGTTACGTAGATGGAAAAAAGCTGTCCTTGAAATGGTCTTGATATGTTCTTCAAAAGAGAGATCAGGGTCCAGAGTAACGCCGAGGTCCTTCACAGTTTTATTTGAGATGACTGTACAACCATTAAGATTAATTGTCAGATTCAACAGAAGATCTCTTTGTTTCTTGGGACCTAGAACAAGCATCTCTGTTTTATCCGAGTTTAAAAGTAGAAGGTTTGCTGCCATCCACTTCCTTATGTCTGAAACACATGCTTCTAGCGAGGGCAATTTTGGGGCTTCACCATGTTTCATTGAAATGTACAGCTGTGTATCATCTGCATAGCAGTGAAAGTTAACATTATGTTTTCGAATAACATCCCCAAGAGGTAAAATATATAGTGAAAACAACAGCGGTCCTAAAACGGAACCTTGAGGAACACCGAAATTTACAGTTGATTTGTCAGAGGACAAACCATCCACAGAGACAAACTGATATCTTTCCGACAGATAAGATCTAAACCAGGCCAGAACTTGTCCGTGTAGACCAATTTGGGTTTCCAATCTCTCCAAAAGAATGTGGTGATCGATGGTATCAAAAGCAGCACTAAGGTCTAGGAGCACGAGGACAGATGCAGAGCCTCGGTCCGATGCCATTAAAATGTCATTTACCACCTTCACAAGTGCCGTCTCAGTGCTATGATGGGGTCTAAAACCAGACTGAAGCATTTCATATACATTGTTTGTCTTCAGGAAGGCAGTGAGTTGCTGAGCAACAGCCTTTTCTAAGATTTTTGAGAGGAATGGAAGATTCGATATAGGCCGATAGTTTTTTATATTTGCATGTATTGTATAACATGAAGTCCTATGAGTGTCATTTGATGAAGATAATTCAAGGTTAGTGATGAATTTGATCTTTATTTCTGGTTTTAGTGAATGCTATATTTTGCTGGAAAATGGCTGAGCTTATTGTGGTTTGGTGGAGACCTAACATAATCATTTGTAGTGCTTTTGCTGAAAAGCATATTTGAAATCGGACACTTTGCTGGGATTAACAACAAGAATAGCTTTAAAATGATATAAGACACATGTATGTTTTCGATATTGTAATTTTGAAATTTCTGTGGTTTGAATTTGGCGCCCTCTATTTTCACTGGTAGTTGTCATATCGATCCCATTACCGGGATTGCAGCCATAACAAGTTAACAGCACATTACTCAACACATTTAGTGCATCTCTAGTGCCAACCTCGCCCTTTTGTTGTATGTAGACAGCTACGAAAAATACAGATAAACTCTCTAGGTAGATAGTGTGGTCTTCGGCTTATCATGAGATACTCAGGTGAGCAAAACTTTGAGACTTCCTTAGATATTGTGCACCAGCTGTTATCTCCTGAAGTCTCACCACAGTTTATTACCACTTAGCAGAAAGTTCCAGTCCCCCCCCAGATACGGAAAACCTGGAGGGGCTCTCGCTGTCTTATTTTATGTCCACAGAGTTATAGCCGGGTCGGTTCAAACAGGCTAAGGATTCTCTTTGCTTACTTTAGACACACACACATACATTCCTTCTTCCACAATGGTTATCATTTCCAATTAACCCTTGTTCATGCTACATAACCTCTTTCTTAGGAACTAACATTATTAATCAGATATTGTAAAACAGGGTAGAGTTTAATTAGTTATAGTTCTATTTAAATGTACACATTGTTTAGTCATTATTCATACAATTCATAACACACCCTTACCTGCCGATCTATAAATTATGTCTCCGTAATCTAGCATGGGTAGGATGGTCATCTGAATCAGGGTTAGTTTCCTCTATCATAATCGCTCCTATTTCACCCCAGCTGCCAACCTAAGTCTAGATTTATCTTTAGCCTGCAGCTCTGAAGGCCAAGCATTTCACTGTGTGTGTCAGGCAGGCAGTCAGAAAGGCAAAGGAGGCAGACAGGCAGGAAATCAAGCAGGCTGATATGCAGACAGGCTGGCAGACACTAGATGGTCAGTGTGTGTTTGTTGGCCCTTGTGCTCCCATCATTAAAGAGCTCATGTTGTTACACCTTTAAATCCTCTTAGCTCTGGCTTGACGTGGCACCTAGGGCTAGTTTCGGGACAAATAGCAACATTATTTATGTCGTTAGTGATAAATATAGCCCATTGCATGGGTACATTTGTGAATAAAAACACTGATAATGGTGTCTCAACAGTGTGTTTTTTTGTGGCCATTTCTGTGAACAAGCTTGCTGTTTTCATCTACAGGCCTTTTTTTTCAAAACTCATGCTCATCTCTTGTTGAAAATGGCTTTGTGGCTTCGGCTGGCACATTAAGAGTCTGACACTCTCTCCGCTATGGCTGTATGTGAGCTTTATAATAGTCACACACAGCCTTGATCAGACATTTCATTACGACTTTGACCTCATACCTGTCACCTTCTTTCCATCAGGCTGCAGCACACTGACAATTTTTTTTACAGTGCATTCGGGAAGTATTCAGAACCTTTGACTTTTTCCACATTTTGTTAAGTTACAGCCTTATTCCAAAATCTATTTTGGAATGTACTTATTTACATAAGTATTTAGACCCTTTACGATGAGACTCGAAATAGAGCTCAGTTGCATCCTGCTTCCATTGACCATCCTTGAGATGCTTTATACAACTTGATTGGAGTCCACCGGTGGTAAATTAAATTGATAAGATTTGGAAGCGACACACTAGTCTTTATAAGGTCCCACAGTTGAGAGTGCGTGTCAGAGCAAAAACCAAACCATGAGGTCGAAGGAATTGCCCGTAGGAGCCATAGACAGGATTGTGTCGAGGCAAATGGAAGAAGGCCAAACTAAGCAATCGGGGGAGAAGGGCTTTGGTAAGGGAGGTGACCAAGAACACGATGGTCCCTCTGAGAGAGCTCCAGAGTTCCTCTGTGGAGATGGGAGAACCTTCCAGAAGGACAACTGTTACGGTTTTCTAGGTGTGAAGGAGAGTCGGACCAAAATGCGGCGTGTAGATTGCGATCCATGTTTAATAAACTGAAGCAACACGAATCCAAATACAAACACTACAAAAACAATAAACATAACGAAAACCGAAACAGCCGAAAAGTCGTGCAAACTATTTTTATTTTTTTTAATTTATTTTACCTTTATTTAACCAGGCAAGTTAGTTAAGAACAAATTCTTATTTTCAAAGACGGCCTAGGAACAGTGGGTTAACTGCCAGATTTTTACCATGTCAGCTCGGGGGTTTGAACTTGCAACCTTCCGGTTACTAGTACAACGCTCTAACCACTAGGATACCCTGCCGCCCCTAATACACAACGGACACTAGGACAATCACCCACGAAACACTCAGAATATGGCTGCCTAAATATGGTTCCCAATCAGAGACAATGATAAACACCTGTTCTGATTGAGAACCACTTCAGACAGCCATAGACTTATCTAGAACACCCCACTAAGCTACAATCCCAATACAAAACACACCACATACAAAAACCCATGCCACACCCTGGCCTGACCAAATAAATGAAGAAAAACACAAAATACTTCGACCAGGGCGTGACAACAACCATCTACAGTACCTTCGGAAAGTATTCAGACCCCTTGACTTTTTTCACATTTTGTTAGGTTACAGCCTGATTCTAAAATTGATTAAATCATGTTTTTCCCTCATCAATCTACACACAATACCCCACAATGACAAAACAAAAACAGTTTTTAGAAATGTTTGCTAATAAAAAATGAAATGTCACATTTACATAAGTATTTAGACCCTTTACTCAGTACATTGTTTAAGCACCTTTGGCAGGGATTACAGCCTCGAGTTTTCTTGAGTACGACGCTACAAGTTTGGCACATCTGTATTTTGGGAGTTTCTCCCATTCTTCTATGCAGATCCTCTCAAGCTCTGTCAGGTTGGATAGAGAGAGTTGCTGCACAGCTCTTTTCAGGCCTCTCCAGAGATAATTTCTTTAGATAATATTTTCAGGTCTCAGAAGTCTGGCAAAGCCTCCTCACCTTCTTACCTTTCTCATTGACCTCAGATGGTAAAACTACTAGACGGAGTTTCACCATGTTCCTTCCATCTGTCAAGTCCAGCAGAACAACATGTGTAAATATTCTCCTACACGCTTCATCCCTCATCCCACGTCCCTCCACTGATCTGACTGGACTGAATAAGGCAGAGCAAGAAGATCATTCATGAGATGAGGCAAGGTGTTGGCAGGAGCCCTTACATACAGTATGCAAAGTCACTTCCTGACCAGTCCATTCAAAGACTATAAGGAAGTGGAGCACAAATAGAGAGGGAGCCTCTTTAACAAGTACATCCATGGCTTGGACACCTGCCAGGCAAGGTTATGGCACATAGTTCTCCAAAACCAGCTGAAGTGTATGATGCACTTTAAATGCAAAGCATACCCTAATTCAATTTTTAAATGATTTTTCAGAAGTGCTGCTTAAATCTTCTCTCTCTCTGTCTACAAAAAGGCTAAGGCACTGAAGCAGATAATTTCAGTCCTACTGACATTAATAAAAAACAACCCTTTGCAGAGACTGGTTGGTTTATATTGTCACATATATGCAGGTGGAGAGGAGTAGAGGTGTTTCATTCATGGTAGTGATGGATGAGATGAGGACGTGCAAGCGGAGGGAGGGAGTGACATTGCTGCAGGCATTTGATCCTATCACAGAAATCGAAGCTGTTTCTTTGTTTTTTCCCCATCACAATACAACAACTGATGTTTGAGTAAAAAGCTTGTGTTGTGTGGTAGGCTCAGTAGCATGAGGACACAATGGGTATGATTAAACGTAAGTTTACTCTGCAAGTATGGAACTCCACCACAGCATACATCATCAGCACGTGCATACTCTTCTACATATCTCTATATCATCGAAGTAGGTACTTCCATTCTGAATGTAATAGATTTTTTATAATTCATGTATGTCTCTCGTGGTAATCTTGGGTAGTGCAGCAGAAAACAACTGCTTGAGACATCAATAAACTATTGGGGCAGACTGTGGAGATCCTGTGGGAGGGACAGAGGGCCTTGACGAAAAGATTGAAACACACGCAGTCCAGTCAGTGATATTTCATGTCTTTTTTAATGCTGCCTCTCTTTAGTAGATTGCTTGGGAATTGTACAACCTATTGTCTAAGGTGAAGGTCTGTATTTTTTCTCATGATAACGATTTACCCTTTGTTCTTCATCTACATTACAGTGTGCTACTGTATAAATCCATATCCTGAACCCCTATCTGCTACAGCCAGCTGGTACAATAAATAGACAAGTGTGTTGGCAGTCCATTTGCACTTGTTGGATGGAAGTGTCTTCCTCAGAAGGTCTATTACTCATGTATATAGAAGACATACTCTTTTTTAATTATGAAGTACTAGCCTTGGGAGTTGAGTGAGTTTTACTAATCCTTCATGTGTGGTGTTTTATGGTGTTACGGTCATGTACATATAATTAGTTGATGAAATCCGAGCAAGGGTAGCATTCCAGAGGGACATCAGAGACTGTAACGTTCTGTGCTTCACGGAAACATGGCTCACTGGAGAGACGCTATCCGAAGCGGTGCAGCCAACGGGTTTCTCCACGCATCGTGCAGACAGAAACAAACACCTTTCTGGTAAGAAGAGGGGCGGGGGCATATGCCTTATGGCTAACGAGACATGGTGTGATGAAAGAAACATACAGGAACTCAAATCCTTCTGTTCACCTGATTTAGAATTCCTCACAATCAAATGTAGACCGCATTATCTACCAAGAGAATTCTCTTCGATTATAATCACAGCCGTATATACCCCCCCCCCCAAGCAGACACATCGATGGCTGAACAAACTTTATTTAACTCTTTGCAAACTGGAAACAATTTATCCGGAGGCTGCATTCATTGTAGCTTGGGATTTTAACAAGGCTAATCTGAAAACAAGACTCCCTAAATTTTATCAGCATATCGATTGCGCAACCAGGGGTGAAAAAACCTTAGATCATTGTTACTCTAACTTCCACGACGCATATAAGGCCCTGCCCCGCCCCCGTTTCGGAAAATGCTGACCACGACTCCATTTTGCTGATCCCTGCCTACAGACAGAAACTAAAACTAGAGGCTCCCACGCTGAGGTCTGTCCAACACTGGTCCGACCAAGCTGACTCCACACTCCAAGACTGCTTCCATCACGTGGACTGGGGCATGTTTCGTATTGCGTCAGATAACAACATTGATGAATACGCTGATTCGGTGTGCGAGTTCATTAGAACGTGCGTTGATGATGTCGTTCCCATAGCAACGATTAAAACATTCCCTAACCAGAAACCGTGGATTGATGGCAGCATTCGCGTGAAACTGAAAGCGCGAACCACTGCTTTTAATCAGGGCAACGTGTCTGGTAACATGACCGAATACAAACAGTGCAGCTATTCCCTCCGTAAGGCTATCAAACAAGCTAAGCGTCAGTACAGAGACAAAGTAGAATCTCAATTCAACGGCTCAGACACAAGAGGCATGTGGCAGGGTCTACAGTCAATCACGGACTACAGGAAGAAATCCAGCCCAGTCACGGACCAGGATGTCTTGCTCCCAGGCAGACTAAATAACTTTTTTGCCGCTTTGAGGACAATACAGTGCCACTGACACGGCCTGCAACGAAAACATGCGGTCTCTCCTTCACTGCAGCCGAGGTGAGTAAGACATTTAAACGTGTTAACCCTCGCAAGGCTGCAGGCCAAGACGGCATCCCCAGCCGCGCCCTCAGAGCATGCGCAGACCAGCTGGCCGGTGTGTTTACGGACATATTCAATCAATAACTATACCAGTCTGCTGTTCCCACATGCTTCCAGAGGGCCACCATTGTTACTGTTCCCAAGAAAGCTAAGGTAACTGAGCTAAACGACTACCGCCCCGTAGCACTCACTTCCGTCATCATGAAGTGCTTTGAGAGACTAGTCAAGGACCATATCACCTCCACCCTACCTGACACCCTAGACCCACTCCAATTTGCTTACCGCCCAAATAGGTCCACAGACGATGCAATCTCAACCACACTGCACACTGCCCTAACCCATCTGGACAAGAGGAATACCTATGTGAGAATGCTGTTCATCGACAACAGCTCGGCATTCAACACCATAGTACCCTCCAAGCTCGTCATCAAGCTCGAGACCCTGGGTCTCGACCCCGCCCTGTGCAACTGGGTACTGGAATTCCTGACGGGCCACCCCCAGGTGGTGAGGGTAGGTAACAACACCTCCTCCGCGCTGATCCTCAACACTGGGGCCCCACAAGGGTGCGTTCTGAGCCCTCTCCTGTACTCCCTGTTCACCCACGACTGCGTGGCCACGCACGCCTCCAACTCAATCATCAAGTTTGCGGACGACACAACAGTGGTAGGCTTGATTACCAACAACGACGAGACGGCCTACAGGGAGGAAGTGAGGGCCCTCGGAGTGTGGTGTCAGGAAAATAACCTCACACTCAACGTCAACAAAACTAAGGAGATGATTGTGGACTTCAGGAAACAGCAGAGGGAACACCCCCCTATCCACATCGATGGAACAGTAGTGGAGAGGGTAGCAAGTTTTAAGTTCCTCGGGCTACACATCACAGACAAACTGAATTGGTCCATTCACACAGACAGCATCGTGAAGAAGGCGCAGCAGCGCCTCTTCAACCTCAGGAGGCTGAAGAAATTCGGCTTGTCACCAAAAGCACTCACAAACTTCTACAGATGCACAATCAAGAGCATCCTGGCGGGCTGTATCACCGCCTGGTACGGCAACTGCTCCGCCCTCAACTGTAAGGCTCTCCAGAGGGTAGTGAGGTCTGCACAACGCATCACCGGGGGCAAACTACCTGCCCTCCAGGACACCTACACCACCCGATGTTACAGGAAGGCCATAAAGATCATCAAGGACATCAACCACCCGAGCCACTGCCTGTTCACCCCGCTATCATCCAGAAGGCGAGGTCAGTACAGGTGCATCAAAGCTGGGACCGAGAGACTGAAAAACAGCTTCTATCTCAAGGCCATCAGACTGTTAAACAGCCACCACTAACATTGAGTGGCTGCTGCCAACACACTGACACTGACTCAACTCCAGCCACTTTAATAATGGGAATTGATGGGAAATGATGTAAATATATCACTAGCCACTTTAAACAATGCTACCTTATATAATGTTACTTACCCTACATTATTCATCTCATATGCATACGTATATACTGTACTCTATATCATCGACTGCATCCTTATGTAATACATGTATCACTAGCCACTTTAACTATGCCACTTTGTTTACATACTCATCTCATATGTATATACTGTACACAATACCATCTACTGTATCTTGCCTATGCTGCTCTGTACCACCACTCATTCATATATCCTTATGTACATATTCTTTATCCCCTTACACTGTGTATAAGACAGTAGTTTAGGAATTGTTAGTTAGATTACTTGTTGGTTATTACTGCATTGTCGGAACTAGAAGCAAGCATTTCGCTACACTCGCATTAACATCTGCTAACCATGTGTATGTGACAAATAAAATTTGATTTGATTTGAATTAAATCAATCTTAGAAGGTTAGAAGGTGTTTGGTATGGTTTAATTCCCACGATGGCTAATATGCTGTATTTATCCAACAGCTCAAGCAGGGCTGAAGTGAATGTAAAGCTATAACAACATTTAAGCTAGTAAATTGACTGGAAAAAATTATCCCATGTGACAACTGTGTCTGCCAAATTGCATAGTGCTTTTGCAATTACACAGTTCTCTCATTGAGCAACACCACCTCCGCCACACTGATCCTCAACAGGGGGCTGCACGGGGTGCTTGCTCAGCCTCTTCCTGTAAGCCCTTTTCCCCTATGACTGCATGGCGATGCACGTCTCCAATTCAATCATCAAGTTTGATGTGGTAGCTATGATTGGTTGCCATGATTACCAGTAACGACAAAACAGCCTACAGCGCTGCTGTGCTTCTAGCTCCTAGGCAACATTGCAGGATTTTTTTTATTGGTTATTTCTTACATTATTAGCCCAGAAATGTTTTTGTGATATTACATACAACCGGAAATAACTTTTGGATATCAGTAACTCCTCAGCATCACGACAAGGAATATGACTTGACTGAATTGTTTGTACCTCCCAGGGCAATTTAACTGTTTCTAGAGGCTAATCGAAAACAGAGAGAAGAGGTATTCGGAGTGGACTCCTAGTCCGACTCAGAAGGCATGCACACCACCCATCGCTTCCAAGTATATTACTCGCTAATGTTCAGTCTCTGGATAATACAGTTGATGAGCTCAGGGCTAGGATCTCCTTCCAGAGAGACATCAGGGATTGTAATATACTCTGTTTCATGGAAACATGGCTCTCTCGGGATATACTGTCTGAGTCTATACAGCCAGCTGGATTCTCAGTTCATCGCACGGAATAAAGATCTCCGGGAAGAAGGCTGGGGATGTATTCTTCATGATTAACTACTCATGGTGTGATTGTGATAACATACAAAATATCAATTCCTTTTATTCTCCCAACCTAGAATACCTCACAATCATGTTACCTCCCAAGATAATTCTCTTCGGTTATTGTTACAGACGTGTATATTCCCCATCAAGCTATTACAACGACGGCCCTCTGAGAACTACACTGGACTCTATGCAAACTGGAAACCACATATCCCGAGGTCGCATTTATTGTAGCCGGGGATTTTAACAAAGCTAGTCTGAGGAAAACTACCAAAGTTCTACCAACATATTGACTGTAGCACTCGCTCTGAGAAAACATTGGACCACTATTACTCAACTTTTTGAAATGCCTACAAGGCCTTCCCCCGCCCTCCCTTCGGAAAATCAGATCAGTACTCCATTTTGCTCCTCCCTTCCTATAGGCGGAAACTCAAACAGGAAGTACCCGTGCTACGGACTATTCAACGCTGATCTGACCAATCGGAATCCATGTTTCAAGATTGTTTTGATCACGCGGACTACGATTTGTTTCCGGGTAGCCTCTGAAAATATTGACAAATACACGGATGCTGTGACTGACTTTATCAGGAAATATATAGGAAATATTGTACCCAATGTGACTATTAAAACCTACCCAAACCAGAAACCGTAGACAGATGGAAGCATTCGTGCAAAACTGAAAGCGCAAACCATTGCATTGAACCATGGCAAGGTGACTGAGAATATGGCCAAATACAAACAGTGTTGTTATTCCCTCCAACTCAATCATCAAGTTTGCAGATGGCACAACAGTACTAGGCTTGATTACCAACAATGAAGAGACAGGGAGGAGGTATGGGCCCTGGGTGTGTGGTGCCAGGAAAATAACCTCTCACTGAAATGTTAACAAAACAAAGGAGCTGATTGTGGACTTCAAGAAATGGCAGAGGGAGCACCCCCCTATCCACACCGACTGGACCGCAGTGGAGAAGATGGAAGGCTTCAAGTTCCTCCGTGTACACATCACTGACAAACTGAAATGGTCCACCCACATAGACAGTGTGGTGAAGACGGTGCAACAGCACCTCTTCAACCTCAGGAGGCTGAGGAAATGTGTCTTGGCACCTAAAACCCTCACAAACTTTTACAGATGCACAATTGAGAGCATCCTGTCAGGCTGTTTCACCTCCCGCAACCACAGGGCTCTCCAGAGGGTAGAGTGGTCTGCCCCTCGCATCACCGGGGGCAAACTACCCGCTCTCCAGAACACCTAAAGCATCCGATGTCACAAGAAGGCCAAAAAAATAATCAAGGACATCAACCACCAGAGCCACTGCCTGTTCACCCCACTATCACACAGAAGGTGAGGTCAGAACAGGTACATCAAAGCTGGGACGGAGAGACTGAAAAACTACAGAGTTGGGGAAACAAGTCTGGACCTGAATTCTGATTACTGCAGATGCTAAAACAATAACAAGTGTGTGTTCTGGTATTGCAATGCTGTAATCGCTGCCAAAGGTGCTTCAACAAAGTACTGAGTAAAGGGTCTGAATACTTATGTAAAGGTGATATTTCCATTCTTCTTTGGTAATAAATCAGCAACCATTTCAAAAAATCTGTTGTTTTTTTTCATTACAGGGTATTGTGTGTAGGTTGATGAGAAAACAATGTAATAGATTTTTGAATAAGGCTGTGACCTAACAAAATGTGGAAAAAGTCAAGGTGTCTGAATACTTTCTGAATGCACTGTATGTGTTGTCTATACTGTCTATTATCACTAAGTAGTTATATACAGTATATTAATATATATATGCTGACATTGCTCGTACAGATGTTGGTCATTGTGATATTTCTTAATTTCTTGTTTTTTCTCTTTTTTGTACTGTTAGACATTTATTGTATTGCTGGACCTAGAAACACAAGCATTTCGCTGTCCCTGCTTTAAAATCTGCTAATATGTGTACTCAACAAATAAACATTGATTTGATTCTTGTAAATGCTCTTATTCTGTATTTTGCCAGAAGCTCCCTATCACGTGTGCAAATAAATGCTGCTATCCTTATATTGACCAAAAGCAAAGTACAGTTAAAGATTCAGATAAATGTGATTGTGGTGTCCTTTACCTAGCAATGTAGGGGTATGCAGCTCAAAGGGAGGCAGCTCGTACGACGGGGGTATTTTCGACGGGGTGTCACTTTGCTTTAAGAAACCCTTAATGTCCACTGCTGAGTCACAGGTGTGTGTGGCTCCTGGAGCTCTTTTTCCAAACAGTGACTCTCTATTCAGGGTTATTTTGGGAGACCTGTGGTACACACACACACACACACTACATGACCACAGGAGGAGTGTGACGCGAATACACGTGTTGCTTGCAGTAGCCAGGCAGCAGCACGGCTGTGCAAGGTGTCTTTCGAAAACGTGTGTGTGAAGAGTGTGTGATATCTTGATGTCCCAGGTGACCTTGCTGCAGCTGAACTTAGGCTTGCATGCAAAACCCACACCCGGGACATTGATTTCCTGGTTGTGAAGCCTTTGGCTTGAAGAGCTGTGATCCCTGGATCCTCCTGGATGAGGTCTATGAAAAACAGATTAAAGGACACAGGAACAATAGCCTGGAGAGAAAAGAGAGGAGAGCAAACATGACCAATACACCACCAACAAGTGTTGTAGTACTCGAGGAGTCAGGTCTCGAGACCACATATTGAGTATCTCGGGCTTGTCTCGGTGTCAGATACAGTATTCAGACCTCTTGGCTTTTTCCACATTTTGTTACGTTACAGCCGTAAAAAATATATATCCTCATCTATCTACACACAATACCCCATCATTTCTGAAAATGTATTAAAAAACTGATATCACATTTACGTAAATATTCAGACCCTTTACTCAATACTTTGTTGAAGCACCTTTGGCAGCAATTACAGCCTGGAGTCTTCTTGGGTATGACGCTACAAGCTTGGCATACTTATATTTGGGAAATTTCTCGCATTCTTCTCTGCAGATCCTTTCAGGCTCTATCAGGTTGGATGGGGAGTGTTGCTACACAGCTATTTTCACATCTCTCCAGAGATGTTTGATCGGGTTCAAGTTCAGGCTCTGGTTGAGCCATTTAAGGACTTTCAGAGAATTGTCGCAAAGCCACTCCTGCGTTGTCTTGGCTGTGTGCTAAGGGTTGTTGTCCTGTTAGAAGGGGAACCTTCACCCCTGTCTGAGGTCCTGAATGCTCTGGAGCAGGGTTTCATCAAGCATCTCTCTGTACTTTTTTTTGTTCATCTTTCCCTCGATCCTGACTAGTCTCCCAGTCCCTGCCGCTGATAAACATACCCACAGCATGATGCTGCAGAAACATAGCATCACTTAATGCACCCAGCTGAATCAAACAGGCCTGAGGCTGAGCTAAGCTTCGGGGCTGACATCATTGGCTGTTTCATCAGCTGTCCGGGTGGCTGGTCTCCGACGATCCAGCAGGTGAAGAAGCTGGATTTCTAGGTCCTGGGCTGGCGTGGTTACACGTGGTCTGAGGCCGGTTGGACGTACTGCCAAATTCTCTAAAACGACGATGGAGACAGCTTATGGTAGAGAAATTAAAATTAACTTCTATTGACATTCCTGCAGTCAGCATACCAATTGCACACTCACTCAAAACTTGAGACATCTGTGGCATTGTGTCGTGTGACATAACTGCACATTTTAGAGTGGCCTTTTATTGTCTCCGGCACAAGTTGTACCTGTGTAATGATCATCTTCTTGATATACCACACCTGTCAGGTGGATGGATTATCTTTGCACAGGACAAATTTTTACTAACAGTGACGTAAACAATTTGTGCACAAAATTTGAGATAAATAAGCTTTTTGTGAGTATGGACAATTTATGGGATCTTTTATTTCAGCTCATGTAACATGTGACCAACACTTTACATGTTGCGTTTATATTTTTGTTCAGTATAGCAACAAGATCCTTTTCAATAACACCTGCTGCAGCCGCTGCTAACGAGCCTACAACAAAAGCTGGCTAGCTAGACTGTGGGAAAACTACTGCTCACTATTGTGCAGTGAACTGTTGGCCTTCAACAATAAATAAGTTTCGATACGTTTTTGTGAAATGTGATTGGTTGATTCCACTGTCACAGCAAAATTATGCTAGATACAGTGGCAAAAAAAAACTGTGTGAACCCTTTGGAATTACCTGGATTTCCGCATAAATTGGTCATAAAATTGGATTACAGGCAACATCCACATCGAGATAAAGGCTAGAGCTGAAGCTTTCAAGGAGCGGGAGATTAATCTGTACGCTTATAAGAAATCCTGCTATGCCCTCAGACGAAACATCACACAAGCAAAGCGTCAATACAGGATTAAGATTGAATCCTAATACACCGGCTCAGATGCTCGTCAGATGTGGCAGGGCTTGAAAACTATTACGGACTACAAAGGGAAGCCCAGATGCAAGCTGCCCAGTGACGCGAGGCTACCAGATGAGCTAAATGCCTTTTATGCTTAATTCGAGGCAAGCAACACTGAAGCATGCACAAGAGCACCAGCTGTTCTGGATGACTGTGTGATACTGCTCTTGGTAGCCTATGTGAACAAAACTTTTAAACAGGTCAACATTCACAAAGCCACTGGGCCAGACAGATTACCAGGACGTGTACTCAAAGCATACGAGGACCAACAGTCAAGTGTCATCACTGATATTTTCAACCTCTCCCTGACCGATTCTGTAATACCTGCATGTTTCAAGCAGACCACCACAGTCCCTGTACCCAAGGAAGGGAAAGGTAACCTGCCTAAATGATTACTGCTCACGTCTGTAGCCATGAAGTGCTTTAAAAGGCTGGTCATGACTCACATCAACAGCATCCTCCTGAACACCCTAGACCCACTCCAATTCGCATACTGCCCCAACAGATCCACAGAGGACGCAATCTCAATCACACTGAACACCTATGTGAGAATGCTTTTCATCAACTACAGCTCAGCGTTCAACACCATACTGCCCACGAAGCTCATCACTAAGCTAAGGACTCTGGGACTAAACACTTTCCTCTGCAACTGGATGCTGGACTTCCTGACGGGCCGCCCCCAGGTGGTAAGAGTAGGCAACAACACGTCTGCCACGCTGATCCTTAACACTGGGGCGCCTCAGGGGTGTGTCCCCTCCTGTATTCCCTGTTCACCCACTACTGCGTGGCCAAACACGACTCCAACACCATCGTTAAGTTTGCTGATGACACAACAGTTGTAGGCCTGATCACCGACAATGATGAGACAGCCAATAGGGAGGAGGTCAGAGAACTGGTAGTGTGGTGCCAGGGCAACAACCTTTCTCTCAATGTGAGCAAGACAAAGGAGCTGATCGTGGACTACA
Organism: Oncorhynchus masou masou; assembly: GCF_036934945.1. Lineage (NCBI taxonomy): Eukaryota > Metazoa > Chordata > Actinopteri > Salmoniformes > Salmonidae > Oncorhynchus > Oncorhynchus masou. The sequence continues at coordinate 31,589,919 of NC_088226.1, read as the reverse complement.
GGAAAAGGCGGGCTGAACAATTCCCCATGAACTTCGACGGGGCTGTAATGGAGCGGGTCGAGAGTTTCAAGTTCCTTGGAGTCCACATCACAAACGAACTATCATGGTCCAAACATACCAAAACAAAAAATTTGTGAAGAGGGCACGACAAAACCTTTTCCCCCTCAGGAGACTGGAAATATTTGGCATAGGTCCCCAAATCATCAAAAGGTTCTACAGCTGCACCATCGAGAGCATCCTGACCGGTTGCATCACCACCTGGTATGGCAACTACTCGACATCTGATCATAAGGCACTACAAGAGGGTAGTGCAAACGGTCCAGTACATCACTGGGGCCAAGCTTCCTGCCATGACAGGACCTATATAATAGGCGGTGTCAGAAAGTTTTCAGAGACTCCAATCATCCACTGTTTTTCTCTTCTACCGCACAGCAAGCGGTATCGGAGTGCCATGTCTAGGACCAAAAGGCTCCTCAACAGCTTCTACCCCCAAGTCATTAGACTGCTGAACAATTCATAAAAATCGCCACTGGACAATTTACATTGACAACCCCCTTGTGCACTGCTACTACTGTTTGTTTGTTACCTATGCATAGTCACTTCGCCCCCACCGACATGTACTGATTACCTCAAATAGCCTGTATCCCTGCACAATGCCTCAGTAGCAGTGTCCCCTGTATATAGCCTCTTTATTGTTATTCTTAATGTGTTTATGTCACACCCTGGTCTATATTTATTATGTTTATCTTCATTTATTGGGTCAGGCCAGGGTGTGACATGGGTTTATTTGTGGTGTGTTTCGTCTTGGGGTTGTGTGGGGTGTATAGCATAGTCATTGGCTGCCTGAGGCGGATCTCAATCAGAGTCAGGTGATTATCGTTGTCTCTGATTGGGAACCATATTTAGGTAGCCATATTCTTAGTGTGTTTCGTGGGTGATTGTCCTTAGTGTCCTTGTTCCTGTCTCTATGTTAGTTTACACTAGTATAGGCTGTTTCGGTTTTCGTTACGTTCTTTTTGTTTTGTAGTATTTGTATTGATTCGTGTTTTACGTTTTTTCATTAAACATGGATTGCAATCTACACGCTGCATTTTGGTCTGACTCTCCTTCGCCTACAGAAAACCGCTACAGAATCACCCACCGCAACGGACCAAGCAGCGTGTTAACAGGCAGGTGCAGCGAAAGGAGGAATAGACATGGGAAGACGTTTTGGATGGCAAAGGTTGTTACACTTGGGAGGAGATACTGGCTGGAATAGATCGCCTCCCATGGGAACAGGTGGAGGCACTTAGGAGAGCAGAGGCAGCCGGAGATAGGAGCCGGCGATATGAGGGAACACGGTTGGCAAGGAAGCCCGAGAGTCAGCCCCAAAAATTTATTGGGGGGGGATCACAGGGAGTAGGACTACGCCAGGTAGGAGACCTGTGCAAACTCCCTGTGCTTACCGGGTTGCTAGAGAGACCGGGCAGGCACCGTGTTATGCAGTGGTGCGCACGGTATCCCCAGTGCGGGTGCATAGCCCGGTGCGGTATATTCCAGCTCCTCGTATCGGCCGGGCTAGAGTGGGCATCGAGCCAGGTAAAGTTGGGCAGGCTCGGTGCTCAAGAGCTCCAGTGTGCCTGCACGGTCCGGTCTACCCAGTACCACCTCCACACCCCAGCCCTCCGGTGGCAGCTCCCCGCACCAGGCTTCCTGTGCGTGTCCTCGGCCCAGTACCACCAGTGCCAGCACCACGCATCAGGCCTACAGCCAGAGCCTTCCTCCTCTACAGCGCTGCTGGAGTCTCCCGCCTGTTTAGTGCAGCCCGAGCTGTCAGTCTGCATGGAGCAGCCAGAGCTGTCAGTCTGCATGGAGCAGCCAGAGCTGTCAGTCTACATGGAGCAGCCAGAGCTGTCAGTCTACATGGAGCAGCCAGAGCTGTCAGTCTGCATGGAGCAGCCGGAGATACCAGTCTGCATGGAGCTGTCAGTCTGCAAGGAGCTGCCAGTCTACAAGGAGCTGTCAGTCTGCAAGGAGCTGTCAGTCTGCAAGGAGCTGTCAGTCTGCAAGGAGCTGTCAGTCTACATGGAGCAGCCAGAGCCGCCAGTCAACATGGAGCAGCCAGATCCGTCAGTCAGCCAGACTCTTCCAGATCTGCCAGTCAGACAGACTCTTCCAGATCCGCCAGTCAGCCAGACTCTTCCAGATCCGCCAGTCAGCCAGACTCTTCCAGATCTGCCAGTCAGCCAGACTCTTCCAGATCCGCCAGTCAGCCAGACTCTTCCAGATCTGCCAGTCAGCCAGACTCTTCCAGATCTGCCAGTCAGCCAGACTCTTCCGGATCTGCCAGTCAGCCAGACTCTTCCGGATCTGCCAGTCAGCCAGACTCTTCCGGATCTGCCAGTCAGCCAGACTCTTCCGGATCTTATATATCCCATTTAGCAGACGCTTTTGTCCAAAGCGACTTACAAGTCGGCTGGGGACACTACTTTTACATATGGGTGGCCCCAGCGGGATCTTCCCACGTCGTTGCAGCGCCATGCTCTTCCGACTGATCAGGACCCCCAGTCAGCCAGACTCTTCCAGATCTGCCAGTCAACCAGACTCTTCCAGATCTGCCAGTCACCCAGGATCTGCCAGAACTGTCAACCAGCCAGGATCTGCCGGATCCAAATACCTAGCTGAGCTTCCTCTCAGTGCTGGGCTTCCTCTCAATGCTGGGCTTCCTCTCAGTGCCGGGCTTCCTCTCAGTGCCGGGCTTCCTCTCAGTCCCGAGCTTCCTCTCAGTGCTGAGCTGTCTCTGCCCCGAGCTGCCCCTCTGTCCCGAGCTGCCCCTCTGTCCCGAGCTGCCCCTCAGTTCCGAGCTGCCCCTCAGTCCAGTGGGATTCTGGGTGAGGACTACTAGGCCATGGTCGGCGGGGAAGGTGGACTATCCTAGGACGCGAGGAGGGGGGACAAAGACATTTATAGAGTGGGTTCCACGTCCCGCGCCGGAGCCGCCACCATGGGCAGACGCCCACCCGGACCCTCCCTATTGTTTTGATGTGCGTCCGGCAGTCCGCACCTTAGGGGGGGGGGGGGGTTCTGTCACGCCCTGGTCTATATTTATTATGTTTATCTTCATTTATTGGGTCAGGCCAGGGTGTGACATGGGTTTATTTGTGGTGTGTTTGTGTGGGGTGTATAGCATAGTCATTGGCTGCCTGAGGCGGTTCTCAATCAGAGTCAGGTGATTATCGTTGTCTCTGATTGGGAACCAATCCGGGTGTCGTGCCATGGATGCCATGGTGCCAGGACCGGCTGGTACCCCAACACACACTGAAAAGGGGACACGTTAGTAGAGGAGTGGCGTAGTGAGTTCTGGGCCATTTCAGCCCAGGGAATGTATCGTGCCCACTCCCCTGGCCGATCCTGGCAATACGACCGCAGAAACCTACCCACCTCCTGGTTCAGTCTCTCCACCTGTCCATTACTCTCGGGGTGATAACCGGAGGTCAGGCTGACAGAGACCCCCAAACGCTCCATGAAAGCCCTCCATACCCGAGACGTGAATTGGGGGCCCCGATCAGAAACGATGTCCTCCGGCACCCCGTAGTGCCGAAAGACATGGGTGAATAATGCCTCCGCAGTCTGTAGGGCTGTATGGATACCGGGCAACGGGAGGAGACGGCAGGACTTAGAGAACCAATCCACAATCACTAGAACCGTGGTGTTCCCCTGAGACGGCGGAAGATCGGTCAGGAAATCTACGGATAGATGTGACCATGGCCGCTATGGAACGGGGAGGGGTTGTAATTTCCCTCTAAGAAGGTGCCTAGGATCCTTACTCTGGGCGCACACCGAACAGGAGGAGACATAACCCTTAACGTCCTTAGCCAAAGTAAGCCACCAATACCTCCCCTGAAGGCTCCCCACTGTCCTCGTCACCCCAGGGTGACCCGAGGAGGGTAGGACGTGAGTCCAACGAATCAGTTTGTCCCGAACACCAAGCAGCACGTACCTTCGCCCCGCCGGACACTGAGGCGGCGCAGGTTCCGCCCGTAACGCCTGCTCGATGTCCGAGTCCACCTCCCATACCACTGGTGCTTCCAGCTTTGAGGCGGGAAGGATGGGAGTAGGTTCGGTGGACCCATCCTCCATGTCGTAAAGGCGGGACAGTGCGTCAGCCTTTACGTTCTGGGAGCCCGGTCTATAAGACAAAGTAAACCGGAACCAGGTGAAGAACATGGCCCACCTTGCCTGACGTGGGTTAAGTCTCCTAGCTGCCCGAATATACTCCAGATTCTGGTGGTCAGTCCAGATGTGAAATGGGTGCTTAGCCCCCTCAAGCCAGTGTCTCCACAACTTCAGAGCTCTAACCACCGCTAGCAACTCCCGGTCCCCCACATCATAGTTACGCTCCGCTGGGCTGAGCTTCCTTGAGAAGAAAGCGCAGGGGCGGAGTTTTGGTGGCGTACCCGAGCGCTGTGATTGCACGGCACCCACCCCAGCCTCGGACGTGTCCACCTCCACTATGAATGCGAGAGAGGGGTCCGGATGTGCCAACACGGGTGCATCAGTGAACAACTCCTTCAACTTGTTGAATGCTCCGTCCGCCTCTGCTGACCACTGCAACCGCATCGGGCCCCCTTCAGCAGTAAGGTAATGGGGGCCGCTATCTGGCCAAAACCCGGGATAAACCTCCGGTAGTAGTTGGCAAAACCCAAAAACCGCTGCACCTCCTTTACCGTGGTCGGAGTCGGCCAATTACGCACGGCCCTAATGCGGTCGCCCTCCATCACCACCCCCGAGGTGGAAATGCGATAACCCAGAAAAGAGACGGCTCGTTTAGAGAACACGCATTTCTCAGCCTTCACATATAGGTCATGCTCCAGCAGTCTCCCAAGCACCTTGCGTACCAGAGACACATGCGCGGGGTAAGTGTCCGAGTAGATCAGAATGTCATCAATATAAACAACCACTCCCTGCCCGCACAGGTCCCTGAGAATCTCATCTACAAAGGATTGAAAAACGGCTGGAGCATTCTTTAACCCATACGGCATGACGAGGTACTCATAGTAGCCTGATGTGGTACTAAATGCGGTTTTCCACTCCTCTCCCTTCCGAATACGCACCAGACTATATGCGCTCCTGAGATCCAGTTTTGTGAAGAACTGCGCTCCGTGGAATGATTACACCGCAGCGATGAGAAGTAGAGGGTAACTATACCCCACTGTGATGGCGTTTAGACCTCTATAATCAATACACGGACGCAAGCCTCCCTCCCTTTTTCCTCACAAAAAAGAAACTCGAGGAGACGGGTGAGATGGAGGGGCGAATGTACCCCTGTCCCAGCGACTCTGTCACATCGCCAACGTCTCCTCCTGGGACAACGGGTACACGTGACTCTTGGGAAGCGCAGCGTTTACCTGGAGATCTATCGTACAATCCCTTCCCGGTCGATAAGGTGGTAATTTAGTCGCTTTCACTTTACTGAAAGCGATTGCCAAATCGGCATAATGGGGGGGAATGCACACGGTGGAACTCTGGTCTGGACTCTCCACCGACGTGTCACCGATTGAAACTCCCAAACACCTTCCAGAACACTCCTCTGACCACCCCTGGAGAACCCCCTGTCTCCACTAAATTTTAGGATTGTGCCGGGCCAGCCAGGGAATCCCCAGCACCACTGGAAACGCAGGCGAATCAATAATAAAAAGACTGATGCGCTCCCTATGATTCCCCTGCGTCACCATGTCCAGTGGGACCGTGGTCTCCCTGACCACCCCTGACCCTAATGGCCGGCTATCTAGGGAGTGCACGGGAAAGGGAGAATCTATCGGCACAAGCGGAACCCCTAACTTAAGGGCGAGTCCGCGATCCATAAAGTTCCCAGCTGCGCCTGAATCGACTAGCGCCCTATGCTGGGAAGAGGGAAAAAAGTGAAGAAAAAAAGTTAAGACAAACAGGTGGCCAACAAGGGGTTCTGGGTGAGTTTGATGCTAACTCACCTGGGATGATCGAGAAGCGTTCCGCCTGCCATCTCTACTCCCAGACGGACCCCCCCCAGCACCGATCAGACGTGTGTCCTCTCCGACCACAGTTGGTGCAGGGAGGGCCTCCTCCTCCGGTACCCCTCGGCACAGCCCCTCCCAACTCCATCGGAATGGGAGCGGAGGGGCTGGGTGGTGGAACGCACAGGACCCTCTCCGAACGCCCCCTGGCAGCCAGCTGATTGTCTAGTCGAATAGACATGTCAATCAGCTCATCCAGTGACAGAGCGGTGTCCCAACACGCTAACTCCCTGCGGACGTCCTCCCGGAGACCACACCTGTAGTGATCAATAAGGGCTCTGTCGTTCCACCCAGATCCTGCTGCCAAGGTGCTACCAATAAACATACAACGAGGGGGAGGAAAGACAATCAGTGGCAGCTAATATGCCGGTGACGATGACCGCCGAGCGCCACCAGACCGGGAAGGGAAACCACCCTCAGTCGGACTCGTGACAAAAAGTAATATTTCATTTTTTTGCAAACATTTATAAAAACCTGTTTTGCTTTGTCATTATGAGGTATTTTGTTAGATTGATGAGGGGGAGAAAACGATTTAATACATTTTAGAATAAGGCTGTAACGTAACAAAATGAGGACAAAGTGAAGGGTTCTGAATAATTTCTGAAGGGAGAGGGAGGGGGAGAAAGAGAAAGAGATAGGGAGGATGGCACTAGACTAATAACGTAAATTCCTCAAGGTTTATCAGATAATGTTGAATGTTATATTAATGGAACCCGGACTGAGGCTGTCATGATAGTGGAGCAGCAACAGTATTATAAACCAATCACTGCACTGTAAATATATACATGTATATTGTGCACTGCTTTACTGTCGATGTACTTGGAGAGAAAAGGTATCAACAATAGATATGATGTAAAATCTATGATCTGTGATAATACGGTATGAACCAAACTGCAGCAACATAGACAAGGAAAACATTCCTCAGTCAAATTGCTTTGGCTAGGGGCATATCGTGACAAAGTTTGTATAAGCCTTAATGACAACAATAGAATAGTTTCGCAAAAGAACAGGAAAGTTTTAGTCATTAGGCAGTCAGCCAGGCAGTCCGTTGTATTCACTGAATATTCTCCAGCAATCTCGCTCCAGGGTACAATACATATTTATTTGAAAATTATTAGCAACAAAGATTCTCGTTACTTTTAAATCGAAAGAGAGAATAACAGAGCCTGTATTGATCCTTTTTATTGTCTGTTGTGGATATATTATATTTAGGAAGTAAATGTGTCATCAAATGTGTATTCGTATCTCAAAGGTACTGGTGTTTAGAGCCAGTGGGTTTGGGTTAGTAATATAACACCTTGCAATTTCTAAACATGGTTTTAAAAATAAATTGATATGGCATAAACCATAGCTTTGATATGAATTAGCTAATGGATAATATAAGGTAGCATGGCTACTTACACTGAGTGTACAAAACATTAGGAACAACTTTCTAATATTGAGTTATGTACACCCTTTTTGCCCTCAGTACAGTGTCAATTTTTCAGGCCATGGGCTCTACAAGGTGTTGGAAGCGTTCCACAGGGATGCTGGCCCATGTTGACTCTAGTGCTTGATGTCCTTTGGGTAGTGGATCATTCTTGATACACACAGAAAACTGTTGAGTTTGAAAACCCCAGCAGTGTTGCAGTTCTTAACATACCCAAACAGGTGTGCCTGGCACCTACTACCATACCCTGTTCAAAGGCACACATATTTTGTCTTGCCCATTCACCCCCTGAATGGCACACATAAACAATCCATGTCTCAATTGTCTCGAGGCATAAAAAATATAATTTAACCTGTTTCCTACCCGTCATCTACACTGATTGAAGTGGATTTAGCAGGTGACATCAATAAGGGATCATAACTTTCACTTGGATTCACCTGGTCAGTCTATGTCATGGAAAGAGCAGGTGGTCCTAATATTTTTTACACTCAGTACCTTCGGAAAGTATTCACACCCCTTAACGTTTTACATATTTTGTGTTACAGCCTTAATTTCAAATTGATTTCATGTAGATGTTGTGTCACTGATCTACCCACAATACCCCATAATGTCAAAGTGGAATTATGTTTTTAGAAACTTGTACAAATTACTAAAAAATGAAAAGGTGAAATGTCTATGTATTCAACCCCTTTGTTATGGCAAGCCTAAATAACTTTGGGAATATAAATGTGGTTAACAAGTCATGTAATAATTTGCATGGACTAACTTTCTATGCAATAATGGTGTTTAACATGATTTTGGAATGACTACCCCATCTCTGTTGACCCCACACAACTGAGCAAGAGGACAAGTACATTAGTGTCTAGTTTGAGAAACAGACGCCTCTCAAGTCCTCAACTGGCAGCTTCATTAAATAGTAAAATACCAGTCTCAACGTCAACAGTGAAGAGGCAACTCCGGGATGCTGGCCTTCTATGTAGAGTTGCAAAGAAAAAGCCATATCTCAGACTGGCCAATAAAAAAAAGATTATGATGGTCAAAAGAACACAGACACTGTACAGAGGATCTCTGCCAAGAAGGCCAGCATCCCGGAGTCGCCTCTTCACTGTTGAAATGATCATGTGACAAATGCAGTGGAAATACTTTTTAACGCATTTGTTGACAGAATAGCCATAATGTCGCGATGCTGTTTTGTGGTTCTCCCACTACAACTTTTCAAAGCATGCAGTTTATTAGACTATAGATAAAATAAGTGAAAACAGTTTCTCGCTCTTATTCAAATTGATATCAAGTAGCCTACCCTCTGCCCTGTATCTGCGAGCTGTTAGCTAGAAAAAACATGCCAAGACCAGAATGGGCACATTTGCTGTTTATCACAGACATTTTGTGCCAAAACCATCAACAGAGTTAAAACCAGGGGATAGAACTGGTTCAGGCAACAGAACCCAAAACCCTGTTTTGAGGAACAGAAACAGAACTGGGAATACAAGTGATCTCTAGGTTCCAGAACAGATCCGTCATTTTAAAATCTTAAGAACTGTTTAATTAAGTGATAATGACCCAAGAAGCCGGTGTTTGGAGGATATAATGGTACGGGTGCCAATATATCCTCCAAACACAGGATTCGAGGGCATTATCACTTTTACACAACAGGTTACCAAAAGGTAACCAACAGGCAAGGTAGCCTAGTGGTTAGAGCTTTGGACTAGTAACAGGAAGGTTGCAAGTTCAAACCCCCGAGCTGACAAGGTACAAATCTGTCGTTCTGCCCCTGAACAGGCAGTTAACCCACTGTTCCTAGGCCGTCATTGAAAATAAGAAATTGTTCTTAACTGACTTGCCTAGTTAAATAAAGGTCAAATATTCAAATAATGATTGACATATTTTCATAAAAAATACTATTTTGATGAATTTATTCTTACTATTTCATCCTTCCACAAGATATAGTCCCGAAACAAATATAAGGTGGCTAGTCGTTTGTTCTATTGGTTCGGGTTGCCAGAGACATGACCCAGTCGTTCAGTCTTTTTGTTCTGTATCTATGAACGCGACCCAGTCGTTGGTTCTAAATGTTCTATTGCAATACTGACTGGAAACGTTCTTATCCCTTGCATGCTACCTAGCCAATTACGGCTAACTTACAGTCATGTCAAATATTGCAAACAGAATAACAACAGTAGCTGCATTTGTTTTCTAGTGACATTTGTATAGATATATCCATAACAATGAGCTAATTGAGGCACGATTTCACCTGACATGGAAAATGTGTTCACTCATCAGGACACTGTTGTTCAGAGGAGCTAGCCAACACAGCTACAGTAAAACAATCACTTCAAACTGAAGCTGGAAAGAAAAAAAATGAATGCCAGCTGATTCATGATTTCAACTGGCTAAGAACTGCCAGCCTCCTCTCTCTCTCTCTTGTACTACTCCCGAACCCTACATGTCCATTACTATGGGACAGTTGGAGATAGAATTTGAATATTGAAATAATTTTGCAAATTTCGGAGAGATAGACATTAATGTTAATACAACTCTCCACTGTTGAAATCTAAATGTTAGTTTAAAACAAATGTTTGATAATGTTTTGATGCTTTTTATAGTGTAGATAAAGTGTATTACTTCCCTGCCTGGGCTGATGAGACAGTGGATTGCACAGTCAGATGGAACAGACTAGGCATTTTAAGATCATAGATTTAACTTGTGGAATAGACACTGGCTGGAATGCACTTTTAAACAATCAGCATTCAGGACTAGACCCACCTGTTGTATAAAACCTGTTAAAATCTGATGCCGTCTGGTGGTATTTTGAGGGGGAATAGTTTTTGCCGTGCCCTCCTCACGACTGTCTTGGTGCGCTTGGACTTGGTCTTGGTGCGCTCAACCTGCTCCACTACATCCCCGTCCTCCTTTCCCGTAGTCCACAATAATCTCCTTTGTCTTGATCACGTTGAGGGAGCGGTTGATGTCCTTGCACCACATGGTCCTCCCTATAGGCTGTCTCGTCGTTGTCGGTGATCAGGCCTACCACTGTTGTGTCATCGGCAAACTTAATGATGGTGTTGGAATTGTGCCTGGCCGTGCCGGCATGAGTGAACAGGGAGTACATGAGGTTACTGAGCACGCACCACTGAGGGGCCCTGTGTTGAGGATCAGCGTGGTGGATGTGTTGTTACCTACCCTTACCACCTGGGAGCGGCCAGTCACGAAGTCTAGGATCCAGTTGCAGAGGGAGGTGTTTAGTCCTAGGGTCCTTAGCTTAGTGATGAGCTTTGAGGGCACTATGTTGTTGAACGCTGAGCTGTCGTCAATGAATAGCATTCTCACATAGATGTTCCTTTTGTCCAGGTGTGAAAGGGCAGTGTCAAGTGCAATAGAGATTGCATCATCTGTGAATCTGTTGGGGCAGTATGCCAATTGGAGTGGGTCTCAGGTTTCTGGGATAATGGTGTTGATGTAATACTTGACCAGCTTTTCAAAGCACTTCATGGCTACAGATGTGAGTGCTACAGGTTGGTAGTCATTTAGTCAGGTTACATGGTGGTCTGCTTGAAACAAGTTAGTATTACATACTTAGACAGGGAGAGGTTGAAAATGTCAGCAAAGACACTTGCCAGTTGTCAGCGGATGCTCGGAGTACACGTCTTGGCAATCTGTCTGGCCCAGCAGCCTTGTGAATGTTGACCTGTATAAAGGTCTTATCTCACATTGGCTGCAGAGAGCGTGATCACACAGTCGTCCGGAACATTTGATGCTCACATGCATGTTTCAGTGTTACTTGCCTCGAAGTGAGCATAGATGTAATTTAGCTCGTCTGACCACTTTTTTATTGACCGGGTCACTGGTGCTTTCTGCTTTAATTTTTGCTTGTATGCAGGAATCCTTAGGATAGAATTATGGTCAGATTTGCCAAATGGAGGGGGAGGGAGAGCTTGGTGTGCGTCTGTGTATTGAGTAAATATGTCACCAATTATCATTCCAAAAGGAATATATTTAACCTAATGGTGGAGCTCTAAACATTTGCAACCTCCCATAGAAACAGCCATTTTATAAGTGCATGGCTCGTGTAACGTGCCATGAGTTCATTTTTCGTCTTACAGGAATGAGGTACAGTGACCGGACAGTTTATTAGATACACCATCCCGTTCACTAGAATGGATCTCCCCTACATTCAGTGAATCACGTGGTCGTGGCTTGTTATATAAAGCAGACAGGCATAGAGGCATTCAGTTACTGTTTGAATGAATGTTAGAATGGGCAAAACGAGTGACCTAAACAATTTTGAGTGTGGTACAGTATGATCGTCTGTGCCAGGCACGCTGGATCCAATATCTAAGAATCATGGGCTTTCCACACACAAGAGTGTCTAGGGTTTTCCATTAATGTTGAGACAAACAAAAACATCCAGTCAGCGGCAGTACTGTGGGAGAAAACAGCTTGTTGATGACAGGTCGAAGGAGAATGGCAAGAATGGTGCAAGCTAACAGGTGGGCCAAAAACAGACAAATAACAGCGCAGTACAACAGTGGTGTGCAGAACGGGTATCTCGGAACACACAACTCGTTGATCCTTGTCATGGATGAACTATTAAAGCAGACATCCACACCCGATTCCACTCCTATCAGCTAAAAACAAAAAAGAAGCAGCTGCAGTGGGCACTTGATCGCCAACACTGAACAATTGAGTAGTGGAAAAACATTGCCTGGAACATGAAAGCAACTTCAATTTACTTGAATGACCTGCTAGTGTCCCCAGACCTCAACCCAATGAAGAAACTATGGGATGAGATGGAATGGGCTGTTCGCAGTGTGAATGTAACGCCATCCAAACTGCAGCAACTGTGTGATGCCATCGTGTCAGCATGGACCGACATCCCTGTGGAACATTTCTGTAAACAACTAGCTTACTCATTCCAAGCTTCTCTATCCATGATAATGGGTCGAGTAAATAAACAAATACCTGTCTTCTGCATTTCATCCAACGCCTCTGAATCAGAGAGCTATTTTGTTGATTTCAAATATAAGAAAATGAACAATTCAGAACTTTATTTTCTGGTCAGAATACCGGAATGTACGTGTGTGTAGATGTGTCCTACAGTGTCCTACATGGAGGTGTCCTACTGTGTGCTAGTAGTTTTAACAGACAGCTTGGTACATTCAGCTTGTCAACACTTCTTACAAAACAACGTAGTGATGAAGTCAACCGCTCTTCCACTTTGAGCCATGAGAGATTGACATGCATATCAGTAATGTTAGCTCCCTTTGTACTTTTAAGGGCCAGCCATGCTACCCTGTTCTGAGCCAATTGTAATTTTCCTAAGTCCCTCTTTGTGAGACCTGACCACACTAATGAACAGTAGTCCAGGTACGACAAAACTAGGGCCTGTAGGACCTGCTTTGTTGATAGTGAAGCTAGGGGGCACTATTTTTATGTTTGGAAAAATAACAATCCCAAAGTAAACGGCCTATTTCTCAGAACCAGATGCTAGAATATGCATATAATTGACAGATTAGAATAGAAAACACTCTAACGTTTCCAAAACTATCAAAATATTGTCTGTGAGTATAACAGAACTGATATTCCAGGCGAAAGCCTGAGGAAAATCCAATCAGGAAGTGCCTCTTATTTTGAAACCCTTCTGTTCCTACGCATGTCTAGCCTCCATTTAAAGGGATATCAACCAGATTCCTTTTTCTGTGGCTTCCCTAAGGTGTCAACAGTCTTTAGACATAGTTTCAGGCTTTTATTTTGAAAAATGAGCGTGAAGGATCACAGTGGAGAGGTGGGGGCTCTCAGAGTGAGTTTGTGCGCAATTGAGTAAAGCTGCCATTGTTCCTCCCGCTGTTATGGAAAAAGCTACACACTCGGTTGATATATTATTGAATATATATTTTAAAAACTACCTGAAGATTGATTATAAAAAAAATGTTTGACATGTTTCTGTGGACATTATAGATATTATTTGGAATATACGTCTGCGTTGTGGTGACCACTCTTTCCTGTGGATTTCTGAACATAACAAGAAACAAACGGAGGTATTTTGGGCATAAAAATAATCTTTATGGAACAAAAGGAACATTTGCTGTGTAACTGGGAGTCTCGTGAGTGAAAACATCCGAAGCTCATCAAAGGTAAACGGTTAATTTGATTGCTTTTCTGATTTGTGACCAAGCTTCCTGATGCTAAGTGTACATAACGCTATGCTAGGCTATCGATAAACTTACACAAACACTTGGATTGCTTTCGCTGTAAAGCATAATTTCAAAATCTGAGATGACAGGGTGATTAACAAAAGGCTAAGCTGTGTTTTGCAAATATTGCACTTGTGATTCCATGAATATGAATATTTGTAAGTAATATGATTTGACTGTTGTGCTATGCTATTCAGCAGTTGCTGACGAAAATGATCCCGCTTCAGGGATGGGTAGCGTCAAGTTGACCTCCCGGATCCGGGATAATTGTCATCAGCAACGCTGAATAGCATAGCGTCACAGTCAAATAATATTACTAGAAAATATTCATGAAATCACAAGTGGAATATTGCAAAACACAGCTTAGCCTTTTGTTAATCCACCTGTCATCTCAGATTTTGAAATTATGCTTTACAGCGAAAGCAATACAAGCGTTTGTGTAAGTTTATCGATCGCTCGACAAAACAATAAGTACACTTATAGCATCAGGTAACTTGGTCACAAATCAGAAAAGCAATCAAATTAATCGTTTACCTTTGATGATCTTCAGATGTTTTCACTCACGAGGCTCCCAGTTAGACAACAAATGTTCCATTTGTTCCATAAAGATATTTTTATATCCAAATACCTCTGTTAGTTTGGTGTGTTATGCCCAGGAATCCACAGGAAAGAGCGGTTACGACAACGTAGACAAAAATTCCAAATTATATCCATAATGTCCACAGAAAAATGTCAAACGTTTTTTATGAACAATGTAAGATAGCATTGTATCTGGTTAAACACAATTTTTTCAAAAAGTTTACTAAGTGTTGGTAACAGGCTGATTGGTTGGCTATTTAAGCCAGTAAAGTGGGCTTTACTATTCTTGGGAAGTGGAATGACTTTTGCTTCCCTTCAGGCCTGAGGGCACACACTTTCTACTAGGCTAAAATTTAATACGAAAAATAGGAGTGGCAATATCGTCCGCTATTGTAACGGTTTTCTTCCGTTGACGTAGAGGAGGACCAAAATGCAGCATGGTTAGCGTTCAACCTGTTTAATATAGACAATAACCAAAAACACTACAAACTACAAAACAAACAAATGTAGAAACAGTCCTATCTGGTGCAATGACAGAAGACAACCACCCACAAAGTACCCACAGAATATGGCTGCCTAAATATGGTTCCCAATCAGAGACACCGATAGACAGCTGCCTCTAATTGAGAACTAATCTAGGCAACCATAGACATACAAACTACCTAGAAAGGAAACCCCATAAACATACAAAAAAACACTAGACCAGAAAAAACACATAAATCCCCCATGTCACACCCTGACCTAACCAAAATAATAAGGAAAACAAAGATAACTAAGGCCAGGGCGTGACAGCTATTATCTGCAGTAATTTTTCATCCTGGTTGTCACACTCACTTTAAGGAATCAGATATACTTGGATGTGTAGTGTTAGCGTTTGTTACTGGCATATCATGCATAAGTCTGAAAAAATCAAGTAGTTGGCAATATCAGTGGGTTTTGTGATGAACGAGCCATCTGATTCAATAAATGAACCAGCCAAGTTTGTTTTTTTTCCCAAAATGTTCAAAGCTTTTGACTATCAGTCTTGATATAATTTATTTTTGTTTCATAGTATAGCTTATTTTTATTGTTATTCATAGTCACATGACTTCTCAATTTGCAGTACATTTGCCAATCAGTTGAGCTGCCAAAATTCTTTGCCATACCTTTTGCCTCATCCCTCTCAACCATAACATTTTCAATTTCTCATGAATCAAAGGGAATTGAACAGTTTTTACAGTCATTTTCATAATGGGTGCATGCTTATTAGTAACTGGAATAATCAATCTCAGAAATGTATCAACTGCAGCGTCTGGTTGCTCCTTATTACACATCACAGAACAGCAAATATTATTTGCATCAACAACATAAGAATCACTACAAAACTTACACACTATATTTGGCCCAGCCTTTTGAACTTTTCTTTTCTTTTCTTAGATATGGCCACTATATTGTGATCACTACATCCCATGGATTTGGATACTTTTTTAAAGCACATTTCTACCTTGGTAGGTTGCAGTGGAGGATGCTAAGGGGAGGACGGCTCATAATAATGGCTGGAACGCAGCAAATGGAATGGCAATAAACAAATGGAAACTACTTGGTTGATGTACTTGATACCATTCCACCTATTCCGCTCCAGCCATTACCACAAGCCTATCTGCCCCAAATAAGTTGCCACCAACCTCCTGTGGTAGGTTGACTGATAACCTGAACCAGGTTGCAGGCACTGGTTTTTCTTGAGTGGGCGGCTTGATGAAAGCCAGTCAATATTTAAATCACCCAGAAAATATACCTCTGTTGATATCACATACATAATCAAGCATTTCACACATATTATCCAGATACTGACTGTAAGCACTTGGTGGTCTACAGTAGCTTCCCACAAGAATGGGCTTTAGGTGAGGCAGATTTAACATGAGATCCTTTCTGAGCTTTACAGGAATGTGGTTCTGAAAATAGACCGCAACACCACCACCATTGGCATTTCTTTCTTTTCAGTACATGTTATAACCATGTATTGCTACCACTGGATCATGAAAGTGAGTTTCATAGATAGTCAGAATAAGAATATCATGTTACAAGCTAGTTATTGAATTCATGAACCTTGTTTTTTAGGCTACATATCTTAATATGGGCTATTTGTAGCACTTTTCTGGGTTGCTTGAATGTTTTTAATGCTTTACTGGGAAGCTTATCAGAAGTAGACTTGCTCATGTTATTTATATTGGAGCTTATGGTGCATTATGAGCTGCACATGGTGGACTTCCTACTAGGGCTAAAATTCGCTAGCTAGCTAACTACCAACTGTAACAGTGTATTTAAGAGATAGCAAGTGCTCACTTACTGTATGTTTTCAATGAACATTTCAAGATGAAACATTGTTGACAACAAGTAAACTATCTTAGCCAACCCTGTCTGTTTTGCCCCATAGTTGCGCACGTGTCGGTGTTGTTGCTAAACAACCAACCCGTCTATTGTACCCCATCAATTTAAATGTCCTTTTGGTTTGTTCTGCCTTGTAGTCACTGCCAGTTTGGAAGCCTTTGTTAAGGCCTCTAGAAGTTCAGGTGCTATAAAATACCAAATATTCAAACACTTTACCTACCAGCAAACCTGCTTGCACCAATCCCTTGTAATTACAGTAAAATATAATGAAATACAAACCTCTCCCTTCAATGAACATCATTCATCCATTCGGATTACGGTATTATTTACTTTTGTACAGTCAATTTTACTGTATTGTACTGTCTGTCATTACACAGTACTTGCTTTGATACTGTATTAATATTACAGTAGGTGTACTGTAATATGA
Organism: Oncorhynchus masou masou; assembly: GCF_036934945.1. Classification (NCBI taxonomy): domain Eukaryota; kingdom Metazoa; phylum Chordata; class Actinopteri; order Salmoniformes; family Salmonidae; genus Oncorhynchus; species Oncorhynchus masou. The sequence goes on along the minus strand of NC_088226.1, from coordinate 31,572,894 downwards.
ACACAGCATTTGCTTGTCACTTAGCTGCCTGTAAGCTACTGTCAAATTCACGGTAATGCCTTTACAGTGTGCATACAACTTCAGTTTTATTTTCAAGAAATGCTTTTTATGTGCACTACTTTTTGTCTAAATATTGGAATATTTGCTTGAAAATCTTTTAACAAATTGATGGAAACCTAGTTTATGTGTGCCTTTTCTATCTGTAACAAAGTGTGACACCACAGGTAAGAGTTCACATAAGAGCTGTTCTAGACCTTTTTGAGAAGTCTATCCTCCACTTCAGCATTAGAGCTCTCAGCTCTCCATTATAGTAATTCATTTGAACACACAGACCAGAAACAGCAGCCTAACTATCCAGTATGATTCATAAACGTAATTATTCCTCTTAAAATTTGATTATAGTGTAGCGTTCACAGGCTCGTTCACATGAACAAAGACACGTTAGCCAACACATTTGCATCATTTTAATGCAGCTGGCTGCCTCACTGCATAAACTGCATTCCACCATGCTTTTCATACTACAAAAGACAGACAATTAGTCTGGAGACAGTAAGAGATGTTCCTGTATATGTGTAAGAGTGCAATGGTATGGTCTCTATTAATCAACTCACACGGTCAGATAAACATTTAGAACATTTAAAACCTTGTTCGGTTGAATTGTTAGGAAATCTCCTCCAGGATCAGGGTCGACTGGGTTCTGTAACATTAAGGGTGTGTCTGCATTTTGATTTATTCTTCCTGGCTTGTATCAAAATCAAACTCAGCCAGCTGAGCAGCCCATCTCTCTTCAAGGGTACTCAGGTTAGCACTGTCTATACTTGAAATGATTGTGATCTGTGTAAGCCACAAATTTTGAGTGCAACTGGTACTTAGTGAACGTATCAGTCACATTCCATTTAAGGGCAAGAGGTTTGAATGCACTGTAGTGTTTGACGTTCCGTTCTGATCTGTGGAGTCCCCGACTGACATACGTCAGTACTTTCTCTACTCCATTTTGATGTTAGCTTAACACAGCACCCAGGTCATTGAAGCTTGCATCTCTGGTCAAGATAAATGACTCTATGAAGTCCAGGTATGCCAAGATAGGCGCTGTGGCAAGTTTATCTTAGAGTTTGTCGAACGCCTGCTGACGAGCGTGAATACATCCCATTGGAAGGGGAGTGCCTCTTTGTTCTTCTTTGGTTTACCCTCCAGCCCATACAGAAGAGCTGCAATCCAAGAAAAGTTGGGGACAAAATTTCAGTCATAGCTAATGAACCCCAAAGCCAGGTGGATATCAATAGGGCATTTGTTTTTTCCTTCATTGACACAGGACACCCATGGCTGAGATGACGTGTCCCAGGAACTGCACACCTTGATTCACAAGATGGCATTTGCTTGGTTTAAGTTTCAGACCACATTCTCCAAGCTTCAAGAACACTGTAACAAGCCTTTCCAAGTGTCTCAAAGTCACTGGAGAAAGCCAAGATATCCTTGAACAGCATCTCAAGCAGGTGATCATCCAGCGCCGACTTCATTAACATTTGGAAGGTCACTGGAGCATTTGACAATATAAAAGGTATCCTGGTCCACTCGAATAAGCCAAACACGGTGGTGACTGCAGTCCTGACCTGGTCACTTGAATCCATTACAACTTGGAGGCATTCTTGCATGTGACACTGTTCAATCCACGATGGTCACAGCAAAACCGTACACTGCTGTCCTTCTTAACAATCACTGCAGATAATGCCCATAGGCTATAGCTCCAATTTGAGAATTACCTATGCCACAAGGTCCATTACATGTCTTTTAAACTCCTGAGCTGTGCTCGAATACTGATACCAACCGCACTAGCTGTACTATTTGTGACGTAAATTGAGTATGTAATATGCTTCTTGGTCATAGTATGGATATAGTTAGTATGCAAAAAGTTACCATCTTCAGAAAATGGCTGTGGCATCACAACATTTTCAGATTTGAAGAAAATGGCAGAAAATATGCCGCCAAAGTCTGACGAGCGCGAATACAAATGTATGTATAAAAATGTAATATTAATTGCCGTAACTAATTATGACAAATGTTAAGAAAATGTTCAGCAATGTAATAAAAATGTATGAGTTTTCAAATAAGTTACGTTACACGTTGTTGGCTGACAATTTGTTAGCTACTCTAGCCTTAAGAATCGCATACATACAAGCAAGTACTGTAATGATTTGCTCTGCGGCATAGCATATTATTACAGCAGTTGCTAATATGTACCGGTATGTTAGTTAGCGACCTAACATTAGTTGGCTACTAATACTGTCACGGTCGACATAATGAGGAGACCAAGACATCGCGTGGTAAGCGTACATTCTTCTTTAATTCACAAAAAACACTGAACAAACTATCAAAACGAACCATGAAGCTAATATGCATAGTGCAGACAGGCAACTAAACATAGACCAAGAACCCACAAACTACCCAAGGAATATGGATACCTAAATATGGTCCCCAATCAGAGACAATGATAAACAGCTGCCTCTGATTGAGACCCAATCAAGGCAACCATACACATATAAACACCTAGAATACCAAAACCCCTAGACATACAAAAAACCCTAGACAATACAAACACTCAACAAACCACCCTCGTCACACCCTGACCAAACCAAAATAATAAAGAAAACAAAGATAAATAAGGTCAGGGCGTGACAAATACATCAAACTTTCCAGTATATTAACTATAGTACCAGTCAAACGTTTGGACACACCTACTGATTCCAGGGTTTTTCTTTATTTTTACTATTTTCTACAATGTAAAACAATAGTGAAGACATTAAAACTATAAAATAACACATAAGGAATAATGTAGTAACCAAAAAAGTGTTAAACAAATGAAAATATATTTATATTTGAGATACTTCATAGTACCCACCCTTTGCCTTGTTGACAGCTTTGCACACTCTTGTCATTCTCTCAACCAGCTCCATAAGGTAGTCACCTGGAATGCATTTCAATTAACAGGTGTGCCTTGTTCAAAGTTAATTTGTGGAATTTCTTTCCTTCTTAATGTGTTTGTGCCAATCAGTTGTGTTGTGACAAGGTAGGGGTGGTATACAGAATATAGCCCATAATATGGAAATAACAGCTCAAATAAGCAAAGAGAAACGACAGTCCATCATTACTTTAAAACATGAAGGTCAGTCAATCCGGGAACATTTCAAGAACTTTAAAAGTTTCTTCAAGTGCAGTCACTAAAACCATCAAGCGCTATGATGAAATTGGCTCATGAGGACAGCTGCGGGAAAGGAAGACATAGAGTTAATTCAAATTAACTGCACCTCATATTGCAGCACAAATATATGCTTTACAGAGTTCAAGTAACATGCACATCTCAACATCAACTGTTCAAAGGAGACCTTCATGAGAAGACCTTGGGGCGGCATCGTAGCCTAGTGGTTAGAGCATTGGACTAGCAACCACAAGGTTGCAAGATCAAATCCCCAAGCAAAACAAGGCAGTTATCCCACTGTTCCTTGGCCATCATTGAAAATAAGAATGTTCTTAACTGACTTGCCTAGTTAAATAAATAATAATGGTTGAATTGCTGCAAAGAAACTGGAGTTTAGAGAGCATGGATTGAAGTGTGAATGTCAACACAGCTTTCTCTGCTTTAAATGCAACAATTTCAAAGATTTTACTGAGTTCATATAAGAAATTCAGTCAATTTAAATAAAATCTTTATGCCTTAATCTATGGATTACACATGACTGGGAATACAGATATACATCTGTTGGTCACAAATATATATATTTTTTTTAAAGGTAGGGGCGTGGATCAGAAAACCAGTCAGTATCTGGTGTGAACACCATTTGCCTCATGCATTGCGACACATCTCCTTCGCATAGAGTTGATCAGGCTATTGATTGTGGCCTGTGGAATTTTGTCCCACTCCCCACTGACTGTTTGAAGTTGCTGGATAATGGTGGGAACTGGAACACACTTTCGTACACCTCGATCCAGAGCATCCCAAAAATGTTCAATGGGTGACATGCAGGCCATGTAAGAACTGGGACATTTTCAGCTTCCAGCAATTGTGTACAGATCCTTGCGAAATGGGACCATGCATTATCATGCTGAAACAAGAGGTGTTGGCGGCGGATGAATGGCAAGACGATGGGCTTCAGGATCTTATCACGGTATCTCTGTGCATTCAAATTGCCATTGATAAAATACAATTGTGGTCGTTGTCCATAGCTTATGCCTGTCCATACCATAACACCGCCTTGGGCACTCTGTTCACAACACTGACATCAGCAAACCGCTCGCCCACACGATGCCATACCTGATGTCTGCCATCTGCCTGGTACAGTTCAAACCGGGATTCATCTGTGAAGAGAACAGTCATCCAGCATGCCAGTGGCCATCGAAGTTGAGCATTTTCCCACTGAAGTTGGTTACGACGCCGAACTGCAGTCAGGTCAAGACCCTGGTTAGAACAATGAGCACACAGATGAACTTCCCTAAGAAGGTTTCTGACAGTTTGTGAAGAAATGATTCAGTTGTGCAAACCCACAGTTTCATCAGCTGTCCGGGTGGCTAGTCTCAGACAATCCTGCAGGTGAAGAAGCCAAATGTGGAGGTCCTGGGCTGGCTTGGTTACATGTGGTCTGCTGTTCTGAGGCCAGTTGGATGTACTGCCAAATTCTCTAAAATGGTGTCTGAGGCTACATATGGTAGAGAAATTAACATTAAATTCCGTGGCAACAGTTCTGGTGGACATTCCTGCAGTCAGCATGGCAATTATGTTATTGTGTTGTATGACAAAACTTAAGAGTGGTCTTTTATTGTCCCCAGCACAATGAGCACTTGTGTAATGATCATGCTGTTTTTCAGCTTCTTTAAATGCCACACCTGTCTGGTGGATGGATTATATTCGCAAAAGACAAATGCTCACAAACAAGTGATGTAAACAAAAGTGTGCACACAATTTGAGATAAATAATATTTTCATGCACATGGAACATGTATTTTATTTCAGCTCATGAAACATGGGACCAACACTTTACATGTTGTGTTTATATTTTTGTTCAGTATAAAAAAAAATGCCTAGTGTGATCAGGGTGAGATATGCTCCTACTGTACAGTATGTGTCATCACGACAAAATCCCAACTCCGAATGGAAAACTCACTGGTGACTAACCTGATTCATTCTGACAGCTTTCAGATTATCTTCCCATCACCCCACCCCAAAAAATAATAATAACTTGTAAAAAAAAGAGAGGCTATGAATTTATAGAACTCCTTGATGTCAGCTGTCTTTGTGCATTGCAGAAATCACATTATGAGTTACTAGTAAATCAACACGCTTTCCTTTTAGAATGTGCTGAGTCTATCCATAACCACAGGCATATTGACAGTGCTGACATTAGTTTGCCTATGTAGTAAATTGTGATTGATAGTCACGTCAATCGGAAATGTCTTGAGGATGTTTGTTGCTAGCATGTTCTCTACAGTTAGACATTGCGAGGCCCAAAGGTTTATCCTTAATGACCTTTCGGTACTCTTATTACTTTTAGAAGCATGTCTCAAACTAACTGTTCTCAATAATTCACAGATTAAAACTATCCTATCACAATCCATGTAATCTGTCCCATAGCAAATTACTACCAGTGATGTTTTGCTTATGTAAAGATAGGCTTTTTAAAGACTAATGTTACCCTAGCATGGTTTTAATAAAATTACACCATGTATGTGCACATTAACATGATAGGCCAACACGTATACACAATTTACCCTGAAAATGGGGAGAAATCATGAACTGATTAATGAGTTTTGTAAAGTATTCTTAGTGTTTATTCGAGTGTTGTATACTGTAGTACTTGTTCAGTTCATGTCATTTTGGTGACAGTAAAGCCTGATTCAGCATGAGTGAGAGATGTGGCTTTGACTCATTCGTTATAAATAGGAGGAAACATCACATGCTTCAACCGCCTCACGAACAAACACAAGAAAAGGAGGAGAAATTTAATGAGCAGATCCTAGAAAAATGTATGACATTTGGCACAATGGGGTCATGTTGTTCTCTTGGTCATGCATCATTTGTGACAGACATTGATGAAGCACCAATGACCAATTCAGGAAAAATGTGCAATCTCTTCCTATTATAACATTTCTTAAAATGGACATTCAATCCATGTTCTGATACAAATGTGTAACACAATATATTTGTTTGATGTAAACCAAAAATCATGTTTTTGTTTCATTTATATTTTTTATGCCAATTTTACGTTCATCCCAGTCCAACTTTCAAATCCTTCAATAAAAAAATATTATAGCCTTTGTTTTTGCCTCCACACCATGACATGCCATTTTTTTTTATCTTTCTTGCCTCTAGATTGCATTCTGTTAACATTTACCAAGCCAAGGCATTCTAAGGGTTAGTGTTTTTTTACTCTCTCCCTTTGTCTCCCAACTCCCCTTTCTGTGGTTTATCAGTGATTCTAATTAGTCTATTCTGTTTCCTTCTGGGGATGAAAGAATTTACAGCTACGTTGAATTATACAATCCTACATGAAACAAAGCAAAACCGTGCTGGGGAATATGAGTCAGACAATATTTCAAAGAAAGTAAGCTGCAGGAAATTAACAAAATGAGAGTGCATGTATTGGGAAAACATCATTGTTAAGTCCTTTGGTAAATCCTTTAAACACTTAAATTCATGAATAGATGGGTGAGCCTTGGATTACACTCTGCTGTCAAATAAAATAAAATGTATTTATATAGCCCTTCTTACATCAGCTGATATCTCAAAGTGCTGTACAGAAACCCAGCCTAAAACCCCAAACAGCAAGCAATGCAGGTGTAGAAGCATGGTGGCTAGGAAAAACTCCCTAGAAAGGCCAAAACCTAGGAAGAAACCTAGAGAGGAACCAGGCTATGACGGGTGGCCAGTCCTCTTCTGGCTATGCCGGGTAGAGATTATAACACAACATGGCCAAGACGTTCAAATGTTCATAAATGACCAGCATGGTCAAATAATAATCATCACAGTAGTTGTTGAGGGTGCAGCAAGTCAGCACCTCAGCAGTAAATGTCAGTTGGCTTTTCATAGCCGCTCATTAAGAGTATCTCTACCGCTCCTGCTGTCTCTAGAGAGTTGAAAACAGCAGGTCTGGGACAGGTAGCACGTCCGGTGAACAGGTCAGGGTTCCATAGCCGCAGGCAGAACAGTTGAAACTGGAGCAGCAGCATGGCCAGGTGGATTGGGGACAGAAAGGAGTCATCATGCCAGGTTGTCCTGAGGCATGGTCTTTAGGGCTCAGGTCCTCCGAGAGAGAGAAAGAAAGAGAGAAAGAGAGAATTAGAGAGAGCATACTTAAATTCACACAGGAAACCGGATAAGACAGGAGAAGTACTCCAGATATAACAAACTAACCCTAGTCCCCCAACACAAACTACTGCAGCATAAATACTGAAGGCTGAGACAGGAGGGGTCAGGAGACCCTGTGGCCCCATCTGATGATACGGACAGGGCCAAACAGAAAGGATATAACCCCACCAACTTTGCCAAAGCACAGCCCCCACACCACTAGAGGGATATCTTCAACCACCAATTTACCATCCTGAGACAAGGCCGAGTATAGCCCACAAAGATCTCCGCCACGGCACAACCCAAGGGTGGGCGCCAACCCAGACAGGAAGATCAAGTCAGTCACTCAACCCACTCAAGTGACGCACCCCTCCTAGGGACGGCATGAAAGAGCACCAGTAAGCCAGTGACTCAGCCCCTGTAATAGGGTTAGAGGCAGAAAATCCCAGTGGTGAGAGGGGAACCGGCCAGGCAGAGACAGCAAGGGCGCTTCGTTGCTCCAGAGCTTTTCCGTTCACCTTCACACTCCTGGGCCAGAGTACACTCAATCATATAACCCACTGAAGAGATGAGTCTTCAGTAAAGACTTAAAGGTTGAGACCGAGTCTGCGTCTCTCACATGGGTAGGCAGACCATTCCATAAAAATGGAGCTCTATAGGAGAATGCCCTGCCTCCAGCTGTTTGCTTTGAAATTCTAGGGACAATTAGGAGGCCTGCGTCTTGAAACCGTAGCGTACGTGTAGGTATGTACGGCAGGACCAAATTGGAAAGATAGGTAGGAACAAGCCCATGTAATGCTTTGTAGGTTTGCAGTAAAACCTTGAAATCAACCTTTGCCTTAACAGGAAGCCAGTGTAGGAAGGCTAGCACTGGAGTAATATGATCAAATTTTTTGGTTCTCGTCAGGATTCTAGCAGCCGTATTTAGCACTAACTGAAGTTTATTTAGTGCTTTATCCAGGTAGCCGGAAAGTAGAGCATTGCAGTAGTCTAACCTAGAAGTAACACAAGCATTGCGAGCTCACAGCATTGCGAGCATTGCGAGCTCGACTCATTGCGCATTGCGAGCTCGACTCATTGCGAGCTCACAGAACAGGGCTCCGGGCAGCCGAGCGGAAATGGAGGAAAACTCGCCTCCCTGCGGACCTGGCATCCTTTCACTCCCTCCTCTCTACATTTTCCTCCTCTGTCTCTGCTGCTAAAGCCACTTTCTACCACTCTAAATTCCAAGCATCTGCCTCTAACCCTAGGAAGCTCTTTGCCACCTTCTCCTCCCTCCTGAATCCTCCTCCCCCTCCCCCCCCCTCCTCCCTCTCTGCAGATGACTTCGTCAACCATTTTGAAAAGAAGGTCGACGACATCCGATCCTCGTTTGCTAAGTCAAACGACACCGCTGGTTCTGCTCACACTGCCCTACCCTGTGCTCTGACCTCTTTCTCCCCTCTCTCTCCAGATGAAATCTCGCTTCTTGTGACGGCCGGCCGCCCAACAACCTGCCCGCTTGACCCTATCCCCTCCTCTCTTCTCCAGACCATTTCCGGAGACCTTCTCCCTTACCTCACCTCGCTCATCAACTCATCCCTGACCGCTGGCTACGTCCCTTCCGTCTTCAAGAGAGCGAGAGTTGCACCCCTTCTGAAAAAACCTACACTCGATCCCTCCGATGTCAACAACTACAGACCAGTATCCCTTCTTTCTTTTCTCTCCAAAACTCTTGAACGTGCCGTCCTTGGCCAGCTCTCCCGCTATCTCTCTCAGAATGACCTTCTTGATCCAAATCAGTCAGGTTTCAAGACTAGTCATTCAACTGAGACTGCTCTTCTCTGTATCACGGAGGCGCTCCGCACTGCTAAAGCTAACTCTCTCTCCTCTGCTCTCATCCTTCTAGACCTATCGGCTGCCTTCGATACTGTGAACCATCAGATCCTCCTCTCCACCCTCTCCGAGTTGGGCATCTCCGGCGCGGCCCACGCTTGGATTGCGTCCTACCTGACAGGTCGCTCCTACCAGGTGGCGTGGCGAGAATCTGTCTCCTCACCACGCGCTCTCACCACTGGTGTCCCCCAGGGCTCTGTTCTAGGCCCTCTCCTATTCTCGCTATACACCAAGTCACTTGGCTCTGTCATAACCTCACATGGTCTCTCCTATCATTGCTATGCAGACGACACACAATTAATCTTCTCCTTTCCCCCTTCTGATGACCAGGTGGCGAATCGCATCTCTGCATGTCTGGCAGACATATCAGTGTGGATGACGGATCACCACCTCAAGCTGAACCTCGGCAAGACGGAGCTGCTCTTCCTCCCGGGGAAGGACTGCCCGTTCCATGATCTCACCATCACGGTTGACAACTCCATTGTGTCCTCCTCCCAGAGCGCTAAGAACCTTGGCATGATCCTGGACAACACCCTGTCGTTCTCAACTAACATCAAGGCGGTGGCCCGTTCCTGTAGGTTCATGCTCTACAACATCCGCAGAGTACGACCCTGCCTCACACAGGAAGCGGCGCAGGTCCTAATCCAGGCACTTGTCATCTCCCGTCTGGATTACTGCAACTCGCTGTTGGCTGGGCTCCCTGCCTGTGCCATTAAACCCCTACAACTCATCCAGAATGCCGCAGCCCGTCTGGTGTTCAACCTTCCCAAGTTCTCTCACGTCACCCCGCTCCTCCGCTCTCTCCACTGGCTTCCAGTTGAAGCTCGCGTCCGCTACAAGACCATGGTGCTTGCCTACAGAGCTGTGAGGGGAACGGCACCGCAGTACCTCCAGGCTCTGATCAGGCCCTACACCCAAACAAGGGCACTGCGTTCATCCACCTCTGGCCTGCTCGCCTCCCTACCACTGAGGAAGTACAGTTCCCGCTCAGCCCAGTCAAAACTGTTCGCTGCTCTGGCCCCCCAATGGTGGAACAAACTCCCTCACGACGCCAGGACAGCGGAGTCAATCACCACCTTCCGGAGACACCTGAAACCCCACCTCTTTAAGGAATACCTAGGATAGGATAAAGTAATCCTTCTCACCCCCCCTTAAATGATTTAGATGCACTATTGTAAAGTGGCTGTTCCACTGGATGTCATAAGGTGAATTCACCAATTTGTAAGTCGCTCTGGATAAGAGCGTCTGCCAAATGACTTAAATGTAAGCACGGATGAATTTTTCTGCATCATTTTTGGACAGAAAGTTTCTGATTTTTGCAATGTTACGTAGATGGAAAAAAGCTGTCCTTGAAACAGTCTTGATATGATCGTCAAAAGAGAGAACAGGGTCCAGAGTAAATCCGAGGTTTTATTTGAGACGACTGTACAACCATCAAGATTGCCAGATTCAACAGAAGATATCTTTGTTTCTTGGGACCTAGAGCAAGCATCTCCGTTTTGTCCGAGTTTAAAAGTAGAACGTTTGTTGCCATCCACTTCCTTATGTCTGAAACACAGGCTTCTAGCTAGGGCAATTTTGGGGCTTCACCACGTTTCATTGAAATGTACAGATGTGTGTCATCCACACAGCAGTGAAGGTTAACATTATGTTTTCGAATGACATCACCAAGAGGTAAAATATATAGTGAAAACAATAGTGGTCCTAAAACAGAACCTTGAGGAACACCGAAATTTACATTTGATTTGTCAGAGAACAAACCATTCACAGATACAAACTGATATTTTTCTGACAGATACGTTCTAAACCAGACCAGAACTTGTCTGTGTAGGCCAATTTGGGTTTCCAATCTCTGCAAAAGAATGTGGTGATCGATGGTATCAAAAGCAGCACTAAGGTCTAGGAGCACGAGGACAGATGCATAGCCTTGGTCTGATGCCATTAAAAGATAATTTACCATCTTCACAAGTGCAGTCCCAGTGCTATGATGGGGTCTAAAACCAGACTAAAGCATTCCGTATACATTGTTTGTCTTCAGGAAGGCAGTGAGTTGCTGTGCAACAGCTTATTCTAAAAAGTTTGAGAGGAATGGAAAATTCGATATAGGCCGATAGTTTTTTATATTTTCTGGGTCAAGGTTTGGCTTTTTCAAGAGAGGCTTTATTCCTGCCACTTTTAGTGAGTTTGATACACATCCGGTGGATAGATAAAAGCCGTTTATTATGTTCAACATAGGAGGGCCAAGCACAGGAAGCAGCTCTTTCAGTAGTTTAGTTGGAATAGGGTCCAGTATGCAGCTTGAAGGTTTAGAGGCTATGATTATTTTCATCATTGTGTCAAGAGATATAGTACTAAAACACTTGAGCGTCTCTCTTGATCCTAGGTCCTGGAAGAGTTGTGCCGACTCAGGACAACTGAGCTTTGGAGGAATACGCAAATTTAAAGACGAGTCCGTAATTTGCTTTCTAATGATCATGATCTTTTCCTCAAATACTTTCATGAATTTATTACTGCTGAAGTTAAAGCCATCCTCACTTGGGGAATGCTGCTTTTTAGTTAGCTTTGCGACAGTATCACAAATACATTTTGGATTGTTCTTATTTTCCTCAATTAAGTTGGAAAAATAGGATGATCGAGCAGCAGTGAGGGCTCTTCGATACTGCACGGTACTGTCTTTCCAAGCTAGTCAGAATACTTCCTGTTTGGTGTGGTGCCATTTCCGTTCCATTTTTCAGGACGCTTGCTTCAGAGCTCGGGTATTTTCTGTATACCAGGGAGCAAATTTCTTATGACACATGTTTTTAGGGGTGCAACTGTTAACCACCTCGGGTAGGTGGTTAACCTCTAGCGTCGAGCAATCCCGTATCTGGGAGTGTAATCATAGCCTCAAGCTCATTAGCATAAAGCAACATTAACTGTTCATGAAAATCACAATTGAAATGAAATAAATATTGTGGCAAAGAAGGGGGTCGAGTGGTAAATGGCAGATATGTGAGAGCAGAACTAATAAACGGGCTCTGCCCGATCACTAAAATGGCCACCCCTGTCAGAACTACAGATCACAAAATGGCCGACCACCAAAACTACAAGTCCCAGAAGCAAGGGGAACCCTCAGAAGGTGGAGCCAACCCACAGATAAAGGGTCAAGAAAAACCAGGAAGAGAAGAAGAGAGTGCTGGAAGGATCTATGAACAATAGAGAAAGAGACAATAGAGATTGGCTGGATTTACCGTGCATGAGTTGGACTGTTTTGGACTTACCTGTTGGCGTTTGGACCTGGACCTACCGAGAACCCGATTCGTGTACCGAACCCTGCTATCCTTGACCTCGCCTACGGCCTGGGTGGACCAGGACGGAGAAACAAACACACAGGTACTGTCCTGTTCGAAAGAACTCTCATTCTTGGGGAATTTGGTGACAGTTTACCACTTAGTTTGTGACAAACGCTCCTAACCTTGAAGAGGTTTGCCACAATATATTGGCTCACAAGCTTAGCCTTTTGTTAACAACACTGTCATCTCAGATTTTCAAAATATGCTTTTCAACCATAGCTACAAAAGGATTTGTGTAAGAGTACTGAAACATGGCAAACGCTGTTTAGAATCAATCCTCAATGTGTTTTTCACATATCTATTCGATGATAAATCATTCGTGGCAGTTGCCTTTCTCCTCTGAACCAAATGGAAAAGTGGACGCAGCTGGAGATTGCGCAATAATTTCGACGGAGGACACCAAGCGGACACCTGGTAAATGTAGTCTCTTATGTTAAATCTTCCAATGATATGCCTACAAATACGTCACAATGCTGCAGACACATTGGGGAAACGACAGAAAGTGTAGGCTCATTCCTGGCACATTCACAGCCATATAAAGGAGACATTGGAACACAGCGCATTCAAAATCTGGGGCATTTCCTGTATGAAATTTCATCTTGGTTTCGCCCGTTGCATTAGTTCTGTGGCACTCACAGACAATATATTTGCAGTTTTGGAAACGTCAGAGTGTTTTCTTTCCAAAGCTGTCAATTATATGCATAGTCGAGCATCTTTTTGTGACAAAATATCTTGTTTAAAACGGGAACGTTTTTTATCCAAAAATTAAAAGAGCGCCCCCTATATCGAAGAAGTTAACTGATTTGTGTCCTCTAACGTCCTTGGGTAGGCAGAGCGTGTCTGGAAGGGCATTAATGAATCTTTGTGTTGTCTGAGAATTTATTGCACAACTTTTGATGCTCCTTGGTTGGGGTCTGAGCAGATTATTTGTTGCGATTGCAAACATAATAAAATGGTGGTCCGACAGTCCAGGTTTATGAGGAAAAACATTAAGATCCACAACATTTATTCCATGGGACAGAACTAGGTCCAAAGTATGACTGTGACAGTGAGTAGGTCCATAGACATGTTGGACAAAACCCACTGAGTCGAGGATGGCTCCGAAAGCCTTTTGGAGTGGGTCTGTGGACTTTTCCATGTGAATATTAAAATCACCAAAAATTTGAATATTATCTGCTATGACTACAAGGTTCGATAAGAATTCAGGGAACTCAGTGAGGAACGCTATATATGGCCCAGGAGGCCTGTAAACAGTAGCTATAAAAAGTTGTTGAGTAGGCGAGATATCATGACTAGAAGCTCAAAAGACGAAAACATATTTTTTTTGTGAATTGAAATTTGCTATCGTAAATGTTAGCAACACCTCTGCCTTTGCGGGATACACGGAGGATATGGTCACTAGTGTAACCAGGATGTGAGGCCTCATTTAACACAGTAAATTCATCAGGCTTAAGCCATGTTTTAGTCAGGCCAATCACATCAAGATTATGATCAGTGATTAGTTCATTGACTAGAACTGCCTTTTAAGTGAGGGATCTAACATTAAGTAGCCCTAATTTGAGATGTGAGGTATCACAATCTCTTTCAATAATGGCAGGAATGGAGGAGATTACTAGTGAGATTACTAAGGCGAACACCGCCATGTTTAGTTTTGCCCAAAATAGGTCTCAATGGGGATAGCTGAGTTGACTACACTGACTGTGCTAGTGCTGCCTGGCCCACACCCTATTTCATTGTGGAGCTAGAGCCCTGTCTATGTTGGTAGATAAGATGAGAGCACCCCTCCAGCTAGGATGGAGTCTGTCACTCCTCAGCAGGCCAGACTTGGTCCTGTTTGTGGGTGAGTCCCAGAAAGAGGGCTAATTATCTACAAATCTTTTGGGAGGGGCAGAAAACAGTTTTCAACCAGCGATTGAGTTGCGAGACTCTGCTGTAGAGCTCATCACTCCCCCTAACTGGAAGGGGGCCAGAGTATATACCACATATATATTAAAAGACCCTACTTTGAATGTAAATACAAATTAAGCTGTAGAAAATTGTCTGAGTAAAAATAAGTTCCAGATGTATCTCCTTTCCTTTATGATGTATGAGGTCCCATATGAAAAAATAACATAGTACACTATGGTACAAATACTATAGTATTCACTGTAGTGTTTTTGCGGACTATTGGCAGCAAAAACACTATTCAGTGTAGTATTTACTTTAGTATTGCGGACATGACTGTAGTATGCTGTATATATACTGTAGTTAAAAAAAGTAGTATATGCTATATTAATTACTACTGTTTTGGCAGACTGATTGTTCAGAGATTCTGCTCTTTTCTATATCCTGTAGGGAACACAATATATGGTCTATACTTGACATGGTTTCTCACTTATGGGTGACACTTATTGGGATACGGGGGAGGGGAATGTAAAAGGTATATACAAATGAAATACTGTGGTATATACTGTAGTAATTACTGTAGTGATTTTACAGACTAGTGTTTTTGCTGCCATTTTTACATTTATTTAACTAGGCAAGTCAGTTAAGAACAAATTCTTATTTACAGTGCCTTGCGAAAGTATTCAGGCCCCTTGAACTTTATGACCTTTTGCCACATTTCAGGCTTCAAACAGAAATATATAAAACTGTAATTTTTGTGAAGAATCAACAACAAGTGGGACACAATCATGAAGTGGAAAGACATTTATTGGATATTTCAAACTTTTTTAACAAATCAAAAACTGAAAAATTGGGCGTGCAAACTTATTCAGCCCCCTTAAGTTAATACTTTGTAGCGCCACCTTTTGCTGCGATTACAGCTGTAAGTCACTTGGGATATGTCTCTATCAGTTTTGCACATCGAGAGACTGAAATTTTTTCCCATTCCTCCTTGCAAAACAGCTCGAGCTCAGTGAGGTTGGATGGAGAGCATTTGTGAACAGCAGTTTTCAGTTCTTTCCACAGATTCTCGATTGGATTCAGGTCTGGACTTGGCCATTCTAACACCTGGATATGTTTATTTTTGAACCATTCCATTGTAGATTTTGCTTTATGTTTTGGATCATTGTCTTGTTGGAAGACAAATCTCCGTCCCAGTCTCAGGTCTTTTGCAGACTCCATCAGGTTTTCTTCCAGAATGGTCCTGTATTTGGCTCCATCCATCTTCCCATCAATTTTAACCATCTTCCCTGTCCCTGCTGAAGAAAAGCAGGCCCAAACCATGATGCTGCCACCACCATGTTTGACAGTGGGGATGGTGTGGTCAGGGTGATGAGCTGTGTTGCTTTTACGCCAAACATAACGTTTTGCATTGTTGACAAAAAGTTCAATTTTGGTTTCATCTGACCAGAGCACCTTCTTCCACATGTTTGGTGTGTCTCCCAGGTGGCTTGTGGCAAACTTTAAACAACACTTTTTATGGATATCTTTAAGAAATGGCTTTCTTCTTGCCACTCTTCCATAAAGGCCAGATTTGTGCAATATGCGACTGATTGTTGTCCTATGGACAGTCTCCCACCTCAGCTGTAGATCTCTGCAGTTCATCCAGAGTGATCATGGGCCTCTTGGCTGCATCTCTGATTAGTCTTCTCCTTGTATGAGCTGAAAGTTTAGAGGGATGGCCAGGTCTTGGTAGATTTGCAGTGGTCTGATACTCCTTCCATTTCAATATTATCGCTTGCACAGTGCTCCTTGGGATGTTTAAAGCTTGGGAAATCTTTTTGTATCCAAATCCGGCTTTAAACTTCTTCACAACAGTATCTCGGACCTGCCTGGTGTGTTCCTTGTTCTTCATGATGCTCTCTGCGCTTTTAACAGACCTCTGAGACTATCACAGTGCAGGTGCATTTATACGGAGACTTGATTACACACAGGTGGATTGTATTTATCATCATTAGTCATTTAGGTCAACATTGGATCATTCAGAGATCCTCACTGAACTTCTGGAGAGAGTTTGCTGCACTGAAAGTAAAGGGGCTGAATATTTTTGCACGCCCAATTTTTCCGTTTTTGATTTGTAAAAAAAGTTTGAAATATCCAATAAATGTCGTTCCACTTCATGATTGTGTCCCACTTGTTGTTGATTCTTCAAAAAAAATACAGTTTTATATCTTTATGTTTGAAGCCTGAAATGTGGCAAAAGGTCGCAAAGTTCAAGGGGGCCGAATACTTTCGCAAGGCACTGTACAAATGACAACCCACTGTTCCCCAGTAGGCTAAATGCCTTGGTCAGGGGCAAAACGACAGATTTCTTCTACATCTTGGCAGCTCGGGGATTCCATCCAGCAACCTTTCAATTACTGGCCCAATGCTCGAACCACTAGGCTACCTGCCGTATTACTACATTACTGTAGTGTTGTTACATTCTGTATCCTGCAGTATTTACTGTAGTATTTTACAATTTACCACAAATTTGGGTGATCCATTTTTGTGACAACATCACGAAAATGACGGCTGTGGTTTTATGATTTTGGATGGTCAGATGGTTAGCAACAATGACGTGGTGAATCAATAATGTCTCATTTCAACTCTTGTTATTGATACTCTTGTTTTGACTAATTTCATGTGAATACTAATTTCACGGTTTTGCCCCATATTTGTGCACAATTCGGTTTTGTTGCTAAACAATTGATGGGTTCTGATAGACTTTGAATGTTATTGTAATTTTTAAAATATTTTTTTACTTTTTACCTATTTTTCTCCCTAATTATGTGGTGTCCAATTGGCAGTTACAGTCTTGTCTCATCGCTGCAACTTCCGTACGGACTCAGGAGAGGCCAAGGTCGAGAGCCATGCATCGTCCGAAACACGACCCAACCAAGCACAGTGCCTTAGACCACTGCACCACTCTGAAGGCCCAAATTTGAATATTATTAATCATTAGTTATATCAGAGTCATGAGTGGTGCCATAGTCTAGGGTCTACACCAGAAGTTAATGGTTATCTGTAGACGGGATGTATATGGAAGAGGCAATTAAGCTTGGAATGTACTGAGTGAAGGAAAGACGATCACATCTTGGCAGGCACTGATAAGGGTGGAGAGCTGTGGATTAGTGAGGAAGGGGGACAAGGTCAGGTCAGGTCACATTAAGGGAGAAGGAACAGTTTGTGTCCGCGTCACTTTCTTTCCTGCCTAGCAACAGTGATGTAATGTTTAGAGAGAAGGAGGATATTCCACCCCAAATTGGAGTATACAGTTGGAAGTTGGAAGTTTGAAGTTTTCAACTACTCCACAAAATTCTTGTTAACAAACTATAGTTTTGGCAAATCGGTTAGGACATCTACTTTGTTCATGACAAGCCATTTTTCCAACAATTGTTTACAGACAGATTATTTAACTTATAAATCACTGTATCACAATTCCAGTGGGTCAGAAGTTTACATACACTAAGTTGACTGTGCCTTTAATTAAACAGCTTGGAAAATTCCAGAAAATGATGTCAATTTGAGTCAATTGGAGGTGTACTTGTGGATGTATTTCAAGGCCTACCTTCAAACTCAGTGCCTCTTTGCTTGACATCATGGGAAAATCATTTTTTTTTAAATCAGCCAAGACCTCAGAAAAAAAATGTACAAACAATAGTACGCAAGTATAAACACCATGGAACCACGCAGCCGTCACACCGCTCAGGAAGGAGACGCATTCTCTCTCCAAGAGATGAACGTACTTTGGTGCAAAAAGTGCAAATCAATCCCAGAACAACACCAAATGACCTTGTGAAGATGCTGGAGGAAACACGTACAAAAGTATCTCTATCCACAGTAAAACGAGTCCTATATCAACATAACCTGAAAGGCCGCTCAGCAAAGAAGAAGCCACTGCTCCAAAACCGCCATAAAAAAGCCTGTCTATTGTTTGCAACTGCACATGGGGACAAATATCGTACTTTTTGGAGAAATGTCCTCTGGTCTGATGAAACAAAAATAGAACTGTTTGGCCATAATGACCATCGTTATGTTAGGACAAAAAAGGGGGAGGCTTGCAAGCCGAAGAACACCCTCCCGACCGTGAAGCACGGGGGTGGCAGCATCATGTTGTGGGGGTGCTTTGCTGCAGGAGGGTCTGGTGCACTTCACAAAATAGATGGCATCATGAGGAGGATAATTACGTGGATATATTGAAGCAACATCTCAAGACATCAGTCAGGAAGTTAAAGCTTGGTCGCAAATGGGTCTTCCAAATGGACAATGACCCCAAGCATACTTCCAAAGTTGTGGCAAAATGGCTTAAGGACAACAAAGTCAAGGTATTGGAGTGGCCATCACAAAGCCCTGGCCTCAATCCTATAGAAAATTTGTGGGCAGAACTGAGAAAGCAAGCAAGGAGGCCTACAAACCTGACTCAGTTACACCAGCTCTGTCAGGAGGAATGGGCCAAAATTCATCCAACTTTCTATCGGAAGCTTGTGGAAGGCTACCCAAAACGTTTGACCCAAGTTAAAAACATTTAAGGCATTGCTACCAAATACTAATTTAGTGTATGTCAACTTTTGACCCACTGGGAATGTGATGAAAGAAATAAAAGCTGAAAGGAATTGTTCTCTCTACTATCATTTTGACATTTCACATTCTTAAAATAAAGTGGTGATCCTAACAGACCTAAAACAGGGAATTTGTACTCTGATTAAATGTCAGGAATGTGGAAAAACTAAGTTTAAATGTACTTGACTAAGGTGTATGTAAACTTCCGACATCAACTATATATAATACCACTGGCGGAACCATGTCAGTTCAGTTGTTCGATCCTTCGGGGTGAATAAACTTAGTTGAAGCTTTTATTGTTTCCGTTGAGTTCTTTCTCTGATATTTTGAACCTAACACAACCAATTGTAAGCACTGCACTTGGTTGATGGATACTACCTTGTGCAGTATAGTATTGTACAGTATACTACAGTTTACCACATAATTATATAGTAAATACTATAGTAAGTGTTCATATGGGCATGTCCCTGAATGTGTGCCCCTGATATGTCCCTGAGTTTGACTATGACATTGGCCCAGAGTTTATCTTGGTCAGGTCAGAGCCATCCAGGAAATATACAGTCCATTCACTTACCAGTGGTCATGTATCACACAGCCCTTCTCTGATCTTACCTGAGTCATTTCAGATCATTCAGCACCATTCATTCATATGGTGCAATGTCATACATTGAAAGTTGCATAAAGGTGTTAAGCTAACAAGGCTGGATACGTTTTTATCACTCCGCAGGCGAGGCCTAGGGGGATCAGGTCTGTCTCATCTCACACAGCACTCCCACTGTGCTCTGCAATGCCAATTCACTTTTGGAAAGCAAAAATGTAATGTTCTGACATGTGGTCACTGGGGATTTTTGATATATCTAAACAAAGTTTTGCTTGTCTTCAGTGAAGATCTCTTGGTGTTACAGAGTTGGGCTTCAGGATGATATCTAATAAGTGAACATTTCAGTTCTTAATGAGAGGTCTAATGCTTGTAAAGATAATGATAATGTTGGTAGCAGCTCATTAACCTGGACTCCCCTGATATAGCATGACATGTATTAGAGGTGAGTGGGGGACAAAACGACAATAAAATCACCATGACACAATGGACAATACAAGTTGACACAAACCGGTTTTGACATGAATTAATACAACATTTAAGAAATATGCTTTATAACCACACAATTCCATGAATTCAATCTTTGATACATTTTTTTAAATATTATAAAGTAATTTTATGTATTTGCATGGACTGGTGATGTTATGATACAGTGTGAGTGTCAAAGGCCTGTTCTGTTTACAAACAACTAATTGGTGTGATCAGGAGTGTTTCTGTAGAATCCCTTTTCTCCATGGCTTGGGATTCACACTGGCTAAGACACATCAGATCTGTGCTCTTATCTTTGTCAGCATGTTAGAGGTGTCATATCCAGGACGGGGTGAAGAGAAGGATGAGACCATGCTAGACCAATCTACAAATTAGCCTCCGTACTGTTGGTTATGACAGGCAGTATAGGCTTGTTAATTAAGTTGCTTTTTTACAATTGTTGAGTATGTGCACTATAAGTATTAGGAACTGAACTGTTAACCTGTCTAGGACACAGATTCCGCTAACGGACCCCCCCCCCCAACATTCCGCTGAAAAGGCAGCGCGGGAAATTCAAAAATATTTTGGTGAAATATGTAACTTTCACACATTCAAGTCCAATACAGCAAATGAAAGATAAACATCTTGTTAATCTACCCATCATGTCCGATTTTTGAAATGTTTTACGGCGAAAACACAACATATTTATGTTAGATCACCACCAAATCCCCCAAAACACAGCCATTTTTACCAGCCAAAACTAGTCACAAAAGCAGAATTAGAGATAAAAATTAATCACTAAACTTTGATAATCTTCATCAGATGACACTCATATGACATCATGTTACACAATACATATGTTTTGTTCGAAAATATGCATATTTATATCCACAAATCTCGGTTTACATTGGAACCAGAAATGCCTCCAAAATATCCAGAGTAATTACAGAGAGCTACGTCAGATAACAGAAATACTCATCATAAACTTTGATGATGTAACAGTAAATGAGTGAATAAGTGTGGAGTCAGGCGCAGAGAGCAAAGGATACGGGAAAAACACGCTTTAACCTCTTACATCTATGGTGGCGCTATTTCATTTTTGGATGAAAAACGTTCCCGTTTTAAACAAGATATTTTGTCACAAAAATATGCTCGACTATGCATATAATTGCTACTGTTCGAAAGAAAACACTCTGACGTGTCCAGAAATACAAAGATCTTCTCTGTGCGTGCCCTTTAACGTGAGCTTCAGGCAAAACCAAGATGAGATGGCATCCAGGAAATGACAAGGATTTTTGATGGCATGGCATCAGGAAATGACAAGGAGGCTCTGTCTTTCATGATCTCCTTATATGGCTGTGAACGCAAGAGGAATGAGTCTGCCCTTTCTGTCGTTTCCCCAAGGTGTCTGCAGCATTGTGACGTATTTGTAGGCAGATCATTGGAAGATTGACGGCATGAGACCACAGATCATTGGAAGATTGACCATAAGAGACCACATTTACCACGTGTCCGCCCGGTGTCCTGCGCCGAAATTGGTGCGCAAAAGTCACCTGCCAGTATTTTTCCATGGGACACAGAGAGGAAAGCAAGCTTCCGAACTGCATGTCAATGAAGAGATATGTGAAAAAACACCTTGAGGATTGATTCCAAACAACTGCATGTCAATGAAGAGATATGTGAAAAAACACCTTGAGGATTGATTCCAAAAACGTTTGCCATGTTTCGTGATATTATGTAGTTAATACGGAAAAGTTTCACGGAAAGCTGTAGGTGACTGCATTTCGAGTTTGGTTCGTTTCGGTAGCCAGGCGCAATGTAGAAAACGGAACGATTTCTCCTACACACAGACGCTTTCAGGAAACACTGCGCATCTGGTATGTGGCTGAGAGTCTCCTCATTGAAAACATCAGAAGCTCTTCAAAGGTAAATGATTTTCTGGCTTTTGTGAAAATGTATTTATTTGGTTATCTGGCTTTTGTGAAAATGTTGCGTGCTACATGCTACACAAAATGCTATGCTAGCTTTGCATACTCTTACACAAATTAGTCCATTTCTATGGTTCAAAAGCATGGATGAACAATTTGAAAATCTGAATGATATTTTGAAAATCTGAGATGACAGTGTTGTTAAGAAAAGGCTAAGCTTGAGAGCAAACGCATTATTTTAATTTTATTTGCGATTTTCAGAAATCGTTAACGTTGCATTATGCTAATGAGCCTGAGGCTTAGTCACAAACCCGGATCCGGGTTGGGGAGTTTCAAGAAGTTAATGTCCAGAAAATCACATGAACAAAAAATCAGGCGAACAACACATGTGAAGAAAATAAAGGACAGCGAAAAAACCTGAAAATGCAAAACACAAACCATTAACACAAACAGATGAACAAGCCCGCACAAACAGAAGCGGGCTGAACTAACTAAAATAACCCCACCCTAACAACCAAACAAGAAACAGGTGAAACCAATTAGACAAAACCAAATGAACACAGAACAATGGATCGGTGGCAGCTAGTAGACCAGCGACGCCGAGCGCCCGAGCGCCACCTGAACCAGAAGGGGAGTCACCTTCGGTAATATTCGTGACAGATGAAAGATACATGTTTTACATATAATTAAAGATACACTGGTTCTTAATGCAACCGCTGGTGTCAGATTTTTTTTTAAACATTACGAAAAAAGCATACCATGCAATAATCTGAGACGGCGCTCAGACGCAAATATATTTCTACGCCATGCTGGAAATTACATCATAAATATTCCCTGATCTTTCATCAGAATGCAGTGCAAGGAATCCTAGCTCCGCAATAAAACATTGTTTTGTTCCATAATGCCCATTACCAGTGTCCAATTAGCTACTTTTGCTAGCACATTAAGTTCACATGTCCAAAAGCTGGCGCTGGTCCAAGCGAACTCGGACGAAAACTTCAAAAAGTAATATTCCAGGTCGAATAAACTGGTCAAACTAAGTAGAGAATCAATCTTCAGGATGTTATTATCATATATATATCAAATAACGTTCCAACCGTAACATTCGTTTTGTCTACAGAGTAATGGAACGCAACGCGATATGATGACTACTGCGCGTAACCAGGAACTGGCATTCTGCAGGACCAGTGACTCAAATAGCTGCCTTCCGGTCCCACATCACACTAGAGACTTCATTCCACGTTCTACTGACTGTTGACTTCTAGTGGAAGGCGTAGGAAGTGTGAACAGATCCATATCTTATTTGGATGTGAATATGCGATGAGTTGAAAATCAACCAACCCCAGAATTTCCACTTCCTGTTGGGACGTTTGCCTGCCCAATGAGTTCTGTCATACACACAGACATAATTATAACAGTTTTAGAAACTTCAGAGTGTTTTCTATCCAATAGTAATAATAATATGCATATAGTAGCATCTGGGACAGAGTATGAGGCAGTTCACTATGGGCACGCAATTCATCTAATGTGAAAATGCTGCCCCCTATCCCTAAAAGGTTCAAAATGAATTTGGGGAATTGAGATTACATTCAGTGTGTCAGTTCAGATCTTTTGCCAATTAAAACAAATTACTTCCATCTCGTGTGAGTGTAGAAATAGGACTATTTGTCAGGTTACTTTGTAAGAAACGTGCCCTTATATTTACCCTCTGTCTTACAAAGGGAGCAGAAAAGAATTTCACTATATCAATTAAATAAATAAAAAGTGGTGTTACTTTTTCACCCCCAAAAATGTTTTGGTCATGTTTTTCTAATTCATCCACCTTCAGTTTGAAATCCCTGATGTGTCCTTCATTAGTCATTAACAGCTGCTTTCTTCTCTCTGGAGATAGTCGGATCGTTGTTTTTGGCTTGTTTCGCATAACGGGCTAATGTCTGCAAGTGAATTTGAATTCTCAGCAAAGCATGGATAATTAGAGGGACCCTTTGAACTTTAGAAAACTTCTGCGTGAAATTAATGAGGTGTATTTATTTCCAGAATTACCGCCCCGAGAATATGCGCAGGTTGTCTGTGGAGGGCTAACAGATGCCATTCAAAAGTGTGCCCACCAGCTACTTCAAGGGCGTCTTCACCACTGGGGTACGCAACAAAATATTAGAGATTTTCTCCTCATTCATCTGAATAACAGGTGGCATCCACTAAGCATTAAAATGAGAAGTGTCAAGATGGAACAGTGGGTTTAATTGTAAATGTCAGAATATCTAGTTATGAACTATCATATCAGTAGCACAGAAATCCACTTGTTTGCAGTGATGCCCTTGGCAAACTGAACACTGATTGGATGTGTCATGCCATACGAATGACACACACACACACACACACCTTGCAGGTTGGAGATTGTCTGGATATTTCTTATTTCATGGATTAGTTACAGCAAGAGCTTTTAGAATTGTCTCAAATCATTTTTTGAAGCTAACCTCTATGTAACCTTCCCGTTTCCATGCTGTCTAATGGAGTTATGCTTCTTATTTCTGTAATAAAGTCAGACACAAAGGAAATATCCTCTTTCTGGACCTGCTGTCCGCAAACACTGTGTCACCTACCTTTCTCCATCACACGTCCCTTCGGATGTTTCCAGTAAAATTTATGTAGCCCGTTGCGATATACCTGCTGGAGCGCGTGCTACGAGTGGGTGCTGCTATGGTGATCAGTAAGCTGAGATAAGACGGGGCTTTTTACTAGCAGAGACTTGTAGATAACCTGTAGCCAGTGGGTTTGGCGATGAGTATGGAGCGAGGGCCAACCAACGAGAGCATACAGGTCGTAATGGTGGGTAGTGTATGGGGCTTTGGTGACAAAACAGATGTCATTGTGATAGACTGCATCTAGTTTGTTGAGTAGAGTGTTGAGGCTATTTTATAAATGACATCACCGAAATCGAGGATTGGTAGGATGGTCAGTTTTATGAGGGTGTTTGGCAGCATAAGTGAAGGATGCTTTGTTGCAAAATAGGAAGCTAATTCTAGATTTAATTTTCGACCTACCCAAACCGAGATGATGCTGGGCCAATTGTGCACCGCCCTATGGGACTCCCAGTCACGGCCGGATGTGAAACAGCCTGGATTTGAACCAAGGACTGTAGTGACACCTCTTACACTGAGATGCAGTGCCTTAAAACACACACATGAACGCAGCGGCCTAACTATTTAACTGTACTAGAATGCTTAAAAAGCCACAAAAAAAGGAAAATATTGGATATCTGTATCGGCCAAAAGTGTCATATCGGTGTAGCACTAGTGTTATCTTCTTACCCATTGCGTGTAATTATGAGTGTGTTATTTTACACAAACTGTGTTACAAAGAGTGTTTCACCACAACTGTGCTATTTTTTTCTTGACATATTGCAAATTAGTTTGCATGTTCTCTAAGTGGTAGTTACAGCCAGTGAGTGTGTTCCACTGTGGTGACATGTCTACATTTATGAATTGTATGCATTGCCGGTCACTGTTAATCTTAGGGCTATGGGGCAGTATCCTGAATTTCCACCTGTCTGAAGTGCCCAAAGTAAACTGCCTGTTACTCAAGGCCCAGAAGCCAGTATAGGTAGCATTGGATAGAAAACACTGACGTTTCTGAAACTGTTAAAATAATGTCTATGGCTATAACAACACTGATATGGCAGAAAATCCGACCTGAATAGTTCTTGTTTTTTCAGCTCCCAGGCTCTTATTTTGGAATCCCCTATGTCCGTCATCCAAATTGCAAGGCCTTGCCTACATATTGGCACAAAGGAAAGACTGTTGGATCACCCTTTGGAATGAAATTGTACATTTTAAAGAAAGCATCAACGGTTACAAGACATAAATTAATAAACTGAGGGTGAGAGT
Source organism: Oncorhynchus masou masou (assembly GCF_036934945.1). Taxonomy (NCBI): domain Eukaryota; kingdom Metazoa; phylum Chordata; class Actinopteri; order Salmoniformes; family Salmonidae; genus Oncorhynchus; species Oncorhynchus masou. The sequence continues at coordinate 31,547,009 of NC_088226.1, read as the reverse complement.
CAGATTGGATCTTTTCCCCAGTTTATGGATAGACAACTTAATCCAAACATTCTCTTTCTTTGGGCCAACAACAGACAAATGGTGCTTTTGCTGTGGAATATCAAATCCTCATCAAACTAACTTTTTACTGATAGAGGGTTGTTATACAAAACATGTACAGTACCAGTCAAATGTTTGGACACACCTACTCATTCAAGGGTTTTTCTTTATTTTGACTATTTTCTACTTTGTAGAATAATAGTGAAGACATCAAAACTATGAAATAACACATATGGAATCATATAGTAAACAAAAAAGTGTTAAACAAATGAAAATGTATTTTAGATTTTAGATTCTTCAAAGTATCTACACTTTGCCTTGATGACAGCTTTGCACTCTTGGCATTCTCTAAACCAGCTTAATGAGGAATGCTTTTCCAAGTCTTGAAGGCGTTCCCACATATAGCACTTGTTGGCTGCTTTTCCTTCCTTCTGCGGTCCAACTGATCCCAAACCATCTCAACCCTTGGGTTGAGTTCAAATCAAATCAAATGTTATTGGTCACATTCACATGGTTAGCAGATGTTAATGTGAGTGTAGAGAAATGCTTGTGCTTCTAGTTCCAACAGTGCAGTAATATCGAACAAGTAATCTAACAATTCCCCAACAACTTCCTCATACACACAGATATAACAAGTAATCTAACAATTCCTCCAAAACTACCTAATACACACACACATCTAAATAGGTGAATGAGAATATGTATATATAAGTATATGGATGAGCGATTGCCGAGCGGCATAGGCAAGGTGCAGTAGAGGGTATAAAATACAGTAAATACATGTGATAAGACTAATGTAAGATATGTAAACATTATTCAAGTAGCATTATTTAACCTCTTGAAACTCTAGGGGCGCAATTTCATTTTTGGATGAAAAACGTTCCCGTTTTAAACAAGATATTTTGTCACAAAAAGATGCTCGACTATGCATATAATTGATAGCTTTGGAAAGAAAACACTGGATTTTCCAGAACTGCAAAGATATTGTCTGTGGGTGCCCTAGAACGGGAGCTACAGGCAAAACCAAGATGAAACGGCAACCAGGGAAATCAGCAGGATTTTTGAGGCTCCGTTTTCCATTGTCTCCTTATATGGCTGTGAATGCGAGAGGAATGAGCCTGCCCTTTCTGTCGTTTCCCCAAGGTGTCTGCAGCATTGTGACGTATTTGTAGGCATATCATTGGAAGATTGACCATAAGAGACTACATTTTCCAGGTGTCCGCCCGGTGTCCTCCGTCGAAATTGTTGCGTCTTTTTCAGCTGCTGGTATTTTTCCATGCGATTCTGAGGGGAAAGCAGGCTTCCACAAACTGCATATCAATGAAGAGATATGTGAAAAAACACCTTGAGGATTGATTCTAAACAACATTTGCCATGTTTCAGTCGATATTATGGAGTTAATTCGGAAAAAGTTTGACGTTTTGGTGACTGAATTTTCGGTTAGTTTCGGTAGCCAAATGTGATGTACAAAACGGAACGATTTCTCCTACACAAAGATTCTTTCAGGAAAAACTGAACATTTGCTATGCAACTGAGAGTCTCCTCATTGAAAACATCCGAAGCTCTTCAAAGGTAAATGATTTTATTTATTTGGTTATCTGGTTTTTGTGAAAATGTTGCGTGCTAAATGCTACTCAAAATGCTAAGCTAGCTTAGCATACTCTTACACAAATTAGTGATTTGCTATGGTTCAAAAGCATATTTTGAAAATCTGAGATGACAGTGTTGTTAAGAAAAGGCTAAGCTTGAGAGCAGGTGCATTATTTTCATTTTATTTGCGATTTTCAGAAATCGTTAACGTTGCGTTATGTAAATGAGCCTGAGGCTTTATTCACGATCCCGCATCCGGGGTGGGGAGTATCAAGAGGTTAAAGTGACCAGTGATCCATTTACTAAAGTGTCCTGTGATTGGGTCTCTATGTAGGCAGAAGCCTCTCTGAGTTAGTGATGGCTATATAACAGTCTGATGGCTTTGAGATGGAAGCTGTTTTTCAGTGTCTCGGTCCAAGCTTTGATGCACCTGTACTGACCTCACCTTCTGGATGATAGCGATGTGAACAAGCAGTGGCTTGGGTGGTTGTTGTCCTTGATGATCTTTTTGATCTTCCTGTGACATCGGGTGCTGTAGGTGTCATGGAGGGCAGGTGAGCCTTGCGATTGAGTGCGGTGCAGTTGCCGAACCAGGCTGTGATGCAGCCCGACAGGATGCTCTCAATTGTGTATATGTACTCCCTGTTCACCCACGACTGCGTGGCCACGCACGCCTCCAACTCAATCATCAAGTTTGCGGACAACACAACAGTGGCAGGCTTGATTACCATCAACGACGAGACGGCCTACAGGGAGGAGGTGAGGGCCCTCGGAGTGTGGTGTCAGGAAAATAACCTCACACTCAACGTCAACAAAACTAAAGAGATGATTGTGGACTTCAGGAAACAGCAGAGGGAACACGCCCCTATCCACATCGATGGAACAGTAGTGGAGAGGGTAGTAAGTTTTAATTTCCTCGGCGTACAAATCACAGACAAACTGAATTGGTCAACCCACACAGACAGCATCGTGAAGAAGGCGCAGCAGTGCCTCTTCAACCTCAGGAGGCTGAAGAAATTTGGCTTGTCACCAAAAGCACACAAACTTCCACAGACGCATAATCGAGAGCATCCTGTCGGGCTGTATCACCGCCTGGTACGGCAACTGCTCCGCCCACAACCGTAAGGCTCTCCAGAGGGTATTGAGGTCTGCACAACGCATCACTGGGGGCAAACTACCTGCCCTCCAGGACACCTACACCACCCGATGTCACAGGAAGGCCATAAAGATCATCAAGGACAACAACCACCCGAGCCACTGCCTGTTCACCCCTCTATCATCCAGAAGGCGAGGTCAGTACAGGTGCATCAAAGCTGGGACCGAGAGACTGAAAAACAGCTTCTATCTCAAGGCCATCAGACTGTTAAACAGCAACCACTAACATTGAGTGGCTGCTGCCAAACACACTGACTCAACTCCAGCCACTTTAATAATGGGAAATGATGTAAAATATATCACTAGCCACTTTAAACTATGCTACCTAATATAATGTTTACATACCCTACATTATTCATCTCATATGTATACGTATATACTGTACTCTATATCGTCTATTGCATCTTTATGTAATACATGTATCACTAGCCACTTTAACTATGCCACTTTGTTTACATACTCATCTCATATGTATATACTGTACTCAATACCATCTACTGTATCTTGCCTATGCCGCTCTGTACCATCACTCATTCATATATCTTTATGTACATATTCTTTATCCCCATTACACTTGTGTCTATAAGTTAGTAGTTTTGGAATTGTTAGCTAGATTACTTGTTGGTTATTACTGCATTGTCGGAACTAGAAGCACAAGCATTTCGCTACACTTGCATTAACATCTGCTAACCATGTGTATGTGACAAATAAAATTTGATTTGATTTTGACCATTTTAGTTTGTCTGTGATGTGTATTCCCAGGAACTTAAAACTTTCCACCTTCTCCCCTGCTGTCCCTTCGATGTGGATAGGGGGGTGCTCTGTCAGCTGTTTCCTGAAGTCCACGATCATCTCCTTTATTTTGTTGACGTTGAGTGAGAGGTAGTTTTCCTGACAACACACTCCGAGTGCCCTCACCTCCTCCCCGTAGCCTGTCTCGTCATTGTTGGTGATCATGCCCACAACTGTTGTGTCATCTGCAAACTTGATGATTGAGTTGGAAGCATGCATGGCCACGCAGTCGTGGGTGAACAGGGAGCACAGGAAAGGGCTGAGCACACACCCTTGTGGGGCCCCAGTGTTGAGGGTAAGCGAGGTGGAGATGTTGTTAACTACCTTCACCACCTGGGGGCGGCCCATCAACGTCCAAGACCCAGTTTGGATGATTGTGGAGGCCAGGTCTTCTGATGCAGCACTCCATTGTTCTCCTTCTTGGTCAAATAGCCCTTACACAGCCTGGAGGTGTGTTGGGTCATTGTCCAGTCGAAAAACAAATGATAGTCCCACTAGCTGCAAACCAGATGGGATGGCGTATCGCTGCAGAATGCTGTATTAGCCATGCTGGTTGTGTGCCTTGAATTCTAAATAAATCACTGACAGTGTCACTAGCAAAGCACCCCCACACCATCACACCACCTCCTCCATGCTTCACGGTGGGAACCACACATGCAGAGATCAGACACTGTGGTTGGAAACCAAAATCTCAAATTTGGACTCATCAGACCAAAGGACAGATTTCCACCGGTCTCATGTCCATTGCTCGTGTTTCTTGTGAGAAGCAAGCCTCTTCTCTTTGCAGAAATTTGACAACAAAGGCCTGATTCACACATTCTCCTCTGAACAGTTGATGTTGAGATGTGTTACTTGAACTCTGTGAAGCATTTATTTGGGCTGCAATCTGAGGTGCAGTTAACTCCAATGAATTGATCCTCTGCACCAGAGGTAACTCTGGGTCTTCCTTTCCTGTGGTGGTCCTCATGAGAGCCAGTTTCATCATAGCGCTTGATGTTTTTTTGCGACTACACTTGAAGAAACTTTCAAAGTTATTGAAATGTTCTGCATTGACTTACCTTCATGTCTTAAATTAATGATGGACTGTCATTTCTCTTTGCTTACTTGAGCCGTTCTTGCCATAATATGGACCTGTTCCTTTACCAGATAGGGCTATCTTCTGTATACCACTACCTTGTCACAACACAACGGATTGGCTCGAATGCATTAAGAAGGAAATAAATTCCACAAATGAACTTTTAACAAGGCACACCTGTCAATTGAAATACATTCCAGATGACTACCTCAAGAAGCTGGTTGAGAGAATGCCAAGCGTGTGCAAAGTTGTCATCAAGGCAAATGGTGGCTACTTTGAAGAATATAAAATATTTGTTTATTTGTTTAACACTTTATTGGTTACTACATGATTCCATATGTGTTATTTCATAGTTTTGAGGTCTTCACTCTTTAATAGTACAACTAATGAAAAACCCTTGAATGAGTAGTTGTGTCCAAACTTTTGACTGAAACTGTGCATCCCTTACCTTGTACAATTGACTAGTTACATTACAAATTAGTAATGAATTCAACATTATCGTTATTTAAGTGCCCACGGACCCTTCCAATTGCTTCGATTTACAGAAATATTGGTTCATTCCCCACTTTTGGATGGAGTTTTGGCGGGAAGAATGCCTTGTTCTACAGAGTAAATCCTCTCAATACTGCATGTCCAGTGAAGAGAGTTTCTGCAAGGAAATTATGACATTCATATAACGGTCAACTTCACCCCTCTTCCCCTCTGCCAGAGAGAGAGAGCGCTGTGGAGCGGACCCACTGTAACCTGATCCTTCAGATCTGAACAGAAGAGTCATGACAGCAGTAAAGGGTGGACCAGCTCCAAATTAATGCCCATGATTTTGGAATGAGATGTTCGACGAGCACGTGTCCACATACTTTTGGTAATATAGTGTACCTCGAGATGTTGTACAGGAAGATCTATGAGCTATCATACTCTATCAGTAGCACAGACTTCCACTTGTTTGCAGTGATGCCCTTGGCACACTGAACACTGATTTAATGTGTCACACCATACACACACACACACCTATCAGGTTGGAGTTTGGCTGGATATTTCTTATTTCATGGATTAGTTACAGCAAGAGCTTTTTAAATTGTCTCCGAGAGAGCATTTCTGAAGCAAACCTCTACGTAACCTTCCTGTTTCCATGCTGTCTGATGAAGTTACTCTTCTTATTCCTCTAATAAAGTCGGACACAAAGGAAATATCCTCTTCCTGCACCTGCTGTCTGCAAACGTTGTATTGCCTACATTTGTCCATCACACTTCCCGTTGGATGTTTCCAGTAAACTGTAGATTGTTTACATTGTCAGGTACTGAAAACAGACAAGGTTTTTGCCAAGACAGTGTAACTTATGGATTGTATTTACAACAACTATTGGAGCTCAAAATAAATATGTTAAACAGTAAGGCCTTGCCACATACTGCCAACAAGGAATTCCTGTTGCTTCATCCTTTGGTATGACATTTTACACTTAAAAGAAAGCATCAAGTGATACAAGTCAATGATTAATAAGCAGAGGGAGAGAATCAGATCAGATCTTTCCCCCAGTTTTTGAATAGACAACTTAATCCCAACCTTCCCTTTCTTTAGGCAAACATCAGAGGAATGGTGCTTTTGCTGTGGACTATCATATGTACATGACCCAATCACTGAGGCTAGACAGGAATAGAAGAACAGGAGGACATCATCCTTTACAGTTGGTTAATGAAGGCTTCCATGCACTGACATACTGTACGTCCCTTGAGTACCATTCAAGATATCAGTAACTGTTGGTGTAATTGCTAAGCTTAGCACAGAAAGTAATATTTTCATGAACACAATGAAAATGTGTAAACATTTCATCTAACTTGAAAATGGATTTAGTATAAAATTAAGTTATCCTTGTAATGTTTCATGTTCCCTGATCTTCCTTATAAGCTATTATGCCTTCCTGCCTATAGCAAACCCCCGCCATGTCCTTCTCTGCATGATCACTGGGATCAGCTGGAAAACCCACTAAGACTCTGGATTCCACTACTCTGCCATGCAGAGGAGTTACATAGAGTATACACAATATACAGGGTTATCATCCTCTTCTCAGCCTTTAGAAATGACAGGGAATAACACCTATGAGCTGCAACCCATTCACACTAAATCCTCCCTATTCAGGACTGTTGATGGCTGCTACATTAAAGCTAGGAGGCTTTGGCAGACTCCATGCTGGAAATGTGAAAGCAGTTGACCCTCCCAGCACCCCTTACTTTGTTGCTCCAGTCTGGGTCATCTGTATCCATACCAAAGCTTAATCTCTGGGCTTTCTCTAGGGGGCTTTTTCACTGGCATCTGGCTGACAAAGTGGAGTGAAGCGTAAGGCACAGCAAGGCAGGGCAGGTCAGCTGGCTCGAAATTGCTTTGGCAATAATAGGAGAGGATGCAGTCCATTTCAAATTGACTCCCACTTATCAGAGATGGCACTGACTGGCTGGATAGCTGGATAGTCAACTGGGTAGCTGGCTGGCTTTATGTGCTATTTGACTGTGCCGTAGCCTGGGATCGGGGCCTTATCGCGATGCAGCTCACACATCCCGGGCCTTGTGATCGATCAGCTGTGGACCCAGCACATCAGGGTCTGAGTCAAGGGCTCTTTCATGGTCATTGGCCTCCAGGGGGACATTGGATTTCTGTGGAATAAGCATTACTTGAGGTCATTTTATATAAAGGTCTGACAGATTGAGCAATGCTTTTACTATTCTGCCTCCATTAGTGCTCCTTTGTTTGTGGAGGAAGGGAATCAGGGAACACCATGAGATGGAGTGCTGCATGGTTAATAATGCATTAGATATGTATGTGCTTTGACAAAAGCCTCTTTAACCTCTCTGCGCACGGAACCCGCCAGCGGGCTGAAATTCCACAACATACGGTGATCGCTACATAAATAGTCATATTAAACATTCATGAAAATACAAATGTCTCACATGTATCGGAAGCCTAGAATCTTGCTAATCCAACTGCGTTGTCAGATTCAAAAAAGGATTTACTGCGAAAGAATATGATGCGATTATCTGAGCATAAAGCCCCATAAAAAAATACAAAACTATTTCAACCAACACAGGCGCAACAAAATCACAATCTGCAATAAAATAAATAATTTACCTTTGACGATCTTCGTCTGTTTGCAATTCCAATGCTCATTGTTACACAATGAATGATCTTTTGTTTGATAAAATCAGTTTTTATAGCCTAACGCGAAACGTTTTGTGAACCGCTTGTGTAGTGAATTCCTTCTCATTCCATTTTCAACAACACATTCCGGGTAAATCACCCACACAGAACGTGACTTTTACAGTCATGTTTGGTTTCCCTGCAATCAACTGGTTTGTTTGTAACACAATCAAACCTGATGGGCCATTTCGCGGGACGTATTGACTGAAAGATGCCGATTTGAAGACAACAATTAATGACATTGTGCACCAATGATTTGCCCGCTGTTTCGTTGATTGACTGTCTTTTAACCCAATGACCACTGGTCGTCTTGAAATCTAGCTGGGTAGATAGCCAATGAGCTGAGCTAAACGGCAATATGCCATGTTTATTTTTAATTTTATTTAACTAGGCAAGTCAGTTAAGAACAAATTCTTATTTTCAATGACTGCCTAGGAACAGTGGGTTAACTGCCTGTTCAGGGGCAGAACGACAGATTTGTACCTTGTCAGGTCGGGGGTTTGAACTCGCAACCTTCCGGTTACTAGTCCAACGCTCTAACCACTAGGCTACCCTGCCGCCCCAATTAATAATATAAAATATTATTTGTGATTTTTATTTATTTTAGAAGCAATGTATAAACATTTAATGTCATGACATGTGAGATGCGTGTGTCTGCCGCCCCACCCCAACCCACATGAAATAGCCTATTTGAGGCTGTTGAGGAGAGTGCAGGACCACACCAATGGCCAAAGTGAAATGGAGACAGTAGATACAGCTGGTCTGTCATAATATAATAGAGACAGTAGATCTAGCTGAAATGTCATAATATAATAGAGACAGTAGATCTAGCTGAAATGTCATAATATAAAAGAGACAGTAGATCTCGCTGAAATGTCATAATATAAAAGAGACAGTAGATCTAGCAGGTAATAATAATATAATAATATATTCAATCTTCAACTCTCTATATATATATGTTTATTATACCTGTTGATACAGGGCTCATGTGAAACTATTCTAACTGAACATTTTCTTTCACAGTGACACTGACTCCGAATGGGAGACTTATCCGGTGTCCTGTGTGAATTTAAGTATGCTCTCTCTAATTCTCTCTCTCGGAGGACCTGAGCCCTAGGACCATGCGTCAGGACTACCTGGCATGATGAATCCTTGCTGTCCCCAGTCCACCTGGCCTTGCCGCTGTTTCAGTTTCAACTGTTCTGCCTGCATCTATGGAACCCTAAACTGTTCATTTTTACTCTTAAGGTGCTGTCCTGTTGCACCCTCTACAACCACTGTGATCTCCACCCAGCACAGCCAGAAGAGGACTGGCCACCCCTCATAGCCTGGTTCCTCTCTAAGTTTATTCCTAGGTTTTTGCCTCTCGGGAGTTTTTCCTAGACACCGTGCTTCTACACCTGCATTGCTTGCTGTTTGGGGTTTTAGGCTGGGGCTATATAAATAGATTTGATTTGATAGAGGAATGAGGGTCATCCAAATATTGAAAGTGTGTAAATAGTTACCCATGTTATTTTGTAAATGTATATATATTTTTTCTTTACATTTTTTTATCAACAATTATTATTTTTTCCTTCTTTTTTTTAAATTAATTTTTCTAAACTTTTTTTTGGGGGGGGTTGTGTTAGAATACCATTTTGGTATTTTGTATATAGTTTTTGTTTCAAAATGTATACCTTCACCAATTTGGGCACTTGGGTACATTTGGGCGACTTGTGTAGGACACCTGGGCGACTTCATGATAAATGTCATGTAGCACATTCATTTTGGAAGTTATCATTCTGAAACTTTGCATAAATACTGTTGCCAACTTATATTTTTCACTGAAATTCTCCCCATCATCCTATCTTGTTCATTTTAAAGATGATGATACAAAAATAAAAAATAAAAACGTATGTTGTTTTTCATTGTGTGTTATTCTCCTACATTCAATTCACATTTACACAAACTTGAGAATGTTTTCTTTCAAATGGTACCAAGAATATGCATATCCTTGGTTCTGTGCCTGAGCTATAGGCTGTTATATTTGGGTGTCTTCAGGCAGAAATTGCACAAAGTAGGGGGGGGGAGCTGCAAGAGGTTTTAATTAAGAACACATTCTTATTTTCAATGATGGCCTAGGAACGGTGGGTTAACTGCCTTGTTCAGGGGCAGAATGACAGATTATCACCTTGTCAGCTCAAGGGGATCCAATCTTGCAACCTTACAATTAACTAGTCCAACGCAATAACGACCTGCCTCTCTCTCGTTGCACTCCACAAGGAGACTGCCAGTTACGCGAATGCAGTAAGCCAAGGTAAGTTGTTAGCTAGCAGTTAACGTATCTTTAAAAAAAATCAATCAATCATAATCACTAGTTAACTACACATGGTTAATGATATTACTAGATATTATCTAGCGTGTCCTGCGTTGCATATAATCTGAGCATACAAGCATACAAGTATCTAAGTATCTGACTGAGCGGTGGTAATCAGAAGCGCGTAAACATTCATTCAAACAGCACTCTCATGCTTTTTTCCCATCAGTTCTTCATTGTGCGTCAAGCATTGCGCTATTTATGACTTCAAGCCTATCAACTCCCGAGATGAGGCAGGTGTAACCGAAGTGAAATATGGCTAGCTAGTTAGCATGCGCTAATAGCGTTTCAAACAACTCGCTCTGAGCCTTCTAGTAGTTGTTCCCCTTGCTCTGCATGGATAACGCTGCTTCGATGGTGGCTGTTGTCGTTGTGTTGCTGGTTCGAGCTCAGGTAGGAGCGAGGAGAGGGACGGAAGCTATATTGTTACACTGGCAATACTAAAGTGCCTATAAGAACATCCAATAGTCAATGGTTAATGAAATACAAATGGTATAGAGGGAAATAGTCCTATAATTCCTATAATAACTACAACCTGGGAATATTGAAGACTCATTTTAAAAGGAAAAACCAGCTTTCATATGTTCTGAGCAAGGAACTGAAATGTTAGCTTTCTTACGTAGCACATATTGCACTTTTACTTTCTTCTCCAACACTTTGTTTTTGCATTATTTAAACCAAATAGAACATGTTTCATTATTTACTTGAGGCTGAATTGATTTTATTGATGTATTATATTAAGTTAAAATAAGTGTTCATTGAGTATTGTTGTAATTGTCATTATTATAAATAAATAAATTAATTAATTAATAAATATAAATCGTCCGATTAATCGGTATCGTCTTTTTTGGTCGTCCAATAAATCGGTATCGGCGTTGAAAAATCATAATCGGTCGACATCTAACACCTACTCATTCAAGGGTTTTTCATTATAGAATAATAGTGTAGACATCATAACTATGAAATAACACATATGGAATCATCTAGTAACCAACAAAAGTGTTAAACAAATCTAAATATATTTTAGATTCTTCAAAGTAGCCACCCTTTGCCTTGATGACAGCTTTGCAAACTCTTGGCATTCTCTCAACCAGCTTCACCTGGAATGCTTTCCAACAGTCTTGAAGGAGTTCCCACATATGCTGAGCACTTGTTGGGTGCTTTTCATTCACTCTGCAGTCCAACTCATCCCAAACCATATTAATTGGGTTGTGGTTGGGTGATTGTGGTAGGCCAGGTCAGGTAGGCCAGAATTCCATCACTCTCCTTCTTGGTCAAATAGCCCTTGCACAGCCTGGATGTGTGTTGGGTCATTGTCCTGTTGACAAAATGATAGTCCCACTAAGTGCAAGCCAGATGGGATGGCGTATCATTAAAGAATGTTGTGGTAGCCATGCTCGTTAAGTGTGCCTTGAATTCTAAATATATCACTGACAGTGCAACCAGAAAAGCACTATCACACCCTCTCCTCCATGGTTCACGGTGGGAACCACACATGCAGATATTATCCGTTCACCTACTCTGCATCTCACAAAGATACGGCGGTTGGAACCAAAAATCTCAAATTTAGACTCTTCAGACCAAAGGACAGATTTCCACCGGTCTAATGTCAATTGGTCGTATTTCCTGTCCCAAGAAAGTCTCTTCTTATTGGTGTCCTTTAGTAGTGGTTTCTTTTCATTCATTTGACCATGAAGGCTTTATTCACACAGCCTCCTGTGAACAGTTGATGTTGAGATGTGTTTGCTACTTGAATTTATTGGGGCTTGGTCTTTTACCAAATAGGGCTATATTTTGTATACCACACCTACCTTGTCACAACACAACTGATGGTTAAGACCCTTCTTTAAGGTTGCCGCCCCTATCACCGCCAAGCCTATCTCTGTCCTTTTTAACCTGTCTATCTTTTCTGGAGAGGTTCCCATTGCTTGGAAGGCAGCCATGGTTTGTTCTTATTTAGAGGGGGAGATCATGCTGATCCTAACTCTTATAAGCCTATTTCTATTTTGCTGTGTTTATCAAAGTGTTGGAAAAACTTGTCAATAATCAACTGACTGGCTTTCTTGATGTCCATAGTATTCTCTCTGGTATGCAATCTGGTTTCTGCTTAGGTTATGGATGTGTCACTGCAACCTTAAAGGTCCACAATGATGTCACCATTGTCCTTGATTCTAAGCAATGCTGCTATATTTGCTGACTTGGCCAATGCTTTTGATACAGTAGACCATTCATTCTCTCAGCACATATCAAAGCTGCTAAAACAAAATGGTCCTCGTTCACCCCACCTGCCAAACTAAACCTGATTCAGATTCCATCCTACCCATGCTAGATTATGGAGACGTAATTTACAGATTGGCAGGTAAGGGTGCTCTCGAGCGACTCAATGTTCTTTACCATTTAGCCATCAGATTTGCCACCAATGTTCCTTATAGGACACACTATATACTGCACTCTATACTAATCTGTAAACTGGACATCTCTGTATACTAGTCGCAAGACCCACTGGTTGATGCTTATTTATAAAACCCGCTTGGCCTACTCCCCCCTATCTGAGATACCTACTGCAGCCCTCATCCTCCACATACCACAGCTATTCTGCCAGTCACATTCTGTTAAAGGTCCCCAAAGCGCACACATCCCTGGGTCACTCCTCTTTTCAGTTCACTGCAGCTAGCGACTGAAACGAGCTGCAAAAAACACTCACTCTTCATTCAAAGACTCAATCATGAACACTCTTACTGACAGTTTTGCCTACTTTGAGTGATGTATTGTTGTCTCTACCTTCATGCTGCTGTCTGTGCCCAATATTGTTTGTACCATGTTTTGTGCTGCCACTATGTTGTGCTGCTGCCATGCTGTGTTGCTATCATGTTGCTATCATACGGTGATGCTTCCATGCTGTGTGTCATATGTTGCTGCCATGCTATGTTGTTGCCTTGGGTCTCTCTGTATGATTCTCAGGGGGCCTCTTCTTCCTTCTGGCCCTCAGCCTGGCAGTAATCTGTGATTAAAGTCCTAGGAGCAGAGAAGTATAGGGTTCTCTCTAGATACCAGCATCATACTGCATATCACCTGTCAGCCACCCATCAACTAAGCAGCTTTCAGGGGGAGGTGTGTGTATGTGTGTGTTTCTTCCCTCCTGGGATGCCATGCATCAAAACACCCCACAACGTTCAGTACCAAAATAGAAATAGAGTTTCTGAGCTCCTGGAGGATTTGTTCTGTTTGGGTTAACACTGGAGGTTTTTTTTCATAGCAGTGTCCCTCCCCTGACATGCCAAAAATAAAAAAGAGCGGTTCTATCTCACTCCATATGAATGAAAAGAGAAAAGTGTTAAACTTGTACCAGCCTGTGGCTCCCAAGGGAAAGTTCACATATATTTGCAGAGCTACGTTTAAAAAATATCCCCCAAAATAATGTTTTAATTACAATATTATGATGAAAAATTCCCACAACAAAGACAAAACGAGGAACTTCAAGATTAGCTTAGGACTTTATGCTCATGACAACCAGCCAGTGATTGTGCCTCAGTTGTACCACCTAGGTCACCATGAAACAAGTCAGTATTTGATGTCCATCCATATTTGAGGACTTCGGGAGATTGAAACTGGCCATTAAGGGCAACAGTAAACGCTGTTTCCTTCAACTAGGTTTTGGCTTTGATAGGGCATTGTGGACAGGATTGCGGATGTGTGTAAGCATCTGCCTCTACTGCCAAAGGTTGTATTTTCAAATCCAGTGATAGAAAGTTGTTTGAAATTTTAGTTTTAAGCCTATTCCAAACCTTAAGCCTATCCCAAAACCTTTAAAACCTCTCTGGGATATGTCGCGTCCACTTGGCCAAAAACCAGAGAAAATGCAGAGTGCCAAATTCAAATAAATTCCTATAAAAATAGAACTTTCATGAAATCACACATGTAAGATACCAAATTAAAGCTATACATGTTGTGAATCCAGACAACATGTCAGAATACAAAAAGGCTTTTCAGCGAAAGCAAACGATGCTATTATCTGAGTATAGCACAATAGTAAACAAAAGAGAGAAAACATTTCAACCCTGCAGGCGCGACACAAAATGCAGAAATAAAAATATAAATCATGCCTTACCTTTGATGAGCTTCTTCTGTTGGCACTCCAATATGTCCCATAAACACCACAAATGGTCCTTTTGTTCGATTAATTCTGTCCATATATATCCAAAATGTCCATTTATTTGGCGTGTTTGATCCAGAAAAACACCGGTTCCAACTTGCGCAACATGACAACAAAATATCTCAAAAGTTACCTGTAAACTTTGCCAAAACCTTTCAAACTAAACAAAGAGTAGCAAGTTTTAAGTTCCTCGGCATACACATCACAGACAAACTGAATTGGTCCACTCACACAGACCGCATCGTGAAGAAGGCGCAGCAGCGCCTCTTCAACCTCAGGAGGCTGAAGAAATTCGGCTTGTCACCAAAAGAACTCACAAACTTCTACAGATGCACAATCGAGAGCATCCTGGCGGGCTATATCACCGCCTGGTACGGCAACTGCTCCGCCCTCAACCGTAAGGCTCTCCAGAGGGTAGTGAGGTCTGCACAACGCATCACCGGGGGCAAACTACCTGCCCTCCAGGACACCTACACCACCCAATGTTACAGGAAGGCCATAAAGATCATCAAGGACATCAACCAGCCGAGCCACTGCCTGTTCACCCCGCTATCATCCAGAAGGCGAGGTCAGTACAGGTGCATCAAAGCTGGGACCGTGAGACTGAAAAACAGCTTCTATCTCAAGGCCATCAGACTGTTAAACAGCCACCACTAACATTGAATGGCTGCTGCCAACACACTGACACTGACTCAACTCCAGCCACTTTAATAATGGGAATTGATGGGAAATGATGTAAATATATCACTAGCCACTTTAAACAATGCTACCTTATATAATGTTACTTACCCTACATTATTCATCTCATATGCATACGTATATACTGTACTCTATATCATCGACTGCATCCTTATGTAATACATGTATCACTAGCCACTTTAACTATGCCACTTTGTTTACATACTCATCTCATATGTATATACTGTACTCGATACCATCTACTGTATCTTGCCTATGCTGCTCTGTACCATCACTCATTCATATATCCTTATGTACATATTCTTTATCCCCTTACACTGTGTATAAGACAGTAGTTTAGGAATTGTCGGAACTAGAAGCACAAGCATTTCGCTACACTCGCATTAACATCTGCTAACCATGTGTATGTGACAAATAAAATTTGATTTGATTTGATTTAGGTATTTTTTAAAGTAAATAATCAATCAAATTGAAGACGGGATGATCTGTGTTGAATGCAAGAAGACAACAAACTCAAGCATGCTTTCTGGTCTTGCGCCTCTATCAAACAGTACACATGACGTGACACTTTTTCAAGATGGCCGTACTTCTTCATTAAACAAAGGAATAACCTCAACCAATTTCTAAAGACTGGTGACATCCAGTGGAAGCGGTAGAACCTGCAAGCAAGTCCCTTACAAATCTGGATTCCCAATGAAAACTAATTGAATACAGAGTGACCTAAAAAACAAACATCTGAATGGTCCTCGGGGTTTCGCCTGCTTTATAGGTTGTTATACTCACAGACATGACTCAGAGTTTTTTTCCATCCAAATCTACTAATAATATGCATATCTTTTCTTCTGGGGATGAGTAGCAGGCAGTTGAAATTGGGCATGCTTTTCATCCAAAATTCCAAATGCTGCCCCCTATCCTAGAGAAGTATCTACCTCTAGTGCCAAAGGTTGCATGTCCGAATAAGCCTCGGAGTTAATGTCTAACCTTAACAATTCGGAGTCAATCCCTAAACTTAACCCTAACTTTGAAATTTGACATTTGAGAAACATGGATGAACATCTGATGTGAGACTTTGAGATCTTGTTGGGTGTACAGTATATGTATGTTGCTTAAAAAACCATACACAGAAGTCACACAACCTTCAAAGCACTCATCGTAGAGGTGTTAGGTGTGATAATTTTTTCCCTGATTTAGAGGTTTAGTTCAAGGTCTTATTGATCTATTGAACCGAGGAAACCATGTCATCATAGTTGGGAAAAACAATAAGGAAACACTGAGTCATAAATTCGTAACATTTCAACGTACCTTTGATGTCCATATAAATAATGTAACAGTATGCTAATGCTGGATGGCAGATGGATGCAACGTGCGTCTTTGCTTGATGCGCCACAGGCGAACACCTAGGACCAGGATGGATGGTCCCTCACCTAATCATTGTTGGCTAATTTAGCATTATGATTGATACTATTTGAATACCCTCCTGACATAGGGTCAATCTAAAAGGCATAGTAGACCATTCATTATTAGACTTTAAGAGCACTTCTTACATCTTTCTTTCCGACTCCCTTCTTTTGCTCTCTCCATGCCACAGTCAGAGAAGTGTTTACAAAAAACACCTGGTTTAAGTGGAGGCAGTAGATATCAATTGAGCGTCACACACCACGCTGCCATGTGTAGCCTGCTTATGACTTATTGCCTTTATGATGATTACAATCTCAGATCTGAGAACCTTTTTCCTTCCAGACATCTGTATTTTGGGAGCTGTTTTCATCCAAACAGCTGGTTTGTAAAGTAAGTCAGTGCCCTTCGGTCTGTAGCCACCTAGAGCAGTGTGTCATGGATACGTCCAATTCAAATCCCTTAACGTTCAACAGGGTTACCTCACAGGTCAAGAGATCAAAGGTTATGAGAGGTGATTGTAAATTCAGAAAAATAAACAGAAGTTGGACACTTTTCTCTTCATTGGTATGATTACGACTAAGGTTTCTAATGCCCTCATCAATGATAGTTGAACTACTGAGATACACTACATGACTAAAAATATCTGGACACCTGCTCGTCAAACATCTCATTCCAAAATCATGGGCATTAATATGGAGTTGGTCCCTCCTTTGCTGCTATAACAGCTTCCATTCTTCTGGGAATGCTTTCCACTTGATGTTGGAACATTGCTGCTGGGACCTGCTTCCCTTCAGCCACAAGAGCATTAGTGAGGTCAAGCACTGATGTTAGGCAATTAGGCCAGGCTCACAGTCAATGTTCCAATTCATCCCAAAGGTGTTCGATGGGGTTGAGGTCAGGGCTCTATGCAGGCCAGTCAAGATCTTCCACACCGATCTCGACAAACCATTTCTGTATGGACCTCACTTTGCGCACGGGGGGCATTGTCAAGCTGAAACAGGAAAGGGCCTTCCTCAAACTGTTTCCACAAAGTTGGAAGCACAGAATCGTCTAGAATGCCATTGTATGCTGTAGAGCTAAGATTTCCCTTCACTGGAACTAAGGGACGTAGGCTGAACCATGAAACACAGCTCCAGACCATTTTCCCTCCTCCACCAAACTTTACAGTTGGCACTATGCATTTCGTTAGGTTGCGTTCTCCTAGCATCCGCCAAACCCAGATTTGTCAGTCAGTCTGCCAGATGGAAAAGGTGCTTCCACTGCTCCAGATTCCAATGGCTACGAGCTTTACACCACTCTAGTCGACGCTTGGCATTGTGCATGGTAATCTTAAGCTTGTGTGCTCGGCCATGGAAACATATTTCATGAGGCTCCTGACAAACAATTCTTGTGCTGACATTGCTTCCAGAGGCAATTTGGAACTGGGTGGTGAGTATTGCAACCGAGGACTGATGATTGTTGCGCACTACACGCTTAACACTCAGGGGCCCCGTTTTGTGAGCTTGTGTGGCCTACCACTAGGAGTCCTTGTTGCTCCTACATGTTTCCACTTCACAGTAACAGCACTTACAGTTGACTGGGGCAGCTGTAGCAGGCAGACATTTTATGAACTGACTTGTTGCAAAGGTCGTATCTTATGAAGGTTCCACTTTGAAAGTCACTGAGCTCTTCAGTATGGGCCATTCTGCTGCCAATGTTTGTCTATGGAGATTGCATGCCTGTGTGCTCGATTTTATACAACAATAACAAATCAGACATTGAATTGACCTGTGTTGATTGACACCCACCGCACGTAATTTCCTGCCATGAACTTGGATACCTCCAGTGACGAAGTGAGTAATCTCTGCTCTGATATCCAGAAGCACCTTTCGGTCATAAGAGACAGTGGAAGAAACATTATGTACAAAATAATTTACAAACAATGCAAAAAAAACACACAAAATAGCACAATTGTAAAATGGTAACCATCTCCTCCGGGCCATTCTTTTTGTTACATCCGTAAGAGTATTAGATTAAGATTTTAAAATAAATCATGTTCTATTTTCTCTCACTCATGTGAGAGATTTATATTTATTTAATATTTAATGTAATGTTCTCATTTCAAAATTAGAATGATACTAATCATGGCATTACTTTTGAATATGTACTTTTAAATCTCCACCTCCCCTTGCATTTCAATTACATTTTTAGATTATGGATCCACTTCAATGGGAATAATGAAAGATATTTTAGTCACAGAATCAGCAAAACATAAAAATCATCACCTTGGATGGTTTTTCATTCAGATTAAACTGTAAGATCCTCTTCAAAACCTTATTCTAAGTAATCGTCACTTGGAGTTGAAGGAGAGACTTATTGGGGCTGTGGCTTTTCAGTTTGTTTGTGTTCCGGATATGTATGTGATACTAAAGAGCCTCCTAATGTTTAAGTAGCACTTTAGTTTACTGAAATAACAGGGTAGCATCCAGAAAGTAAACGGAACCAACAGGGAAATAATATGACAATGACCAGGCAAGAATGCGGTAATAACCTGTTAATAGTTAGTATGTAGCTGCTAAATACTGATATAATGTTATATGAATTTTCCTGATTGTTATGTGGAAACAATTTTTTGTTAATGATGAGCTGTCAATAATAGAGGCTAAAAGTTTTGTAGTAAGTATTTAAGGGCATTTCACCTCTTCTCATCAGCACCGTCTGTAATTATGTAATGTATTTGGAACTTGAGAAGGAGAAATGTTTGAGAAAATACATCATACTTATTCTGTATGTGGCCAACCTCAAAACGTACCGTTTGGGTTTTTGCTAGTTGAATTGTTGTTGTCTTGTTTCCATCATATTTTGCTGTTGTTTGGTTTTACTTTCCTGCCGTTACCTAGTTATTTCAGCACTGTACTTAACCTTTTCATACGTGAGTTCCAAACATCTATAACGGTCGCCCCAGCGTGAGTTTTTTTATGCACGTGATGTTAGAATGCACTCACCATTCCAAAATGTGATTGTTACGCAACAGGACATTGAATCCGCTCTGCCCTAAAATCAAGGCACACTGCCTTTTTTATTTCTAGGCTATGTCAACTTGTCGATTTCAAATGCTTTTCTAACGAGTTATATTTTCTAAGAACAGTTTGAACTGAGGTATGTTCCACCTTCTCATTAATTACTTCAACAGTTAATTCTTTTTACTTTTACTTTTGCGGACAATTTATTTTTAAGGAATTTCTGACCTGGACAAAATTCCCCAAGCACTTCCCAATTGTTTGTGCAGTTTAAGTCTGCAGATATTTGCGCATCTCCCGTCAGAACAGGATCTGCACACACGTGTTCACATTTTTCGTCTGGTGCCCGCATCGATGTCGTTGTTTTCATTACTAATAATAACTTTGGATATGTGTTACGTCTATCAAAGTAAGTGCAATATAACATTATAATAGTTTCTGTATGTTGTTTCTACTGTAGCTCACTGTGTGGACGGAGCATAATACATTGGTGTAAATTCCTTATAACCGCGGACACACGAGGTAACGTTACTCATTTCATAACCTTTATGGTGTTTTATTCAATCATGCTTATGTAGCTAGCTACATTCTTCTATTAGCTTTGTAAAACAATGCTAATTTCATCAGAGAAGTATTAGCTTGTGCTGTATTTTGAAGCTACCCGACCTTATGAATCCCAAGTGGCACACCATTCTAAGGCACTGCATCCCAGTGCTAGAGGCGTCAATACAGACACCCTGGTTGAATCCAGGCTTTATCCCAACCGGCCGTGATTGGGAGTCCCATAGGGCTGCGCACAATTGGCCTAGCATCGTCCGAGTTTGGCCGGTGTCGGCGTCATTGTAAATCATATTTTTTTCTTAAATTACTTGCCTAGTAAAAACATGACAATGGTTTGTTTTCATTTTGCCTATTTAGCGTAGCTCTGTTCTTCCCTACCCTGCCCCCTTGTGTAGCTCAACAGTCAATGTTTCTTACCATTTTACTCAAATTTGTGATTTTGTCAATGCAATATATAGCAGTGTTTTTTATGTTACTTCTTTGTAATATTGTTTTATTTCTATATCCTGATTGTCACGTTCTGACCTTAGTTCCTTTGTTTTGTCTTTGTATGGTCAGGGCGTGTGTTGGGCTGGGCAGTCTGTTTGTTTTTCTATGTTGGTATTTGTGTTCGGCCGAGTATGGTTCTCAATCAGAGGCAGGTGTCGTCAGTTGTTTCTGATTGAGAATCATACTTAGGTAGCCTTTTTGAACCTGTGTTTTGTGGGTGTTTATTTTCTGTCTTTGTGTTTTCGTGTGAGTGTTTGGGCCACACGGTACTGTTTCGGTTTTGTAAATTCACGTTGTCATTTATTGTTTAGTGTTCTGAGTTTTAATTAAACATCATCATGAACACTTACCGCGCTGCTCTTTGGTTTTCTTCTCTTTCTCCCAACGACACCTGATATTGTAGTCTAATCACTAATAATTCCTCTTTATTCTGTACTTTCAGAAACCACAAACAGTATTTGCCAATATCATAACTGGAACTGGAGCTGGACATCTTTGGAGCTGAAGATTGACTGCTTTTGTATGCTTCTGTATACTCCTGAACAGTTTTACTGGATGAAAACACAGCAAGAAAACACATAGGCCAATATGTAATAGTCGTCTATTTTATTGCAGTATTGGTGGTGGTTGGTTGAACAAACATAAGATCTGTGCTCCAGTATTCTCTTAGGGAGTTCTTCTTCACTATTACCATGAGAAGGACTATAACCAAGAAGGTTTACATTTCACTAATAGTGGTTGTCACCAATTAAACAAGTTTCCCCCTCACTCCTGGATCTCTCTTCTCCTGTAGCTCCAAGGCATATTGATCGGTCTCCTCTACTATGTCTCCCACCAGCTCCCCTGTCAGAAACAACTTGAAGCACTCTGCCTCAGATGGAAATGGCAAGGGGCTTTACACTCCAGACTGGGACTCATAAAAGCAAACAGCAGGGCCAGGAGGGGTGAATTGGCTGGTGGCCTTCCAGCTACGACAGAACACCTTTACTTCATCCACTGTCGGTCTGCCTCCATCACCACCAGCATCTTCGTCAGTGGACAAGGGGTCGGTTTGCCTCCATCACCACCTGGGACTTTGTCAGTGGACAAGGGGTCCTCAGATTAAGGGTTCTCAATGGCTGCAAGGTTGGGGGGCAGCTCCTCACTATCAGATTCTGATTTCTGAATTTCATACTCAGACTCATTGTCAGAATTTTAAAACAACTCCAGAATTTCCACATGTCAGCTTTCTCCTTTTGAAAGACATAGCTAATTCTACAACCTAGCTCACTAGCTACATACATAAACAACAACACTGAATGGCTCAGAGTGGGAGTGAGAGGTTATTTGATTGACTGCCTACACGAGCCACTTGTATCAATAAATCAACATCAGACAATGTTTTGTGTGGAAATAATTTATATATTTATTGTTTTATTCACGTTTTCAATTCCCGGTGACAAATCATGCATTCTGATTATTGCATAGATTATAATGGGCACATATGTGTGTAAAATACTATTTTGAAGGTTGTACTGATTATGATGAGCTAAGCTAATTCCAGCTGTGTGTGGAGCCATTTCTATTAGCGAATTCATTTTGTAGTTCATGTCAGCTGAGAGTTATGCAAATTTAACTGCTTGTGTTACTTCAATTTTTCCTCAGTTAGCGCTAGGACAAATGTAGCCTACATTTTTCCGGTTTGGATGATTATGTTATGCTCTAGATACTTCTGTGAATGTCTGAATATTGCATCCAAAAGTAAACTGCTTACATTCTGGGCAGGACTGTGTTTGTACAAAATGTTTCTGAAAAAACAGTGTGGCCAGCTCAAATGCTGATTGTTGCTTCATATTGAAACTGGACATTCTAAATAAGCGTTCTAAATAAGCATTTTAATCACACTGTTTTGATTGTAAGCTACAGAGACCACTGTAGAATGATCACACCCATGTGATGCTACGTGTGAAAAGGTGAAAGGGTTCTTCAGATTCAATTAGATCTGTTGACCATACTTTAATGGCTAGCTCAGAATGAGCTTTCCAAAAGTTGTTTATATATTAGTCCTTTTGGGAGCCCAGATCATTTATTTATAAATCACATCATTGGATTGTTCAGTAGTTGGGTTTCCCAAGGCACACCATAGGCCAACATAGCTGACTTAAGTTGTAAATATAGAAAAAAATTGTTGTGTATTTTTCAGTGTGTAGCTTTCAAATCTTGGAATGTTCTCAAATTATTAGTCTCCATGCTATCGGCAAGGGTACGAATTTCACATTTGGACCATTGGAGGGATGCAAAAGGCCACCCTCAGATCGCAAGGCGTTATTGTTAAATATATGGGCATATATACGAGTATGGGCATGCCATTTTTTTTCCAGTTACATTGTTTTTCAATTCTGCGCCAAACAGAAATTGTGTGAACATTAAAGCGTAGTTTAAATTGTTTAACCTTTTTGGGAGAGGGGGCAGCATTTTCACTTTTGGATGAATAGGTGGGCCAGAGTGAACTGCCTCCGACTCTGTCCCAGATGCTAATATATGCATATTATTAGTATTGGATAGAAACCACTCTGAAGTTTCTCAAACTGTTTGAATTATGTCTGAGTATAACAGAACTCATATGGCAGGCAGAAACCTGAAAAAAATCCAACCAGGTAGTGGGACATCTGAGGTTTGTAGTTTTTCAAAGCTTGGCCTACAGAATACACATTGAGATATGGATAAAGTTGCACTTCCTACGGCTTCCACTAGATGTCAACCGTCTTTAGAAACTGGCTTGAGGATTCTAGTATAAAGGAGGGGCTCATGAGACCTCTGAGCCAGTGGTCTGGCAGAGAGCCTTGGTCTCATGACGCGCGCTCCCGACAGAGTTACCTCTCGTTCCAGTGCTTTTCTGAAGACAAAGGAATTCTCCGGTTGGAACATTATTGATGTTTTATGTTTCTAAAGGACTGTAACGGAACTTTTTTAGTTTTTGTCTGGATTAAGTGCCTGCGCCTCATGAAGATGGATTACTGGGCTGAACACGCTAACAACAAGTGGCTTTTTGGACATAAATGATGGAACTTTATGGAACAAATCAGTCATTTATTGTTGAACTGGGATTCCTGGGAGTGCCTTCTGATGAAGATCATCAAAGGTAAGTGAACATTTATGGTGTTCTTTCTAACTTTGTTGATTCCAAAATGGGGGATATTCCTCTGGCTGTTTTGGGTTCTGAGCAATGTTCGCAGGTTATGCTCTTTCTGTCAAGTTTTTAAAAAATCTGACACAGCGGTTGCATTAAGGAGAAGTCTATCTTTAACTCTGTGAATAACACTTGTGTCTTTTATCAATGTTTATTCTGACATTGTTATGATCTTTTTGCCTGTCCATGACCATTCTCTTGCCTGCCCCTTGGATGCTAATAAATATCAGAGACTCGAACCATCTGCCTCCCGTGTCTGCATCTGTGCCTCGCCCTATGCCCTTAACTTATTGATGGACCCATCCCGTTAGCCAACCACCGCTGAATTGCAGAGCGCCAAATTCAAATTAAATTACTAAAAATATTTAATTTTCATGAAATCACAAGTGCAATACAGCAAAACACAGCTCAGCTTGTTGTTAATCCACGTGGCGTGTCAGATTTCAATAAAGCTTTTCGGCGAAAGCATACCAAGCGTTTATGTAAGCACATCTCTCTCAGTAGACAAATATTACAAACAGCTAGCAGCCAAGTAGATTGGTCACAAAAGTAAGAAAAGCAATAAATTAATCGCTTACCTTTGATGATCTTCGAATGTTTGCACTCACGAGACTCCCAGTTACACAATAAATGTTCCTTTTGTTCCATAAAGATGATTTTTATATCCAAAATACCTCCATTTGGTTGGCACGTTATGTTCAGAAATCCACAGGCTCGAGCCAGGCTCAATCTGTTGCGCATACAAAATGCTGCTGGCACCCAGACATGCAATGACCCGATGTGATCTTTCTTGCTCACTTTTCAAAATAAAAGCCTGAAACTATGTCTAAAGACTGTTCACACCATGGGGAAGCCATAGGAAAAGGAATCTGGTTGATATCCCTTTAAATGGAGCGAAGGCAGGCTATGGAACATGGAGCTTTCAAAATAGAAGCCACTTCCTGGTTTGATTTTCCTCAGGTTTTCGCCTCCAATATCAGTTCTGTTATACTCAGACAATATTTTTACAGTTTTGGAAACTTTAGAGTGTTTTCTATCCTACTCGGACAATTATATGCATATTCTAGATTCTGAGCCTGAGAAATAGGCAGTTTAATTTGGGTACGTTTTTCATCCAAACATCAAAATACTGCCCCCTATACTCAAGAGGTTTTTAAAGGTGCATGCCGGTTGAATGGACACAGGACACACTGCTGCCGGTTCTGGTCTTTTATTGCTGGATGAGATGCAATAATTGCAGTGAATAAATGCAGTGCAAAGCAATTACATAAAATGGTGGAGCCTCACTATGCTGCACACTCTTCTCCTTAGCAAGCATCAATGTAGAGCCATAATACATTTGTTGGTTAGACAACAAATAAAGTGCTATTATTCAAAAGTAATCATTAGTAATATTTTCCTATTTTCTTCTTACATAGTCTGAATAAAATATTTCTGAATTAGAAAAAAATAATGAATAGAAAAATGTATGTCACACATTCTACATTCCAAATTAATATAAATTTAACAATAGCAAATAGACAAAAATACCAATAGGGTCTTGATGAATATTCCAAATTAGCTCCATAATATTGACAGAAACATGGCACACTGTCACGCCTTGGTCTTAGTATTTTGTGTTTTAGTTTATTAGTTAGTCAGACCAGGGTGTGACATGGGGTTATTATGTATTGTAATTTCATATTGGGGTTTGTAGTAGTTGGGATTGTAGCTGATTAGGGGTGTGTGTGTTTAATAGGTTTGGCTGCCTGAGGAGGTTCTCAATCAGAGTCAGGTGATTCTCGTTGTCTCTGATTGGGAACCGTATTTAGGTAGCCTGGTTTTCGCTTTGCATTTCGTGGGTGATTGTTCCTGTCTCTGTGTTAGTTTCACCAGTCAGGCTGTAATTGGTTTCACGTTCTGTTTGTTGTTTTGTATTTATTTTGTTATTCATGTATAGTTCGTTCGTTTGTCTTCACTAAATAAACATGAGTAACCTACACGCTGCATTTCGGTCCGACTCTCTTTCAACAAAAGAAGAACGCCGTTACAGAATCACCCACCACACTCGGACCGAGCAGCGTGTCAACAGGCAGGTGCAGCCCAAAGAGGAGCCGCGTATTAAGGATTTCTGGACATGGGAGGAAATCCTTGACGGAAGAGGACCCTGAGCTAAACCAGAGGAGTGTTGCCGCCCAAAGGTGCAGCAGGCGAAGAGGCAACAGGAGCTACACGAGAGGCAACAGAAGCAGCTTCAGTGGGAGAGGCTACATCATTTGGAGAATTGGACATGGGAGGAGGAACTGGACGGAAAAGGACCCTGGGCTCAGCCTGGTGAATATCGCCGCCCCAAGGAGGAATTAGAAGCGGCTAAAGTGGAGAGGCGCAGGTATGAGGAGGCAGCACGGCGACGTGGATGGAAGCCCGAAAAGCAGCCCCAAAAATTTCTTGGGGGGGGACTATCAGGGAGTATGGCTGCGTCAGGTAGGAGTCCTGCGCAATCTCCCTGTGCTTACTGGGGGGCTAGAGAGACCGGGCAGGCACCGTGTTATGCAGTGGTGCGCACGGTGTCCCCAGTGCGGGGGCATAGCCCGGTGCGGTATATTTCAGCTCCACGTATCGGCCGGGCAAGATTGAGCGTCGAGCCTAATGCTATGGTGCGTCTCCTTGGGCCGGCTTACATGGCACCAGCCTTGCGCTCGGTGTCTCCGGTTCGCCTACATAGCCCAGTGCGGGCTATTTCTCCTCACAGCACTGGCAGGGCAACCGAGAGTATTCAAACAGGTAAGGTTGGGCAGGCTCGGTGCTCAAGAGCTCCAGTGCGCCTGCACGGTCCGGTCTATCCAGAACCACCTCCACACCCCAGCCCTCCAGTAGCAGCTCCCCGCACTAGGCTTCCTGTGCGTGTCCTCGGCCAAATACCACCAGTGCCAGCACCACGCATCAGGCCTTCAGTGCGCCTCGCCTGTTCAGCGCAGCCAGCGCTTTCTCCCTCTCCTGCACTCTGTCGGAGTCTCCCGTCTGTTCAGCGGTTCTAGAGCCTTCCTCCTCTACAGCACTGCCGGAGCCTCCTGCCTGTATAGAGCAGCCTGAGCTGCCAGTCTACATGGAGCAGCCAGAGCTGTCAGTTTGTATAGAGCAGCCTGAGCTGCCAGTCTACATGGAGCAGCCAGAGCTGTCAGTTTGCATAGAGCAGCCAGAGCTGCCAGTCTGCATGGAGTTGCCAGTCTGCATGGAGTTGCCAGTCTGCATGGAGTTGCCAGTCTGCATGGAGTTGCCAGTCTGCAAGGAGCTGCCAGTCTGCAAGGAGCTGCCAGTCTGCAAGGAGCCGCCAGAGCTGTCAATCTGCATGGAGCAGCCAGAGCCGCCAGTCAGCATGGAGCAGCCAGAGCCGCCAGTCAGTATGGAGCAGCCAGAGCCGCCAGTCAGCATGGAGCAGCCAGATCTGCCAGTCAACCAGACTCTTCCAGATCTGCCAGTCAGCCAGACTCTTCCAGATCTGCCAGACAGCCAGACTCATCCAGATCTGCCAGTCAGCCAGACTCATCCAGATCTGCCAGTCAGCCAGACTCATCCAGATCTGCCAGTCAGCCAGACTCATCCAGATCTGCCAGTCAGCCAGACTCTTCCAGATCTGCCATTCAGCCAGACTCTTCTAGATCTGCCAGTCAGCCAGACTCTTCCAGATCTGCCAGTCAGCCAGACTCTTCCAGATCTGCCAGTCAGCCAGACTCTTCCAGATCTGCCAGTCAGCCAGACTCTTCCAGATCTGCCAGTCAGCCAGACTCTTCCAGATCTGCCAGTCAGCCAGACTCTTCCAGATCTGCCAGTCAGCCAGACTCTTCCAGATCTGCCAGTCAGCCAGACTCTTCCAGATCTGCTAGTCAGCCAGGATCCGCCAGTCGGTCAGGATCTGCCAGTCAGCCAGGATCCGCCAGTCAGCCAGGATCTGCCAGTCAGCCAGGATCCGCCAGCTTTTTCTCAGTGCTGGGCTTCTTCTCAGTCCCGAGCTGCCCCTCAGTCCCGAGCTGCCCCTCAGTCCCGAGCTGCCCCTCAGTCCCGAGCTGCCCCTCAGTCCCGAGCTGCCCCTCAGTCCCGAGCTGCCTCAGTCACGAGCTGCCCCTCAGTCACGAGCTGCTCCTCTGTTATGTAGGGTTCTGGGTGAGGACTATTCGGCCATGGTCGGCGGTGAGGGTGGATTATCCCAGGACGCTAAGGGGAGGAACAATGACATTTATGAAGTGGGGTCCACGTCCGGAGCCGGAACCGCCACCATGGACAGACGCCCACCCGGACCCTCCCTATGGTTTTGAGGTGCGTTCGGGAGTCCGCACCTTAGGGGGGGGGGGGGTTCTGTCACGCCTTGGTCTTAGTATTTTGTGTTTTAGTTTATTAGTTAGTCAGACCAGGGTGTGACATGGGGTTATTATGTATTGTAATTTCATATTGGGGTTTGTAGTAGTTGGGATTGTAGCTGATTAGGGGTGTGTGTGTTTAATAGGTTTGGCTGCCTGAGGCGGTTCTCAATCAGAGTCAGGTGATTCTCGTTGTTTCTGATTGGGAACCGTATTTAGGTAGCCTGGTTTTCGCTTTGCATTTCGTGGGTGATTGTTCCTGTCTCTGTGTTAGTTTCACCAGTCAGGCTGTAATTGGTTTCACGTTCTGTTTGTTGTTTTGTATTTATTTTGTTATTCATGTATAGTTCGTTCGTTTGTCTTCACTAAATAAACATGAGTAACCTACACGCTGCATTTCGGTCCGACTCTCTTTCAACAAAAGAAGAACGCAGTTACACACACATTGTTTAGAATCCATCCTCAAGGTGTTTTTCTAATATCTATTCGATAATATATCCGTTGGGACAATTCGTTTTTCACTAGGACCGATTGGAGTAATGGCTACCTCTGTATTTTACTCGAGAATCTCTCTCGGTGCCGCAATGTGGCCGCCTACGGCTATTCTTCAACAGAAATGCGTAAAACTACGTCACAATGCTGTAGACACCTTGGGGAATACGTAGAAAGCGTAAGCTCGTTGATGGTACATTCACAGCTGAATAGGGAGTCATTGGAATGCAGCGCTTTCAAAACCTGGGGCACTTCCGGATTGGATTTTTCTCAGGCTTTCGCCTGGAACATCAGTTCTGTTATACTCACAGACAATATCTTTACAGTTTTGGAAACGTTAGAGTGTTTTCTATCCAAAGCTGTCAATTATACGCATATTCTAGCATCTTTTCCTGACAAAATATCCTGTTTAAAACAGGAACTTTTTTTTCCAAAAATGAAAATACTGGGCCTTAACACCAAGAGGTTAAATTATTTGCATTCCGTGTATCACGCCAGCCTTCGCTTTGGCTCCCCCTCCTGTCCAGCTTAGGCGTTCGGCGTCACCAGCCTTTTAGCTGCTGCTGAATATACTGCTGGCAAACGCACACTCATCAACTCCGGTCTTGTCTCGTCATCATTACACACACCTGGTTCCACCTGGTTCCAATCCCCACCCTATCACTGTATATATACTCCCTCTGTCTCCCTTTGTCTTTGTCGGTCATTGAAAATGCTACTTGTATTCCTGAGAGGAATCTCTCCTACTATTTCCCGAGCACTTTATATTTTGCACTTTGAATTCTCCCTGTGCCTTTTTGTTTATGAAGATATATTTTGAGCACAACAGCATTTGGGTTTAGCTCCACTTGTATCTATGCTGCTTAAATAAACTCAGTAGTTCTAAACCTGCGACTGCCTCCTGCCTACTCCTCTCTACACCAGTGACAGCAAGTTGCAACACTGGATGTGGCTTCGATTTGAACATAGTTTGAAGCAATGAAATGCACTATTGAATGAATGGCCAAATATGCTAGAATTGGTTTCGTCATCATGGACAATTTCACCCTTAAAACTTTCTACGAAAGTTTCAAGTACACTCTTAATAAGTATAGACAGTACTGCTGAGAAGAGGTGAAATGGCCTTAAATACTTATTAAATAACTTCAGATTATTAGCTTCTATTATTGATAGTTCTTCAGTAATGAATACCTGTTTCTACAACAAGCAGGAAAATTGATATCACTTTGTCAGTATTTAGCAGCTACATACTAACTATTAACAGGTTATTACCACATTCATACCTGGTCTTTGCCAACTTATTTCCTTGTTGTTTCCTTTTACTTTCCGGACGTTACTCTGTTATTTCAGCAATGTTAACTAAAGTGCTACCAAGGACAGTGGGCATGATAAGGTAGCCAATGCTTGATTACATTATTGTGGCTATTAAATGTTTGGAAACATTATTTCAAGTTAGAGAATCAACTCAATTTCTTGATTTACTGGGAATCTATATAATTGCTTGTAACCCAATTGAAGAAATGTGGATAGATAATTCCAAATTAAAAACTTGTAACAAGAGGAAATAAATGTGTATTTACATGAAATATTAGTTTGTATTTTCTATTTATTAGGTTTAACCAAAGTGGAAAAGAAACTTGAGCGTTGAAAGAAATAGGTTGCAACTTGGAATATAGGTTTAAAAATAATCAAATAAAATAGTTTCCATTTAATCATATATTTAGTTTCAACAAAAGTCATATTTTTCAATTGAGATAAAATCCTAACTAATTTATTTGTAACCAGTAAAAGTATATTTCTTAGGTTGATCCTTTACAGTGTACATTGTTATTTGTGATGCGAGGCTCTCATAAGAATGAAGTTAGGGGTGTGGAGTAGTGTGTGTTGTTCAACTGGAAACCAGTTGCCATGGCTAAATGATCTCCCCTAGGTGCCGCCTCATCCACTTTCAATAAATCCACCACAACGCGAGGTCGCCTCCATCCATCCATCCCTCTCCTCCCCCTCTCTTTATTTCTCTCATTCCGTCCCCTGCATTTGCATCCTATGCCCTTTCCACTGTTCATTAACACTTGATGAATGTGGGCGAGTAAAAAGGGTTTGTTAAAGTCGTTTAGTGTGTGACTCATTAATGTTTTCTCCATTTGCCCGCTCCTCCCTCTCTGCTCCCTGGCTGGCTGGATGTGACAGGCTCATCTGTCAGACACCCATTCTTTATTATCCCCCACCTCTGTGACGATGTGGAGATGTGAGTGTGACCGGGGTTAGAGTGAGACTCCTGCACTGGGATACATTTTAATACAGAGATAGGCCTCTCTTTTCCCAATGGTCCTTCGTTGTTCTGTGTAGTTATGTTAATTTATACAATGGGTGGGTCTAATCCTGGATGCTGATTGGTTAAAACCGCATTCCAGCCAGTGTCTATTTCACTAGTTACCATCGGCTAAAACTAGGCAGTTGAAATGGCTATTTACTCTGTTCCATCTCACTGCACAATCCACTGTCTCACCAGCGGAGCCAGAGATTTATCATCTTGATCTCCACTATAAAATCATCTATACATTATCTCCCATTTCTTTTAGCATTTGGTTTTCAACAGCGGAGATTTGTATAATTCTTGCTGTTTCTACAAATAAATATTGAATTTCGATATTGAAATTCAATCTCCAGTTGTCCTATAGTAATGAACGTGTCGGGAGTCAGGATGAGACAGACAGGCATACAGCTTTTCTCAGCCAGTCGAAATCATGAATCAGCTGGCATAATTTGTATGGATATATACAAAGAAATGTCAATAGAAAACAGGTAAAATGAAACGAATGC
This sequence comes from Oncorhynchus masou masou, assembly GCF_036934945.1. Classification (NCBI taxonomy): domain Eukaryota; kingdom Metazoa; phylum Chordata; class Actinopteri; order Salmoniformes; family Salmonidae; genus Oncorhynchus; species Oncorhynchus masou. Next base: position 31,515,699 of record NC_088226.1, on the reverse strand, counting down.
CGCTAATTTGCAGTATTTCCATCTACAGTTTGAAGTGATTGTGTTGGCTAGCTCCTCTGAACAACAGTGTTCTGACGAGAGAGCACATTTTTCTATGCCAGGTGAAATCGTGCATCATTAGCTCATTGTTAGGGATGTATCCAAATAAATGTAACTAGAAAACAGCTTGAACAAACACAAATGCAGCTACTCTGCTGTTATTCTGGCTGCACTGTTTGACGTGACTAAGTTAGCCATAGCTGACGAGCTAGAAATCAAGGGATAAGAACATTGCCAGCCAGTATGGCAAATGAACGTTTAGAACGAATGACTGGTTCACATCCATAGATACAATGACTGGGACGCGTCTCTGGCTACTGAACCAATAGAAAGAACGACCAGCCGGCTTGGTTAGCAATCTTAGATTTGTGTCTGGACTAAATCTTGTGGAAGGGTGAAATAGTATGAATAAATTCAGCACAATAATGTTTTATGAAAACATGTCAATCGTTAATTGAATAGGTTGGTAACCCGTTATATAAAAGTGATAATGTCCTCGAAGCTGGTGTTTGGTGGATATATTGGCACGGTTTGCCGGGCCTCGACGTCATCTCGGGCCTAACACCCGTGCCAATACATCCTCCAAACACTGGCTTCTCGGGTATTATCACCTAAATATCTGAGACAAGTTTATTTTAGTGAATTTTGTCTATGACCTTATACACCTTAGGTGGTGGTTCAATATTTGGTGCTGGTTGGGGAACAGTAGTTTATTGATCTCAATTCGGATTGATTGATTTATCTCCACCGGCATCCTCAATACACAATGTAGAGAGAAGGGACAAGGGTGAATAGCAACAATAATGTCTTATTGACAACAATGAAGACAACCAGGTCTCTCTTGTCAATACAATGAGCAAGATTGCCAAATCAGACTGTACAAAAACATAAAATTAATTCACAATGGCGGTATTTAGTGTAATTTGCATTGCAAACAATTGACACATTGAAAGCAGAGTCGGTTTCTCATCCAGTATTAAATCACAGTCATATGACCAGCAGGCTCAGACAATATCCATGGCTATAGAAGATAAACACTTCAAGACCCTATGGTCAGGTGGCTTTTCATAAAGACACCATGGTAAGTAAAGAAATCAAAGTTTCTGGTCAGTGACTTGAGAGGGAGACAGAACCAGAAGGGGACAGGTGGGGTCGGGCCAGGCACGTCAAGGTGACAGGCCAGGGTATCCTCAGTCACGGTCTGAGGAGACAGCCTCAGACATGGGAGGAACAGAGAAAGGGGAAAGAGGGGGGGGGGTTGTGAGAGCATGCCTAAAACCACCGTAAAAAAAACAAGCACTGGTCGAGAATAATAAAGTGTTTCTGTGGACAGTAGATCATCTGGCTATACAATGATGCCATCATGGGCACACACCCACAACAACACACCTGGGTGTTTGACCTGGTTGTTATGTTGTATTTATGTTACTTTTTCTGTGTTTGGGTTAACCATTGTAGCCAGCATTACAAATAAATAGATGTGTAGAAAGATAATCAGCCTGTGTCTGAATCCTTTCCCCTTAATGTAATTTTCATGTCTGTCAGGCCAATGTTTTCAAAGAAACACAACTTATTTCAATCACTAGTCGAGTAAAATCAGTAGTGTTGTTCTGGTCACAAAATAATAGAAAGTATTCAGGTAAAACATGCCACACTTAATAACGCAGACAAAACTGATACTCAGCCAGGCCAATAATCTTTTCAAAGAAATACAATATATTTCAAGAACTGGTCACTTGGTAAATAATGCCCCGCTAAGGCACATTGTTCTATTTAGAAGTGGGACTCGTTGTGTTCCTGGCTGCTACTCAATATTGTCACGACTTCTACCGAAGGTGGCTCCTCTTCCTGTTTGGGCGGTGCTCGGTGGTCATCGTCACCGGTCTACTAGCTGCCAACGATCCCTTTTCTGTTGGTTTTGTCTTATTAGTTACACCTGTTTCTTGTTTACATTTAGTTGGGCTATTTAAGCTGATCGGCCCACTTGTTCTTTGTGCGGGCTTATTTTTTCCCCACTGTGTTTGTGTGTGGTAGTGTGTTTTGTTTTGGGGTTTTCCCTCTGGACTTAATAGATCCTGGATGTGGGTATCGTGTTTGATGCACCCGTGAGTTCTGGCACGCACGATTTTCCCTGTGCCTAAATTAAGCTACTCAGTACTTTCTGCCTCCTACGCCTGACTCCGCACCCACTATGCTTAAGTGCGTCACAGATATCTTAATTATTAGGTCAAGTTCACTGCATTAAACATGTCTCAATAATATTTGCATAACTAGACAGAACAACCACGGACCATTAGAAAATGGTTAATTGCTATCCTGGATCCTTGAAATTGAACTTTAAAATAGGTAAGGTGAGGGTTAGGTTATGATGAGGGTTAAGGTTAGGTTGGGTATATACAGTACTCTAGATCTTATTTACGAATTCCTCATTGTCTAAGTCCTCCCTGGGAGATACATCCAGTACCCTAAACAGGGGGGACAACAATCAAAAGGAAGAAAAACAAGTAAACGCGTAGTAGTAGTCCATATGGGACTGGTCATCTCTCCTTACCAGTAGCAAAACATAAATACAAAATTAAACAAAGATTATAGGGGGATAGCTATAACCTTATATTGCCATATTTAGCCCAAATGGATTCAATGCGCTGTAGCCACACAAGAAAATAGTCCCATTATGCATGACCCCTCCATATATTGTCCATTGTTCATTAATTGGCTTGGTGCGATCACTATGTAAATATCCTGGACCATAGGCAGTATAATTACGAATTCAATGCTTGGCAATAAAAGTAATATTGTTCCTAGTACGCAAACACGAAGGGTGTCTTCATTGTCTTATGCTGAGGGCAGCATCATAGCCATAAGCTAGGCTGCGTGAATTGTGCCTGGATAGCGTACCTGAAAAATAAGCCAGTCATGGGGTTCCATCTATCGGCTTGTTTCCTTGTGTGTTTGTTTGGTCCTTCTCGAAGAAGTCTTGAGCTTCCTTTGCAGTGGAAAATGTGTGCATTGTGTTCTGGAAGGTCCCTGCCACTGAAAAACATCCCCACAGCATGATTCTGCCACCACCATGCTTCACTGTAGGGTGCCAGGTTTCCTCCAGACGTGACGCTTGGCATTCAGGCAAAAGATTTCAATCTTGGTTTCATCAGACCAGAGAATCTTGTTTCTCATGGTCTGAGTCTGTAGGTGCCTTTTGGCGAACTCCAAATGGTCTATTCTGTGCTTTTAAATTTAACTAGTCAAGTCAATTAAGAACACATTCTTATTTACAATGACCCCGGGCAAACACAAACCTGGACGACGCTGGGCCAATTGTGCACCGCCCTATGGGACTCCCAATCACGGCCGGTTGTGATACAGCATGGAACCGAATCACGGTCTGTAGTGAAGCCTCTAGCACTGAGATGCAGTGCGCTAGACCGCTACGCCCAGTCTTATGACCAAGTCCCACAAAGACAAGTTTGTATCAGGTTAGAAAAAACACAAGCATATAACAATAGACTATTCTTTAAGCAGTAAAACACAGGATAGCATGACTAATTATGTAATTTTCCATGACAACTGTCAACTGTGGGACCTTACATAGACAGGTGTATGCCTTTCCAAATCATGTCCAATCAATTGAATTTACCACAGGTGGACCACAATCAAGTTGAAGAAACATGATGCATCTGAGCTCAATTTCAAGTCTCATAGCAAAGGGTCTGAATACCTATGTAAATAAGGTATTTCCATTTTAATAATAAAACATTTTTGCAAACATTTTCCAAAAACCTTGTTTTCGCTTTGTTACTAAAATAGATTGCAAAATAGTTGGGAAGAGATTTTCGATGTACTAATTTCATATCACATGGGTTATGAACTGATACACAAAACGACACCAGGTTCAAAACTGAGTTTTTCAATTTAAATGATTATACAAAATCCTTGCAAACAATACAATGTTATATATAGCGGATACAACTATCCCAGGTCTGCAAATTTTGCTGTGAAGAGGCAATCATTAGATCATTTGTTTTGGTACTGTCCATATGTATTGTATTTATGGTCATAGGTACAGGAATGTATGCAGAATTGACACATTTACCTGGAGTTAACTCTGCAAATAGCACTGCTGGGTGATCTGAAAAGTCAGTCTATTGATCAATAATATAATAATACTCTCAGCAAAAATGATTATTTTATTTACAATATGTAGAAACTATGAGAATAGAATGGTTCCGAACTTTTTTGAAACATCACAGCACAATTGAAAAAAAACAAAACTAGATGGTCTTCAGAGACAGATGGGTTGAGGGTATTTGAAGGTTGGGACTAAAAACAAACAAAAGGTAACTAAAATATACTGTGTCAGTAAAATGGATATGGTGTGTATATAAGATGGAAGTAGAAGCCTAAGTGTTGTTGCCCATTAGTTTACTCAAATTGAGGTAGGGGTGGTAAAATATTTTTTATTTGAACCTTTATTTAATTTGGAAAGTCAGTTAAGAACACATTTTTATTTACAATGACAGACTTAGAGCAGTGGATTAACTGACTTGTTCAGGGACAGAACAGATTTTTTCCCTTTCACTGATATTTCAGGCGAAACCCCGAGGACAAACCACCCTCCCCCCATAAAATGTGGCCTACCACTATTTTCTATGGCTGTCACTTTTATTATAAGGCGAAGTCCTTCCAGATTGCAGTTCCTAGGGCTTCCACTAGATGTCAACAGTCTTTAGAAAGAGTTTCAGGTTGTTTTTTGGAAAAATGAGCCAGATATTGGAGTTTAGGTGGTTCCCATTTTGGCTGTAGTGTTTCCAAGCGCGTGAATGAGAGCGTGTTATTTTGTATTTTTCTCCGGTAAAGACAATAACGATTCTCCGTCTTAAATGTATGTATTAGGATACCTAAAGTTTGATTGTAAACATTGTTTGACTTGTTTGGGATTAATTTTGTATGTATTTTGATGGAGGGAAACTGGGTGGATTATTGACTGAAGTGTACCAGCTAAACTGAGTTTTTATTGATATAAAGGACATTATTGAACAAAATGGCCTTTTGTGATGTAACTGGGACCTTTTGGAGTGCCAACAGAAGAAGATCATCAAAGGTAAGGCATTTATTATATTGCTATGTCTGACTTTCGTGTCGCACCTGCCTGGTTGAAATGTGTTTTTCATGGTTTTGTATGCAGGGTGCTGCTTTCGCCGTTAAGCCTTTTTGAAATCTGACACAGCGGCTGGATTACCAAGAAGTTAAGCTTTATTTTTATGTATTACACTTGTGATTTTATGAAAGTTAAATATGTATAATTCTGTAGTTTGAATTTTGTGCTCTGCAATTTCACCGGATGTTGGCCAGGTGGGACACTACCTACTAATCAATTAGTATATCTGAGTTTAACCATAATATTTGTTGTAATATTTGCTTGGACTTTGCTGAAGAATTCAACTGAAATTGCAACCAACTTTCTATGGCTTGTTTTATAAACAGCGATATTTTGAGTGAGGTTGTAATCTGAATAAAGGTTAAAAAAAGGACATTCTTAAACACCAGGGGAGCCATTCTTTACTCATCTGCTAGAGAACAAGTTTAGATTAACAATTTAAAGTATAGCTTTTGTATGACTGATATTTTTTGTGCCCAAATTTATATTCATTATATAAATAGGCCAGTTTAATTTTGTTTGGTTTGCCATTCCAAATAAAATTCTAGATTTTTGGTCATATGATTTAAAAAACAAGTCGAAGGCAGGGCCAAAAGCAAATAGGTGTTACGCCCTGACCTTAGAGCTTTTTAGGTCTCTATTATTTTGGCGTCAGGGTGTGATTTGGGTGGGTATTCTATGTTCTTTTTTCTATGTTTTTGTATTTCTTTGTTTTGGCCAGGTATGGTTCTCAAACAGGAACAGCTGTCTATCGTTGTCTCTGATTGGGAACCATACTTAGGTAGCTTTTTCCACATGGTTTTTGTGGGTAGTTAATTTTGGTTTAGTGTTTTGCACCTTACAGAACTGTTTCGGTTTGTCCCTTTGTTATATTGTTCAGTTTCAATAAAAAGCATGAACACTTACCACGCTGCGCTTTGGTTCGATTCCTCTTCCTTAGACGACGAATACCGTTATAATAGGTGTCAAAAGTGTAACAAGGAGGAGGCAGTCACAGGTTTAGAACTACTGAATTTATGAAAGCACCATATATAAAAAAGGGACAAAACCCAAAGTGCTTTAAAATAAAGTACTCAGGAAAATGTACGAGATATTCATCTCTGGAAAACAAGCTACAATGACAGACAAATGACAGAGGGAGTATACACTACCGTTCAAAAGTTTGGTGTCACTAAGAAATGTCCTTGTTTTTATAAGAAAAGCCATTTTTTGTCCATTAAAATAACATCAAATTGATCAGAAATACAGTGTAGACATTGAAAATGACTATTGTAGCTGGAAAAAGCTGATATCTACATAGGCGTACAGAGGCCCATTATCAGCAACCATCACTCCTGTGTTCCAATGGCATTTTGTGTTAGCTAATAATATGTTTATCATTTTAAAAGGCTAATTGATCATTAGAAAACCAATTTTGCAATTATGCTAGCACAGCTGAAAACTGTAGTTCTTATTGAAGAAGCAATAAATCTGGCCTTCTTTAGACCAGTTGAGTATCTGGTGCATTAACATTTGTGGGTTCGATTACAGGCTCAAAATGGACAGAAACAAATAACTTTCTTCTGAAACTCGTCAGTCTATTCTTGTTCTGAGAAATGAAGGCTATTCCATGTGAGAAATTGCCAAGAAACTGTAGATCTCGTACAATGCTGTGTACAACTCCCTTCACAGAACAGCGCAAACTGGCTATAACCAGAACAGTAAGAGGAGTGGGAGGCCCCAGTGCACAACTGAGCAAGAGGTGTCGTGGCAATTTCCTGTATTACCAAATGAGGAGAGTTACAAACCACACACCAGTCAGAGTTATACTTAACCTTCCTCCCACTCTCAGAATGTCATTGTCAACAAATGGATCAAGCTTACAGATTGAGCCGCTTCTCTTGGCACATTGTTTTCCTTTCACAACTAGTGCAATTTCTTGTTTAATTAAAGTGCTGTCGTTGCTCAAATCGAATGATGACCTTTTCTGCTTTATCTAGGTCATCCACAGACAGACTTTCTTTTCCAAACGTCAGTTTGAACTTGTCAATTTGTTCCTTCAGTGAGTTTGTCAGACTCTGATCTGATCTTGGATCCGTTTGTGAGAGAATTTTCCTTTTCTGGCTTAACTGTAGAAGAAGTCTCTTCAGTTTCAGCATCCAGGCAACTGCTTTCTTCAAGCTGTTCCATGTTGAATAGTACTCAATCAGTTTGCTAGTTGGACTCTTCTCTTCCACACTTGTACTGTTTACGATTACGTCTTTTCTCACCTCTGGATCATCCGGAGGGATGGAGCCAAGCTCCTCGGGGACTTTCGGCCATTGAGTTTCTGGCTTCTCCAGGAATTCGGGTCCTTTGAACTCTTTGAGTTCAGGAAAATTTCAACATGTAATCCTCTTGGGGCATCATCGGCTGGGTTGTGTTTGGAGTTCAAATACCTCCACTGTTTTGCTTTCAATAGGTCACGGATCATAGCAACCCTATTAGCCACAAAGGTATAGAATCTTTTGGTATCGTTGCGGATGTATTTTAGCACAGACTGTCTGTCTGTCCAGAAAGTTGACTCCTCAAGTTCAATCTGGAGCTCCAACCTTAACATCCTGTCCACTCACACTGCCAATGTTGCTGCAGCAAGATCCAGTTTGGGGATTGTCATCTGCTTGAGTGGAGTCACCCTTGATTTCCCTAGTATGAATGCAGTGTGGACCTTTTCCATACTGCAGCTTGCCGTGCCATAACCTTGTTCACTTGCATCACCGAAGTGATGCAGCTGTGCGGTCTTGACTTGACCAAAGTTCTCAGGCATCATACACCTGTCTATCTGGAATCTGGAGAGCTGGTCCAGCTCTGAGAGCCATCTCTTCCATGAAATAGAGTGTTCTTCAGGGATGACTTCGTCCCATCCACACTTTAGCTTGCAGAGCACTTGAAGAATTTGCTTTGCCTTTAATACAAATGGGGCGAGGAAACCTAATGGATCATAAATAGAGCTGACAGTTGAGAGAATACCTCTTCTTGTAAGGGGTCTGTTCTTGACAGTGACTCGGAAGGTAAACGCATCACTTTCAATGTTCCATCGGATTCCAAGTGCTCTTTCAACAGGCATCTTTTCTCTGTCCAGGTCCAGTTCTTTTATCTGCTTGGCTTTGTGTTCATCAGGGATAGAAACCAGCACAGTGTGGCTGTTGCTGACCCACTTGGTCAATTTGAACCCACCCTGAGAGCACACAACCCTGAGTTTTTTTGTGAGAGCTATGGCTTGTTCTTCTGTGGCCAATGACTTGAGGCAGTCAACATAGAAGTTGGACTTGACTGTTTGAATCACCTCTTCATCGTACCTCTCACAGTTGTATTTCACAGTGCAAAGTTTGCACAACTTTGAGAGGATATAGCACCAAAAAGATGAACCGTCATTCTGAACTCCTCCAATCTTTTGTTAGTATCACCGTGCGGCCACCATAGGAATCGCATGAAGTCTAAGTAATCTTCATGGACACGTACTTGATGGAACATTCCTCCGATGTCTGCCATCATGGCAATGTGCTCTTGCTGAAATCTTAGCAAGACTCCTATACGTTTGTTTGCCAGGTCAGGGTCTAGAAGGAGTTCACTGTTAAGAGATGTACCTTTATAGGATGATGAACAATCAAACACCACTCGTATCGTTCCTTTGCGCTTATGGTGAACGCCATGGTGTGGTATGTACCATACCTTGCCTTTCTCTCTGAGGAGCTGTTCTTGTGGTACCTTCTCAGCGTAACCTTTTGTTATCATCTCTTCCGTGAAGCATGTGTACTCTGCAGCGTAACCTTTGTCCTTCTTGAACTTCCTGATAATATTTAGAGCCCGCTGCTTTGCCATGTCACGATTGTTTGGCTGGACTACATCTTTGTTGCGAAAGGGCAATGGTAAGTAGTAGTGATGGTCTTTGAGGATTATGGAGCTTGATACGATCTCCATAAACCTACGATCCTCAGCTGACATCTCACTTTTCATACTCTATCAGGGAAGTCATGGTTGTACTGATTTACAAGAAGAGCCCCAGGTCGGCCATTGAAATACAATTGGCCATCACCGTAGGATGCCCAGATTCTTCTGCCATGGTACAACTGTTAAGAGGACTGTTCATCACCAATCCAAAGAGGGTTTTCACTGCATACGGTCCGATGCCTTGACTATTTATGATTTGCCAGGGTTCCATTGCCTTTGGAGCATTTTCGCCAATCAGGAGTTCGACACTGGCTTCAATTTCCTTCAACTGAACCTCTTTCAAGTATGGCAACCTTTTGAGATCTTTCTGAGTGGGAATATTCTCCCTTGTCACTGGGATCTTATTTTGGGTGTAGACCTTTGGTAATGCAAGAAATGTGTCACCTTCCACATTGCCAATCTCTAATCCGGATATCTCAAAGCTCTTGGTAGGACTCTCCTGCCCCATTGTCCGTAGCCGAATTTCAGTCTCACTGCCTTTAGCTTGCAACTGCCTCATGAGTCTCTCTGCACAAAATGTTGCTGAGCTACCAGAATCTAGAAATGCATAGGTTAAAGCAGACTTGCTTCCATTTGCCATCTTTACTTGAACTAGCACAATTGTAAGTGCACAATCTGTACCGGCCCCGGCATCTTCACCAGCTTCCAGTGAAACAAGAGCACTGCTGACAGTCTCCTCCCGCTTTACTGCTACACCCCTCGTATCTGCCTTCAGAGATTTAAATCTCTCTCTTCCTTCAATGTGCAGGATAGTGGGGTGCTTTGACAGCTCTGACAGGTCATTCTTTTTTTACATTCTTTTCTTAAGTGTCCTCTCATCAAACAGCCAAAACAAAGGCCTTTTGATCTCAGAAACTCAACCTTGGCTTCGTGTGGCTGGGCCTTCACCTGTTGGCAGGCGACCAAGAAATGCTCACCAGCGCAAAATACACATGAGATACTGGGAGCATCAGAAGGGGAGGTACCTGGTTTCTTGAGTTTGAATGTTTGTTCTTTTAGAGTTTTTTCAGGGTCACAATCTGCCACTACAGCTACTGCAGTGGCAAAGCTGCTTCCCCTACTCTTGGACTTGAAAAGTCAGCTTCTGTTTTGGTTTTTAAAAACCTTTTGTTGGTCAAGGGATCTTGAATATCTCCATACAACGGATCCTGCAGTATTTTGGCCTGGTTTTCCATGAGCGTCACCAGGTCACTGAACTGGGCCCTCAGGTGGCTTCTCTCTAAAATATCACATGCCATAGACCTCAATTTCTCCCTTGGTTTGTAGGGACGTTTTGACATGATCAACTTTATGATGGAGGGAAGATTAAGCTCTTCCATGTTCTGTAGGTCTTGCATAGCGTTACTGCAACCTCTTAGATTGAGTGCATAGCCACCCAGTCCCTTTCCATCATCCGGTTTGATGTTTGTCCAGTTCCAAGCTTTTTCCATGTAAGCAGTGGTGACTTTGATTTCATTGCCAAAGTGTTCCTTTAACAACCTCTTAGCCTCTGCATAGCCTCTTCTGGCTTCCATATGCAGACAACTATGGACCAGATCCTTGGGCTGACGAGAGGTGTACTGTTCCAGGTAATAGAGCCTATCCTGGTGACTGCTTGTCTTATCTTCTATACCATGCTCAAATGCACGCATGAATGGCCTAAGGTTTAGAGGATCACCGTCAAACATAGGTATCTCCCGAACAGGGAGTGTGGCGTGTTTGTGTTGTAGTACAAGGAGGTCAGCAATTTCATTCTGCCTTTGCATGACAGTAGAGAGGTTATCATGGCTGGTATTATGGCTGATACCAGCAGTGTGGATTCTGTGTTGATTGCTAGACCTTGATGTTGGCTGCTGAAGGCTGTGGTTTATGACTGTTTTCTGAATAGGTTTTGATGGCTTTGTGGTCGGTTGTTGTAAAACTCTTTGTAGTGGGGTCTTTGGAACTGCACCTAATGCAGCAAACTCAACAGTGATTATTCAAAATAAGAGTTCATTCCATCTTCTTGGCTTAGAAAATGGGCTGCCACGTCATGGGATTGAGAAGTTGACTCAACACTCTCCAGGACCTTCAGTTTGGCATTAAATGCTGCTATGTCCATTTCCAGTGCCATTTTTTCCATCCTAACATTCAGTTGAGCTTTCTGCTGTTTCAGTTGAGCTTTCTCCAGTTCCAACGCATGCTTGTCCTGTAATGATGATAGTTAGTAGAGCTGCCCGTTCTGCCTCAGCTTTTAGGCGTGCAGAGGACACTGAGGAAGCAGTCTTAGAATACTTTGTTTTACTTGATGTTTTTGACACATTGGAAATGCTGTCGTGTGGTTCAATGAGCGTTTGTGGCTCAATTTAATTTTTTTTCTCCACCTCTTCCAGGAAATATTCATAAGTTCTCATTCTTGGTTGATAATAGTTCATGCTCTCGTGTTCCTCCTCTGTGACCAGCTCTAGCACAGATTCATGAACATTCTTAAGGTTGGGAAACACTGAGATCCTACGCACAATGTAGCCTAATCTTATGTCTAATATTTGGCCTAACATGGAAATGCAATGCATCAACGCAACGAATGCAACTTAAGGATCTAAAGATACTGCGTGTTTAAACTTCATTAATGTTACGACGTTGTATTTTTAGTTGTCACTCTAAAATTTCCCCTGATGTTGATCCCTGTACGGGGATCGCAGCCATAAGAGGTTTTAATATCCTAGCTATAGCTGCCTCCCTCTCTCACTGTCCACCATAACCACTTATATATCCTAGCTATAGCTGCCTCCCTCTCTCACTGTCCACCATAACCACTTATATATCCTAGCTATAGCTGCCTCCCTCTCTCACTGTCCACCATAACCACTTATATATCCTAGCTATAGCAGTCTCCCTCTCTCACTGTCCACCATAACCACTTATATATCCTAGCTATAGCTGCCTCCCTCTCTTCCTGTCCACCATAACCACTTATATATCCTAGCTATAGCTGCCTCCCTCTCTCACTGTCCACCTTAAACCTCTTAATTGTTTTCACAGCGCTGTGTTTTGAATTCCATTCCCAAGTTTATCAAACATTCCAATTAAAAGCACATTTGCGCTTCCATAATCAAACAATCGCATTGAATGGGACAGCTCATTCATTCGCAGAGGTTACTCACGGCTGGAGAAATCTAGGAGCTCAATTCCTTCCAAGTGAGCTGTCCTGTGTCCAAACTGGAGATTTCCTTCCGATAGTAATCCTTCACAGAGTTTTTTGACTTGATTGTAGTTGCTTCCTTTCCTCTTTACCATAGCCACTGCCCAAGCCTGAAGTGGGGTTGTTTGGTACGCATACAGTCCATACTCAAGGTTTCCAAATGACCAAGCATTCAATGAGATCCAGGGATATGGTGCAACAAAAATGGTTATTCTTCTTATATCTAACAAAGAAGTGATTCTCCAAACAACTTAAAACATAGATGACTTGATATGGAAAAATATAATATGACATGTCTGTATGGTCAAAAAACTATACCGCTCCCGCCTCTAGCAAGGACTCCCTCGCCCCCAAAGGTCCAACTTCCTGCCTTTATTGAAACACACTTACCACAATACAATGAATGGGCAAGAGGGGGGGGGGGGGACAAAAAATGAGTTACACTAACAAATATATCTCAATCAGGTAATTATAAATCATAAAGGTACGTACCTAATATTTCATAATATACATTAATATTTAATATATTTACACAAATGTACATGGAGCTCGGTATGTTCAGTCTTTTATACAAATATGTCAAAATCGGCTCTAACAGCAGGGGTTGCGTACAGAGCCCGCTCCCCTCCGGTGTCCCGCTGAGCGTCTGTACGTTCCATCTGCTGTCCATGACCAGCTGATCTATTGGGCCCACACGTCACCCTCCTCTGGTCATGCATGTATCGGTCGGACGGTGCGCTGTCTGAGCGGGAAGTACTGGTGTAGGACGTGAGGGTTCATGTTTCCTCCTGTTCGGTGTGTGCCCAGTGTAAGGCTCCTAGGCACCTGCCCACTCCTCCACTAACCTCTCTCCCTTTCAGTGTGTGTTGCGGTATCAGCCAGGTTCTGGCTTCTTGGCATCAGAGTCAGACCGAAGCTCCTGCAGTGGATGACTGGTTCCGGCATGCAGAGGAGACATGGGACCATGTCCACCTTCAGCGCGCCGGGATGGGCCAGAAAGTTGGAGTAGACCGTCACCGCAGTGAGGCCCCGGTGTTCGCACCGGGGGACCGGGTCTGGCTCTCGAACCGGAACCTGCCCCTCCGCCTGCCCTGTCGAAAGCTGGGTCCGCGGTTTGTCGGGCCATTTAAAATCTTGAGGAGAGTGAACGAGGTGTGCTATAGGTTACAGCTTCCCCCCGATTATCGCATTAACCCCTCGTTCCATATGTCTCTCCTCAGGCCGGTGGTGGCTGGCCCGCTCCAGGAAGCTGAGGTGCCGGGAGGTTCCTCCGCCCCGTCTGGACATCGAGGGGGCTCCGGCGTACTCCGTTCGATCCATCCTGGATTCGAGACGTCAGGCGAGGTGCCTTCAGTACCTCGTGGACTGGGAGGGGTACGGTCCAGAGGAGAGATGCTGGGTTCCGGTGGAGGACATGTTAGATCCTTCCCTGCTGCGAGAGTTCCACCGTCTCTATCCGGATCGCCCTGCGCCTCGTCCTCCGGGTTGTCCCCGAGGCCGGTGTCGATGCGCGGCTCAGGCAGGGGGGGGGGGGGGTACTGTCACAACTTCTGCCGAAGTCGATGCCACTCCTTGTTCGGCGGTCAACGTCGCCGGTTTTCTAGCCATCACCGATCCATTTTTAATTTTTAATTGGTCTTGTCTTGTTTTCCCACACACCTGGTTCTAATTTCCCTGTGTTGTGTATTTAACCCTCTGTTCCAATTTGTAAGTCGCTCTGGATAAGAGCGTCTGCTAAATGACTTAAATGTAAATGTAATGTAAATGTTTCCCTCATGTCTTTGTGTGGTATTGTTTATTCTGTTTCATGTATTGCACACGTTAGTCTGTTGCGCTGGTTTATGTTAACCAGTGTTGTTATTTTGTGTTCACTTTGCTTTTTGTTTTTGGTTCACCAAAATAAAAGTCTACGTTGGCTACACCCTATCTGCTCTCCTGCACCTGACTCCCTTACAACCATTTACGCATACCTGACAACAGGACACTACATAAAGTGTAAATAAATAGGTTCTTAACATTCTGCTGATTTATGAAGTTTCTCTCATGATTCACAGGTTAGTGTAGGGTGTAAGAGGATTTTAAATGGACCTGCTAAACTTGTGTGTATGTATGCCAGAACCAAGATGATTTGGAGAAGTCCAACCTGAGACTACCTCACCAGGTATTCATCTTCTGTTCTCATGCTGGAGACCAGGGCTTGAATACAGCATGTTACAATGGTGCCAACATTTTGTGGCTGATCTTTCAGCGGGGAAGTGGGTGAATGTGTCAAAGACCTGACTGGGCCCAGCACCACAAGGTATGGTTCGTTATTTTTCATCGGCATGTTTGTGTTCTGAGGAACATGTAACTTGGTTCCAGAACACTTTCAATTTCTTTAGGTTGGAGGCTTTCATCGAGGTAAGTGTTTCTTGGTGTAACGTCATCCCCAGGATATTGCACATACAGCACATATAACCCTGGGATATCAACCATTCAAAGTTGGCCTTAGTAGGAGTGACCATACTGAGTAAAGAATTTGTCATCGTCATTACTTAACAAAGTCAAAAAGTCATCATTATTGCTAAACCCTGCCCATTTCCACAATTTACCTACTTAAGATTTGATTTTAAGCATAACCCTAACTAATGAAGGCCAAGTTTGATGTGTTGGTCCACAAGATCTCCCGTGCAGTTGGGCGGAAGTGTCTGGGAATGAGATTAGGTGTAATCACTTTAGAGCTCACCCTTTATAAAGCATGTTTATATCATATGTCACATTTGACATTGGTGATTGTCATTTATGGACCCTATATGAACATGACATAAGTCATAAGCCATCAAACACACTCTGTCCACTTGTGACAACCAGCCCCATCGAAGGGTTAGTTGTCACACGGTATGGGTTTGGTTGTCACAATGTTTGCTAGTAGCTTATTCCATTGCAACCGGAAATTAAGCAATATAGCATAAAGTCTTAGAAATATCCAAGCCTTTCTTTGATTTAACCATATTCCTTAAATTCAGCATTTAATGCTTTGAAAACAACATATTACATTTTGAGTTTGTGTGGGTGTTTGACAGAAAGAATGTGTGTGAGAGAGAGAAGCAACAAACTCAGATACCTCTGCCCAACAGATGTATACATGATGAATCAGGAAGATGCAGTTTATAGATTGCAGATGTATTTAAAATAACTACATTCTCATTTTTACAGTTCTACTGTTAAGGTTTTCTTCCTCTTCCTCTGAAGAGGAGGTGTAGCAGGGATCGGACCAAAATGCAGCGTGGTTATCTTCATACATCTTTAATAAAGATAATGAAGAACAATACAAAACCACTAAACGTAACGTGAAAAACTAAAACAGCCCTATCTGGTGCAAACAAACACAGAGACAGGAACAATCATCCACAAAACACTCAAAGAATATGGCTGCCTAAATATGGTTCCCAATCAGAGACAACGATAAAAACCTGCCTCTGACTGAGAACCACTCCAGGCAACCATAGACTTTCCTAGACTACTATACTATACCACAATCCCATACCCTACAAAAAAACTCCAGACAAAACACACGACATAAATAACCCATGTCACACCCTGGCCTGACCAAAATAATAAAGAAAACACAAAATACTAAGACCAGGGCGTGACATCTACGTCGTTTATAAGTCGGCCAGGCATCAACATTCTATCCTAATGTCTCGGCAACATCTCCCACTCCAAACACTCTCCACACTAAAATATTCCTAACACATTTTGATATGTCAGCCAAAGGTGTTAGTGTTTACTGGGAAGGGAGATCTTTATAGTAAACAATATGGTTATAATGGAGTTGATAGTAACAACCAACCCCACATTTCATGTGACAACCATCCCCCCCCAATCCTAATAAAGACGCAACTCAGACATATCCCACTGGTCATATACATCAGTTCAACGTCTACTGTAGCTTTGATTTACATTTTACATTCAATGTGAAATCAACCAAATATGTCACCCTGTCATTGGATTTAGGTTAAGTTAGGTTTAAAAAATATAAAATTCCCTTGCTAATCGAATCAGTTTTCCACATTGATTCAACATCGTCAAATAAAATGTTGGGGTTGAAATGATGTGGAAACGACATTGATTCAACTGGTTTTTGCCAGGTTGGAGGTTTGGAATGTAGCTCTCCCTTTCCTCTTTTCAACAAATGTCATGTTTCCTGTATGCTCCCAATATTATAATATCATGATAAACAAAATTCTGACAATTGAGCCATTTGAAATTTCTGATATTTTCCTAAACATTTCTATTTAAAATTGCTCAGTTGTCAGATTTTATATTAATCACAAACAGAAAAGTATTTAGGTTGTTTATCTGTTTTATTCACACACACTACATACAGAAGGGAACATTTTGACATTTGCTGTATGGTTAGTGAGAAAGTCCATATTGCAAATGTACGGTCCCTTACTAGACGCCCGAAAACATTTGTAAAATTTGCGGTCGGCACCGGGCCATGCGGCAGGGCCGGTGCGAACGAACGTTCTCAGACATTCGGTTTCCGTTTTATAAAATAATCAAATTTTTGTAATTCTTCCGGAAAATCCCACAAGAGGGCATAAGCAATCATATTGCAATTGTACAAAACATCACGAATCACGACAGGGCCTTATCTCCAAAACGGAAAATATTTTGAAGCCGAAACTTGGTGATCGTAGGTTTGGCATAATGGTCAGTTGGCCCCGAACAAGATGGAGTCTAGGCCTCAATGGTTTTTGAGTTATGGCCATTTCTCTGGGATTAAAGGTCCAAAATGAAAATAGAGAAATATTTTTTCTGCTTCACGTCAAAGTCAAGGAGCCTCTGGTGTCAATAAAAAAAGAACCTGCCATTTAGCTATCGTAATTTAAGAGAAATCGTACAATGTCAAATTGGTGATGTTCAAAAATATGTGTTTTTTTTTAACTCGAGCGACGAGCAATCCGTATCTGGGAGCTTAATCATAGCCTCAAGCGCATTACCATAACGCAACGTTTCCTATACATGAAAATCGCAAATTAAATGAAATAAATATATTCAAACACAAGCTTAGCCTTTTGTTAACAACACTGTCATCTCAGATTTTCAAAATATGCGTTACAGCCAACACTAGACAAGCATGTGTGTAAGTTTAGCATGGCATAATGCAATACTAGGCTGTGCTGGCAGCAGGCAACCAAATTAAATCATTTACCTTTGAAGAACTTCAGATGCATTCACTCAGGAGACTCCCAGTTAGATAGCAAATGTTCCTTTTTTCCAAAAATAATATTTTTGTAGGCGAAAAACACATGTTTGTTCATCCTGCTTGGCTGAGAAATTGACAGAAAAATACTTCAACTATAATGAATTAGCATATGTCACGCCTTGGTCTTAGTATTTTGTGTTTTAGTTTATTAGTTAGTCAGACCAGGGTGTGACATGGGTTTATTGTATTGTATTTTCATATTGGGGTTTGTAGTGTTTGGGATTGTAGCTGTTTAGGGGTGTGTGTGTTAAATAGGTTGGCTGCCTGAGGCGGTTCTCAATCAGAGTCAGGTGATTCTCGTTGTCGCTGATTGGGAACCGTATTTAGGTAGCCTGATTTCGCTTTGCATTTCGTGGGTGATTGTTCCTGTCTCTGTGTAGTGTGCACCAGTCAGGCTGTAATTGGTTTCACGTTCTGTTTGTTATTTTTGTATTTATTAGTTATTCGTGTTTAGTTCGTTCGTTTGTCTTCACTAAATAAACATGAGTAACTTACACGCTGCATTTCAGTCCGACTCTCTTTCAACTAAAGAAGAACGCCGTTACAGAATCACCCACCACACTCGGACCGAGCAGCGTGTCAACAGACAGGAGCAGCGCAAACAGGAGCAGCGCAAACAGGAGCAGCGTGTTAACAGGCAGCGACAGCTGGAGCAGCAAAGGGAGGAGGAATTATTCGAAGAATGGACATGGGAAGACGTGCTGGATGGTAAAGGTTGCTACACTTGGGAGGAGATATTGGCCGGAAGAAATCGCCTCCCATGGCAACAGGTGGAGGCACTAAGGAGAGCAGAGGCAGCCGGAGATTGGAGCCGACGATACGAGGGAACACGGTTGGCAAGGAAGCCCGAAAAGCAGCCCCAAAATTTTTTTTGGGGGGGGCTATCAGGGAGTATGGCTGCGTCAGGTAGGAGACCTGCGCAATCTCCCTGTGCGTACCGGAGGGCTAGAGAGACCGGGCAGGCACCGTGTTATGCAGTGGTGCGCACGGTGTCCCCAGTGCGGGTGCATAGCCCGGTGCGGTATATTTCAGCTCCGCGTATCGGCCGGGCTAGATTGAGCGTCGAGCCAAATGCCATGAAGCCGGCTCTACGCATCTGGTCTCCAGTGCGTCACCTTGGGCCGGTTTACATGGCACCAGCCTTGCGCTCTGTGTCTCCGGTTCGCCTACATAGCCCAGTGCGGGCTATTTCTCCTCACAGCACTGGCAGGGCAACCGAGAGTATTCAACCAGGTAAGGTTGGGCAGGCTCGGTGCTCAAGAGCTCCAGTGCGCCTGCACGGTCCGGTCTATCCAGAACCACCTCCACACCCCAGCCCTCCAGTAGCAGCTCCCCGCACTAGGCTTCCTGTGCGTGTCCTCGGCCAAATACCACCAGTGCCAGCACCACGCATCAGGCCTTCAGTGCGCCTCGCCTGTTCAGCGCAGCCAGCGCTTTCTCCCTCTCCTGCGCTGTCGGAGTCTCCCGTCTGTTCAGCGGTTCTAGAGCCTTCCTCCTCTACAGCGCTGCCGGAGCCTCCTGTCTGTATAGAGCAGCCTGAGCTGCCAGTCTACATTGAGCAGCCAGAGCTGTCAGTTTGCATAGAGCAGCCTGAGCTGCTAGTCTGCATGGAGCAGCTAGTCTGCATGGAGCAGCCAGATCTGCCAGTCAGCCAGACTCTTCCAGATCTGCCAGTCAGCCAGACTCTTCCAGTCAGCCAGACTCTTCCAGTCAGCCAGACTCTTCCAGATCTGCCAGTCAACCAGACTCTTCCAGATCTGCCAGTCAGCCAGACTCTTCCAGATCTGCCAGTCAGCCAGACTCTTCCAGATCTGCCAGTCAGCCAGACTCTTCCAGATCTGCCAGTCAGCCAGACTCTTCCAGATCTGCCAGTCAACCAGACTCTTCCAGATCTGCCAGTCAACCAGACTCTTCCAGATCTGCCAGTCAACCAGACTCTTCCAGATCTGCCAGTCAACGACTCTTCCAGATCTGCCAGTCAGCCAGGATCTTCTGCCAGTCATCTGCCAGGATCCGCCAGTCGGCCAGGATCCAGTCGGCCAGGATCCGCCAGTCTCCGCCAGTCAGCCAGATCTGCCAGTTCAACTGCCTGGCTGGGCTTCATCTCAGTACTGGGCTTTTTCTCAGTACTCTGCCAGTCTGGGCTGCCTCTCAGTGCCTGCCCCTCAGTCCCGAGCTGCCCCTCAGTCAGTCCCGAGCTGCCTCAGTCCCGAGCTGCCCCTCAGTCACGAGCTGCTCCTCTGTTATGTAGGGTTCTGGGTGAGGACTATTCGGCCATGGTCGTCGGTTAGGGTGGATTATCCATGGACGAGAAGGGGAGGAACAATGACATTTATGAAGTGGGGTCCACGTCCGGAGCCGGAACCGCCACCATGGATAGACGCCCACCCGAACCCTCCCTATGGTTTTGAGGTGCGTTCGGGAGTCCGCACCTTAGGGGGGGGGGGGTTCTGTCACGCCTTGGTCTTAGTATTTTGTGTTTTAGTTTATTAGTTAGTCAGACCAGGGTGTGACATGGGTTTATTGTATTGCATTTTCATATTGGGGTTTGTAGTGTTTGGGATTGTAGCTGTTTAGGGGTGTGTGTGTTAAATAGGTTGGCTGCTTGAGGCGGTTCTCAATCAGAGTCAGGTGATTCTCGTTGTCGCTGATTGGGAACCGTATTTAGGTAGCCTGATTTCGCTTTCATTTCGTGGGTGATTGTTCCTGTCTCTGTGTAGTGTGCACCAGTCAGGCTGTAATTGGTTTCACGTTCTGTTTGTTATTTTTGTATTTATTAGTTATTCGTGTTTAGTTCGTTCGTTTGTCTTCACTAAATAAACATGAGTAACTTACATGCTGCATTTCAGTCCGACTCTCTTTCAACTAAAGAAGAACGCCGTTACAGCATAACGCAACTTTTTCTATTCATGAAAATCGCAAATGAAATGAAATAAATATATTGAAACACAAGCTTAGCCTTTTGTTAACAACACTGTCATCTCAGATTTTCAAAATATGCGTTTCAACCAAAGCTACACAAGCATTTGTGTAAGATTATTGATAGCCTAGCATAGCATTAAGCATAGCATTCAGCAGGCAACTTTTTTTTTCCAAAAAGATTATTTGTGTAGGAGTAATCGCTCCGTTTTGTTCATCACTTTGGGCTAAGAAAATACAACGCCAAACTTTTTTCGAAATTAACTCCATAATATCGACAGAAACATGGTAAACGTTGTTTAGAATCATCCTCAAGGTGTTTTTCACATATCTATTCGATGATAAATCATTCGTGGCAGTTGGGTTTCTCCTCTGTAGCAAACGGAAAAGTACTGCAGCTGGAGTTGAGCAAAAATTGCAACGGAGGACACCAAGCGACCACTTGGTAAATGTAGTTTCTTATGGTCAATCTTCCAATGATATGCCTACAAATACGTCACAATGCTGCAGACACCTTGGGGAAAAAGTGGAAAATGTAAGCTGACTACTAGCTCCTCCACAGCCATATAAGGAGTCATTGCCATGAGGCGGTTTCAAAAAATACGGCACTTCCTGATTGGATTTTTATCTGGGTTTTTTCTGTAACATCTGTTCTATGGCACTCACAGACAATATCTTAGCCGTTTTGGAAACGTCAGTGTTTTCTATCCAAAGCTGTCAATTATATGCGTAGTCGAGCATCTTTTCGTGACAAAATATTTTGTTTAAAACAGGAACGTTTTTCATCCAAAAATTAAAATAGCGCCCCCTATTTCCAACTGGTTAAACAGTTACAGATCCAGTTGCAGGGTGTTCATACGAATCTTTTTAAAGTGTGCTGCGGAGCTCTGCGAGATTTCTGTGATTTTCTATGATTTTCTGAAATAACACACACTCACTAAACCCTCCGTAAATAACTCAGTTCTTAACGTAAAGACTTAAAACTCAGGATTCTGTAAAGGCATACCCCAATCAGGATATGAGTTTATTTATAGCTTCCTGTGCCAACCGGAAGTGCCTTAACTTCTCTGGCCCACCCGGGACGCAACCGCACCCCCTTCCAACAATAAATGCAAATGCGCTACGCCAAATGCTAATATCGCTCGTTAAAACTCAAACGTTCATTAAAATTCACATACAGGGTAGTCAATTCAAGCTACACTCATTGTGAATCTAGCCAATGAGTCAGATTTGTGGTGTCATAGTGGCTGTTTCCAAGGGTTAATAACCTCTTGAAGCTATGGGGGCGCTATTTCATTATTGGATAAAAAAATGTGCCCGTTTTAAGCGCAATATTTTGTCACAAAAAGATGCTCCACTATGCATATAATTGACAGCTTTGGAAAGAAAACACTCTGACGTTTCCAAAACTGCAAAGATATTATCGTGAGTGCCCCAGAACTGATGCTACAGGCGAAATCAAGATGAAACTTCAAACAGGAAATGAGCAGGATTTTTGAGGCTCTGTTTTTCATTGTCTCCTTATATGGCTGTGAATGCGCAAGGAATGAGCCTGCCCGATCTATCGTTTCCCCAAGGTGTCTGTAGCATTGTGACGTGTTTGTAGGCATATCATTGGAAGATTGACCATAAGAGACCACATTTATCAGGTGTCCGCCCGGTGTCCTGCGTCGAAATTGGTGCGCAAACCTCAGCTGCAAGTATTTTTCCATGGAATTCAGAGAAGAAAGCAGGCTTCCACGAACGATATATCAATGAAGAGATATGTGAAACACCTTGAGGATTGATTCTAAACAACGTTTGCCATGTTTCAGTTGATATTATGGAGTTAATTTGGAAAAAAGTTCTGCGTTTTGGTGACTGAATTTCCGGTTTGTTTTGGTAGCCAAAAGTGATGTACAAAACGGAGCGATTTCTCCTACACAAAGAATCTTTCAGGAAAAACTGAACATTTGCTATGTACCTGAGTGTCTACTCATTGAAAACATCCGAAGTTCTTCAAAGGTAAATGATTTTATTTGAATGCTTTTCTGTTTTTTGTGAAAATGTTGCCCGCTAAATGCTACGCTAGCTATCAATACTCTTACACAAATGCTTGATTTGCTATGGTTCATTTGCTAATATTTTGAAAATCTGAGATGACAGTGTTGTTAAGAAAAGGCTAAGCTTGAGAGCTAGCACATTTATTTAATTTCATTTGCGATTTTCATAAATAGTTAATGTTACGTTATGCTAATGAGCTTGAGGCTATAACTGGATACAGGTTTTTTTGTAGCCAAACGTGAACAAAACGGAGCGATTTCTCCTACACAAATAATATTTTTTGAAAAACTGAACATTTGCTATCTAACTGAGAGTCTCCTCATTGAAAACATCTGAAGTTCTTCAAAGGTAAATGATTTTATTTGAATGCTTTTCTTGTTTTTGTCAAAATGTTGCTGGCTGAATTCTAGGCTTATAGCTATGCTAGCTATCAATACTCTTACACAAATGCTTGTTTAGCTATGGTTTCGAAAATCTGAAATGACAGTGTTGTTAACAAAAGTCTAAGGTTGAGAGCATATATATTTATTTCATTTCATTTGCGATTTTCATGAATAGTTAACGTTGCGATATGCTAATGGCTTGAGGCTATAAATAGGATCCCGGATCCGGGATTGCTCGTCGCATGAAGTTAAAAAGGTCAGATATTTTCAAAACTTCATATGTGTGATTATGCAACCCCCATAAACTGTAAGTCAGTCATTTCTCCCAACAGATGTCAAAGAAAAGCTCTCTCTCACACACACACACATACACACACACACACACACACACACACACACACACACACACACACACAGCAAAGATGGAGTGACAAAGTGTGGTGCTTAAAGACACAGAGAGCAGGCAATGGCATGACCATAATCCCTAGGCCGTGCCGAGTTCAACGAGATATCCCGCTTGACCGTAGCTCGCTCGGTCTAAGCGCAGCCACCATTAGAATAGTAGGCCCAAAATGAAGCCTGCCCCACAACATCATTTGCTTTTGGGTGGCAGTGAGAGAACCGTTAGGGTGAGAAGCACAATTTGACCTCAGGTACGTTCCTAAGGACCTCCCGATCCGTGCAAGCCTAACCTTGACCGTGTAGCATTAACCCTTAACAGTAAATCAGTGTTTTTTGATCTCACAGATTACAATGACTTCTCTCCCCATAGGAATACATTGCCTGCACCCTTAAATTCAATCTGAAGCCTATATGGGTTATGAATGCCGTATGAACCTGTCTTCGGTAACAGTCCATAAGGCCACTATGAGGTCTACCTGTGTTGATTCTAAGCTTCCTGGACCAACAGGAAGTGGTTAAAATCACCCTAAAAGTGTATATCCATACCCTGCCTGCAGTTTGATAGAAATAGTGCATTCAACCCTGTGTAAATCAATCAGTTTTTATGGTAAAGACTTAAAACTCAGGTTTCCGTAAAAGAATACCCCAATGAGGATATGTGTTGACTTATAGCTTCCTGTGCCAACCGGAAGTGCCATAATTGGTGTCTCAGGGGCTGTTTCGAAGGGTTAAAAAAGTCAGATCTTTCCAAAACATCATATGTGTGATTAGGCAACCCCCATGAACTGTAAATCAGTCATTTTCCCCATAAAATTTCAAAGGAAAACTAAATCACACACACACACAGCTTGTAAGGAGGGACACATTGGGGTGCATAGAGACATACACTGCCTGCATTAGTTAACCTTGTTGGAACTTTTAAAGAACCGTCAGACCTAGAGTTCCAAAACTTTAGAATCCCGTTCTAGACCTCAGGTTGATAGTGTGTGGTGAGTTACGTGGCTCTAGAAGGTTCTCGGACCGAGACACAGCCTCGTACATTTGCAATGACTTCAATTCATTTTTGCATCACGAAAATGATGATATTTAGAAATGTCCCAGAGTCGCAAGACTAGGTGAATTGTGACCGTCTCAGCCCATATTGACGGACCCCAATGTTTCTGTCCGATAGCTCATTCAAGGACCCCGTAGCAAGTCATGGAAAAAAGTGGATTTTCAGCACCAATTAGGGTCTTGCTCGGACACCAAATGATCTATTGAGCCGAAACTTGGGATTCGGTGTCGCCTCAGCTAGGCCTACACATGACATCTGAACTGGACCCGCAGCTGAAACGTAACTACGTGTTTTACGTTTTTATTATGGTTTGAATAGAATGCTTTGTGAATTTTGGGCCATCTCTGTAGTATGTGATAGTTGGCTACTAAACGCGTTGGAAAAAGTGGGTTTGGTGTCAGTTTGTAGTCAGAATGATATCTAATTGACTGATGGACAGTGACTTGCTGGTGACTCTTGTCCATTAGCAATGTTTTTAAACAGTGAGGTACCATCACCAAAGTGATATTCTGAAATCAACCCTAACGAGCGATTGAGAGGAACCAGAATCACTGCTCAGCCATCCCGAGTTCATCGGGCCAGTCAATTTCGCATTCCTGCAGGATTTTTATAGCATGACAAATTCGTGATGGTAAATGCCCATTGAACCATTTTAATTTTTTTTTAATTTCACCTTTATTTAACCAGGCAAGTCAGTTAAGAACAAATTCTTATTTTCAATGACGGCCTGGGAACAGTGGGTTAACTGCCTGTTCAGGGGCAGAACGACAGATTTGTACCTTGTCAACTCGGGGGTTTGAACTCGCAAACTTCCGGTTACTAGTCCAACGCTCTAACCACTAGGCTACCCTGCCGCCCAAATGCATGTGCACTTGCAATATGATTCTATAATGAAAAAACATCACGAAATGGACATGATGAAATCAACACAGCGAGCGATGGGATGAAAAACTATCGCTGCCCGGCCATCCCGAGTTCATCGGGCCAGTCAATTTTGCATTTCTAAAGGATTTTTGAGCATGTAAAATTTCTTATATCATTTGGCCCCAAAAAAGTGACTTTTAACTTTGACAGGAGCAACTATCACTGCCCGGCCATCCTGTGTTCATCAGGTAAGTCTATTTTGCAATTCTGCATGATTTTTGAGCATGCCAAATTCGTGATGGTAAATGCCCATTGAAACATATTGCAAATGCATGTGCACTTGCAATATGATTCTATAGTGAAAAAACATCACCAAATGGACACAATGAAATCAACACAACGAGAGATGGAAAGGAGCAACTATCACTGCCCGGCCATCCTGTGCTCATCAGGTAAGTCAATTTTGCAATTCTGCATGATTTTTGAGCATGCCAAATTCGTGATGGTAAATGCCCATTGAAACATATTGCAAATGCACGTGCACTTGCAATATGATTCTATAGTGAAGAAACATCACCAAATGGACATGATGAAATCAACACAACGAGCGATGGAAAGGAACAACTATCACTGCCCGGCCATCCTGTGTTCATCAGGCCAGTCAATTTTGCATTTCTGCAGGATTTTTGAGCATGCCAAATTCGTGATGGTAAATGCCCATTGAAACATATTGCAAATGCACGTGCATTTGCAATATG
This sequence comes from Oncorhynchus masou masou, assembly GCF_036934945.1. Taxonomy (NCBI): domain Eukaryota; kingdom Metazoa; phylum Chordata; class Actinopteri; order Salmoniformes; family Salmonidae; genus Oncorhynchus; species Oncorhynchus masou. The sequence continues at coordinate 31,489,699 of NC_088226.1, read as the reverse complement.
ATTCTATAGTGAAAGGAACATCACCAAATGGACATGATCAAATCAACACAACGGGTGATGGAAAGGAACAACTATCACGGCATCGACATCCCGAGTTCATCGGGCCATTCAATTTTGCATTCCTGCAGAATTTTTGAGCATGCCAAATTTGTGATGGTAAATGCCCATTGAAACATATTTCAAATGCATGTGCATTTGCAGTATGATTCTATAGTGAAAAAAACATCATTGCTTCAACTATTAATGATGGATGACTCCATTTTGTGACAAGCCCATACAGTAACTCCCTATAGACTGAGATCTCCCATGGAGTGTGCGGCACCATTTTCTGATGTAATTTAGAGCTTTGTCGTTCTCTTGTTCACAAATTCCTTGCTCTGACACATGGACCGCTTCAGGTGTAAATGTAATAATACCTTTCAGGAGGTTGGGCGGTGGTGGAGGTGTCAGGAGTTGATTAACTGTTTGTAAACACTTACTGTGTTTGCTTAAATAAATCATCATAATCCGTGTAAATTTACATGTAAACTTTATGCCAAAGAAAGGTTGTAGAGAAAACATATTACTATTGTGTCATAGATCTAGTAAAAACCCTATCACATCCCAGTCATTTAGCATTTAAAACAGTACAGTATACAATGTAGTATTGGTGTGATGCCAGAGTGATAAAGTTTTGTGGCTGGGGTAAGTGACAAGTCTTCCTTTCAGCCCCATGTGAGGCATTCAATACATGATTCATGTGCAAAGTTATTAAGTACCGCAAGAGAATCAGACACAGAAATCATTTAATTCCATCTCAGCACCGCAGAGCCCACTCTCAAGTAATGAAGACTTATTACAGGGGTTACTCGACCACATGAAAGGCCTCTCTCTCATACAGGAATGAACCCTTTAGAACCTACAGCGACCGTCAGCGGCCTTCTTTCAAATTACTATAGTGGCTGCGAACGGCCTTGCTTTTCTAAAAAGAATATCTGTGTCAATATCTCAAAACTAAACTTGCTAACAACCTGTTGTCGTATTCACATAGCTGATGTCATAAACCGGAAACACGGCACGCTGTCATTTCGCTTTTAAAAGTAAAAATAACTTAATTACTAAAAATGACTGCTCCGAAGCGGCCACAACTTTTCACTCTGAAAGAGGCTGTATCTATTTTGGTTTATGATAGGGATTCGGACATGTCTTTGCACTCTGATAGCGATGAGTGAAATAAGGAAACAGCAGATATATATTTGGTGGTGTTGTTTGATGCTGTGAAACTTGAGGAATGTCACGCCCTGGTCGAAGTATTTTGTGTTTGTCTTCATTTATTTGGTCAGGCCAGGGTGTGGCATGGGTTTTTGTATGTGGTGTGTTTGTATTGGGATTGTAGCTTAGTGGGGTGTTCTAGTTAAGTCTATGGCTGTCTGAAGTGGTTCTCAATCAGAGGCAGGTGTTTATCGTTGTCTCTGATTGGGAACCATATTTAGGCAGCCATATTCTTTGAGTGTTTCGTGGGTGATTGTCCTTAGTGTCCTTGTTCCGTGTTTATTTACACCCGTATAGGCTGTTTTGGTTTTCGTTACGTTTATTGTTTTGTAGTGTTTGTATTTTGATTCATGTTTTACGTTTGTTTAATAAACATGGATCGTAATCTACACGCCGCATTTTGGTCCGACTCTCCTTCTCACCTAGAAAGCCGTAACCAGGAATAGCAAATCCATTGGAACGGGAGCTTGAATGATTGCTCTTTGTCTCATGGAAATAGTTGCAGTGTTTATCTGTATATAGTCAAATTAAAATCAAATACATTTTGTTGGTCACATATACATATTCAGCAGATGTTATTACGGGTGTAGGGAAATGCTAGTCAGCTAACTAGTTCCTTTTTTAATCTGGTTTCTACCAGTGTAATTCATATGGAAATGGACCAAGCTTCTTGCTATAGCAGCTAGCTAGATGTAGCTAGCTAGTCTCCCAGGCAAGAAAAGTTGTGTGTGGCAGTAAATTTGGGGTGCCCTTTGCCTAGCGTCAATCTCAGTTGTCACTTTTACTAGCTAGCCATACAGACAACCAGCTAACTACCCACCAAAATGGAGATTACAGTAATTAGTATTTACGTACGGTATCTGTTGGGCTGAGGTCATGGTGTGTCATGTTTGCTAGGTAGCTACATATATTCATAGGCTATATATTGCCGAATATTCCTATAGTCTGGCACAATGGACGCATGATAATACCTAAGAAAAACCTAGGGGTAAAACCCGGGAATGGTTCCAATCGTTTTTTTCACCATTCATTTTTGTGTCTGGCTTTTTACGTATGCTTACCCTGGAGTAACGTTTTGATAACCATGTAATTCTCTCTTGGACAAGGTGAGTTTTATCAATACATTCGCATCAATTTACGAAAAATAAATTTAAATGCTAATGAGCAACAGAGAAGACATCAGCAAGAATATAAATTCCTGCAGGAAGTTATTTCTAGCAGACACTGTCAGCTAACGTTCACCGGCGCAATCGGAGACCTTCTGTGTCCAATCCATGAACTTCTTACATCCCCTTTCTCTGTCTTAGCTGGTTAGAAGAGCAATAGACCACAACATCCTTTTGTTTTACTTAGAATAGATAGTTCTTTGTACAGTGTGTCGACTTTGGTGTCTATTTCAGACCTTGGCATTTTTCAAGGATAAGCATCTGAGCTATCTTTGTTGCAGGTGCAAGGTAACAGTTGAATAAGATGAGAGAAACAAGAAACCCACACAACTCTTTATTAAGCTTTACGTATTAGCCTCAAGGCCTTCATTAGAGCTTTTGTGAGTGTTTATAATTTGCACCCACATTGCTCCACCCACATCCGTTCAATGCATCGAATGGGGTTGTAGTCAAGGGAAAATAAGCAAGTGATACCAAATATAACAATGTGCATTTCAAGTATTCTAATAAAGTGTCTACATAAAACATATTGTAGCAACCCACACAGACACTGTGTTATGTGTTATACTGTTTGTTGGTTTTGTTGTACTTACCAGTACCCAGTGTTTGCGGGGTCCGACATGCCAATCAACCTGCTCTCTGCAAAGCATGGGATTGCCTGGAATGCATCCTGGTGGTTGGTGGAGCGGCGGGGGCATCGAAAGTTTAAGGCCATGTTCAGCCAATGTTCTCTCTCTTACGTCTAGTCTTCACAAGATATGGTCACGTTTGTTTTCTACGGGTATCCGTCATTTATTTGGCAAGGGCTATGGCCAAACAGTAGTGTGGAGTTGAGTTAATAAACCGTGAATTCGTAAACTCAATCCTCTGTCTGGACTATTGTTCCTTTATGATCTAGTCAGGTCAACACGGTATTAAACATGTCTGTAAATCCACAATCAGGACATCGACCTATCAAGTAATTTTTCATATATCATTGGGAACAATGCAAGAAAAAATGTGAGAGTAATCTGAAGTGGTTGCATTAATTCATGTTCACATTTACAACATAACATGCCAGGGCATTTCATCGTTAAGAGTTTTTGGGAATAATGTCTGAAGGGTGAAAACATTCTCTTTTGTGCAGAGTATTATTTATACCACCTCCCCTGTATGATATCTTGACTTTCTCTATGCCACAACATCTAAAACGTAGAAATGTCATGTTTTGGTCATTAAAATGTACTGACTGGATAATCCCTGTCGTTTTTCCTGATTTAACTTTTATGTTCACTAATTCTCTGTTTGAGAGAACGAGAGGTTTTACCTACATAAACACAGCCCACATGGACATTTAATCATGTAGGTAACATGGGTGGTGGAGCACGTAATAATGTAATTTATATGGAACTGTTTTCCTGTATGTGGGTGGCAGAAATATTCACACTTCATCATATTGTTGCACTGTGCGCAACCTCTGCATTTATAGCTACCATTCGGAAGAGCGTGTAAACGAGCCAGGATCATTTGCTTTCGTGGCTGGCAGTTGGCATGGACCAATTTGTCACGTAAATTAGGACCTTTCTTATATGCAATAAGTGGTGGGTTCTTAAATTCAGCTGGCAAAGCTGGGTTCAATGATAAAACATGGCAATGGGTTTTGCTCATGAAAGCTTGAGCTGACAATGACTTGTTGATAAAAACCTAAAAGCTGGCATTCCATAGACAAGATGTGGTGAGTGTGACCCGAGATAGAGTCTGGAAGAGTTTTTAGAACATTGCCTCATTGTCTCATCTTCCTGGCATCTTGGAAACTAAGCCGAGTTGGAAATAAAACAAAATCCCATGCAGATAACCAGGAGATGGACCAAGGTGACTTGTGGGAAAGGTATAAATGGCTGACTAAGCTTTTTTTAGGGACTGTACAGAGTGTGGGGTTGACGCATTCATTGTTGCAATAATTAATCAATGTTAAATAAAAATGATTGTTTGAATAATTGTCCAAGTCTCTCTCAGTACTGGAATTTCCACAACAGTTTTGGCAACGAGGAGGATCTCTGCAACTTCACCTGTTGACCGCTCCTGAAGATCTGAGTAAACTGTGCACAGGGAATCCTGAAATTGTGATCTCGGGGAAACAACGCCCCAAAGGAGAAGCTGGACCCTCCTAAGATCTGCAGGAAGCAGGCACGGATGGATACCAGATCTTTAACATAGTGCTGAGAGAGGTGAGCTTGGACAATCAATCAATAAGTGATGAAAAAAACTATACAAATAAATAAGTAAATAAATAAATAAACAAAAGCCCCTGTTAAGGGTACGCTCAGAGCAAGGTCTTCCTTAAGAGGGCCACAGCTGAGGTAACTAGCAGGACTGAGTTGAGTTGATAAGAGTGGTCTTAAGCGAGGTATCCTTGGGCATGATTGATAATTAGCCAGTTGGAGGCAACCAAAAGTCCAGATCCGTGGTACTGGGTTGATCACAGTAGGACTGGTGACGTTAATGTGTAGAGCGAGAGACTAGAGCGCAGGTGACGCCTTACAAGGGCACCTGACATGATGAATTTCAAATGATGTGTATGTAGTTGATTAAATGTTTTGTTGATGAAGTAAACAAGTATGCCCTTGGTTATTATTGTTAGTTATTGTTATTCCTGGTTAGATAATAACTTGTTTTGGGACCACTAGTGAGGCTAAATTTTGATAATGTTATGGTTTTCCCTGGTCATATAGAGAGGGTTTACAATCCAGAAGCAGCGCTAACAATTTTAAAAAAAAGTACTGTCTCATTCCCCGTTTTTGTGTTTTCTGTGAGTATGTGAGTGAAGGAGCTGGAACCATGGGAGCACACGGTAGGTAGCGAAGGATACGGAATTCCAGATGCCCCAAAGGGGGCCCAGAATGTTATGGCAGAAAAACAGGGAAATAATATTCTGGACCAGGTCCAATTGAGGCTATCTTTTGACAGGGTCAGTGAGTGTGAGGATGTTAGGGAAAGACTGACAGAGTATGAAGGGACCAAAAAGGTGAAAAGGATAAGATGTGGTGTACACAGGGGTACTCCCGGGTGGCGCTGTGGTTAAGGGTGCTGTACAGCAGCGCTAGCTGTGCCACCAGAGACTCTGGGTTCGCGCCTAGCGTCGTCCGGGTTCGGGAGGGTTTGGCCGGTAGGGCAATCCTTGTCTCATCGCACACCAGCGACTCCTGTGGCAGGTGGGGCGCAGTGCGCGCTAACCAAGGTTGCCAGGTGCAAGGTGTTTCCTCCGACACATTGGTGCGGCTGGCTTCCGGGTTGGATGGCGCTGTGTTATTAAGAAGCAATGCGGCTTGGATGGGTTGTGTATCGGAGGACGCATGACTTTCAATCTTTGTATCTCCCGTACAGGGAGTTGTAGTGATGAGACAAGATAGTAGCTACTAAAACAATTGGATACCACGAAATTGGGGAGAAAAAGGGGTAAAACTCAAACAAAAAAAAGAAGGGAAAAAAAGAAAGGCGTACGCAGAGACAGGACCCATTTCGAGGAAAGCCCGACAGAATATGGTAGTACAGACTGAGGAAGAAAGGAAAACAGACAAAGATGAGACAGTGAGAAAGAAGAGGAAGACGAAGAGATTTTCCCACCTCAATTTTCTCCTTCTAATTTCTACCCAGTGTTGCCTGTGGCTGTCGACCATCCTCCCCCGCCTCTGCCTGATAACAACCTAGTGGATGCCCTATCTCTGCACTCCACTGCACCTCCTTCCCCAACTCCGTTCTTCCCCTCTCGTATGAATCTCCCCTAGCAGCAGCGGTGGACCAACTGCTCTCTGAACTGGCCATGCTGGGTGGAACATCAACTTCAAAACCAACCAGAAAGGGTGCTGCTGGAGGAGCCAGAGCAGAATGTAGGAAGAGCAACAACCTCTTCTCACAATAACCGCCTCTAGCCAGCCCGTTGGAGGATGATGACGACAACAGTGATACATCCTCTCAGAATGGAGCAGCAGCTCCCCTACTCTCTTCCCCTCCACTTAAGAGCCATCTGCGGAGGAAGATAGACCCGCCGACACCCTTACCATATGATCTAGCACCAGATATATATCAAAAGTACCCTCTGATTGCATGTCCAAACCCTCAGCCATGACCAGCTGCAGGCCACACTGATTTGGCTGACGGGCAACCAATATTATACCCAGAGGTTATGGAGACATGATGAAATTAAAGACATTGTTGAGGATCTGCCTGATCCCAGCAAATATGCGGTAAAGTTTGCAGCAGAAATGAGGGTTCTATCAGTACAGGACCAGCCATCTGCAGCTGAGATAGCCCATATCTGTAAGAAGAAACTGGGGCTCAGGTGGGCTGATGTAGAAGGAGACTTTGAGGCCTCCCGGGTGGTGCAGTGGTCTAGGGCACTGCATCGCAGTGCTAGCTGTGCCACCAGAGACTCTGGTTTTGAGCCCAGGCTCTGTCGCAGCCGGCCGCAACCTTTGAGGTCCATGGGGCGACGCACAATTGGCCTAGCGTCGTCCAGGTTAGGGAGGGTTTGGCCGGTAGGGATATCCTTGTCTCATAGCGCAGGTCGCCAGATGCACGGTGTTTCCTCCAACACATTGGTGCGGCTGGCTTCCGGGTTGGACGTGCGCTGTGTTAAGAAGCAGTGTGGCTTGGTTGGGTTGTGTTTCGGAGGATGGATGGCTTTTGACCTTTGTCTCTCCCGAGCCCGTACAGGAGTTGTAGCGATGAGACAAGCTAGTAACTACTAACAATTGGATACCATGAAATTGGGGAGAAAAGGGAGTAACATTTTAAAAATACATTTAAACTGTTGAACTTTGATTACAATCAGCTCTGTGATGAGAATGGCTTATATCAGGACCAACTGGTGGCCATGTTGGGAAGAATAGAAGAACTGTATCCCGCCAAGACTGACTGGACGGACATCCATCAGATAATGCACCATAAAGAAGGATGAGAGCCTGGAAGCGTATCGAAGGAGACTGGAAACCTGTTTCAGGCTGCACAGCGGCATCAAATCAAATTACCTGGCATATGGGAATCTTTTGAAGGACGCCCTGGTGAGGGGCCTGACACCAGACTTGGAGAAAGTGGTGAGAACCACCTGTATCAGTTGGGAAACTGAACCCCTGGCCTCTGTGGTACAATATTGCAAACATGCTGAGCGACAACAATGTGCTCAGAAGGAAGAAAATTAAAAAGGGGGCCCCTCGAGGAGGAGGTCCACTAGGAGGAAAGGACTGTGGTATCCCCCTTCTCAACAGCCATGACAGCCGCCACCCAACCAATGGCCAGGGCCACCCCCACATGGGGGCCCTTCACCACCGTGGGGACCACAAGGGAGCCCTCAAGGCAGAGGCCAATCTGGGCAATGACAGAAGGCCCGCCTACACAGACAACGCTGTACAATCCAGGACAAGAACAGGAGGAATAATATTGACATGGAGAGACAGGGACAGGTGAGGTAGAATAATTACGGTAACCAGAGCATTTGTTTTTAAATGCCATACCCTTACTCAAATTGAGCCAACAGTAGAGGCGTGTGTCAATGGTGAGTCAATAATATTTATTGTGGATATTTATTGTGGATACTGGGGCGGCAAATGTCTGTGATTAACTATGAGGCTATGATGAAACCGCCCATGTCTAGTGAAACAGTCAAGACCTCGGGCCTCCCTTTCAGAGGACATGTAACCATCCCCCTGCATGTCTCTTTTTGTGAGGAGAAATATCAGCATCAATTACTCTACTCTGACAACTGCCCAGTCAACCTGATGGGAAGGGACCTCCTATGTCAATTGGGTATTAATGTAACCTATGGCCAAACTAGCCTCACTGTGATACATGAGGAGGAGGAGGAGAGGGAGCAATTGATGCTGGTGTCTGAATTTTGTGACTGGTATTTTGCATGGAACATTAATAATGAGGTGCCCAATGTTGCTCATGTTTTCTCAATGGCCAAAACCCATTCGGTCCACGAGGGTAGTTTAATTTCTGAAGCGGGCTTACATTGTACCTCCCGTTTCTCACGATTGACAAGAGACCTGAGATATGAGAACAAATGGCTGTTAGAAAGTGTAGCGCCAGAATAAGTACAGTGTGAGGGTCTGTACTGGAGCAGCGACTTCTGTGCCTTAGAGGTGCTCTACATGTTTGAAGATAGCGCAACACGTGTCCCTAGCAAAGTCACACAGAGTTGAGTGGGCGGATACTGGGTTTTGGATGAAGGGGCTGGTAAATGCTATTGATTGGGAAATGCGTCCAAATGGGCCAACTTATTCACCCAGCACTATCGTTTTGTTGCTCGTTGTTACTCAGACACACCAGTTGATAGGGGTGTGCATGGACTGGACCAACCCTCATTTGTCACCAACATCATGCTTTTGAGTGAGCACTGACCCCAGGGGTCCCTGATTGCCTATGGGCAAGGGACAAGTACAGATGTGCTCAAATTTGTTGGTACCCCTCCACAAAAAAACGAAGAATGCACAATTTCTCTGAAATAACTAGCATCCACCATCGTTTAATCAATGTTTAATAGAAATCAGACTTTGCTTTAGATTTTTTTATTCCAAATAATATTGCAAATAATAAAACAAATGAAAATGGCATGGACAAAAATGATGGGACCCTTAACCTAATATTTTGTTGCACAACCTTTAGAGGCAATCACTAAAATCAAAAGTTTTCTGTAGCTTTCAATGAGACTTCTGCACCTGTTAACAGGAAGTTTGTCCCACTCTTCCTGAGCAAACTGCTCCAGCTGTCTCAGGTTTGATGGGTGCCTTCTCCAGACTGCAAGTTTCAGCTCTTTCGAAAGATGTTCGATAGGATTCAGATCAGGACTCATTGAAGGCTACTTCAGAATAGTCCAATATTTTGTTCTTATCCATTCTTGGATGCTTTTTTATCTGTGTGTTTTGGTTCATTATCCTGTTGGATGACCTGCAACTGAGAGAGCTTTCTGACACTGGGCAGTACGTTTCGCTCCAGAATGTCTTGATAGTCTTGAGATTTCATTGTGCCCTGCACAGATTCAAGGCACCCTGTGCCAGGCGCAGCAAAGCAGCCCCAAAACATAGCCAAGCCTCCTCCATGTTTCACTGTAGGTATGGTGTCCTTTTCTTTGAAACCTTCACTTTTTTGTCTGTGAACATAGAGCCGATGTGACTTGCCTAAAAGCTCCAGTTTTGACTCATCTGTCCAAAGGACATTCTACATTTACATTTACATTTAAGTCATTTAGCAGACGCTCTTATCCAGAGCGACTTACAAATTGGTGAATTCACCTTCTGACATCCAGTGGAACAGCCACTTTACAATAGTGCATCTAAATCATTTAAGGGGGGGAGAAGGATTACTTGTCCTATCCTAGGTATTCCTTGAAGAGGTGGGGTTTCAGGTGTCTCCGGAAGGTGGTGATTGACTCCGCTGTCCTGGCGTGTGAGGGAGTTTGTTCCACCATTGGGGGCCAGAGCAGCGAACAGTTTTGACTGGGCTGAGCGGGAACTGTACTTCCTCAGTGGTAGGGAGGCGAGCAGGCCAGAGGTGGATGAACGCAGTGCCCTTGTTTGGGTGTAGGGCCTGATCAGAGCCTGGAGGTACTGCGGTGCCGCTCCCCTCACAGCTCCGTAGGCAAGCACCATGGTCTTGTAGCGGATGCGAGCTTCAACTGGGAGCCAGTGGAGAGAGCGGAGGAGCGGGGTGACGTGAGAGAACTTGGGAAGGTTGAACACCAGACGGGCTGCGGCGTTCTGGATGAGTTGTAGGGGTTTAATGGCACAGGCAGGGAGCCCAGCCAACAGCGAGTTGCAGTAATCCAGACGGGAGATGACAAGTGCCTGGATTAGGACCTGCGCCGCTTCCTGTGTGAGGCAGGGTCGTACTCTGCGGATGTTGTAGAGCATGAACCTACAGGAACGGGCCACCGCCATGATGTTGGTTGAGAACGACAGGGTGTTGTCCAGGATCACGCCAAGGTTCTTAGCGCTCTGGGAGGAGGACACAATGGAGTTGTCAACCGTGATGGCGAGATCATGGAACGGGCAGTCCTTCCCCGGGAGGAAGAGCAGCTCCGTCTTGCCGAGGTTCAGCTTGAGGTGGTAATCCGTCATCCACACTGATATGTCTGCCAGACATGCAGAGATGCGATCGCCACCTGGTCATCAGAAGGGGAAAGGAGAAGATTAATTGTGTGTCATCTGCATAGCAATGATAGGAGAGACCATGTGAGGTTATGACAGAGCCAAGTGACTTGGTGTATAGCGAGAATAGGAGAGGGCCTAGAACAGAGCCCTGGGGGACACCAGTGGTGAGAGCGCGTGGCGAGGAGACAGATTCTCGCCACGCCACCTGGTAGGAGCGACCTGTCAGGTAGGACGCAATCCAAGCGTGGGCCGCACCGGAGATGCCCAACTCGGAGAGGTGGAGAGGAGGATCTGATGGTTCACAGTATCGAAGGCAGCCGATAGGTCTAGAAGGATGAGAGCAGAGGAGAGAGAGTTAGCTTTAGCAGTGCGGAGCGCCTCCGTGATACAGAGAAGAGCAGTCTCAGTTGAATGACTAGACTTGAAACCTGACTGATTTGGATCAAGAAGGTCATTCTGAGAGAGATAGCGGGAGAGCTGGCCAAGGACACGTTCAAGAGTTTTGGAGAGAAAAGAAAGAAGGGATACTGGTCTGTAGTTGTTGACATCGGAGGGATCGAGTGTAGGTTTCTTCAGAAGGGGTGCAACTCTCGCTCTCTTGAAGACGGAAGGGACGTAGCCAGCGGTCAGGGATGAGTTGATTAGCGAGGTGAGGTAAGGGAGAAGGTCTCCGGAAATGGTCTGGAGAAGAGAGGAGGGGATAGGGTCAAGCGGGCAGGTTGTTGGGCGGCCGGCCGTCACAAGAAGCGAGATTTCATCTGGAGAGAGAGGGGAGAAAGAGGTCAGAGCAGAAGGATTGTGGCTTGTCAATATGCATTTTAGAAAATTCCAGTCTGGCTTTTTTATGTTTTTCTTTCAAAAGTGGCGTCCTCCGGGGTCTTCTTCCATGGAGCCCACTTTCGCTCAAAAAGCAACGGATGGTGCGATCAGAAACTGACTTACCTTCACCTTGGTGTTCAGCTTGTATCTCTTTGTCAGTTATCCTTGGTTCTACTTCTACCATTCACACTATCCTTCTGTTCAATCTGGGGTTGACTTTCCTCTTGCGGACGCGCCCAGGGAGGTTGGCTACAGTTCCACTGACCTTAAACTTCTTAATAATATTTGCAATTGTTGTCACAGGAACATCAAGCTGCTTGGAGATGGTCTTGTAGTCTTTACCATGCTTGTCTATTATTTTCTTTCTGACATCCTCAGACAAATCGCTCATTTGCTTTCTCTGGTCCATGTTCAGTGTGGCACACACAATGATACCAAACAGCACAGTGACTACTTTTCTCCATTGAAATAGGCTGATTACAAGATTGGAGACGTGATTGTGATACAACTAAAGGAACAAATTAGTTTGAAATATCACTATAATCTAATTATTTATTATATTTTCTAAGGGGTACCAACAAATGTGTCCAGACCATTTTAAAATATCTTTGTAGAATAAGCAATAATGAATCTCTTTTCACAGCTTCTTTGCTTTATTCTATGACATACCAAAGGCATGCAAGTATACATGATAAAATAGCTTTTAATTTCATCACTTTTCAGGAGGAATGAAGCATTATTTCAATGAGCTGTAAGGGTACCAACAAATTTGAGCATGTCTGTATGATTTTGAGCTGAGCCACTGAGCCACCAGACAACTGGGTCAAGAGAGAGTGCAAGCTATTCTCTCTGTCCCATAGCGGTTTACCTAACACCACATGATGTCACTGACCGGTATGGAAAATCTGAAACAGCTTGTGACTTTGTCCCCATGTTTGGGTCTGCCTGACCATTCTAGAAGAAGAATGGGTTTATGTCATCTGTGTTGACTCAGGACCATGGGGAGGGGAGGGGGGGCAGAGACCAGTGATTGGATAGTGAGGCGAGCGGTTTGGTGTGTTGTTTGAGGGCGGTGGCTGTGGCTACTGAAGCTGTACTAGCATGTGCTGATGTGGTTGCAATGTATCAACTACCTGTGCATGTGCCACGTGCTGTTCATGCTCTCATCTCACGGGCTAAGACTGCTCAACTGACTCCAGTTAGGCTGCTCCACTATCAGAATGTACTTTTAACTATGTCTCATGTGACCCTGAAAAGATGCAGTGCTCAATGCAGCAACTTTGTTGCCAGTCAAGGAGGACAGAGAGCCACATGACTGTACAGCTCGTATCTAAACCAAGGTCAGATTTGACTGTATTGTCTCAAGGCCAGTCAGTGACCATTTACATAGTCAGTAGATATGCATTTGGTGTGGTACATGATTTTGGAACTCTGCGGAAACAACGTGGCTTCCACACTTCCCCCGGCAAGACTATTGCTCACTTCAAACTTGTTGATAACCTATTGAAAGCAATTCTTCTTCCATCTGAAGTTGCTGTTTGCAAGTGTTTGGCACATAGTTACTCCTCTGATCCTGTCTCCAAATGAAACGCTATGGCTGATTTGGCAGCCATAGCTGCGGCTGTGCCTTTTGACTCACCTGTGTTACAGATGGTTTCACTTCCTGTTCAGAACCTCTTCTCTCCCACTGACATTTCTGAATTACAGTCTTCTGTAGGTCCTGTCAAGCTAAGGAAATTGAAGACGCTGTGTACTTATGACCAGGTGCAGAAACTGTGGTTGTTCCCTGCTGGCCTACCAACTTTACCACGTTCATGTTTCCCCTATCTTGCTAAGTTGACACATGGCCGTGACCATGTGTTGAAGGGGGGAGTGGTTCATTTTGTAAATCATTTTTGGTCTGCACCTGGATTTTCTGTGTTTACTGAACAATACTGTGCAAAATGTGTAATTTGTATGAATAACAATGCAGGAAGGGGAATTCCCATGTCTGTGTCTACTCATCCAACACCAGAAAGGCCTTTTGAGCATGTGATGGATTTCATTGAGTTGTCACCCTGTCAGGGTAACACGTATTGTTTGGTTGTAGTGGATGCCTTCTCTTAGTAGGTGGAAGCATTTCCATGCAAGCATGCCGCAGAAATGGCTGTTGCAAAGAACCTACTGAGGCAAATCATTCCTAGGTGGGGTCTGCCATCCAAATTAACCTCTGACAATGGTTCACATTTTGTAAATTCGGTAATACAGAACCTGTCAGAAAGCCTGCAATTTGACCTTTGAACTCATTGTAGTTATAGGCCACAGGCAGGAGGACTCGTGAAGAGAGCTAATCAGACCCTGAAAATTAAGATGGTTAAACTTATGGCAGAGACTGGTCTCCCCTGGGTCACTGTGATGCCTTTGTGGCTGATGTACATGAGGGGGTGGGCTCATGGAAACACTGGGTTGGCCCCTCATGAGATGACTAAATGTAATGTAAATGTAATGACTGGTAGACCTACAAGGATGTTAAATACCCCTTTCCCCCAGAACAAGCGGACTCTGATGGCGACGATGACATAGTAAGTTACTGTACTGCTCTAAACAATGTTCTAAACAAAGGCTTTTTTCCCAGTGTGAAAGCAGCTTTGCCTCAGCCCCTGGTGGGAATCCTACATAAGCTTCAACCTGGTGACTGGGTTGTGGTCAAGGACCTGTGGAGGAAGCATTGGACCCAGCAGAGGTGGAATGGCCCATTCCAGGTGTTGCTGATAACCCCCACCACTGTTCGAGTGGCTGAGAGATCGACATAGGTACACTCCAGCCACTGCAGGAAGGTTCCATATGATCAAGTTCCAGATGTCCTGTAGGATGGGTTTCCGCCAGACCGTGGGAGAATCAGGATGAAGTCAGAGGAATCCTGGTTGTTGCATTGTTTGCCAGCCTCTTCATCTCAATGACTGTTTGAACCCTGCAGAGAGGGGAATAGGTGAAAGGGGAGGATGGCCCAAATATTACTGCAGTCCCAAGGCGGGACATAATAACAGCCTCTCCAGCTCAAGCCAATGGCAGTCTCAGGACATGAGTCCATTAAACAATAGCCGCCCTGAGACCAGAAGAAGCAGGAGCTCGATGCATCCACTGGATGAGCATCACAGCCAGAATCATGAGGAAAACACTTGGTGGTCACACTATACAGTAAAAACTAAACTAACGGTAGAAAAAACCTCCTGTTATGTATGTAGTCTTTTTCACGCTCAGCGATCTCACCATTAAGTAGAGGCCAGCATTAACGACACTATGTGCACTGGAAGTGGTCTTATCAAATTAAACTAAATGGGGTAAACCTTCACAGGGTAGAACTATGAAGGAAAAATGCACCTCTTGACGCACCCATCCCGTTGGCGGGATCCTTTTCATCAACACCTGCTGAGTTGCAGCGCGCCAAACTCAAATTAAAGTACTAAACATATTTCATTTTCATGAAATCACAAGTGCAATATAGCAAAACACAGCTTAGCTTGTTGTTAATCCACCTGGCGTGTCAGATTTCAATACAGCTTTTCGGCGAAAGCATAACAAGCGTTTATGTATCTCTCTCATTAGACAAAATATTACAAACAGCTAGCAGCCAAGTAGATTGGTCACGAAAGTCAGAAAACCAATAGATTAAATTGCTTACCTTTGATGATCTTCAGATGTTTGCACTCACGAGACTCCCAGTTACTCAATAAATGTTCCTTTTGTTCCATAAAGATTATTTTTATATCCAAAATACCTCCATTTGTTTGGCGCGTTATGTTCAGAAATCCACAGGCTCGAGCGGTCACGACATCGCATTCCAAATAGTATCCGTAATGTCCACAGAAACATGTCAAATGTTTTTTATAATCAATCCTCAGGTTGTTTTTAAAATATATAATCGATAATATGTTTATCAGCTTTTTCAATAGGAGAGGGAGAGACAATGGTTGCCCCACTCTGTTGCGCAAACAAAACTCTGCGAACACCCAGCTATCCACTGACGCGATATTATCTTTCTCGCTCATTGTTCAAAATAAAAGCCTGGCCACCCCACATATGCTCTCTCTAATTCTCTCTTTCTTTCTCTCTCTCGGAGGACCTGAGCCCTAGGACCATGCCCCAGAATTACCTGACATGATGACTCCTTGCTGTCCCCAGTCCACCTGGCCGTGCTGCTGCTCCAGTTTCAACTGTTCTGCCTTATTATTATTCGACCCTGCTGGTCATTTATGAACATTTGAACATCTTGGCCATGTCCTGTTATAATCTCCACCCGGCACAGCCAGAAGAGGACTGGCCACCCCACATAGCCTGTTTCCTCTCTAGGTTTCTTCCTAGGTTTTGGCCTTTCTAGGGAGTTTTTCCTAACCACCGTGCTTCTACACCTGCATTGCTTGCTGTTTGGGGTTTTAGGCTGGCTTTCTGTACAGCACTTTGAGATATCAGCTGATGTAAGAAGGGCTATATAAATACATTTGATTTGATTTAGATTTTGACACCTTGAGGAAGCCATAGGAAAAGTAATCTGGTTGATATCCCTCGAAATGGAGCGAAGGCAGGCTATGGAACATGGAGCTTTTAAAATAGAAGCCACTTCCTGGTTTGATTTTCCTCAGGTTTTCGCCTGCAATATCAGTTCTGTTATACTCACAGACAATATCTTGACAGTTTTGGAAACTTTAGAGTGTTTTCTATCCTAATATGACAATTATATGCATATTCTAGTTTCTGGGCCTGAGAAATAGGCAGTTTCAAATGGGTATGTTTTTTAGCCAAAAACGAAAATCCTGCCCCCTACACTCAAAGACGTTAATGGTGATTTGTCATTGTCAAAAGATATAAGAGACAGATTTGATTGTAAATGTTAGTGTACTAAAATTATTTTAGAACCTAGCCACCGTGTACCGGAACCTATTCTAATCCAAACCCGCCATTGTCACAACCCAAGTAATATCTCCATACCACGTCTAATGAATCCTATTTGGGAATGTTAACATGTGTTAATTATAGTCTTCCCACAAGGATGTAGCTGGATAAATGGAACATGAAATTCTAACTGGCCCGTTAAACGGAATGTGGGGCACACCACCATTCAGGTAGAAACATACGAGCGCTCTCCACATCAATATGTCTCAGCCACGTTTAATGATCATTATTGGATCTGTGGTAACAAGGCATATCTTATTTACCAACAAATTGGACAGCGTGCTATGTTTTTGGTCAACTAAATATCTCCATTGTTGTAATGCATAAAAATAACTACTCCATTCCACGCAGATTAAATTCCAATTGAGTCACGACGATCCTCAAATCTTGAGAAGTTTTGGCATGGGTTAATTCCTTGACATGGGGCATCGGAAAATGACCATGACTTAGACAAATTGGGATTTCATTTAGAAACTTTGGTAAATTTAAACCACTTCAGGATTTCAGGATCGATAATGAGACTGGAATTACAAGCAGCTCGCCTTACAGAATAGATTAGCACTTGATATGTTACCAAGTGGGGCGGGGGCAAATGATAGGTGAACATTGCTGTACATTCATACCCCAGGGTGAGGGTAACTTGACTATTGTCGTGGAACATCTGGAAGAGCTCAGTGCTGATCTCACAAAAGAACACCAACTGGACAACAATTGGAATCCTTTTGGATGGGTTCAATCATTATTTGGTGTTATGGGAACAACAGTTTTTCATTGGCTCATTTATGGCCAAGTAATATTTTTTTGCTGTGCTATTTCTTATTGTCTGTGTTAAAAATCTTTGTTGTAAAGTGCTGGATACTGCCCTCACTATGCCATTGCTTGATGTTCATGCTGACTCTGAGGATGATGATGATGAGAATAATGATGATGTATCTATAAATGATAGAATGCCTGATTTTCCAGACCTATTTCCCATTCCTGATTACATATCTGATGATGTGGACCCTAACAATGATCTTAGAGCTAAGGGTATTGAACTAATGGTCCGCTCAGTTTGTCGGACATATCCCAAAAAGGTAGATGTTCTTGGTGTTAAAAATCAATTAATGGTAAGGATGGACATTTTCATAATTCTGACATCCTATCTTTGTGCTTAGTGTCAGCGTGATGATTGTCCTATTGCTGTAATGAAGCTTGTGATTTTATCTTTGTTTTGTTTTCTATTCCCGATTGACTGTTTTTGGAAAAGAAAGGTCTAAAACTCAGCAACCCAAAGGAAGGGTGTTTATAATGGATGAAATGTCAGGCACCAGAAATATGTACTTTGTTTACCTTCTTGGATATAGGGTGCGCTATTTTAATTTTGGGATGAAAAACGTTCCCGTTTTAAACAAGATATTTTGTCACGAAAAGATGCTCGACTATGAATATAATTGACAGCTTTGGAAAGAAAACACTGACGTTTCCAAAACTGCAAAGATATTGTCTGTGAGTGCCACAGAACTGATGTTACAGGTGAAACCCAAATAAAGATCCAATCAGGAAGTGACGCATTTTTTTAAACAGCCTCATGCCAATGACTCATTATATGGCTGTGAAGGAGCTAGGAGTCAGTTTACATTTTCCACGTTTTCCCCAAGGTGTCTGCAGCATTGTGACGTCTTTTTAGGCTTTTCCATTGGAGAATGGCTGTAAGAGAAAATATAGGGCGAGTGGACGCATGGTGTCTACCGGAGAAAACGTTGCGTAAAATACTGAGGTAGCCATTTTTCCAATAGTTCCTTATGAGAAACCAACTGCCTCCACGGATATATTATTGAATACATACTGTATGTTAAAAACACTTTGAGGCTGGATCCTAAACGACGTTTGCCGTGTTTCTGTCGATATTATGGAGCAAATTTTGAAAAAAGTTTGGCG
Organism: Oncorhynchus masou masou; assembly: GCF_036934945.1. Classification (NCBI taxonomy): domain Eukaryota; kingdom Metazoa; phylum Chordata; class Actinopteri; order Salmoniformes; family Salmonidae; genus Oncorhynchus; species Oncorhynchus masou. The sequence goes on along the minus strand of NC_088226.1, from coordinate 31,471,488 downwards.
TTATAGTTGAAGTATTTCCGGTCGATTTCTCAGCCAAGCAGGATGAACAAACGTGACGTTTTTCGCCTCCAAAAATATTATTTTTGGAAAAAAGGACATTTGCTATCTAACTGGGAGTCTCCTGAGTGAAGCATCTGAAGTTCTTTAAAGGCAAATGATTAAATTTGGTTGCTTTTCTTATTTTTGTGAAAATGTTGCCTGCTGCCAGCACAGCCTAGCATAGCATTATGCCATGCTAAATTTACACAAATGCTTGTCTAGCGTTGGCTGTAACGCATATTTTGAAAATCTGAGATGACAGTGATGTTAACAAAAGGCAAAGCTTGTGTTTCAATATATTTATTTCATTTGCGATTTTCATGAATAGAAAAAATTGCGTTATGCTAATGCCTTTGAGGCTATGATTACGCTCCCGGATACGGGATTGCTCGTCGCTAGAGGTTAAAATGTAAATGTTTACCAATAATTATGTAATGCTTGTACCCGTTAATTTTTCCGGAAGACACTTTGTTTCTCGAGAGGAGAATGTGATGGAAAAATTGTGTGTTTACCTAATTTGTTGGATATTTAACACGTATTTACTAAACAAACAGTAAAATATTTCTGTCCTGCTAATGCTGTGTTAACTTCTTGACGCTAACCATCCTTTATTAAGTGGGATAATTGTCATCAGCAACCGCTGAAAAGCATAGCGCCACAGTCAAATAATATTACTAAAATATTTATATTCATGAAATCACAAGTGTAATATAGGACAACACAGTTTAGCCTTTTGTTAATCCACCTGTCATCTCAGATTTTGAAATTATGCTTTACAGCGAAAGCAATCCAAGCATTTGTGTAAATTTATCGATCCATGACAAAACATTAAGTACACTTAGCATTAGGTAGCTTGGTCACGAAACTCAGAAAAGCAATCAAATTAATCGTTTACCTTTGATGATCTTCAGATGTTTTCACTCATGAGACTCCCAGTTACACATGAAATGTTCCTTTTGCTCCATAAAGATTATTTTTATATTCAAAATACCTCAGTTTGTTTGGCGCGTTATGTTTAGAAATCCACAGGAAAGAGCGGTCACGACAACGCAGATGAAAATTCCAAATAATATCCGTAATGTCCACCGAAACATGTCAAACGTTTTTCATAATCAATCCTCGGGTTGTTTTTAAAATATATAATCGATAATATATCAACCGCAACGGTCTTGTTCAGTAGGAGAGGGAAAGGAAATAGCTGTCCGAACTCTGTTGCGCGAGCAAAACTCATGTGACCACCTGACGCGATGTTATCTTTCTGGCTTATTTTTCAAAATAAAAGCCTGAAACCATACATTTCCAGTAATCTAATAATTTCAACCTGTTGCATAAATTTTGTAAAAACAAACATGCTGTTTAACAAATCTAAAACCTTTAAATAATTGGTGCTGTTTCATCAGCATAATAGTCTAACTAACTTTTTCCCACTCTTAGCTACAATGTTGGCATGTCCCAAAGGTCAATACTGTTCAGAACGTACATTAATGATCGTCTTTCTGTCTGTACAGGGTCTGTATGCAGATGTTACAGTGATATATGCTTTCATAGATAAAATGGTGGCTCTAACCTCCTCTTCTGTTATGGTACAGTCTAGGTCCTCTACCTGGCTATCTAATAATCTAGGTCATTTTATACCAGAGAAAGTATCTATTTCAATGGGACTCGCTGAACAGGAGGATGTATATAAATCTTCATAAAAAGATGAAACACACTTTATCTTTTTGGATGAGGTTGCCCTTTTATTGCCATTCTTAATTGCTGGGATTACATGAGAAGTGTTCTGCATTTTTAGATGTCTTTCTAGTAGCCTGCCTGTCTCCTCACCTCCCTCATAAAAACGGTTTCTAAGCCTAAACAGTGCATTTTCTGCATTTTTGTTTTACATTTCGTTCAACTGAAATGTGATATCTGTGAAATGTCTTGCCAAATCCCTTTCCAAGACACATACAGTATCTCAGTTTCTAATCTTTTTACTGCTTCAGCCCCTTCTCTCTTCTTTTTGAACGCATATGCTATTATTTTCCCTCTAGTATATGCTTTAGAGGTTACCCATACTGTGGAAATCCTTTCAGTTAAGCTGATGTTGATCTCCAAAAAAGGATCTAAGATCATCTGCTAGTGATTGGCTAAATAGCTAATCTTGTAAATGCATGAGGTTGAGTCTAAATCTACCCTTCCTCACACTTTCGGAGTTTATATCAACATGTAACTCTACTATAGCATGATCTGTGAAGGCGATGGGCCCAATCTTGCAATCAATCACATTATCAACCATGAAATTAGATATCAAGAAGGAATCTATTATGGAGTGGGTCTTGTGAGAGTGGGTGAAAAAAGCACATTCTTTACCATTCTTAATCTCCATGTCTGTGAGGCCCATGTCTTCTGCTAGCATATGTATTGCAGGTTTATCCTTTGGCATGGAGTTACCTGTAAATGTACTTCTATCAATCATATTGTCCATCACTTGGTTAAAGTCTCCAGCAAGGACAATCTGCCCCTCCATATTTCCCAGTAAAATGTTGACCTCATGAAAAAAATAGGGTCCTACTTGTTAGGAGCATATATGTTGCATAACACTACCTTAATCCCATTTATGTCACACCCTGATGTTTCACCTGTCTTTGTGCTTATCTCCACCCCCCTCCAGGTGTAGCCCGTCTTCCTCATTATCCCCAGTGTATTTATACCTGTGTTCTGTTTGTCTGTTGCCAGTTCATTTGGTTTGTCAAGCCTACCAGCATTTTTCCACATTCTCCTGTCTTGTTCTCGTTCCTGTTTTCCCGATTTTACCATTCTGCCTGCCCCGACCCTGAGCCTGCCTGCCTTTCTGTACCTTGTCACATAACCCTGGATTATTGACCTCTCCCTGCCCTGACCACGAGACGGTCTGCCATTCTGTACCTTATGGACTCCGAGCTGGAATACTGACCTCTGCCTGCCCTTGACCTATCAAATCAAATGTATTTATATAGCCCTTCGTACATCAGCTGATATCTCAAAGTGCTGTACAGAAAGCCAGCCTAAAACCCCAAACAGCAAGCAATGCAGGTGTAGATGCACCTTTTTGCCTGCCCCGTTCCAGTAATAACCTCTTGTTAATCCGACTGTCTGCATCTGGGTCTTCTCCTGAAACGTGATCATTTATAAGAGCCTCAATGCAGATAAGCCTGCCAAAATCAGTGTTTCTTCAATATTACAAAATTGAATATTTTGCTTATCAGAATAATACATGAGCTATGATAAACTTCTGCAACCCAGCCTCTAAATTTCAGTGCTTCTGTATCTGTTAAATGTGATTCCTGTTTGAACACAATATCCACCTGATTTGATTTTATGTAAATATGTAAAAACAACAATTTCTGTTCCAAGAAATGATGTTTACATAACCATCAGCCATTTTTGCTCTGAGTTGTTATAGCCTGTGTAATTATAGTTAAGTGCACCATTTAACACGTGACAATTCTAATGAACATCATTATATAAAATGTCACAATATATGCTGCTGCTGTACAATAAAACAGTGCAAATAAATTTAGAAAACCAATCCCAAAATAAAACAAAGAAACTAGGAATCACCACAGAACTGTTTTTGATGATGCAGAAGATAACCTGCAGCCTCAACTCAAAATTCCTTACGTAAGGCAATTAAGGATCAGCCACTTTTTTTCCATTTTAACCTAAAATGACATACCCAAATCTAACTGCCTGTAGCTCAGGCCCTGAAGCAGGGATATGCATATGCTTGGTACCATTTGAAAGGAAAAACTGAAGTTTGTGGACATGTGAAAGGAATGTAGAAGAATATAACACATTAGATCTGGTAAAAGATAATACACAGAAGAAAAACAACAAAAAAAAGTATTTTCTTTGTACCATCATCTCTGGAATGCCATAATATATTATTCCAGCCCAGGTGAAATTTAGATTTTGGCCACTCGATGGAAGCTGTGTATGTGCACATTTTCAGACTGATCAAATGAACCATTGCATTTCTGTTCAAAATGTTGTATCAAGACTGCCCAAATGTGCCTTGAAAACTGTGCACTCTCCTCAAACAATAGCATGGAATTATGTCACTGTAATAGCTACTGTAAATTGGACAATGCAGTTAGATTAACAAGAATTTAAGCTTTCTGCCAATATCAAATATGTCTGTCCTGGGAAATCTTCTTGTTCCTTACAACCTCATGATAATCGCATTAGCCTACGTTAGCTCAACCGTCCTGCAGGGGACCCACCAATCCTGAAGATGTTTTAAAGTGGCAAAAGAAAAGGGTGGCGTTTAGTGGGAAGGCCACCAGCTGTCTTTTTTCCCAGACCTGTCCAAGGAACTGGAAATGAAGATATTTTTTGTTTTTTGCTGCGGCGAAAAAACAACTACACGATAATAAGGTCAGGCTACAACTACACTGGCATTCCCAGCGACCCTGCTCTTTACTTGGATGGGAATGATAATTATGTTCAAAGGCAGTGTTGAGGCAGAGAGATTCTTGCTAGACCACATTGTTTAGCCTAGATAAAGAAGATGGGACAAGGTAAAATACAAGTTCAATTAAATGCCGTTTATAATAAGGTAGCCTATGTATTTACGGGACTATGGTGAGTGTTGCTAATATAGCCTAACCTTTTAAGTACCTTGTTCCGGGCTCTAGATTATAGGATGTGGATGAGAACCGTTCTCTGGGGCCCATTCTCATCAGACATGGTTAAGATGCAATGGGTTCGTTCAATTTCGAATTCGTGCCAGTCGTCAAATCCTTCTGAGATAATTTTCTTCACACACAAGATTAGTCCACAGCCAGCCTCACTCCCCTCTTTCAGATTAACCAATCTCTCCTACTTTTGTTCTGATGTTCTTCGGCACGACACAATATCATTCCACAATATGTCCACCTTTTTCTCGTGATTCGCATTACCCTTCTCCAGACCGGAGGGGGCATCCTCCAATGTCGAAATCCGTCCCTCTGCCCCATCCATCCGCTCTTGTATTGCATCAACTTTTTCCTTTAGCTCAGTTGTTGTTGTTTTTAATCGTACAAAGACATCGGATGCAACACTCAACAAAGTCTTATTCACCTTTCCCATTTGCTCAAATATGTCCTTCAGATTTACCTGTTTATCCATGACTTTGCGTGCGGATTCAGGAGGACTTGGCTGTTTGTTTGCTAGTTGATGTGGTCTTCTGTGAATACAGCGTGTGAGCTTGAAGAAGTTCTGAGCGTGTCGACATTAACGGCACTTTATATTAAACTGTACTTCAAATCAATATATTAACACAAACATGAAAGTGTATGCTGTTGCATTTCAACATTTACATGTGGGTTTTAAGAGCTATCTTAAGTCCTGCCATCTTTTTGGTGACTCAAATGACCAGTATTGTCTTAACCATCATAAATTACACTTTACCCCTCAGTGGCGATTTTAGCATGTAAATCTTGGTGCGGCAAACTAGTGGCATGCCAGCAAAGCAAAGCCACTATACAACACTAAACCATACATTCATTGCACTATAACAGTGACGAACAGTTCCCACAAATTGTTAGGGCCTACTTAAAGCTGTCCCAACAACAGAAATTTATTTTCAGCACCACGGTGGGAATCCTTACCACAGCTACACCTGGCTATCAGCAGAGCCTTGTCTGGCAGCAAAACAGTTCATTCAGCCTCATTTACTGCATTTTTTAAAAACATGGCTGACAAATGTGGTTTCTACGGACAATTGAGATGTACAAACTATGGCAACAACGAGTGGATAAGAGGCAATCCGAGTCAGGATGGATGTAGTCAATATAACTATTGTCCAGCAATTTTGAAATGTACAGCGACAGAATTCAGAACAAGGGTCATTCTTACAGTATTACACCAAGTCAGAACAATAGGATAATTAAAGAGGGCATATAAGCAGACAATATTTAATGATTAAATTTCTCTAAAACAGGCTACATGTGCACCACCAAGATAGAACCGTAGGCTAAGATATGAGGAGGACAGGGACCAACTTATTAGGGTGAGGCACATGGGCTACTAACAGCTTACTACACAACATACACTTAGTATTACTTTCTTGGCTACAGTATACATATCTCCCTGGCACATTGCGTCATACATGCAGCAGCATACAATACATTTTCGAACTCACCTTGTGATGTGCTCACTTGGAATTCTGAGTTGGATGAACGTTCAAAATTATTTCCAAGTCGAAGCTAGTTTTTTTCCGATTTCCCAGTTGTCTCAAACTCACTGAAGTCTGAGATTTCCCACTTCCAAGTTTACAGTAGTTTTGATTGGGGCAGAAATCATGCTGGATTGACATCATGGCCAATGTTCTCAGATATCACGAAATTGGGGAGAAAAACAGGGTAAATAAATAACAAGGATAAACATTCACATGCAACACCATGTACCAGAAGTTACAATCTTGTCTCATTGCTGCAACTCCCCTAAGGACTCAACGACGGTCGAGAGCCAAACCACACTGCTTCTCGACATACTGCTCGCTTAACCCGGAAGCCAGCCGCACCAATGTGTCAAAATGATGACCGAAGTCAGCTTGCAGGCACCCGGCCTGGAGTAGGTAGAGCATCATGAGACAAGGAAATCACGGCCGGCCAATCCCTCCCCTAACCCAGACGACGCTGGGCCAATTGTACTCCATCTCATGGGTCTCCCAGACTAGGCCGGCTGTGACACAGCCTGGATCAAACCCGAGGCTGCAGTCACGCCTCAACACTCAATGTAAAATTTGCGATTTCCAACTTGTTGTGTGATGTTTATGGCTGATGAGCACCGATATGTTTAATCTATAATTTCTCTTCATATGACAAGGATTGAAAAGGACTGGCCAGTAGATTGTCGACTTCATTCATTATTGATGACTTCGTCTAGCTTGCCTTGATCAGTCCAATCAATGCTGCGGTAGATATAACGTGACTTGACATCATTTTATCTGTGGCCAATGACCTTGAGCCTTCTTGGATGGGCACTTCTAATGTAAGTCTATGGCAGCACCCAAGGGGCTTGAATTTTCGAGCTCTACCCATAGATTTTGCAGTGATGTAGTGTCCCGAGTGACAGAACACTGAGCCAATCACGACACAACTAGAGACCACAGAATCACTGAGTTAGGCTGAAACACCTGCATTTTGGAGCTCAAGAAAGCAAAAAAAGAGACCTGTTTGCATGCGGCTGTCACACCAGCCTTCTCTTTGGCTCCCCATCCTGTCCAGCTTAGGCGTTTGGTGTTGCCGAACCTACTACTGGCAAACGCCCTTCACTCATCAACCCCTGACTTGTCTCGTCATCATTACACACCTGGTTCTAATCCCCACTCTATCACTGTATATATATATATATACTCCCTCTGTCATTGGTCTTTGTCGGTCATTGCAAATGTTACTTGTTTTTGAGAGGAATCTCTCCTACTATTTCCTAAGCACTTCATAAAATGTATGTTCTATACAGTGTCAATATTTTCGATCACTATGTTTGATGTACAGTTTGATGTACAAGATGACATGGCGTCATACTCCGGGTTGTTCTGAACAGAATGAGCCTGTTTGTCTATATTCCATCTCTCACAGTTGATAAACAATCACAGACCTCTACATGCTTTGTAAGTAGGAAAACCTGCAAAATCAGCAGTGTATCAAATACTTGTTCTCCCCACTGTATATGTATACACTTTGGAGAAGTGTGTGGCCAATTGGAGACACCAGTTAGTCCTCTCCCTCAAACCCTTTGTAAGGGTTGTCGTTGGTGGAAGAAGGATCAGACCAAAGCGCAGCATGGTAAGTGTTCATGATGATTTATTCAAAACAAACTGAACGCTGAAACACAAAACAATTAACGATGTGAACAAAACGAAAACCGAAACAGTACCGTGTGTGTAACGGCTTTCGTCTGGTGGAAGAGAAGTGGACCAAAATGCAGCGTGGTATCTTTGAGACATGTTTAATGATGAATGAAAAAACAAACTATACAAAACAACAAACGGAACGTGAAAACCTATACAGCCTATCTGGTGACAATAAACACAGAGACAGGAACAATCACCCACAAAATACTCAAAGAATATGGCTGCCTAAATATGGTTCCCAATCAGAAACAACGATAATCACCTGACTCTGATTGAGAACCGCATCAGGCAGCCATAGACTATGCTATACACCCCCAAGACAAAACACACCACAAAAAACCCATGTCACACCCTGGCCTGACCAAATAAATGCAGACAAACACAATATATTTCGACCAGGGCGTGACAGTGTGGCCCAAACACTCACATGGAAGCAAACACCCACAAACCAAAAGTGAAACCCAGGCTCCCTAAGTATGATTCTCAATCAGAGACAACTAACGACACCTGCCTCTGATTGAGAACCATACTCGGCCTAACACAAAAACCAACATAGAAAAACAAACAGACTGCCCAACCCAACTCACGCCCTGACCATACTAGAACAAAGAATAAAATAACAGAACTATGGTCAGAACGTGACACCCTTGTCAGTTATCTTATGTTACATGATACAAAATATTCCTGGAAAATGTGCGGTAGGTGCACCTACCCCACATTTTCCAGGAATATTCTTATCATGTTACTGAATGTATCCAGGGTATTTTTTAGATTTTGTTATCAACAAATGTGGAGAAAAGTAAAGTAAATATAAAATGCACACAAAATCAACAGTGTTTGGAGTCAGTCTTGTTTCAGGTGAACTGCTGTATCCTCGACTGTGGTCTAATAATTTTCCCGTAATCTCCAAACTGTTTTCTTGCTTCACCAGTCACATCTTTTTCATGTTATTACCAATGTTTTGTTTTAGTTTAGTATGAAAAGCTCTTCCAAAATAAAGTAATTATACTGATCATGATGTTGTGGTTGTTGTTGTAGTAGTAGTGCCATACCATTGCCCTGTTCTGGTTCTGCAGCAGGATGACCAGGAGAAAGCAGGCCTTAGTGAAGATGCTGCTTCCCTTGTCAGGCAACTTGTCTCCTGCCTTCTCCCTGTAGATCTGCAGCAGATCCAGCAGCATGTCCACAGAGTTCTCTACGTCATACACCGCCTTGATTGTCTTGTCATACTGGTGGAGGGGGACACTCTTAAGGAAGGAAAGTAGCCACGAAGTCAGAGAATGTTCATGTTTAGTAAAAAACATCTATGAAAAAAACATTTGACATTCTGAACAGGGCAATACATATCACATAAAGTGAAAGTAATAAGAATTATATATATTTTTTTACTTGTGTGGGATTGATATGGGCCTGGGTACAACACAACATAGTGGCTGTATGAAAGCACTTACAGGAATGTGGGAGGAGGGGATGATCCATTTGCAGCTGCGGATGAGTGCCGAAGATGACCAGCGTGGCTCCGCTCGTCACCAGACGCTCACAACACTCTGGGGACAGCCAATCACACACGCACACAATTCTTCTACTGCCAATCAGTTTCCCTAACACAGAGTTCATCATATCAGTAGTCCAATAGCACCATCCAGTGTATTACTCTGGCTCACATAATTTGCTGCAACCATTCATATGGTAATGAGAAACATTTTATGTACACCAAGCGTACAAAACATTAGGAACACCTTCCTATATTGAGTTGCACCCCTTTTGCCTTCGTCGAGTCATGGACTCTACACGGTGACGAAAGCATTCCACAGGGATGCTGGTCCATGGGGTGGTGTGGTCTGCCCAATGCATCACAGGAGCAAACTGCCTGGCCTCCAGGACACCTACAGCACACGATGTCACAGGAAGGCCAAAAAGATTATCAAGGACAACAACCACCCGAGCCACTGCCTGTTCACTCCGCTATCATCCAGAAGGCGAGGTCAGTACATGTGCATCAAAGCTGGGACCGAGAGACTGAAAAAAAGCTTCTATCTCAAGGCCATCAGACTGTTAAATAGACATCACCGGTTACATAACCTGCACATTAGAGGCTGCTGCTTTTAAACATATTCTTGAAATCACTGGCCACTTTAATAATGGAACACTAGTCACTTTAATAATGTTTACATATTTTTGCTTTACTCATCTCATATGTATATACTGTATTCTATTCTACTGTATTTTAGTCTATGCCACTCTGACAGTGCTCATCCTAATATTTATATATTCAATAATTCCATTATTTTACTTGTAGGTTTGTGTGTATTGTTGTGAATTGTTAGATATTACTGCACTGTTTAAGCTAGAAACACAAGCATTTTGCTACATCCGCAATACCATCTGCTAAGCATGTGTATGTGACCAATAAAATTGGATTTGAGGACAAAACAAAGACAGTGTTTCAATCTCGTTGTTTCTGAGACCACATTATAGAAGAGAAGTGATTGTTGGCCTCAGACAACAAAACACACTGATCCAAGGTCAGTTGACTTCATCCATCCTAATAGGAACAGTACTTTATCTGTCATCTTAACTGATCCTAGATCAGCAGTTAAAGGTACAGTTGGAGTCAGAAAGGTTAAATACACCTTAGCCAAATACATTTAAACACTGTTTTTCACAATTCCTGACATCTTCCAGACTCACATTAAGAATCTCCAATCCAAAATTAAATCTAGAATCGGCGTCCTATTTCGCAACAAAGCCTCCTTCACGATGTCATTTACAAAATATTCTCCAACACTCTACTCAGCAAATTGGATATAGTCTATCACAGTGCCATCCGTTTTGTCACCAAAGCCCCATATACTACCCACCACTGCGACCTGTTTGCTCGTTGGCTGATCCTCACTACATATTCATCGCCAAACCCACTGGCTCCGGTCATCTTTAAGTCTTTGTTAGGTAAACCCCTGCCTTATCTCAGCTCAATGCACACACACACACACACAGACACACATAGCAACACCCACCCGTAGCACACGCTCCAGCAGGTATATTTCACTGGTCATCCCCAAAGCCTACACCCCCTGTGGCCACCTTTCCTTCCAGTTCTCTGCTGCCAGTGACTGGAACGAATTTCAAAAATCACTGAAGCTGGAGACTTATATAGTCCTCTCTAACTTTTCGACATCAACTGTCAGAGCAGCTTACCGATCACTGTACCTGTACACAGCCCATCTGTAAATAGCACACCCAACTACAGTCGTATGAAAAAGTTTGGGCACCCCTGACAATTTCCATGATTTCCATTTATAAATAACTGGGTGTTTGTATCAGCAATTTCATTTTGATCTATCAAATAACCGATGGACACAGTAATATTTCAGTAGTGAAATTAGGTTTATGGGATTAACAGAAAATGTGCAATATGCATCAAAACAAAATTAGACAGGTGCATAAATTTGGGCACCCCAATAGAAAAATCACATCAATTTTTAGTAGAGCCTCCTTTTGCTAAACTAACAGCCTCTAGATGCTTCCCATAGTCTCTAATGAGTGTCTGGATTCTGGATGAAGGTATTTTGGACCATTCTTCCTTACAAAACATCTCCAGTTCAGTTAGGTTTGATGGTTGCCGAGCATGGACAGCCCTCTTCAAATCATCCCACAGATTCTCAATGATATTCAGGTCTGGCGACTGGGATGGCCATTCCAGAACATTGTACTTGTTCCTCTGCATAAATGCCCGGGTAGATTTTGAGCAGTGTTTTGGGTCGTTGTCTTGTTGAAATATCCAGCCCCGGCGTAACTTCAACTTTGTGACTGATTCTTCAACATTATTCCAAACATCTGCTGATATTGAGTGGAATCCATGCGACCCTCAACTTTAACAAGATGCCCATTACCGGCACTGGCCACACAGCCCCACAGCATGATGGAACCCACACCAAATTTTACTGTGGGTAGCAAGTGTTTTTCTTGGAACGCTGTGTTCTTTTGCCGCCATGCACAACGTCCCTTGTTATGACCAAATAACTCAACCTTTGTTTCATCAGTCCACAGCACCTTATTCCAAAATGAAGCTGGCTTGTCCAAATGTGCGTTTGCATTCCTCAAGCGACTCTGTGGCGTGTGTGCAGAAAAGGCTTCTTCCACATCACTCTCCCATACAGCTTCTCCTTGTGCAAAGTGCGCTGAATTGTTTAACGATGCACAGTGACACCATCTGCAGCAAGATGTTGTTGTAGGTCTTTGGAGGTGGTCTGTGGGCTGTTTTTAACTGTTCTCACCATCCTTCGCCTTTGCCTCTCCGATATTTTACTTGACCTGCCACTTCTGGCCTTAACAAGAACTGTGCCTGTGGTCTTCCATTTCCTCACTATGTTCCTCAGTGGACACTGACAGCTTAAATCTCTGCGATAGCTTTTTGTAGCCTTCCTATTAACCATAATGTTGAACAATCTTTGTTTTCAGGTCATTTGAGAGTTGTTTTGAGGCCCCCATGTTGCCACTCTTCAGAGGAGAGTCAAAGAGAACAACAACGTGCATTTGGCCACCTTAAATACCTTTTTTCATGATTGGATGCACTTGTCTATGAAGTTAAAGGCTTAATGAGCTCACCAAACCAATTGTGTGTTCCAATGAATCAGTGCTAAGTAGTTACAGGTATTCGAATCAACAGAAGGGTCCCCACATTTTTGCAAAGCCTATTTTTCACATCTGATTTAATTTCATACAACTTAATATTGCTACACTAAAAATCTTTGTCTGGACAATACCCCAGTACTCAGCTTTTATTAGAAAATGAATGGCATGCCACTGTGATCATTTTCTGTGACGACGAGTAAATTACTATGCAGCCTCAGAGGGGTTCCCAAACTTTTTCATACGACTGTACCTCATCCACATATTGTTATTTATTTATTTTTGCTCTTTTGCACCCCAGTCCCCAGTATCTCTACATGCACATCATCGTCTGCACATCTATCACTCCAGTGTTAATTCTAAATTGTAATTATTTCGCCACTATGGTCTATTTATTGCCTTACCTCCCTAATCTTACTATATTTGCACACACTGTACATAGATTTTTCTATGGTGTTATTGACTGTGCGTTTGCTTATCCCATGTGTAACTCTGTGTTGTTTTTTGTCACACTGCTTTGCTTTATATTGGCCAGGTCGCAGTTGTAAATGAGAACTTGTTCTCATCTGGCCTACCTGGTTAAATAAAGGTGAAATAAAAAATGTAATTTAAAAAACAGTCGCGTCAAACAGCGTAGCCAGAATAACAGCGAAGTAGGTTTGCGTTTGTTTGCGTTTGTTTAAGCTGTTTTCTTGTGACATTTATTTGGATACATCCATAACAATGAGCTAATGATGCACAATTTCACCTGGCATAGAAAATGTGGTCTCTCGTCAGGACACTGTTGTTCAGAGCAGAAGAGCTAGCCAACAACACAGCTAACACAATCACTTCAAACTGAGGCTGGAAAGACAGCCAACCAACTGCATTTCTATTGACATTTCTTTATATGATGCCAGCTGATTCATGATTTCAACGGCTGAGAAAAGCTGCTTGCCTGTCTCGTCCCGACTGCTGACACGTTCATTACTCTGGGACAGCTGGAGATTGAATTTAAATATTGAAACAATGTTGCAAATATCAGCGAGACAGACGGCAAGGTTTATAGAAATCTCCACTGTTGAAAACTAGATGTTAGTTTAAAAGAAACATGAGATAATGTCTAGATTATTTTTATAGTGGAGAAGTTGATAAAATGCCTGGTTGGGCTGATGAGACAGTGGATTTTGCAGTCAGATGGACCAGAGTAAATAGACATTTAACCATTGGTAACTTGTGGACACAAGCTGGAATACGGTTTTAACCAATCAGCATTTAGTTTCCCAAAGGCTGAAGCAGTCCCCCTTTCTCGCCATCTCCAATTTCACGCAATTCTTGAGCTCAGGGCATGCCCGGCCCAGCATGCATTTGTAGGCCATTTTCTGCTATAGCCCCTTGCTTTAGCTACTGTCATTGAATTAGCTAAATATTTTCATAATGAAATGTAACCTTTAATTAACTAGTCAAGTCAGGTGCAAAATCAAGGTGACTTACAAAAATGAGGAACAAGAGCAAGAGAGGGAGTGCTGTGATGTAGTGTCCACAACTAAAAAATAATTCTGGAATCTGAAAGGACACCTATCCCGAAAGCATGATGGTGTACTTACGACACTGATCAAAAATATAAACGCAAGATATAAAGTGGTGGTCCCATGTTCCATACACAAAAAAAGCTTATTTCTTTCAAATTTTACACACAAATTTGTTTACATCCTGTTAGTGAGCTTTTCTACTTTGCCAAGATAATCCATCCACCTGACAGGTGTGGCATATCAATAAGATTAAACAGCATGATCATTACACAGGTGCACTCTGTGCTGGGGACAGTAAAAGGCTACTCTAAAATGTGCAGTTTTGTCAAACAACACAACAGATGTCTTATGATTTGAAGGCAATTGGCATGCTGACTGCAGAAATGTCCCTCAGAACTGTTGCCAGAGAAATGAATGGTAATTTCTCTAGCATAAACTGCCTCCAACGTCGGTTTAGAGAATTTGGCAGTATGTCCAACATCAGACCAAGTGTATGGTGTTGCGTGGGTGAGCGGTTTTCTGATGTCAAAGTGCCCCATTGTGTCGTGGGGTTATGGTATTGGCAGACATAAGCTACGAGCAACGAACACAAATTAATTTTATAAAATGGCAATTTAAATGCACATATCACCTCATGTTTCAGCAGGATAATGCACGGCCCCATGTTGCAAGGATCTGTACACAATTCCTGGAAGCTGTAAATGTCCCACTTCTTCCATGGCCTGCATTCTCACCAGACATGTCACCCATTGAGCATGTTTGCGATGCTCTGGATCTCAGTGTACGACAGCATGTTCCAGTTACCGCCAATATCTAGCAACTTCACAAAGCAATTGAACTGGAGTGGGACAATATTCCACAGGCCACAATCGACAGCCTGATCAACTCTATGTGAAGGAGATCTGTGTTTCTGCATGAGGCAAATGGTGGTCACACCAGATTCTGACTGGTTTTCTGATCCATGCCCCTACCTTTTTGTAAGGTATATGGGACAAACAGATGCATATCTGTATTCCCAGTCATGTGAAATCCATAGATTAGTAATGCATTTATTTCAATTGACTGATTTCCATATGAATTGTAACTAATAAAATATTTGAAACTTTTGCACGTTCACATTTTTGTTTTGTATATGTGCACATTCTAACAGAAAAGAATGAGGTGGGTAGCCAGCTAAGTGTGTCATTGTTAAACAGTATTTCTAAATAAAAAGGCATTTGTCGTTTAATTAAAATTCTAAGTAAGGCACTTAATGATTTAATACAACATGTTTAAATGCTGATGTCATGCATAGGTGTAATAGGTGGCAGGGAAGTCAGGCGCAGGAGAGTAAAATGGAGTGTAAAATGGAGTCTTGTAATAAAGTTCACGGAGTATGCTCCATAACACTAAATGTACATAAACAAACAATCATGGGTACGAGGACCCGACGCGCACCTATACAACAATCACACCACCCCTGACGCGTGGCTCCAGCTGCGCGTCGACGACCCGGAGGGCGAGGTGCAGGGCGATCCGGATGGAGACGGTGGAATTCTGATAACATGGAAGGATCTAACACGTCCTCCACCGGAACCCAGCATCTCTCCTCTGGCCCGTACCCCTCCCAGTCCACGAGGTACTGAAGGCCCCCCGCCCGACGTCTCGAATCCAAAATGCATCGAACAGAGTATGCCGGAACCCCCTCGATGTCTAGAGGAGGCGGAGGAACATCACGCACTTCAGCCTCCTGGAGCGGGCCAGCCACCATCGGCCTGAGGAGAGACACATTGAACGAGGGGTTAATACGGTAATGAGTGGGTAGTTGTAACCTATAACATACCTCGTTCACTCTCCTCAGGACTTTAAACGGCCCCACAAACCGCGGACCCAGCTTCCGGCAGAGCAGGCGAAGGGGCAGGTTTCGGGTCGAGAGCCAGACCCTGTCGCCTGGTGCGAACACTGGGGCCTCACTGCGGCGACGGTCTGCGTCAATTTTCTGGCGCCTTATGGCACGCTGAAGGTGGACGTGGGCTGCCTCCCAGGTTTCCTCAGCGTGCCGAAACCAATTGTCCACCGCAGGGGCCTCGGTCTGGCTCTGATGCCAAGGAGCCAGAACCGGCTGACACCCTAATACACATTGAAAGGGAGCAAGGTTAGTGGAGGAGTGACGTAGCGAGTTCTGAGCCATCTCTGCCCAGGGCACGAACTTCGCCCACTCCCCCGGCCAATCCTGGCAGTAAGACCGCAGAAACCTACACACATCCTGATTAACTCTCTCCACCTGCCCATTACTCTCGGGGTGAAAACCTGAGGTAAGACTAACCGAGATCCCCAGACACTCCATGAACGCCTTCCAGACCCTTGATCCCTTGATGTGAACTGGGGACCCCGATCAGACACTATATTCTCAGGCACCCCATAGTGCCAGAAAACGTGTGTAAACAGGGCCTCTGCAGTTTGTAAGGCCGTAGGGAGACCGGGCAAAGGGAGGAGACGACAGGACTTTGAAAACCGATCCACAACAATCAGGATCGTGGTGTAACCCTGTGAAGGTGGGAGATCAGTCAAAAAATCCACCGACAGGTGCGACCATGGCCGTTGGGGAACGGGTAGAGGTTGTAGCTTACCTCTGGCAGGTGTCTAGGAGCCTTGCACTGGGCGCACACCGAGCAGGAAGAAACAAAAATCCTCACGTCTTTAGCTAAAGTGGGCCACCAGTACCTCCCTTCAAGACAGCGCATCGTCCGACCTATCCCAGGATGACCAGAAGAGGGTGACGTGTGAGCCCAATCGATCAATCGGTCGCGGACAGCAGACGGAACGTACAGACGACCAGCTGGACACTCAGGGGGAGAAGGCTCTGTATGTGACGCCCGCTCAATGTCCGCGTCCAGCTCCCACACTACCGGCGCCACCAGACACGAAGCTGGGAGTGGAATCCATGGACCGCTCCTCTGTGTCATACAGCCGAGACAATGCGTCTGCCTTAACGTTCTGGGAGCCTGGTCTGTAAGAAAGAGTAAACACAAAACGAGTGAAAAACATGGCCCACCTTGCCTGGCGAGGATTCAATCTCTTCGCCTGCCGGATGTACTCCAGATTGCGGTGGTCAGTCCAGATGAGAAAAGGGTGTTTAGCCCCCTCAAGCCAATGCCTCCACACCTTCAAAGCTTCTATGACAGCTAACAGCTCTCGGTTCCCCACATCATAGTTTCGCTCCACCGGGCTGAGCTTCTTCAAAAAGAAAGCACAGGGGAGAAGCTTCAGTGGCGTACCCGAACGCTGAGAGAGCAATGCTCCTATCCCAGCTTCGGATGCGTCCAGCTCCACTATGAATGGCAAAGAGGGATCCGGACGAGCCAGCACAGGCACCGAGGTAAACAGAGTCTTCAGGTGCTCAAAAGCCCTGTTCGCCTTTGCCGACCACTGCAAGCGCACCGGGCCCCCCTTTAGCAGTGAGGTAATGGGAGCTGCCACCTGACCAAAACCCCGGATAAACCTCTGGTAGTAATTGGAAAACCCCAAAAAACGCTGCAACTCCTTTACCGTGGTTGGAGTCGGCCAATTACGCACGGCTGTAATGCGGTCGCTCTCCATCTCCACTCCTGAAGTGGAAATCCGATGCCCTAGGAAGGAGATGGATTGTTGGAAAAACAAGCATTTCTCAGCCTTGACATATAGATCATGCTCCAACAGGCGACCAAGCACACTGCGCACCAGGGACACATGCTAGCGGGTAACTATATTTCACTGTGATTGTATTAAGACCTCGATAATCAATGCACGGGCGTAAACCGCCATCCTTTTTTTTCACAAAAAAGAAACTCGAAGAGACGGGTGAAATGGATGGCTGAATGAACCCCTGATGCAGGGATTCAGAGACATATGTCTCCATAGCCTCCGTCTCCGCTTGCGACAGGGGATACACGTGACTCTTGGGATATGCAGCTTCTACCAGGAGATCTATCGCACAATCCCCCTGTCGATGGGGTGGTAATTGAGTCGCCTTCTTTTTACAGAAGGCGAGAGCCAAATCGGCATATTCGGGAGAATGCGCACGGTGGAGACCTGGTCTGGACTTTCCACCGTAGTAGCACCAACGGAAACCCCTAAACACCTACCTGAGCATTCTCACGACCACCCCGTTAGAGCCCTCTGTGGCCAAGAAACAGTGGGGTTATGACAAACTAACCAGGGTAGGCCTAGAACCACAGAATACGCAGGAGAATCAATAAGGAAAAGAAAAAAATCTTTAAAAAATAATAAAGAAAGTTTTTTTTTAGTTAAGGTCAGGGCGCGACAGAGTGAGTGACGGTGAAAATCCCTGGTCAGCGAAGCATCCAGGATGTCCACCAAAGGAACCCAGCAGTTTTCCTCTGAGCCGTACCCCTCCCAGTAGATGAGGTACTGGTGACGCCCAGCCCGACGCCTCAAACACAGGACTTCACGGACCGAGTACCCCGGACCTCCCTCGATGTCCAGAGGAGGAGGCATGGTGTAACTCTCATTCATCTGATTAATTAGGGATATGTTAACAGGTTTTCATCGGTCGTCCCTGACTCGTTCATACGATTAATAATTTCTAGGAGTTCGGATGGAACCTGTGATATGCTTTCAACTATCGGTATTATGTCTGTTACCCCCGCCTCGTTCATATGTTTAATTATAGCTTGGAGTTCGGGCGGTGTCTGTGATATGAGGGTTTCACATGTCTCAATTATGTCTGTTGGCTCAGCCATCTGGATAATTAATGATGTGTGTTTTTAGCTCCTGTAGTTGCGTTTTTTAATCGGATTGCTGTTTACCAAACGTGGAATTGTTCTATGCCAGAAGGATAGGTCCTGGCGGTATTGTCGCTCGAGTGAAGCCCCCATTCATTTGTGTAGCAAAACCTTTCGGGATTTTAGAGTCCTGGAGAGGCTGTGAAAAGACTAGCTTGTTCTATTTCAGGTCCGGTTGTTTCCACCAAAGAATTGGCTGAATCAAGAAGGTTGGCCGCATCCCATAATTGCCTGTTGTCTGCCTCTGAAATGTCATTTAAAACGGTAAAATCCCCCGGTTTGGTTGTTTCACTGTGAATGTTCGGTGAGCCGGAATCCTCCATGTGCTCTAGATGTGTGAGGTCTTCTGTTGTACGCTGGGGAGGAATCTGAAAAAAAAAATACAAACAAAATAGGTTATTAATGTTCTGTATTATGTAATGTTTTGTGTGGACCCCAGGAAGAGTAGCTGCTGCTTTCGCAACAGCAAATGGGGATCCTAATAATACAAAACAAAAAATGTGGGGGTATCAGCATACAAGCGCAGGTTACATTTTTTTACAGACAAGTCAATATGGTTAATGTAAAAAGTAAATAGTACAGGACACAGAATCGACCCCTGTGGGACACCTTTTTTATGTCCAGAAAACCTGATCTAACACCGTCAGTAGTTACACATTGAGGTCTATCTGTCAAGTATTTTTTTTACCGGTTATATGCAGGCTGGTATAGGGCATTTGAGGAAAGCGTCTGAATTAGCAGTGAGTGATTAACAGTATCAAAGTCTTTTGACAGGTCAATGAAGAGGGCAGCACAATGTTGACTTTAATCCATACAGTTAACAACATAATTTATACTGTAGCTAGGGATGCAACAGAGATAGTGTTATGATCTGGTCTAAAACCAGACTGATGTATGTTTAGAATACATTTTAAAGTTAAGATCTTAGCTGAGAATTAATCAAGGATTCTACAATTTTAGCTAGGTAAGAAAGTTTAGAAATAGGTCACAAGGGTCACAACCTTTGTGAAGGGGGAGTATATGGACCACCTTCCAAACCCAATTTTTTTAATTGAGTTTTTTAGCCCATATATATTGTTGTAACCTTTTAGTCACTCAAATATCACATGAATGCACATTAGACATGGCAAAATACATACAATTTCAAGACAATTTTCTTTAAAACTGCAACATTTTCTTTCACCCCATGACAAAATGTGTAGAATTGCAGGTAATAAGCTTTAAACCTGCAACATTCTCTTCACCAACATGAGGCGTGTGAACAGTTTGTGTCATGAACAGAGCTTGTGCCCATAGAAATAGACGTGGTGCGTGTGCACGCGCGGGATGTTCCCCAATGCTATAAGGAGGGCCCCCGAGTGAAAAAGTTTGGGAACCCCTGAGCTAGAGGTTGGTAGAGAGAAACGTAATCTATTGAGTGACCAGGGTCAAATAAACCACCATTTCTCTCAAATAAAAAGTCTGCCGAGATAAAATGATGATTAAAAGCAACACTTATCCCATTTTTCGCAGTTATGCCAGAGTCAGACAGAACATCCATAGGCAGAGAAGAAGATTCATTTGTATGTGCATGTAATAATGTTTTCCTAAATGTAAAAAGATCTGCAGCAGAGTCAGAGCTTAAAAAGTAGCTTGATTTAGCTTACTTGATCGAGATGGTACATCTGCAATGTGCCGGGATGGGTGGTGCATGCATGTTTACTAACCTTCCGCTCCCATAGAAAGCTTTTGTTTGTTTAGTAAATGACATGGGTACTATAGCATCTACAGCAGGGGTAGCCAATCCTCATCCTCCTGGAGACCTACTGGATGTAGAGGCTTTTGCTCCAGCCCTACTCAAAAAACACCTGAGGTAACATTATCTCTCCAGGAGAAGGATTGGCCATCCCCGATCTACAGTATGCATGATGCCAGCTCATCTGAGTGGAAGTTCTATATTCCTGTATGCTGGGCATTACGAGGAGCCATGCTGTTCATTCCTCCCTCCCTCTAAGATGTGTTTTGTAAAAACAAATGAATGGATTAATCCACTAATTAGTATTGGAGGCAACCTTTTTACAGTAAAACAAATGAAAAGAGGAAAAACATAACTGTGACTGACTGGCAGGCCAGGTGGTGTGTCATTAAGCTCTGCTGTGCTGTGTGATTAAGTAGCCCCACGGCAGCTATGAGGCTGTGCTTCGAATGAATGGAGTGATAAATGCCTCAAATGAGTGACTTCTGTCTGCCTGCGGTCGCTATGGCAATAGAGGCAATGCAGAAATGGAACTGTGGAATTGGTTGCCATGGAGGCACGCTGTGATGCTTTGTGAGGCTCTTTTTGCAAATGTCCTTGTACTGGAATGGACAATGGTAGGATTATTTTTTTCAAAGGTGGAAAGAGAGGCTTTTGTGTCAAAGGCTATTATAGAACACAATGGTTGTGTGGGACAATGCAAAGCATGACTCATTGTAACACACCGCTACGAGAACAAAACATGGATGTCTTTTAGTTCACCCTCACTAAACACTTACCCTTTTCAATATCAATACAATTTTCTGGTGGTACTGAGTACTGACATATTGGAACGAGAATGTAAAAAAGAGAAAGAGAATGTATGAAAGACCTTTTCATTAAATAATAAAATAATATATACCAGAAAAGTCTGCTGTGACATTTCAATTTCCCTCCTGGGGATCAATCAATATTAGTTGAATCAGAAATGTTTGTGCACGGACAGAACAAAAGCCAGAAAACCCTTGGCCCTCCAGATCTGGAGCGTCCCACCCCTATGCTAACAGAAACACATCAATCAGACAATCAATCAAAACTATATTTCCTGTCCCCAGGTGCGTCTCGCCTGAAGGCGAGGTCAGAGGTACCGGTAACGGACCAGTGTTCCCCAACCCCTGCTACAGCCAGGCCATCTGTCATAGCCGTGGTGATGGCTACTCGTGTTTCTGCGTGCCTGGGTTCCAGGGTGTGCACTGCCAGATAAGAGGTGAACAAGTGTGTCACAGCCCTGCAGGAACGGAGCCACCTGTATAGACAGGGTGGGCAGGTACGACTGTCTCTGCAGCCCAGGGTTTACAGGTAAGATGAGAAGAGACAGCTCCTTCAGGGCTTTGTTCAGTAGTTACCAAATGGAAGAAAAAAAATTGAAACAGGCATGTGTTATGTGAATTTAGGTTGCAAACCCTCTTAAATGGTTTAGATCAAGGGGTGGCCAATCTTAGCTGCAGAGGTCTGGTATGTGAGTGCAGGCTTTTGCTCCAGCCAGGAAGGAACACATCTCTTAATAAACTAGTTTTTAATTATAACTTTGATAAGTTGTGTCATGTGTGTTCCCGGTCACAGGATGAAGATTGCTCACCACTGATCCAATGGGTAAAACAGATGCCATCTAGTGGCAATTTGAGTTATGTACACTAGTCCTCAAATCTAACCCTCTGTTCTATAGCCTCTTCTATGCTATAGCCCATACATTTAAAAATAGAAATACAAAAACATGAAATCAGGATATCTATAGGCTTTGCTTGCTTGATAACATCCAGTTATAGAAATAGAGATTTGCTCATGAAAGATCATCTATGGGTAATCCTAGCTCTTTATAGAATCGTAGGAAAGATTAAATACACACTTAGAAAATATGATATTTTTCTATGTAGTCCATCGCCCTGTGTTCTGGTTTACAGTATGATTGATCTGGGATTCAGAATTACATAGTAGAACACAGATGAAAGCCACGCAGGGGGGCTTATGTCAAAACTCACACAGAAACAAACATTAACAACAACACGAGTAAAGGAAACAGAGCCTCTAATATCAGTATATAATGATCCTTAAGCCATTCAACATGAAAGCATTTGACATTGAGTATTATCTCCACAGGTGCATGTTGATATTCCCCTTCATGTTTCCATAAACTGACCTGTCCAGATGGTTTGGCCAGTGTGTATTATACGACCAGAGCCCTGTGACTGACTCTGTCGGCCATATTGGATGTTTGATGTTCCAGATGCCACCTGTGAGGTCCAGATTGACGAGTGTCAAGGGTGGGAGTTGTCATGACTACGTCAACAGTTTCTCGTGTACCTGCATGTCCAGTTTCCAGGGAGACCACTGTGAAATCGAAATTGACGAGTGCCAAGACCAGCCATGCCAAAATGGGGCTCTGTGTCCTGAGTAAGAAGTTTGTGTGTGTGTGAGAGATTTGAATTTTGTGGAGTAGAACAAGAAACGCCTGCATAATGCTTGCTTGTATAGCTTCACTTTTTATTGGGAAAGTAATTAGTACTGAAACTGAAAAATCTGTAACTAAAAATCGTTATCGTTCAGGTACAGCTGCGACTGCTCTCAGACCACCTTCACTGGGCGACACTGTGAAACTCCTCTCCCTCCATGCAATCCCCAGCCCTGTGTCAACAGCGCCACCTGTGTGGAGGACGAGGGGAACTATACATGTGACTGCTGGCCAGGTACAGTACAGTACAGTCACACAGTTACAAAACAGAAAGCACAGTAGGCATGTCATTTGTTCTTGAAATGGCACCTGCAGCCCCTCTCTAGACATCCCCTAAGAAGGTATGAGAGTAAGGTGGAGTGAGGGAAAGACAGGGAACTCATTCTAAGAACTTGGTGAGAGCGTGGTTGTCCTATGGTTATTTTGCATTCAAGCTTCCCACAACTTCCTGGAAATAGTGCAGGATAATTGCTTGGTTTTGGAACATTCTCAGCACATTAAGGAACTTGACAAAAAAATCTTTATTTTCTTGGTTTCCTAAAGATACACGAATGGTTCAATTTATTTTTTATTTGAAGTATTATTCTAGGAACACTAAATGATTTGATATTGGGAATGTTGTCAAAGTTCAGAGAACTTTCAGAAACAACATCCTTCTGTGGGAATTTCAGTACTTCCATACAGCATTCCACACAAGTTCCCATCTGGTTCGATTTAATGTCATGTTTTTACTACATTCTGGGAACGTACTCAAAAATGGTGTGACTTAACTGATGTTCACAGTTCACCGGATGTGCTACCTGTCCCAGACCTGCTGTTTTAAAGTCTCTAGAGACAGCAGGTGCTGTGAAAAGCTATGAAAAGCCAAATTACATTTACTCCTGAGGTGCTGACCTGTTGCACGCTCTACAACCACTGTGATTATTATTATTTGACCCTGCTGGTCATCTATGAACATTTGAACATCTTGGCCATGTTCTGTTATAATCTCCACCCGGCACAGCCAGAAGAGGACTGGCCACCCCTCATAGCCTGGTTCCTCTCTAGGTTTCTTCCTAGGTTCCGGCCTTTCTATGGAGTTTTTCCTAGCCACCACACTTCTACACCTGCATTGCTTGCTGTTTGGGGTTTTAGGCTGGGTTTCTGTACAGCACATTGTGACATCAGCTGATGTAAGAAGGGCTTTATAAATAAATACATTTGATTGATTGATTGGTTGATAGATTGATGGATTCAGAGAATGTATGGTTCTCTTTTATGTCAGTTCTTCGTAATATTCTGGGAATGTCAATAAGCTCTAAATTCTGTTCTCAGAACATAAAGAAAACTTTCCATGAAAACCACAAAACATTAGCAACTTTCATAGAATGTTCTTAGTGTTATTTAAAAACACATCCATTATGTTCTCAATATATTGAGAAAGCTATCCATAAGAAATAAAAAATAAATTTAACCCTTAGAGCATGTTCCAAGAATGTTACTTAAAACATGCATTCCGTTCGCAGAACATTTAGAAAACTTTCTATATAAACTATATAAACCACAGGAAAACTTCATGCTGCGTTTGTGACCAAGTGGGGAGTGGGAATTTACCACCATAGAGTTAGATAGATGACTCTAGATTAATAAAACCTATTTTAGCATTGGAATTGCCATTGAGGTCTTCCACCATTTTAAAGTAGTCAACTGGGTAGGCCTTCCTATGGGTGAAGGAAGGATTACATGATTTCATCCGGGTCATCAGGAGGAATCAGCCAATGGATTATACTCGTGAGCAAACATTCCATAACTGTAGGTGGCAGTAAATAGCTAACCTTGGCTTTATACCTGTTCAAACAACACAGTCTACCTGGCTGCATGCACCCTTTCAGTATGTTTTCCAACTCATAGAAGTAGTAGGGGAAAAATGGACTACTTAAAAATGGAGATGGCCTCAATGGTTGTCCATACGCTCACAAACAACATCATGGGAAAGGGTGGTACCAAGCCAGTACAACCTAATGTCAGTACAACCTAATACAACCTAATGCATTCAACTGAAATGGGTCTTCCGAATTTAACCAAACCCCTCTGAATCAATGGGACATAGAGAATGATAGAGATATCATCTTTATGTATGTTTTCCACATAAGACTGGGTTAAATACACTGCTCAAAAAAATAAAGGGAACACTTAAACAACACAATGTAACTGCAAGTCAATCACATTTCTGTGAAATATAACTGTCCACTAAGGAAGCAACACTGATTGACAATATATTTCACATGCTGTTGTGCAAATGGAATAGACAACATGTGGAAATTTTAGGCATTTAGCAAGACACCCCCAATAAAGGAGTGGTTCTGCAGGTGGGTACCACAGACCACTTTTCAGTTCCTATGCTTCCTGGCTGATGTTTTGGTCACTTTTGAATGCTGGCGTGGCGGTGCTTTCACTCTAGTGGTAGCATGACATGGAGTCTACAACCCACACAAGTGGCTCAGGGAGTGCAGCTCATCCAGGATGGCACATCAATGCGAGATGTGGCAAGAAGT
Organism: Oncorhynchus masou masou; assembly: GCF_036934945.1. Classification (NCBI taxonomy): domain Eukaryota; kingdom Metazoa; phylum Chordata; class Actinopteri; order Salmoniformes; family Salmonidae; genus Oncorhynchus; species Oncorhynchus masou. Next base: position 31,445,928 of record NC_088226.1, on the reverse strand, counting down.
TTTGCTGTGTCTGTCAGCGTAGTGTCCAGAGCATGGAGGCGCTACCAGGAGACAAGCCAGTACATCAGGAGACGTGGAGGAGGCCATAGGAGGGCAACAACCCAGCAGCAGGACCGCTACCTCCGCCTTTGTGCAAGGAGGAGCAGGAGGAGCACTGCCAGAGCCCTGCAAAATGACCTCCATCAGGCCACAAATGTGCATGTGTCTACTCAAACGGTCAGAAACAGACTCCATGAGGGTGGTATGAGGGCCCGACGTCCACAGGTGGGGGTTGTGCTTACAGCCCAACACCGTGCAGGACGTTTGGCATTTGCCAGAGAACACCAAGATTGGCAAATTCGCCACTGGCGCCATGTGCTCATCACAGATGAAAGCAGGTTCACACTGAGCACATGTGACAGACGTGACAGTCTGGAGATGCTGTGGAGAACGTTCTGCTGCCTTCAACATCCTCCAGCATGACCGGTTTGGCGGTGGGTCAGTCGTGGTGGGGGTGGCATTTCTTTGGGGAACCGCACAGCCCTCCATGTGTTCGCCAGAGGTAGCCTGACTGCCATTAGGTACCGAGATGAGATCCTCAGACCCCTTGTGAGACCATATGCTGGTGTGGTTGGCCCTGGGTTCCTCCTAATGCAAGACAATGCTAGACCTCATGTGGCTGGAGTGTGTCAGCAGTTCCAAGAGGAAGGCATTGATGCTATGGACTGGCCCGCCCGTTCCCCAGACCTGAATCCAATTGAGCACATCTGGGACATCATGTCTCGCTCCATCCACCAACGCCACATTGCACCACAGACTGTCCAGGAGTTGGCAGATGCTTTAGTCCAGGTCTGGGAGGAGATCCCTCAGGAGACCATCCGCCACCTCATCAGAAGCATGCCCAGGCATTGTAGGGAGGTCATACAGGCACGTGGAGGCCACACACACTACTGAGCCTCATTTTGACTTGTTTTAAGGACATTACATCAAAGTTGGATCAGCCTGTAGTGTGGTTTTCCACTTTAATTTTGAGTGTGACTCCAAATCCAGACCTCCATGGGTTGATAAATTTGATTTCCATTGATAATTCTGTGTGATTTTGTTGTCAGCACATTCAATTATGTAAAGAAAAAAGTATTTAATAAGAATATTTCATTCATTCAGATCTCGGATGTGTTATTTTAGTGTTCCCTTTATTTTTTTGAGCAGTGTATATTTGAATGGCCCTTCAACTGGTAATTATTAGTGGGAAACTCGTAAATTTCCACTTTGTTACAAACGTAGCACTAGTAACATTCAGAAAACATTCTAAGAATGATATTTAAAGGACCACTGCAGTCAAAAACATGATTTCCTGTGTTTTATATATACAATGAACAAAAGCATTAATGCAACATGTAAAGTGTGTAAAGCTGAAAGTTTTGTCACAACACAATGCCACAGATGTCTGAAGTTTGTAAGGCTGAGTACAGTTGGCATGGTGACTGGAGGAATGTTCACCAGAGCTATTTCCCGTCTCCAACATCATTTTCGAGCATTTGGCAGTGTTTCCAACCAGCCTCACAACCACAGATCATGTGTATGGTCTGGGTGTGGGCAAGCGGTTTGGGCTAGCCAACATCGGGTGAAATTGGAGGGCGTGCAATTCAAATACATATTCGCATTATTAAACATTCATGAACATACAAGTGTCATATCATTTAAAATCTTAACTTCTTGTTAACATCTTGGTGTTAGGGGGCAGTATTTTCATTTTTGGGAAAAAAAAGTTCCTGTTTTAAACGGGATATTTTGTCAGGAAAAAGATGCTATAATATGCATATAATTGACAGCGTTGGATAGAAAATACAGAGGAAGCCATTATTCCAATCGGTCCTAGTGAAAAAACGAATTGTCCCGACGGATATATTATCAAATAGATATTAGAAAAACACCTTGAGGATGGATTCTAAACAACGTTTGCCATGTTTCTGTCGATATTATGGAGCTAATTTGGAAAAAATTTCAGCGTTGTGGTGACCGCAATTTCCAGGTGAAGAACAAACGGAGCTATTTTGCTTACAAAAATAATATTTTAGGAAAAAATGAACTTTGACTGTCTACCTGGGAGTCTTGTGAGTGAAAACATGCGAAGTTCAAAGGTAAACGATTTAATTTGATTCCTTTTCTGATTTCCATGACAAGGTTGACTGCTGCTAGCAAGGCATAATTCTATGCTAGGCTATGATAAACTTACACAAATGCTTGTCTAGCGTTGGCTGTAAAGCATATTTTGAAAATCTGAGATGACAGGGTGATTAACAAAAGGCTAAGCTGTGTTCCAATATATTTCACTTGTGATTTTCATGAATAGGAATATTTTCTATGAAGATTTATGTCCGTTGCATTATGCTAATTAGTGTCAGATGATGACAACGTTCACGGGATCGTGTGTCACTATAGGTTAATCTAACTGCATTGTCAGATTTCAAAAATGCTTTACGGCGAGAGCTTACCATGCGATTGTCTGAGGGCGGTGCCCCAAATCAACATATTTTTCAACCAGTACATGCTTCACAAAACCACAAATAGCGATAAAATAAATCCCTTACCTTTGAAGATCTTCCTCTGTTTGTGATCGCAAGGGTCCCAGCTACAACATGAATGGTCGTTCTGTTCCATAAAATCCTTCTTTATATCCCAAAAAGTCTGTTTAGTTGGTGCCATTGATTTCAGTAATCCACTCGTTCAAACGTGCAGACAAATGAGTCCAAAAAGCTACTGCTAAACTTCATCCAAACAAGTCAAATGATGTTTTATTTAATCCTCAGGTACTCTAAAATGTAAATAAACTATAATATGTCACACGGAAAGTAGTATGTTCAATAGGAAAGGCAAATTTGTAAGCGCGCGCAGAAAGACTGATTTGCTTCAGGTGGTAACCTCACAAATACTCCAAATACTTGTTCATTTTTCAAAAAAGAAGCCTAACACCTTGAATAAAGACTGTTGACATCTAGTGGAAGCCATAGGAACTGAGATCTGGGTGACGGACATGCATAGAAACAATAGGTTTACATAATAAGAGCCTGGGAGCTCAAAAAAATAAATTCTCGCCTGCCATATGAATTCTGTTATAGTCTCAGACATTGTTTTCATTTTATTTTACCTTTATTTAACTAGGCAAGTCAGTTAATTAAGAACAAAATCTTATTTTCAATGATGGCCTAGGAAAAGTGGGTTAACTGCCTGTTCAGGGGCAGAACGACAGATTAGTACCTTGTCAGCTCGGGGATTTGAACTTGCAAACTTTCAGTTACTAGTCCAACACTCTAACCACTAGGCTACCCTGCCAACCCAAAACAGTTGTAGAAACTTAAGTGTTTTCTATCCAATGCTACCAATTATAAGCATATCCTAAGCCTGAGAAACAGACATTTAATTTTGCGCATGTTTGTCAGGCAGAAATTCTGAAAAAGGCACCCTAGCCCTAACAAGTTATGTCAAGGTTGTGAACGAAGTGCTCCATTGTGGCATTGGGGTTATGGTATGGGCAGGCATAAGGTACGGACAATGAACACAATTGCATTTTATCTATGGCAATTTGAATGCACAGAGATACCGTGATGAGAGCCTGAGGCCCATTGTCATGTCATTCATTCACCGACATCACCTCATGTTTCAGCTTTTATAATGCACAGCCCCATGTTGCAAAGATCTGTACACAATTCCGGGAAGCTGAAAATGTCCCACTTCTTCCATGGCCTGCATACTCAGACATGTCACCCATTGACCATGTTTGAGAGGATATGGATTGATGTGTACGACAGCGGGTTCCAGTTCCCGCCGATATCCAGCAAATTTGCACAGGCATTGAAGAGGAATGAGGCAACATTCCACACGCCACGATTAACAGCCTGAATGCGAAGGAGATTTGTTGCGCTTCATGATGCAAATGGTGGTCACACCAGATACTGACTGGTTTTCTGATCCACTCCCTACCTTTAAGGTATCAGTGACCAACAGATGCACATCTGTATTCCCGGTCATGTGAAATCCATGGATTATTATTATACTATTATTATATTTCCATACTATGAGGTTGGAATAATATTGTGAAAATGACGATAGTGCCCTTTTAATATAGGAGCTATTTGAAAAAACAGCCTGAAATTACAGCCGTTTTGCCAGTCAGGAATCTTCGCTCCCGGAAGCAATCTGAAACCAAAAACACAGGTTCCCACAACTTCCAATGAACCAAATCTGCTATCTGGGATGGAGAGAGAAGAGGGAAGAAGAGGATGAGAAGAGGGGGTAGGAGAGAGAAAGAGAGGGGGGGTATTGAAGGAGAGCGAGGGGGAGAAGGAATGAGAGCAAGAGTTCTCACAATGTTGGAAATGTATTTGTTATCTTTATAAATACAGAGGTGTGTGTGTGTGTGTGTGTGTGTGTGTGTGTGTGTGTGTGTGTGTGTGTGTGTGTGTGTGTGTGTGTAGCCCTCTCTGCTGGCCTGCATGTGTACATGTGTGTGTGTTGTCTATCCCCTCTATATGCGTTACACTCTGTCTGTGTCCAGTTCAGGGTTCAAGGGTCGTCAGTGTGATGTGGATGTGAGTGAGTGCAATAGCAGCCCCTCTCTATGGTGGCTGGTGTATAGAGCTGTCCTGGCATAGCCTGTATGGTTCAGAGCCTCTGCGTCCAGACCACTACGACCCACAGCACGCTGCAGGATTCATATGCAGCTACCAACCAGGAACCACAGGTAATGTGCCATAGAGACATTATGAATGATTATTGAGAACTGTCAAAAATTGTCCAAGGTTCAAAGTGCTGGGATGTTTGATGATTCTATGCACTCCCATAACAAATTAGGGCATGCTCAATTAAAATGTTAAAACCATAAGTATGGATATGGATATTGGTCCAGCCTATTATTTAGGGCACGCCCAAAAGTCAATGATCAGCTCTCAGTTTAATAACTATGTGACAGGTACCAAGCATGTGTATGGTTGTAGCTTGGGTTTATTTACAGTTTTCACCCATTCACACTCTTCTTTTACAAAAGAGGAATATTCTAGTCGCCCTGCTGTTTACACAAGCCTGTGATCTGCCTGTAAGGCTCAGCAGGTAAGAGTAGTGGCTGGGTCTCCCAACACTGTTCTATAATTGACTTCCTAGCAGTCACCAGTGCTCACTCTGTAAAATGCACTAATTGCATTAGTGTTAATCCTAAGGATCTGGCTTTCCCAGACTCCTGCCTGCAGTAGGACTCAGCACTGTGTTTAGTTGTGCATGGCTAAAGACGAGGACAGGGACTGCCGGATACCCTGATGATCTATGGTCACAATGAGATTGTACACACAGTGGTAGTTGACATCTAGGCGTGCGTGCAACTACTGTTGGGAAACTCATAAACCAACGCAATGCTGAACGTGGAAGTATGGATTTCGAGCATTCTATTGCTAAATGCAGGTATGGTTATGTTCTTCTTTGTGCTTTCATGTATGTGACTATTTGTTTCAATGACAATGCTATACAATCTCATTGAAGTACATGGAATTAAGTGATTATTGTTGATCATCGTGTTTTAAGCTTCCCATCTTTTCTGTGTGATGTTGTAAACTGGATTGAGAAAATATCTTCATCTAGTAACTTTTGTTGCTACTGTATATAAGATTGAATGGGTCTATTGGCCTGAATAGAAGCCATGGAACTGTATTTTACCACTAGCATATTCTTATATTAAGAATAGATGCTTATGGTTACAGAACCTATACTATTCTTTATCTGAAATCAAATGGAATTGAAAACTAGACATGGACCTTTTACTTTACTTTTACTCTTATCAATGTTGACACTGCCAGTTGTTCCATCACAAACTGTCATGAACATAAAGCTCCCGGCTACAATCCAATCAAAGCCACATTTACATTATCCCACCCCTGGATAGCCACTATTGGCTTAAAAAGCCAAATGTAACACAATAACTGCCAATTAATTACCAGCATCATTTCCCCTCTGTCTTGTCATGACTGTCCTGTAAGAATCTGAATGGGTCAGATCGGCTTTGCAATGGATGGCAGTAACCAGACCCTCTCTCACCTACAGAGGGGAGGAGGGAGCTGCTGGGGGATTGACAGTTCACACCCTGTTGTAAATTAAAGGAGAGGAGATCTAGGGTCTCCCTCTCCAAAATCCACAAAGGAATGTGCTTTGTCTCCAGAGACTTTCCCGCTGAAACTTTAACACGTTCAAAAGCGAATACTGGAACAATATTTCTAACATTAGAACGTGGGGAATGGTCAGAGGTGATCTAAAGAATAAAAATGTCATATGGGATGCTATTTTAAAGTGTTATAAAGGAAACACTTTAACTTAAAGTATATTGAATACATTTACAAAGTCTCAGTCCTTACCGTTGTATATAAAATATGAACATTTATGAGTATTTTTGTTAAGATAGGAATCTGATTTTAGGAGCCATGAGAGAGAATTTGTCTCCTATAAACTTTACAGAGTAAGTAGCCATGCCCCAAGTGAGGTCAGAGTGCGTGTCAGCCTGACGAAACCGTCCCTTTTGACCAGAGTGCATAAAGGGATGGGTAAAGAAATGAACATTTAGACCAGAACATCGCCAGGCTGCAGCTGCTTGTGTAAAGTGGTTTGAACTCTGAATACCAACACGGCATGGAGAAGAAAACTCCCCTCTCAGACAGTCACTGGTACAGCTGATTAGCTGTCATAAAAAAGTATCTAGAAAAGTGAATTTAATTGGGACCATTCTACTATCCTTCAAACCATCCTTTTCTACTACTCTTCTAAAATCACTGTAGTACGCTACTCTCATCACCCAATGGGAACCATCGATACGGCTGGCTAGCCTATCTTCAAAGGAGCATCAGTAGATGAGACAGGTCTGGACCCCTTTCAGACAATCAGAGCCTTACAAGCATGCCGCTGAAAGGTCCATCAACCTTCCTACGGAGGGCTGGTTCTCACAGAGACCCACAGCTAATTAAGGCATTTCAACGTAAATACATTCATGATTTCTTACTCCAAATGGGCAGCAAAGTATATGATTACTGTGAGAATAGTTTCTAAAATGTATCAACGATAAGTGTATTTTTCTCTCTCTATCTCTCCATGTCGTTGTGTAACAAGCCGCCATATGGTGTGTCAGTCCGCTAGGGACCTTTTCCTAATGTATTAAGTGTGTATGTTATCCTGTGTTATCATTTAGTTAGCTAGTAAATAAATAATTTAACTTGTTATGGCTGCAATCCCACTATCGGGATAAGTGTCATCAACAACCGCTGAATAAATATTTATATTAATGAAATCACAAGTGCAATATAGGAAAACACAGTTTAGCCTTTTGTTAATCCACCTGTCGTGTCAGATTTTGACATTATGCTTTACAGCGAAAGCAATTCAAGCGTTTGTGTAAGTTTATCGATCGCACAACAAAACATTAAGTACACTTAGCATCAGGAAGCTTGGTCACGGAAATCAGAAAAGCAATCAAATTAATTGTTTACCTTTGATGATCTTCGGATGTTTTCACTCACGAGACTCCCAGTTACACAAAATGAGCCTTTTGTTCCATAAAGATTATTTTTATATCTAAAATACCTCCATTTGCTTGTCGCGTTATGTTCAGACATCCACAGGAAAGAGCGGTCACGACAACGCAGACGAAAATTCCAAATAGTTTCCATAATGTCCACAGAAACTTGTCAAACGTTTTTTATAAATTAGGAATAGAAAAATTAACTCTATATACATCATATATATGTACTTTGGGCCAGTAACCAAAAGGTCGCTGTTTGAATCAACCAGGTGAAAATCTGTCAATGTGCCCTTGAGCAAGGCACTTAACCCTGATGTGCTCCTATAAGTCACTCTGGATAAATGTACAGCTATATCATTATCAATAAAACTGTATAACAGATAACTTGCCCTCGGGGCCAAACCTCTGCCTTCACATTTCAGATTAAGATTACTTTAATGGTCAATTGAAAACCCAAAATGTGTGGTGTGGATTAGCGGTTAGGGCCGCTGCCTTCAGAGCGCACATATTGACCTTTCGTGTGGTTACCTAGGTTACTCATTAGTTCACAGCAAAACACAATTGTCTTGTCTGCTTGCATTAGTCAATTACAAAACTACATTTAAGAAAAGTACAAGTCTAAAGATTACTTTTCAACATTGCCTGCGCCTGAGCGTTCTCACTGTTAAGAAAAAACATAATGTTGCAGGGCTTCCCTCATACTGTACCTCTTTTCATGACTGTGCTAGCAGCCATGTGACCAACAACACAAACAGACTATACAGATACGAGTAGTGATTGGAGTTAGACGGACTATCCACTTCATTTTTGAACGCTTTCAAAACTCGGAAGCCAAACGTGGGAACTATGGATACAACTTCCTCTGTGCTCTCGCATTATCAATAATTAATATGCACACCACTAGAAGTCGCTGCATTAGCATGTTTCCGTTAGCCGATACATCCTGAAAAATAGTGTAGGCTACCTATGATTACGTTAGGCCCATGTGATACTTTTTTTTTAGCATTGAGTTTATGAATTATGGGCTAATATGCATGCACTTCTAGTTTAGGCCATAGGCTACAACCCAAGCCTGTCAGTCTATTTTTGGGGGGGGGGGGGTGTTGCAGCACATACTTCCCATGGCTATGGCACTCCATGAACAGTGTTGCCTACACCCTGGGCTATAGGCTATGCAAGCCTCTCCTCATAAGCCATTCCTCTTCTCGTAAAGTCCAAGGAAAAGCTATAGTAAATGTATTTGTATAATTTTTTATTCTAGGCCTATTCAGCACTGAGCCCGTTCTTTAGGGTCTCTGCTTTTTGCTGCCACTAGATTTAGAAGAAGTGAGTGTTTCAACACTAATCTTAGGAATGGAATACCCTGGATAACTTGTTTTTAAGTCTTATTTGATAGTGAGGGAAACATTCAACCCGACAATTGGTCAATTGTGTTCCTAGAGATTCTGGAAATGCCTCTGTTGACGTTAAACGTTTTTTTTTGGGTGAATCCGAATCGTTTAGTTGGTTAAAGAAGCACTCTAGGCTATGGATCATTTCACAAGTCATCTGTAACATTAAAAGTAAAAGTCAATATTGTTAATGTAAATGGTAAATTAAATGGCTAGTTGCAGGACGAAGATGCAAGCTTACCTGTCATGTCCACAACAATGGAGCAGCAGACCAAGCAATATGCGAGAGGACAATTATTCTGGTCGTGTCAAATTCATTTATTTATTTTATTTAACCTTTATTTAACTAGGCAAGTCAGTTAAGAACAAATTCTTATTTACAATGACGGCCTACCAAAAGGCAAAAGGCTTCCTGCGGGGATCGGTAATGGAATTTAAAATTGAAATAAGTTAAATAAAAATAGGACAAAAACACACATCACAACAATTAATTTATCAGGTACTGAGGCCATCGATTCTGTTACTTATTATTCGTGTGAGATATTTCCATTTTGGGATAGTTATTCACTGAATTGCTAGTACTAGTTGCTCATTCTGCTACAGTGGTTACAAATGTCTCGCTCTCGGTGGAATGCGAATGCATTATCACATGATACTGCCTTCTAATCCCTTCCCAAAGGGCAGTAACCTAAGGTAGGTGCCTTTGGATGCAGATAGGAAGCATCTTTTGTATTTTGGATAATAACAGTATGCTACACCAACATTAGTTTCCTTTCATACAAAGTGTCAAAACAAGTGCCCGGCACTGGGCATGAACTTGTAATGCTCAATGCCAAAAGCATGCTGATCAGACCACTGCACTACAGCAGTTGCCCATGCAAGGCATGAGAATACGTGATGGTATGAGGTCAGTTGGTTTGCAGAGCTTTACCCAAATCATAGAGCCCGAGGTACGGTATTGCATTGTGTAGTCCACAAACACGGCATAAATGCCTGTCAGTGACAAAAGGTGTCGAAGTTGACCTGACAAGATGTCGAGGATGATGAGGGTCAGCTCAGAGATGGCATCATGGGGTATATGACACCGCAGGCTGCTTCCTCTAGTCTAGAACTTCACACCAATATAGATTACACATAAACAATTATTCAAAAAACATAAACAATACATATATGGGGAAGGTTAACATGTCTCCAGTAAGAAGTAATAGTGTAGTCATGTACTATAATAATACATACATTATTCATGATTCATAATAGACAATAGTGCTTTCAAAGATGAGGAGAATAAGTATGTTTTCTGTACTAGAATGGCAGGAAAGGTGAAGAGTGAATAATTCCCACCTGGGAGCAGTGCTTAGAGAAAAAGTTATTTAAAAAAAAGTTATGGGTTTCCACACCTTCACAGACTAAACTGTACCAATCATAGTATCATTGACCCACATCAACGTCCAGTCTCCCTTCCCTTCCAGGTACCCTTTGTGATGAGGTAGTGAACATGTGCAACCCCAGCCCTTGTGAGAACGGGTCTCAGTGTCAGAGCGTTGTGGGGGGCTATGTATGCCACTGCTCCCAGCAAAGCCTTGATGAGTTCCTGTATGGGGGCTGGAACTGCAGCGAAGCGTTGGTGGGCTGTGAGGGCCATGAGTGTCAGAACCAGGGCTCATGCTCTCCGTTCCTAAGCGACGGGCATCATGGCTACTCCTGCCACTGCCCCCCAGGCCACACCGGGCTTCTCTGCCAGACCCGCACAGCCTTCTCCTTCGAGCAGAGCGGCTACCTGTTATTGCGGAGCCCCATGATGTCCACAGAGGCCTCCTGCAACATCACCCTGAGTTTCCGGACAGTGCTGCCCAGGGCCGTCCTCTTCCAGCGGGGCAGTGGAAGGCTGATCCTGGGTCTGGAGCTGTTGGGGTGCCATCTGAGACTCAGCCTGAGGAGGGAGGCCTCGGCTGGGGGTAGGGCAGAGGCCCTGCAACTTAACCAGACACTGGAGCTCCCCCTTAACGTGACTGATGGGAGGTGGCACTCTGTGGAGGCCGTGCTGGGGGGCGGCCTACTCAGCCTCAGGCTCCTGGATGGCGGGGTCTGTCAGGAACAGGACTGTGAGAGGGAAGCCCAGGTCGCAGACACACTGGCTGGGACAGACTCTCCAGAGTCTCCCCTCCAGAACACCTTCATCGGTGGGGTGGTGGAGGAAGGTGTGGTTCTGGTCACGGTCCCGGCCTTCATCGGCTGTCTGCAGGACATATTTGTGAACTCCCAGCTGGTGGTTCCGGGGGAGTGGCTGAGCGACTCGGCAGTGAACATGACTATAGGCTGCAGCCACAGAGACAGATGCCAAGACAGCCCCTGTCAGAACAGAGGACAGTGCACCAACCTGTGGCAGAGCTACCAGTGCTGGTGCCCCCGGCCATATGAAGGCCAGGATTGCACTGAGGGTAAGAATGGAGGAATGAGTGGACAGAGTGGATGGGGGTGCTGAGTATAAGATGTAGTCGATATCTCCTTTAATTTCAAGGGTTCATTTTTGTCCATTACATGCATAGCTACGTACCAGGGAGGGGGGGGGGTTATATCAGCTTTAATAGATAGATCCATCAATGTTACTGTCTGCATAATTAACAACAAAATTAACAAAAATTCGCAAATACAGTGCATTCGGAAAAGTATTCAGTCCCCTTGACTTTTTCCACATTTTGTTACTTTACAGCATTATTCTAAAATTGATTAAACAGTTTTTTTCCCTCATCAATCTATACACAATACCCCATAATGACAAAGCAAAAACTGGTTTTTAGAAATGTTTGCAAATGTATTAAACATAAAAAACAGACATTTTACATTAAAATAAATATTCAGACCCTTTACTCAATTCGTTGCTGAAGGACCTTTTGAATCGATTACATCCTCTAGTCTTCTTGGGTGTCACGCTACGCTAGGCACACCTGTATTTGGTAAAGCCACTGGGTTTCTTCATGCGTCGCGCTGACAGAAATAAACATCTGTCTGGGAAGAAGAAGGGCGGGAGTGTATGCTTCATGTTTAACGACTCATGGTGTATTCATAACAACATACAGGAACTCAAGTCCTTCTGTTCACCTGACCCATAATTCCTGACAGTCAAATGCCGACCACATTATCTCCCAAGAGAATTCTTGTCAGTTATCGTCACAGCTATGTATATACCCCCTCAAGCAGTTACCACGGCCCTCAAGGAACTTCAGTGGACTCTATGTAAACTGGAAACCATATATCCTGAGGCTGCATTTTTTGTAGGTGTTTATTTTAACAAAGCAAATTTGAGAACAAGGCTACCTAAATTCTATCAGCATATTGATTGCAGCACTGGTGCGGGCAATACACTGCTACTCTAACTTTCGCAATGTATACAAGGACTGCGGGCCGCCCCTCTCCTTTTCCATGGCTGAAGTGAGTTAGGCATTTATATGTGTTAACCCTCACAAGGCTGCTGGCCCAGACGGCATCCCTAATCACATCCTCAGAGCATTCGCAGACCAGCTGGCTGGTGTGTATACGGACATATTCAATCAATCCATATCCCAGTCTGCTGTCTCCACATGCTTCAAGATGGCCACCATTGTTCCTGTACCCAAGAAAGCAAAGATAACTGAACTAAATGACTATCGCCTCGTAGCGCTCACTTCTGTCATCATGAAGTGCTTTAAGAGACTAGTCAAGGATCATATCCCCTCCACCTTACTTGCCACCCTATACCCACTTCAGTTTGCATACCACCGCAACAAGTCCACTGACGATGCAATCGCCATCACACTGCACACTACCCTATCCCATCTGGACAAGAGGAATACCTATCTAGGAATGCTGTTCATTGACTATAGCTCAGTATTCAACGCCATAGTGCCCAAGCTCATCATTAAGCTGGAGGCCCTGGGTCTCAACCCCGCCATGTGCAATTGGGCCCTGGACTTTCTGACAGGCCACCCCCAGGGTGCATGCTCAGCCCCCTGCTGTACTCCCTGTTCACCCATGACTGCGTGGCCATGCATGCCTCCAACTCAATCATTAAGTTTGCAGATAGTCGACTCCTGAAGTGTGAGTGGACTGAGCAATCCTTATTACTCTCTACACCTGCCTCTTCTAACCCTACTCGGTCCCCTTCTTTCACATGCCCTACCCTGTCCTTTGCCCATGCATACCCAGTCCTGCCTTTCCCTGCCCTGCACACAGCCATGCCAATCTCAGGAGGCTGAAGAAATTCACCTAAAACCCTGTCAAACGTTTATAGATGCACAATTCAGAGCATCCTGTCGGGCTGAGTCACCGCCTGGTATGGCAACTGCACCACCCTCAACCTCAAGGCTCTCCAGAGGGTGGTGTGGTCTGCACAATGCATCACCGAGGGCCAACTACCTGCTCTCCAGGACACCTAGAGCTCCCGATGTCACAGGAAGGCCAAAAAGATCATCAAGGACAACAACCACCTGAGCCATTGCCTGTTCACTCCGTTACCACCCAGAAGGCGAGGTCAGTAAAGATGCATCAAAACTGGGACCGAGAGACTGAAAAACAGCTTCTCTCTCAAGGCCATCAGACTGCTAAACAGCAATCACTAACTCAGAAAGGCTGCTGCCTACATAGAGACTCACTCGTTTATTAAAACAATCATACCGTCTATTGCATCTTGCCTATGATGCTCGGCCATCGCTCATTCATATATCTATATGTACATATTCTTATTACATCCCTTTAGATTTGTGTGTATTAGGTAGTTGTTGGGGAATTGTTAGATTACTTGTTAGATATTACTGCACTGTCAGAACTAGAAGCACAAGCATTTCGCTACACTCGCATTAACATCTGCTAACCATGTATATGTGACCAATGAAATTTGATTTGAGGCTCATAGCTAAGGGTCTGAATACTTATGTAAATATTTCAGTTTTATTTTTAATACATTTCCAAAATTGTCTAAAAACCTGTTTTTGCTTTGTCATTGTGGAGTATTTTGTGTAGATTGAGGATAAAACATTTTTATTTAATCCATTTTAGAATACGGCTGTAACGTAGCAAAATGTGAAAAAAAGGGAAGCGGTCTGAATACTTTCCGAATGGTCTGTATATAACATTCTATTTGTTGTAATATTTATTTATAATCATTTTAATTGAAAATTAAGTTTTGAATTAAGCTTCAGTCATAAACCATATGCCATGGAATCGGTACACCAAAAAACTCTTCCCAACGAATTTACAATCTATATGGCACAGCTGTCAATTTTTTGGTCCTTAAATTAAAGTGGTATGCCTTTTTTATCACAATTTTCTTTAAAACCTCTTAGTGATCCCTTCACGCGCCACTCCCGTTGACGGGATTGATTTGACATCACCCAGTGAAAAAGTAGTGCGCCTGTCAGAAATATGTGTATAGTTAGCAGGGAAGTCAGGCGCAGGAGAGTCAAACGGAGTGTAAAATGGAGTCTTTTAATAAATGTCCAAGTAACATTCTCCATAGCACTAATAAGAAAAAAGAATAAACAAATATGGGTACGAAGACCCGACGCGCTCCTATGCAAAAAACACTACACTGACAATAAACAATCTCTGACAAAGACATGAGGGGAAACAGAGGGTTAAATACATAACAGGTAATGAATGGGATTGAAAACAGGTGTGTGGGAAGACATGACAAAACCAATGGAAAATGAAAAATGGATCAATGATGGCTAGAAGACCGGTGACGTCGAACGCCAAGCACCGCCCAAACAAGGAGAGGCAACGACTTTGGCAGAAGTCGTGACAGCGCCAAATTCAAAAACAGAAATACTCATACAAGTGTTATATATGGGTTTTAAGATGAACTTCTTGGTAATCCAGCCACAGTGTCAGATTTGAAAAAGGCTTTACAGCGAAAGCAAAAAATGCTATTTTCTGAGGATAGCACCCCAGCAAACATACACATGAAAATCAGAATTCAACCAGCCAGGCACAACACAAAAGTCAGAAATAACATATAATGCATGCCTTATCTTTGAAGATCTTCTTCTGTTGGCACTCTAATGTGTCCATTAAACATCACAAATGGTCCTTTTGTTCAATAAATTATGTCGTTATATATCCAAAATCCGTTTATTTGGCGCGTATTATTTAGAAAATACACTGGTTCCAACTCGCGCAAGATAACTACACATTATCTAATTAGCTACCTGTAAACTTGATCCAATCATTTCAAACAACTCCTAATCCAACTTTAGGTATTTTTAAACGTAAATAATCAATAACATTTAAGACGGGATAAACTGTGTTCAATACCGGAGGAAAATAACGTGTTGCGAGCTTTCAGGTCACGCGCCTCAACCACACCAGTACACTTCACTCGACCCTCGTTCTGAACAGGGCTACTTCATTTCTCAAAGGAAAAACATCAACCAATTTCTAAAGACTGTTGACATCCAGTGGAAGCGATAGGAACTGCAAGCAACTGCCTTAGAATTCCAGATTCCCATTAAAATCCCATTGAAAAGAGAGTGACCTCAAAAAAAAAATCCTGGATGGTTTGTCCTCCGGGGTTTCACCTGTCAAATAAGTACTGTTATACTCATAGACATCATTCAAACAGTTTTAGAAACATCAGAGTGTTTTCTATCCAAATCTACTAATAATATGCATATCCTAGCTTCTGGGCCTGAGTAGCAGGCAGTTTACTTTGGGCACACTTTTCATCCAGACGTGAAAATAGTGCATCCTAGCCTTAAGAATTTTTAACCAATTTTGTTCTTTAGTGCAGGGCTGACAGACAAATGCCTTACTTTCTCCTCCTTTCACTTGCCTCTTCCATTTTTGCGGTAATGCTGCAATTAGTTGGTTGTAATTTTGAGTAGAGCAGACATTTCCATATATATTTTGTGTGACATAACTCGGCCAATCCTATCTATCTATATCTATAGTATTTTTTATATTTTGTTCTGTCTTTTCTGGTGAATTAAACTGAAATTGCAACCAACTTCCTGTGGCTTGTTTTAAAAAATAGTGATATTATGGAGATTATTTCATTTTCAAATAACTGTGTGGATTGACAGACCAAGGCACAGCGTGATTAAAATTCCACATTTTATTTATTTAACGTGTTAACGTGTTAACACCCCCCCCCCGCTCAACTCAAACGGTGGCGCATAGAATGCAAAAATATTCTTAGAAATATTTAACCTCCACACATTAACAAGTCCAATAGCTCAAATGAAAGATAAACACCTTGTTCATCTACCCAGCGTGTCAGATTTCTAAAATGTTTTACGGCGAAAACATAGCACATATTTACGTCAAACCACCACAAAGACACAGACGATATGCAGCCATTTTGTCAAACAAAAGATGCAATCACAAACGCAGGATTAAAAGAAAAATCATTCACTAACCTTTTGAAAATCTTCATCAGATGACAGTAGTAGAACATGTTACACAGTACATTTATGTTTTTTTCAATAATATGCAATTTATATCCATAAATCTCCGTTTACATTGACGCCATGTTCAAAAAATGCTCAAAAATGTCCGGAGAAATTATAGAAAGCTCCGCCAGATAACAGAAATACACATCATAAAGTTTGATTAAATATACATGTTCTACATATATTTAGAAAGATACACTGCTTCTTAATGCAACCGCTGTGTCACATTTATTTTTAACGTTACGGAATTAGTTCACTATGCAATAATCTGAGACGGCGCTCAGGCGTAAACAATATTTCTCCGCTATGTTGGAGTCAACAGAAATACAAAATTACAACATAAATATTCCCTTACCTTTGATGGTCTTCGATCAGAATGTAGTGGAAGGAGTCATACTTACCCAATACATCGTTTTGTTTCAGTTCCGGTGTCAATGTAGTATCATATGCTACCACTTTCAGCTCAAATGCACCAAAAATGACTTCTGGTCCAGAATAGTTGCGCATCAAAACTTCAAAATTACATATAATAGGTCGACTAAACTGGTCAAACTAAGTGCAGAATCAAGCTTTAGGATGTTATAAACGTACAAAACGATTGGCATTACAACCGGACAACCCGAATTCATAGAGTGTTTTCTATCCAATAATAATTTTTATATGCATATATTAGCAATTTAGGACAGATTTTCTTTTCAGTTTACTATGGGCACGCAATTCATCCAAAGGGGGCAGTATTGTCCCTAACCCTAACTGGTTTTAAGCAAAACTTTCAAAAACAGAAAACAAACAACGAACCGTGACATCAGCGGTGCAACATGCACTAACTCAAAGCAATATCCCACACAGCAGGTGGAAACAGGGAACCCTTATGTATGATCCCCAATTAGAGACAACAAACCTCAGCTGCCTCTAATTGGGAACCATACCAAGAGCACCAACATAGAAATCATAAACCTAAAACACCCCCTCGTCACGCCCTGACCTACTATACCACAGAGAACCATGGTCTCTCCATGGTCAGGGCATGACAGTTATAATCTAAATAAATGTTTAAAAAAAGCCATTCTTGCACATGGGGTGAGACATTCTTACTTATCTGCTGGAGAAGAAGTTTGGATACAATGAGGTAAGGCAATGCCTTACAGGGACACAGCAGCGCTTACGACATTTACAATACAAACAAAAATGAATTTGCAAGCATTGTCACACACATGTCAGTCAGGGTACAGACCCTGGTAAGTAATTTTGATTCTTTCTTTTCAGAGAGGGATATTAATAATAACCAATTGCCACGAAAGCAAATTAGTAATCTGGCAGTACCCAAGAAAAGACACACAGAAACACAAACGCTGCACACACATGCTGAGATCTAGAGTTAAACTACTGCTATCCTAGATGGTATGGATAATTAAAGTCCTTTGCTCTTAAATGCATGCAGATCACCAACGCTTGTGTGTCTTTATGTAATACGCATGCATGTGTATGTGCTTGGTGTTGGGGATGTGCAAGCAATGTGTGTGTGTCTCTGAAAGTAGATTCACAAGGATGTGGGGCAATTAACACACTATTACCCCCCTGCCTTATTTAATTACAGCACCTGTAGCCTGCTATCTGCTACTGGAACGGGAAGTGGGTGACAATTAAAGATTACATTTGTTCTGTGTCTATGCACCTGTGTGTATGTGTGTCATGTGGGAAAAAGGCAGACAGTGCAGTCTGTGAGTGCTATCTTAGACAGATCAGAGTGTGTCCTATCTAGTGTCGTCTGGGCTGCGTCTGTAACATGGGAACATATGGGCTTACCATACACAATATAGCATAGACTTCTTGGACAGTGAGCGAGAAAGTCATACCACTAGAAGATGTATTTGGTATTTTTGTCACACAAAACAAATGCATAATTTGTACTATTTGGGAACCAGTAGTTGAAACCCTGAATATGTTATAATAAAACAATTACCCTCATCTTCTGTCCACTCCCTCCCTGTCCTTCTCTGTAGAGTATGAGACGGCCCGCTTTGGCAATGAGGACTCTCAGAGCTACGCCGTTTTCACCATCACAGATGATGCAGGAAGTGACATCACTGTCTCCCTCTTTCTGCGCACACACCGCCACGCTGGCCTCTTGTTGGTGCTCGCCAATAGCACCAGCCAATACCTGCGCCTGTGGCTGGATAAGGGGCGGGTCAGAGTTCAGCTCCATAACTTTGAGACCCTGACCAGTGAGAGTTTGGTTAACGATGGGGACATCCACTTTGTGAGCGTGGTTGTGGACCGTGAGCATTTGGTCCTATACGTGGCCAACCAGAAGCAGGGCTCGGTGGAGGTCAGGACAGTGGACAGTCAGATGGGGGATGTGGTGTATGTGGGGGGTCTGGCAGAGCAGAAGGCGTCATCAGCATTCGGGGGCTACTTTAAAGGCTGTATCCAGGACCTGAGGATCAACAGTGAGAGACTGCAGTTCTTCAGGCTGGACACCACAGTGACATCATATCCACTGGTGCTCATGGCTAATGTCACGGCGGGCTGCGCTGGGGTCGACTCCTGTAGTGTGAGTGGACTGAGCAATCTTTACTACTCTCTAAACCTGCCTCTTCTACCCCTACTCTGTCCCCTTCTTTCACCTGCCCTACCCTGTCCTTTGCCCATGCCATACCCAGTCCTGCCTTTCCCTGCTCTGCACACAGCCATGCCTTGCCCCTGCCCTACCAATTCTGCTCCAATCCCGGACTACCCTGCCCCTTCTGATCCATCCCCAGCCTTCATTATCTTACTCGCCATCAATGTGTTTGAAAGCCACATATGTCACCAGTCCCACACAATCAAATTAAATTGTGTTTAAGGGTGAGGATAAAGGTCTTAATTGGAAATGCTGTTTCGTAAGAGAAGACGAAAGAGAAGACGAAAGAGACAAGAAGACAGGGAGACAATAAGGAACTGTCAACTGTTAGGGTGTGTTTACACAGGCAGACCAATCCTGATCTTTTGCCAAATTATTGATTTGATTGGTCAAATGATCAACTAGAGGAAAAAGATCAGAATTGGGGTGCCTGTGTGAACGCAGCCATAGGGCTCAGTTAGGATCAGTGCTAGGGCTAGATTACCTGACTAAAGCACTTGAAACCTTTTAATAACTTAGGCCGTAATGGCTTTAATGTCCTCCATCTCCGAAGGTTCGCACAAAGTAATTGAGGTGCTTAAAATACTTGAATTTACAACTGTGAAATTGGTACTCTGAAGTTGGTACTTGAAAAGTACTTGAATTCAAAAGAAAGGAGAAGAGAAAATGATCAAATATGTTCATATGAAAATTATTAGAAAAATGTATTGGTCTTGTGAATTAATTTCCAGACAGACTACCAAGTTTTATTTCCTCACGTGTTTCGGCTCTGGTTGCCAGGCGAGCTTCCTCATTCCACTCACACTGCCACTCAGCCAGGCAGGTACCAAACTGACTGATTAGTCAATGCCAAACATCACATCGATAGCTAAAATGCCAGGCGAATGTAGATTCGACCCTGCCTGGCAGTATAAATGGGTTTTGCCAGACCCACCATTTTGTTACGTTACAGCCTTATTGTAAAATTGTTTAAATAAATGTTTTCCTCATGAATCTACACACAATATCCTATAATGCCAAAGCAAAAACAGTTTTTTTGTGCAAATGTATTAACATAAGTATTCAGACCCTTTTTTATTTATTTTATTTTAATTATTTTACCTTTGTTTAACCAGATAGGCAAGTTGAGAACAAGTTCTCATTTACAACTGCGACCTGGTAAAGATAAAGCAAAGCAGTTCGACACATACAACAACACAGAGTTATACATGGAGTAAAACAAACATACAGTCAATAATACAGTACAAAAACAAGTCTATATACAATGTGAGCAAATGATGTGAGATCAAGGAGGTAAAGGCAATAAAAAGGCCACGGTGGCGAAGAAATACAATATAGCAAATAAAAACACTGGAATTGCAGATTTGCAGTGGGTGAATGTGCAAAGTAAAAATGCTGAGGTGCAAGGGAGCAAAAATAAATAAATACAGTAGGGATGATTAAATTGTTTGGGCTATTTATAGATAGCATATGTACAGGTGCAGTGATCTGTGACCTGCTCTGACAGCTGGTGCTTAAAGCTGGTGAGGAAGATAAGTGTTTCCAGTTTCAGAGATTTTTGTAGTTCGTTCCAGTCATTAGCAGCAGAGAACTGGAAGGACAGCCGGCCAAAGGAGGAATTGGCCCTGGGGGTGACCAGTGAAATACACCTGCTGGAGCGCGTGCTAAGTGTTTCCAGTTTCAGAGATTTTTGTAGTTTGTTCCAGTCATTGGCAGCAGAGAACTGGAAGGACAGGCGGCCAAAGGAGGAAATGGCCCTGGGGGTGACCAGTGAAATACACCTGCTGGAGGGCATGCTACGGTGGGTGCTGCTATGGTGACCAGCGAAGTGAGATGAGACGGGACTTTACCTAGCAGGGTCTTGTAGATGACCTGGAATCAGTGGGTTTGGCGACGAGTATGAAGCGAGGGCCAGCCAACGAGAGCGTACAGGTCGCAGTGGTGGGTAGGATATGGGGCTTTGGTGACAAAACGGATGGCACTGTGATAGACTGCATCCAATTTGTTGAGTAGGGCGCTGGAGGCTATTTTGTAAATGACATCGCCGAAATCGAGGATCGGTAGGATGGTCAGTTTCACGAGGGTATGTTTGGCAGCATGAGTGAAGGATGCTTTGTTGCGAAATCGGAAGCAAATTCTAGATTTAACTTTGGATTGGAGATGTTTGATGTGAGTCTGGAAGGAGAGTTAACAGTCTAACCAGACACCTAGGTATTTGTAGTTGTCCACATATTCAAAGTCAGAACTGTCCAGAGTAGTGATGCTGGGCGGGCGGGCAGCTGCAGGCAGCGATCGGTTGAAGAGCATGCATTTAGTTTTACTTGTATTTAAGAGCAGTTGGAGGCTATGGAAGGAGACTTTTATGGCATTGAAGCTCATCTGGAGGGTAGTTAACACAGTGTCCAAAGAAGGGCCTGAAGTATACAGGATGGTGTCGTCTGCATAGAGGTGGATCAGAGACTCACCAGCAGCAAGAGCGACATCAGTGATGTATACAGAGAAAAGAGTTGGCCCAAGAATTGAACCCTGTGGCACCACCATAGAGACTTCCAGAGGCCCAGACAACAGGCCCTCCAATTTGACACACTGAACTCTATCAGAAAAGTAATTGGTGAACCAGGCGAGGCAATCATTTGAGAAACCAAGGCTGTTGAGTCTGCTGATGAGGATGTGGTGATTGACAGAGTCGAAAGCCTTGGCCAGGTCAATGAATACGGCTGCACAGTATTGTTTCTTATCGTTGGCGGTTAAGATATCGTTTAGAACCATGAGCATGGCTGAGGTGCACCCATGACCAGCTCTGAAACCAGATTACATAGTGGAGAAGGTACGGTAGGATTCGAAATGGTCGTTAATCTGTTTGTTAACTTGGCTGTCGAAGACCTTAGAAAGGCAGGTTAGGATAGATATAGGTCTGTAGCAGTGGTGGGCCGTCAGGGCCAGCAAGGCCTTCTCTGCTGGCCTAAACATCATCAGAATATAATTTTTTTTAAATATATTTTCCCACAAATATGTATTAAATTATTCACCAGAGTAAGAGTTACACTCTTCATTTCATAGCGTTCCTCTTGGTTGCACTGCTTCCAGCCCCAGGTTGAGATTTGGAGGGCTGGTCTTTATGTTAGATCCTTTATCCAATCATATTCAGCCATCATGTGTTGCCAGGGGTCTAAAATCTGCCCTCAGGCCTTCGGAATCAACAGTGTGGGCGCTTGTAGCTTAAAGTGAATGGAAATTAAAATTTAGTCTCAACCAATCAGCTTTAGAGTTGGTTAATGTACGCCTGCTGGCTGGCTCCAGTGTTACACAGGAGCCAGCTAGCAGGCGTAGTGCGTGCACGTCTTTTGATTGGATTACCAATACTGAGAGGCAGGTCCTATATGGGCAGGTCTCAGAACTAGGAAACTGAAGTTGATCAACAAATTAATTTGCATACTACTAAGCTGTTTTTTCAACCCACAATGGCGGAAGGAGAAGATATCGATTTGGTTGAGGATATAATTATAACGCCATTCTCAAGACAAACTTTTCAAGAAAAGTTAGACATTGTCAGGAGAGGTAGACGCCGACGCTACAAAGACTGTCACAGGCGGGAAAGGGGTTTGTTCGCCACTTTCAACTATGAATGACTCACAGGCTCCGAGAAGCACTGCAAACTGTACTGCTGGGAATGCCTATTATTTGCAAGTGATCAATTTGGTGTTTGGAGCCACACTGGCTTTGCAAACCTGAGTTGTCTAACCAAGGCAGCAACGAGACACCAAAGTACGGCTGGGCACTTACAAGCAATGGTGCTTTTGAAAACTTTTGGGGACACCCGAGTGGATCTACAGCTCAACGAACAAGCGCGCAGGGCAACGAAGCTGCCCAATGAAAAGGTATTGTACTCTTCCCCTGCAATTCTCTGAATAAAAATGTCAATTTCAAGGTGACGCAACGCCTGGTTATACTGCGTTTCTGTCTAAATGTATAGTGTCTAGAGCCATGGCATCATAATGATGGTAATAAGAGGTGGATTAATTCGGGTGGGACTGTGTAGGACTTCACTGAAGGCCCAGGCCCCAGAACCACGGCACGCTACTGGTCTGTAGCAGTTTGGGTCAAGAGCGTGTCCCCCTTTGAAGAGGGGGATGACCGCAGCTGCTTTCCAATCTTTGTGAGTCTCAGACGACACGAAAGAGAGGTTAAACAGGCTAGTAATCGGGATTGCAACAATTTCGGCAGATAATTTTAGAAAGAAAGGGTTCAGATTGTCTAGCCCGGCTGATTTGTAGGGGTCCAGATTTTGCAGCTCTTTTGGAACAAAAAATGAGTTGCTGTGGGGAGTGCAGTGCTGTTGACCGGGGTAGCGGTAGCCAGGTGGAAAGCATGGCCAGCCGTAGAAAAATGCTTGTTGAAATGCTCAATTATAGTGGATATATCGGTGGTGACATGAGCCATGAGACTCGAAATTGAGCTCAGGTGCATCCGGTTTCCTTGATCATCCTTGAGATGTTTCTACAACTTGATTGGAGTCCACCTATGGTAAATTCAATTGATTGGACATGATTTGGAAAGGCACACACCTGTCTATATAAGGTCCCACAGTTGACAGTGCATGTCAGAGATGCGCTCTGAGACATGATTGTGTCAAGGCACAGATCTAGGGAAGGGTACCAAAAAATGTTAGCAGCATTGAAGGACTCCAAGAACACAGTGGCCATCATTCTTAAATGGAAGACAAGACTCTTCATAGAGCTGGCAGCCCGGCCAATCTGAGCAATCGGGGGTCTGGCATTCTCTGGATTTATGGTGCTTTCAAGACAATTGGGAACTCGGAAAAAAACAAGATTGAATCATGATGTCAGTGATCTTCAGGTCGGAGCTCTAGAAAGATGCCTGAGTTGGAATTCCAAGTTGGATGACCGTCCAAAATGTATTTTCCTAGTCGGAGCTCAGTTCCAGTTGTCTTGAAGTCACTGAAGTCTGAGATTTCCCAGTTCCAAGTTTCCAATTGTTTTGAACACGGCAGAAGTCATGCTGGATTGACAGCACGGCCAATGTATTCAACCTTTTCTGGCCCATAGTGTTGAATTCTTATCATTTTAAGCTTGGAAAAGAGAACTTTAAACCAGACTTAAGCCACACAACCACTCCACTGAACAGCAGGCTAATGATTGCTTTGCAACGCTTACAGTTAGTCACTGATTCCTTCCAAACCACTCATTGTTGAATTTGCTCTTTTGTCACACAACACAACGCCACAGAAGTTTTGAGGGAGCGTGCAATTGGCATGCTGACTGCAGAAATGTCTACCAGAGATGTTGCCAAATAATTTAATTTTAATTTCTCTACCATAAACTGCCAACGTCATTTTAAAGAATTTGTCTAACCGGCCTCACAACCGCAGACCACATGTATCCACACCAGCCCAAGACCGCCACATCTGGCTTCTTCTTCACCTGCAGGATTGTCTGAGACCAGCCACCCAGACAGATGATGAAGCTGAGGAGTATTTCAGTCTGTAATAAAGGCCTTTTGTGTGGAAAAACTCATTCTGATTGGCTGGTCCTGACTCCCCAGTGGGTGGGCCTGGCTCCCGAGTGGGTGGGCCTAAGCCCTCCGAGGCTCACTGATGGCTGCACCCCTGCCCAGTCATGTGAAATCCATAGATTAGAGCCTAATGAATTTATGAATTATAAAAGATAACCTGACTGTCCCTATATCCTTTAGTAGGAGAAATAATAATAATAATAATAATAAATTGTATTTTCTTTCTCTCCCTCTCCAGAGGAACCCTTGTCAGAACGGGGGGATGTGCTACTCCATGTGGAATGACTTCACCTGCACCTGCCCCCACAACACTGCAGGGCGGCGCTGTGAGAAAGTCATGGGGTGTGAGCTTGCCCCCTGCCCCGCAAAGGCGGAGTGCCGCACCCTCAACCAGGGATACGAATGTGAGTCATTCTTCCCTAAATCTGCCCGTCGGTCTGTGAGGTAGGACTGGGATTAGGACAGATTAGCCCGTGGTTGTATTAGTGATGATTTACATGGCCGTCTGTCTGCCCTGTCACCGCTATGATTAGCTGTCCTGGAATGAAGACAGAAACAACACTGTCACTCAGAAAAAGCAGAGGATACAGTGTTGTTGTGTCTGCCCAGCACACATTCGCTCATCATTCAGCCTCCTTGTGGTTGATTTTCTATTTACTTGTTAATGTATATTTTTCGCTTTATTCCTACTTTTATTCCATGGTCCATATTCCATCACGTTTTGGACTGATCCTGAGGGTTAAAGCCTTTATTAATTGACCACATATTTACATACATATCCCTTCTTTTCCTTCCCAGGCTTCTCCAGCGCTACCTTCCTTGACGACAGCAGTGTACTGTCTTACCGCGGTAATGGCCGTATCCAACGTGGCCTGGCCAGCATCACCGCCAGCCTGCGCACCCGTAAACGCCACGTCGCCATCCTGCATGCCGAGCGTGGGCCGGAGTTTGTGACGGTGTCTGTGCAGCATGGCCTTCTCTTCTTGGAGCTACAGAGCGGGGAGGGCTCGTCCACGGTTTCCCTGAAAAGCCGCGTGGGGGTCAGCGACGGGGATTGGCACAGCGTCCACCTCTTCATGGTCACCCCATGGGCAGAGGTGTCCCGCTGGACCCTAGTGCTGGATGAGGAAGTGGATGAAGCTGGGAGCTCCAGCAGCGAAGGGGGCAACCTGGACTTCCTCAGGGAGGGGGTGGACATCCAGCTGGGGGGGCTTGGGCCCAAGGCTGGCTGGAGCATAGAGGGGTGCCTGGGTACTGTGGAGGTGGGGGGCATCGCCCTGTCTTACTACAGCCCCTTAGAGGTCAACCTGCCCCGGATTCAGGAGGAGCAGTTCCTTCGGACATCCCCCAACCCACCCCGTAGCGGGTGCAGTGGAGGCCCGGTGTGCCAGCCCAGCCCTTGCATGAATGGAGGTAGCTGTCAGGACCTCTGGAACCTGTTCAACTGTAGCTGTGAGGAGGGCTGGACCGGCCGCCGCTGTGAGCGCAACACAGACACCTGCGCCTCCAATCCCTGTATCCATGGCAACTGCAGCATTCAGGGGCTGGCATATGTGTGTGCCTGTGAGTTTGGCTACACCGGGGTGGACTGTGAGGAGGAGGTGGATGTGTGTGAGAACCATCTATGCACTCATGGAGGCACGTGTCTACATGGAGTGGACAAGTACGCCTGTCTGTGTGCAGAGAACTACACCGGACCTTACTGCAAGTGAGTCACATGGGTGGGGTTAGGAATGGAATATCATATTTATTTTTATACAGAGGAATTAACACACAACTAAACAGTCACCTTCCTTTTATCTGCAAAGTTTTATATTCCAAAATTGCAGTCCCTTTGAGATTAAACACAATTTGCTAAATGTTTAAGTATTAAGTCCACAAATAGGCTTTTTAAAAATATTTTTTTACCTTTATTTAACTAGGCAAGTCAGTTAAGAACAAATTATTATAAACAAATAGGCTTTAACAACCAACAGTTGAAAGAATAACATCATAAAACAATATTTTATGTTTTGAAAACATGGATTCTGCATTTGGAATATTTCAATGAGATAAAAGTATAATCCAAGGATCTCAAAGCAATAGGACACACCAGTGGGACTCCCTTTTAGCTCTATTACACAGTAAGGAAAAAGGAAACCATGTAAATGTTCAGATCTCTGTAAAGCACTTAAACCATGCATGAACTGTGTGTTTTAGTTGCAGCATTTCTGTTCGACTTAATGTCATATATGGCTCTAGTGTGTCGCTGTAGTCTGTGTAGTAACATTGCTGCAGTGTGTCACTGTAGTGCACTGTGTGTGGTGTATTTATCTCCCTGGTGGTTCAGCGCTACTGCCTCTCATCTCCCGTTTGCCTTGGAGCATCATCGAGGGAATGCCTTCATCCATTTATCTTGTAAACACACACTCTCTCTCACATGCACTACCAAACACTCTCTCTCTTTCTCTCTCGCTCACACACATTCTCTCACATCGCTCCTTCACACGGGCGTTTTTGAAACAACTTCCCTCGGCAAGCTCGAGTTTCAGACAAGATGTCTATCTTTGCTGGAAAGTTTTCATCCTAAATCTTCTTTTTTTATTCTAAACTCAGCAAAAAAAGAAACGTCCTCTCACTGTCAACTACGTTTATTTTCAGCAAACTTAACATGTGTAAATATTTGTATGAACATAACAAGATTCAACAACTGAGACATAAACTGAATAAGTTCCACAGAAATGGAATAATGTGTCTCTGAACAAAGGGAGGGTCAAAATCAAAAGTAACAGTCAGTATCTGGTGTGGCCACCAGCTGCATTAAGTACTGCAGTGCATCTCCTCCTCATGGACTGCACCAGATTTGCCAGTTATTGCTGTGAGATGTTACCCCACTCTTCCACCAAGGCACCTGCAAGTTCCCAGACATTTCTGGGGGGAATGTCCCTAGCCCTCACCCTCCGATTCAACAGGTCCCAGACGTGCTCAATGGGATTGAGATCCGGGCTCTTCGCTGGCCATGGCAGAACACTGACATACCTGTCTTGAAGGAAATCACGCACAGAATGAGCAGTATGGCTGATGGCATTGTCATGCTGGAGGGTCATGTCAGGATGAGCCTGCAGGAAAGGTACCACATGAGGGATGAGGATGTCTTCTCTGTAACGCACAGCGTTGAGATTGCCTGCAATGACAACAAGCTCAGTCCAATGATGCTGTGACACACCGCCCCAGACCATGACGGATCCTCCACTTCCAAATCGATCCCGCTCCAGAGTACAGGCCACTCATTCCTTCAACGATAAATGCAAATCTGACCATCACCCCTGGTGAGACAAAAGCGACTCGTCAGTGAAGAGCACTTTTTGCCAGTCCTGTTTGGTCCAGCTACGGTGGGTTTGTGCCCATAGGCGACATTGATGTCTGGTGAGGACCTGCCTTACAATAGGCCTTCAAGCCCTCAGTGCAGCCTCTCTTAGCCTATTGCAGACAGTCTGAGCACTGGTGGAGGGATTGTGCATTCCTGGTGTAACTTGGGCAGTTGTTGTTGCCATCCTGAACCTGTCCCGCAGGTGGGATGTTCGGATGTATCGATCCTGTGCATGTGTTGTTACACGTGGTCTGCCACTGCGAGGACGATCAGCTGTCCGTCCTGTCTCCCTGTAGCGCTGTCTTAGGCGTCTCACAGTACGGACATTGCAATGTATTGCCCTGGCCACATCCTCATGCCTCCTTGCAGCATGCCTAAGGCATGCTCATGCAGATGAGCAGGGACACTGGGCCTCTTTCTTCTGGTGTTTTCAGAGTCAGTAGAAATGCCTCTTTAGTGTCCTAAGTTTTCATAACTGTGACCTTAATTGCCTGCAGTCTGTAAGCTGTTAGTGTCTTAACGACCGTTCCACAGGTACATGTTCATTAATTGAACAACCATGGGAAACAGTGTTTAAACCCTTTACAATGAAGATCTGTGAAGTTATTTGGATCTTTGAAAGACAGGGTCCTGAAAAAGGGACGTTTCTTTTTTTGCTGAGTTTATGTATTCTCTCTCTCTCTCTCTCTCTCTCTCCAGTGATCACATTGAGGAAATGCCATGGTACATAGACATCAGAAAATTGTAAGTTTTATTATTTGATACTCCTCCCACCTATTTCAAGAAATGACATAACAACCAGCACCAGTGTTTTCCCCCTACATATCCGGACATTGTAAGTCCATCAGAGCAGGACAGAGTCTGTGATGTTTTAAAGTCCTATAGGAGTGGTTTAATGTCCTGTTCTTGAGGAGCAGTCAGGGGTCTAAATGTCTCTATCCTGATCGCCCCCTACATCCTGTAGTCTCCCAGTGGGGATACAGACGGTACATCCCACTCCCCCTAGTTCACACACACACATATTAGTAGACAATAAAACCCTTTACCCTATAACCCCCTGCTCCCCATTGTTTAACGTCAGGTGGTGCTTCTTCTACACACCACTACTCGCTCAACCCCGCTACCGGAAGCAAGACAATGTCCTGCCCCCTTCCCATCGAAATCTCTCTTATGCACACACACCCTCTAGAGGAATGTGCCTGTCTGATTGTGTGGCCTGTATGTGGTTTTCTCTCCTCAGTAGGCCCAAGCTGCCCGTGTCTGTCTGTGGAGATGCGTCCAGAAACTACATCTGCTTCAACGCAGGGAACTGCACTGAGAGGGACCTTTCTTGCGACTGTCTACCCGGCTTCACTGGACACCGGTAAGAGAAAGAGTTAAATAAAGAAAAGAGAAGGATACAGAGTGAAAAGGAAGGACGGGGGTAGAGATAATCTAAAAGTATACCCAGAAAATAGGTGAACTTTGTAAAACATTCATTAGACGCAGACCATCTTGATGTTGTGTGTCGTCTCTTTTTTTTGCCTCTGTTTCTATATCTGACCCTCATCCTGCGTGAAGCTGTGAGCAGGAGGTGGATGAGTGCAAGTCCAACCCCTGCCTGAACGGGGGCTACTGCCGAAACCTCATTAACAACTACCACTGTGTGTGTGACATGAGTTTCGCCGGGGACAATTGCCAGGTCGACGTAAGCGACATTTACTTTTACATGGCCGTTCTGTTCTGGCAGAACCTCTTCCAGCTGATCTCTTTCCTCATCCTGAACCTTGATGACGATCCTGTGATCGACTGGGGAGGGCAAGACGACTGAGAGAGAGAGAGAGAGTGTGTGCGTGCGTGTGTGTGTGTATGTGCATGTGTTTGTGCATGTGCGTTCGAGTGGTGTATAAACTTGAGATTTATGGTGATGGGTGTTTCAGGTGTTAAATGCCTGTTCAATGAAAAACAGCATGCACACACGTGCACACAAACATGTTCTGAATAGTGTGAGTGTTGTTATATCTGTGTCTGTGTATTACATTACCACTGGGGTTAGCAGAGAGGATTCTTTAAACTCTGTGTTTAGGGATTAACAATAGGAGTTGTTCCTGAACTGGGCCAATGAGAAATTGGAGCCCTGGACAAGACGTAATGTCTCTGAGTGTAAAAGTACAACTTAGCAATAGGTTTAATTGTTTTTCTATTGTTCCGGTGAGCCAAGTTTAAATGTATTATCTTTTCTGACAAGAGCACAGAGCTGTTTTTTGTGCCTTAAAAAAAACTCATTTTTTGTATGGGCAGTAGATTTTTATAAAAAGTGGTGTGATTTTGGAATATCCTCTCTGTTGGATATGACAATATGAATATCCTTTGGGCGATGTTTCTAAACTTAACACAGATCAGGTAGCATTATATTGTACATTAGACTAAGCTATACAGAAACTATAATAATGGGTATTTTCCATGGACCAAACGGAAAACAAGACACAGGTTTTTGCAATTACACAGAATTGTCAGTGTAGAACCACCATTCCCGAAAGGAATGTTTTGTTATTGAAAAACAAATTCAATTTTGGAAAATAAAAATATATACAGTATTTTCTTGGATGAATCTTGTCTCTGAAAGCAAAATGTCTCACAATATATGGTCAGGCTCATGTCCATTTGATGTTGTGTGTTCCTTGAGGATAATGGTACTGGACATACAAATACTGTAAGTGGTGTAGCTAGATGGATTCCCCTAGGCCCTTGAAGGCAGCGAATCACACTTACCGTTTATCAATTTTAATCTAATCAAAATTCTGTCACACGTTCTCTGTTGTTGTCTATACCTACAAATCAGTCTGTCTCTATGTCCATCTCTCTATCTGTATGTCTCTATATATATCTGTCTGTCTGTCTGTCTGTCTGTCTGTCTGTCTGTCTGTCTGTCTGTCTGTCTACAAAAGTATGTGGACACCACTTCATATTAGTGGATTCGGTTATTTCAGCCACACACGCTGCTGACAGGTGTATCAAATCAGGCACACAGCCACACAATCTCCATAGACAAACATTGACAATAGAATGGCCTTCCTGAAGAGCTCAGTGACTTTCAATGTGGTACTATCATAGGATGCTACCTTTCCAACAGGTCAACTGTAAGTGATGCTATCATGAAGTGGAAGGTCCAAACAACCTCTGGAAGCAACATCAGAACAAGAACTGTTCGTCGATTTCCATGGCCGAGGAGCCGAACACAAGCTTAAGAATGCAAAGCGTCGGCTGGAGTGGTGTAAAGCTCACCGCCATTGGACTCTGGAGCAGTGGAAACGCGTTCTCTGGAGTGATGAGTCACGCTTCACCATCTTGTGAAGTCTGACGGACTAATCTGGGTTTGGCGGATGCCAGGAGAACGCTACCTGCCTCAATGTATAGTGCCAACTGTAAAGTTTAGTGCAGAGTAAAATTGTTTTCATGGTTCAGGCTAGGCCCCTTAGTTGCAGTGAAGGGAAATCTACCACCACAGCATACAATGGCATTCCCGACGATTCTGTGCATCCAACTTTATATCAACAGTTTGGGGAAGGCCCTTTCCTGTTTCAGCATGACCATGCCTCCGTGCACAAAGTGAGGTCCATACAGAAATGCTTTGTCGAGATCAGTATGGAAGAACTTGACTGGCCTGCACAGAGCCCTGGCCTCAACCCCATTGAACACTGACTTCGAGCCAGGCCTAATCGCCCAACATCAGTGCCCGACCTCACTGTTCCAACAACTAGTGTAGAAGAAGAGTGGAGGCTATTATAACAGCAAAGGGGGGACCAAATCCATATTAATGCCCATGATTTTGGAATGAGATGTTCGACGAGCAGGTGTCCACATACCTTTGGCCATGTAGTGTATCTTGCTGTCGATGGGTCTGTGTCCGTTCTGAGGTGTTCTGTCATGTCTTACTTTTTTAAACCACTTTCTGTCTTCAAATAAACATTTCCTGTTTTTTCATCCTCATCTGTTGTTTATCCTCCTTTCTCCTTTCACTACATGTCTTAATTTATCCAACATTTTGTCTTCCAGTCCTAATTCTTTCTCCGCCTCAATGATCTAAGAAAATAAAGCAGTAGGTTTTGGAGAAAGTTGGATGGCTAAAGCTTGCCATCAGAAACGGCTCCAAAACATCCCACTTGGCAAAAATTGGTTGACTCAATGTAGATTACACATCATTTCAACAACAAAAATTCTATGTGGTGACATTAAATCAACGTGGAAAACTGATTGGATTGCAAAACGTCATCAATATAAGGGAATATTTTTCACACCACTTTAAATCTAAATCCAATGGCATGGTGACATTTGTTGTTGAATACACGTTAGTTGACAATTAATCAAATGTAAATTTAAAAAATGTTGTTGAACTGATGCCTGTGCCCAGTGGGAAGTGTCCTGTAGCTGTCAATGCTCTAGGACTGGTGACAGTGGAAAGTCAACCCCTGAAGCTGCCACTAAATGTCACTTCAACACTCTGCCATGACTTTACCTCTCTTGTCACAGTTTCAGAGTGCTCGAACCTACACTTGCCAACAGTTATTACACTGGTCATAGACTTATCAATGTAAGTCCCAGGCAGAGATGTGTGTGTGTCTGTTTATGTACGTATGTACGGGCAGACATAGACCCATTGGTGTAAGTACTCCATGGGTTTTCCGGTGAGCTGTGTGGCACGGCTGTTAGATAGAGATGGTGCTTGGCCAGCTAAAAACTGCCTTTGTTTCCATCTGAAGTGCAACTCCGCATTGATCTGGTGGCGTACCTGCAGGTTGGGACTGTTTCACAGAAATGCACGAGGGCAGCTTAACTGGCAGACATGCTCGTTCCTCTAGAGACAGTCACACACACACGCACACACACGCACGCACACGCACAAGCACAAACACAAACACACACACACGTATACTGTATATATAGGCACACAGTACAGGACACATCTACCTGTCAGACACCTAGGTGCTGAGATGTGCACTGTGTAGCTGCAGTAGGGAGAGACTGTGTGTGGGGGCTTGCTCTGCCATAGAAACTGCTTAGAATGCAGACTGGTTAGAGAGTAGAGTCCTGAACCTGTCTGCCTCTGACTGATGAAGACCCTTGGCTGTGGAGTTCTCTGGGTCTGGGTACTCTGTGTTACGTTCACTCTGAGAGTAAACCCGTCTCATCTGACAGGTAAACAAACGACATATTATTGTTGAAACAAGACAGAGTAATATGGTTCCAGAATGTTGTTGTGGTGTTATTGTTTTCATTGAGGAATGTTTTACATTAGCACCGCAAGGGCATGTTGCTAACTCTTTACCTGTGTGGAGGGAAGTAACTGTTGACTTGTTTTAACTGGCCATATCTCCGAGAATCTCCTCAACATTGCTCCAATATGATACCAGGCAATATGACATGTGTAAAGGCATTTTGGCGGTGGCTCAGTATGATGGCACTTTTTGTCAAAACCATCAGATATACAACACACAGATTGCTGTGAATCAGTGTCAAAAACAGTGATGATTTCACTTGCATATTCGGTCATTAGGAAAATGCTATGATTTTGTGTTGTTTGATGGTTGTCTGTGGTTTGGATTCAGATTGTGTTTACACAGTGTGTGTGTGTTTCTGGGTGTGTTGATGCGACCCTGCGTGTGTGATTCTCCTCTGACGGAGCGTAACCCCAGGTGTCTTGCACAGGGCGGCGATGCTTGTGCCGTGTGTGGTTGGCATGATCATAGTCCCGTTGCTGGCGTTAGTCGCAGCCAAAATCTGTGAGCAGCAGCAGATGGAGGCAGGGTTCACCCCTCCAGTCTCCTACCCAGTCTGGGTCGGTCCCTGGTATGAGCTCTACTGCCTACGGGCTCGAGAACAGATCCCTCATGACGCTGGTAGAGCACTTGGAACCGGAGTGCCTTGTGTCTGTGTTCCTTCCCTCCCTGGTCTGACCAGTATTTTTTTATCATGATGTTAAGGCACTTTTGCACCTTTTTATTGATGTTCATGTTTTTCCTGCTTCCCCATTTTTTGTGTACTTGTACTTACCCCTGTCTCCCCCCCCCCCTCTCCTTAATCCATTTCCCTCTCCAGTTGACCTCTGAGGGCCTAATCTCTGACCTGTTGCTGTCAGTCACTCTAGTGTCTGTTGTGCTGCTGCTGGCCCTGGTCAGTACCTCCGTGGGCCTGGTGGTGGTGCTGAACCAGAGGGCCATCCATGGCACCTACAGCCCCAGCCGATAGGAGAAAGAGGGATATCGCAAAGAGATGTGGACATAGCCCATCCGACACTCATGGAGAGACTCATATAGAAGACTGGGGCCAGTTCCAAACCCACCACTCAACACTGTCCTGACATTGTTCCATTGAAAGACTCATATAGGAAACACACTCACTGGCCTGGACCCAGTTTCAAACCCATCACCCAACATGGCTTTTCCAACAGTCTTGAAGGTGTTCCCTTCCCACATATGCTGAGCACTAGCTGTTTTTCCTTCATTCTGCAATCTAACTCATCCCAAACCACCTCAATTGGGTTGAGGTTGGGTGATTGTGGAGGCCAGGTCATCTGATGCAGCACTCCATCACTCTCCTTCTTGGTCAAATAGCCTTACACAGCCTGGGGGGGGGGGGGGGTGTTGGGTCATTGTCCTGTTGAAAAACAAATATTAGTCCCACTAAGCGCAAACCAGCTGGGATGGCGTATCACTGCAGAATGCTGTGGTAGCCATGCTGGTTAAGTGTGCCTTAAACTCCAAATAAACCACTGTCAGTGTCACCAGCAAAGCACCATCACACCTCCTCCTCCATGCTTCACTGTGGGAACCAAACATGCGTAGATTATCCGTTCACCTACTCTGCGTCTCACAAAGATACAGTAGCCACCGTCTCAAATATAAAATATATTTTTATTTGTTTAACACTTTTTTGGTTACTATATGATTCCATATATATTATTTCATAGTTTTTGAAGTCTTCACTATTATTCTACAATGTAAAAATAAAGAAACCCTTGATTGAGTAGGTGTGTCTGTATATACAGTGCCTTCAGAAAGTATTCAGACCCCTTAATTCTAAAAACGTATTTATGTTCGATCGGGTTCAAGTCCGGGCTCTGGCTGTGCCACTCAAGTATATTCAGAGACTTGTCCCGAAGCCACTCATGTGTTGTCTTGGCTGTGTGCTTAGGGTCGTTGTCCTGTTGGAAGGTGAACCTTCACCCAAGTCTGAGGTTCTGAGCACTCTGGAGCAGGTTTTTATCAAAGATCTCTATTTACTTTGCTCCATTCATCTTTGCCTCCATCCTAACAAGTGTTCCAGTCCCTGCCGTTGAAAAACATCCCCACAGCATGATGCTACCACCACCATGCTTCACTGTTGGAATGGTGCAAGGTTTCTTCCAGACGTGGTGTTTGGCATTCAGGCCAAATAGTTCAATCTTGGTTTCATCAGACTAGACAATCTTGTTTCTCATGGTCTGAGAGTCTTTAGGTGCCTTTTGGCAAACTCCCAAGTGGATTGTCATGTGCCTTTTACTGAGGAGTGGCTTCCATCTGGTCACTACCATAAAGGCCTGATTTGTGGATTTCTGCAGAGATGGTTTTCCTTCTGGAAGGTTCTCCCATCTCCACAGAGGAACTCTATAGCTCTGTCAGTGACCATCGGTTTCTTGGTCACCTCCCTGACCAAGATCCTTCTCCCCCGATTGCTCAGTTTGGCTGGGCGGCCTGCTCTAGGAAGAGTGCTTCCAAACTTCTTCCATCTAAGAATGATGGAGGCCACTGTGTTCCTGGGGATCTTCAATGCTGCAGAAATGTTTTGGTACTCTTCCCCAGATTTGTGCCTCGACACAATCCTGTCTCGGAGCTCTACTGACAATTCCTTCGACCTCATGGCTTGGTTTTTGATCTGACAACTGTGGGACCTTATATAGACAGGTGTGTGCCTTTCCAAATCATGTCCAATCAATTGGATTCACCACCAGTGGAATCCAATCAAGTTGTAGAAACATCTCAAGGATGATCAATGGAAACTGGATGCACCTGAGCTTAATTTCGTAAATGTAAATAAGGTGTATATGTTGTTGTTTTTTTAAATATATTTGCTAAAATTTATAAAAACCTATTTTTGCTTTGTCATTATGGGGTATTGTGTGTAGATTGCTGAGGATTCTTTTTTACTTAATCCATTTTAGAATAAGGCTGTAAACCTAACAGAAACAGCAGAAAGTCAAAGGTGTTTTAGCCAACTTATGAACATATGCTTGTATGTCCAAAGACCTGTGTTACATCAAAGAGAACATCCCATTCAAATGATGCTAGTTTTTTTTTATTAATTTGGGACTGTAATGAGTGTATGGCGTAGGCTGGAATATTGTTGGTTTTGAATGTGACAGCATGCCAACCGGTTTGGTATCTCCTACATGGCTATCAGATATTTATGGATCTCACTCTCTTATAATCAGTTATAATAATAACAGTAATTTCACTGGTAGGCTCAATTGAATAAATCTTTGTCTCCCCTGAAATTCGTTTCGTTGCACTAATATAAAGCATTACTGAGGATGCAGTAGCATGTCTAGCCACCAGATGGCAGTGTGTCTCCATGTTGAACTATCCATTAACATTCTCTGAGATGGGAAACAGAGAAGAGAGAGGCAGATGTCTATCCCCTGCTGCTGCTAGTGGCTTACCACCATATCACCTGCAAACATCAGATTCGGTCAGATAAAGGCATACCTACAGTCAGTGGTGTGCTGCCTCATAGTCACCAATGGTCAAATAAGTACTGTCTTCATTTTATAGTGTGTGTGTGTGTGTGTGTGTGTGTGTGTGTGTGTGTGTGTGTGTGTGTGTGTGTGTGTGTGTGTGTGTGTGTGTGTGTGTGTGTGTGTGTGTGTGCGTGTGCCTTGCGTGTTAGCTGCAGTGGTTTGGGCTATCTCTGGCGGTGTGGTTGTTTGACTGACTGACAGACTCCTTAGGAGGACAGCCTAGAGCTCTGCCTCTCCGCCCTGCATCTACACACTCCCTGTGTGTCGTCGTATCTCGACACAGAGAATGCTAGTCATGGCTTTGTTTTGCAGGGATAAATACAAAACTCATACAATGCCACAAAATAGAGTAGTACCACACCACACAATACCACACACCACCTACACCTAGAAACAGGCATACGCGACCTAGGATACAGGGATAGGAATGACACACAGCCACAGTGGGGTTATTATAGACGGGAATTACACTGAGACGACATAGTTGGAGAGCTGAAGATCGGAACCAGGAGCAGTGTGTTCTCTCCCTCCATCTCTCTCCTCTATAGGAGCTGAACGAAAGGTAAGACAATTAACATAGCACGTCGATGGATACCCTGAAGAAAGACATACTTCCATGACACTCTCTCTCCCCACAGCGACAGATCTGGTACATTCACAGGAATAAAGAAGCTTCTTCTCCCTCCCAGCACCATTAAATGTTGATGTACAGTATCAAAAATATATAACAAGTATGGATGAATACATATTTCAGCAGAAACAGTAAAGCGCTATCATATTCACTCACATAGGCTACATATGCGTGCGTGCGCGTGTTTGAGGGATCCCATAAGAGATGCCAAACGTATTCCTGATACAGTGTGAGAAATGCATACATTTTTTTATGTGTGCACACAGAGACGCGCAGCCATGCGTTTCTCTTCCATCATTCTATTCCTCTCCTTTTCTAGTAGAGGCCTCCCTGGAGATAATGCCTTGCACTGGCAGGCCTGATCCAACACACAAACACAGACGCACACACACACATCGTAGCATTCTCTCTCTCTCTCTCTCTCCCTTCCTCCCTCCCTCCCTCCATCCATCCATCCATCCATCCATCCATTCCTCTCTCCCTTCCAGTGGACACAGGGAGCTGCCAGTCATTCCAGCAGCAGCTCTTCTCTTCTTGTCAGACAATAGCTCTGCAGGATTTTCGACAATTCATGCCTCTTAAATACTGTATACTCATGCTCTGTAGCTCTCATTTGCATCCATTCATATTTCACGACAACTGCCCCTACAATAACAATACACTGCCACATTACTGACCACACTGAGTATGGAACAAAGTATCTGAAGAGTTACAGTGCCTTCAAAAATGATTCACACCCCTTGACTTTTTACAGACTGAATATGAAATTGATTACATTTACCTAGCCTACACATAATAACCCACACTGTCAAAGTGGAAAATGTGTTTTTGGTAACGTTTGCAAATTAAATAAAAATGAAAAGATGAAACGTCTTGAGTCTTTGTTAAGGCAAGCCTAAAAAGGTACAGTAGTAAAAATGTTCTTAAACAAGTCACATAAGTTCTGGTCCGTCAGTAGAGCAGTAAATTTCAAACATAGATTCAACCAAAAAGACCAGGGAGCTTTTCCAAAGCCTCACAAAGAAAGGCACTTATTGATGTATGGGTAATAATTAAAAAAGAAGACATGGAATATCCCTTTGAGCATGGTCAAGTTATTAATTACACTTTGCGTTGGGTATCAATACACCCAGTCACTACAAAGATACAGGCATCCTTCCTAACTCAGTGGCCGGAGAGGAAGGAAACTGCTCAGGGATTTCACCATGAGGCCAATGGTAACTTTAAAACAGTTACATAGTTTAATGACTGTGATCTGAGAATTGATCAACAACATTGTAGTTACTCCACAATGCTAACCTAATTGACAGAGTGCAAAGAAGGAACCCTTTACAGAATACATATATTCCAAAACATGCATCCTGTTTATAACATGGCGCTAAGGTAATACTACAAAAAATGTGGCAAAGCAATTCACTTATTGTCCTGAACACATTACTGAGTACCACTCTCCATATTTACAAGCATAGCAGTGGCTGGATCATGTTATGGGTATGCTTGGGGAGTTTTCAGGATAAAAAAATAAATGGAATGGAGCTAAGCATAGGCAAAATCCTAGAGGAAAGCCTGGTTCATTCTGCTCTCCGGAAAACAGAAAGGAAAATGCTGCACACTACTGCTCAGGCTCCCAGGTGATATTTATTTACAGTCATCATCAGGCATCCATATCCCATGTGGGAGTGGAAGGTCCTATATATAGGGGCAGTATTCAGTGACATCACTTCCTGAAACAGGAGGTAAAAAAATGTATAACATAGTTTCATTCTGCTTTCCACCAGACACTGGGAAATGAATTCCCCTTTCAGCATAACAATAAACTCAATCACAAGGCCAGAAATACACTGGAGTAGCTTATCAAGATGACATTGACTGTTTCTGAGTGGCATAGTTACAATTTTGACTTGAATCGTCTTGAAAGTCTATGGCTGTCACGACTTCCGCCGAAGTTGGCTCTCCTGCCCATTCGGGCGGTGCTCGGCGGTCGTCGTCACCGTCCTATTAGCCACTACCGATCCCCTTTTCGTGTATCTGTTGGTTTTGTCTAATTGGTTTCACCTGTGTGCTGTTTAGTTAATTAGTGTCTGTATTTAATGTAGGTTGTCCCGCCCTTGTTTTGTGCGGGATTGTTTATTTTGTCATTTCGTTTTGTCTGTCGGTGTTTGCTGTTTGTTATTCTCCGGTTAGTCTTTATCCTGTGTTGGATATATTCACCCTGTCTGTATTTGGGTTGACCGTTGTTTGTTTTTGTTCACCGGAGAATAAACTTTATATCGCTATCTGCTCTCTGCGCCTGATTCCACCCACCTTGATTAGACGTGACAATGGCAAGACTTGAAAATGGCTGTCTAACAGTCAGCTTGAAGAACAAAAAAAAGAATAATGTGCAAATATTGTATAATCTAGGTGTGCAAAGCTCTTAGAGACTTAGCCAGAAAGACTCACCGATGGAATTACTGCAGAAGGTGATTCTAACATTTGTGCAAAAATGTATTAAAAAAAACATGTTTTCACTTTGTCATTATGAGGTATTGTGTGTAGAAGGGTGAGAAAAAACAATCTATTTTATACATTTAGAATTTTGAACATAACAAAATGTGGAATAAGTCAAGGAGTATGAATACTTTCTGAAGGCACAGTATATGAGTCGATATTATAATAGTTAGGACTGTATTGCGGAAGTGCGATTATAGTGCACTTTGAATGCAAAGGAAATGTTCCTACATTTACGAATACTACAATCATGTTAAACGCTCATTTCTATTGCGGTATTATGCAGATTTTCCTCGTTACTGATTTCATCTAGCCCCTAGTTATCAATTACAATGATTCATTTTAAATAAAACCTAGGTTTATTGGTTGTGTACACATATTTTTTTTTTCAGTTAAGAACACGACAGATTTGGACCTTGTCAGCTCGGGGATTCGATCCAGTAACCTTTCATTCACTGGCCCAACACCACTATGCTACCTGCTACCACAAACATTTGCAGATGTTACTGCTGGTGCAGTGAAGTGCTTGTGTTTCTAGCTCCAACAGTGCAGTAATAGAAAACAATACACACAATCAAAAAAGTAAAAAATTAACAAATATTAGAACGAGCAATGTTATACATATATAATGGTGTGTTTAGACAGTATGGATAGTATATGAATAGAAGAGGTGTGTACAGCAGTAGTTAAATATAGGTTCCTGGATATTACGATGTATTGAGACATATCTTTATTATTTATATAAATAATATTGGTCTCTCTTTTAAAACTTGTAATATTCATTTACATGCAGACAATAATGTTATGTATGCCATAGGTGCCCAAAGTAAACTGCCTATTACTCAGGCCCAGAAGCTATGATATGCATATAATTGGTAGCATTGAATAGTAAACACTCTAAAGTTTCCAAAACTGTTAAAATAATGTACAGTATGTGATTAGAATAGAACAGAAATGGCGGCTCACCTCTGATTACAATGGCTGGGAATGGGAATATAAAGGAGGTCCTCCCAGATTGCAGTTCCTAGGGCTTCCACTAGATGTCAACAGTCTTTAGAAAGAGTTTCAGGCTTGTTTTTTGAAAAATTAGCTAGAATTTGTAGTTTTTCTAAGTGGCTCCCATTTTGGCTGTAGTGTTTAATGCGCGTTCCGGTGAGGGCTTGCACTTCGTTATTTATCTCCGGTAATGGTCTCCGGTATTCTCCTTCTTAAATGTTATCGTTTATTTACATATTAGGGTACCTGAGTGTTGATTAGGAATGTTGTTTGATATGTTTGGAAGAAGTTTATTGGTAACTTACGGGATTTATTTGTATGCATTTTGAACAAGGGAAACCGGTGGATTACTGAGTCAAGCTCGCCAATGAAACTTACTGTTTAGGGATATAAAGAAGGACTTTATCGAACAAAAGTACAATTTTTATGTAGCTGGGACCCTTGTGATTGCAACCAGATGAAGATCTTCAAAGGTAAGTGATTTATTGTTACGCTATTTCTGACTTTCGTGATGCATCTGCTTGGTTGGAAAATGTATGTAATGCTTTTGTGTGCGGGGCGCTGTCCTCAGATAATCTCATGGTGTGCTTTTGCCATAAAGCCTTTTTGAAATCTGACGAAGGGGCTGGATTACCAAAAGAAGTTAAGCTTTTAAATGATGTATGAAACTTGTATTTTCATTAATGTTTAATATTACGATTTCTGTCATTTGAATTTGGCACTCTGCAATTTCACCGGATGTTGTCGAGGTGGGACGCTAGAGTCCCAATGACCCGTAAGAAGTTAATGGTTCTCCCATCGATCAGGTTCCCACCTATAAATATCTGGGCTTTTGGATTGACAAGGAGACAACGTTTAAAAAACATACTGACGAGTTAGCTAAAAAGCTAAGATTTAAAGTGGGCTTTGTTTTAGGAAAAGACCTTGCCTCTCCATAACACAGGAGGTTGGTGGCATCTTGATTGGGGAGGACGGGCCCGTGGTAATGGCTGGAGTGGAATGAGTGGTTTCCATGTGTTTGATGCCATTCCATTTGCTCTGTTCCAGACATTATTATGAGCTGTCTTCCCCTCAGCAGCCTCCACTGCTCCCCAAACAGCAGGAAATAGATTGTATCATCAACTTTCCTGCCAGTTCTTGACTATGGTGACACAATTTACCAGAATGCAGCAGCCACTACTCTTAACCTTTGGAAGCCGTCTACCTTAGTGCCCTTTGCTTTATCACAGGTGACAGTTTTAATACTCATCACTGCATCCTCTATCAAAAGGTTGGCTGGTCCTCATTCAAGTCCCGCAGATCACTTCACTATTTCCTTTTGGTTTACAAAGCTTTACTAAACAAGCTATCGACCTACCTAACTTTGTTTTTGAAGTATAAAAACATGAGCTACCAAACCCGCCAATCAGTCATGGGTGAACATGGAGTACAGGAGGGGGCTGAGCACGCACCCCTGTGGGGCCTCCATGTTGAGGATCAGCGTGGTGGAGGTGTTGGTCCGACAGCCTTGCGAGGGTTAACATGCTTAAATGACTTACTCACATTGGCCACGGAGAACCAGAGCACACACTTTATAACTGATTGTAAATAACAAACTGATAAATATGGACATTTTCCAGTCTTTTTACCCTGAAATCTAACTGAAAGAAAGGTTATATATTTCCTGCTGTAAACAGCAAGTCTGAGTAAGAAGATGCGGACAAACCCAGTGGTCTGATAGTAATACACACACACACAGCTCTGCTCTAAATGGCCATTTATAAATTTGGACAGCAGTTCACTGACCTATTACTAACAAGAGACACACACACACACAGACACACACTAATGAGGCGCAAAGTCACTGCCTTTCATCCAACCACTTATCTCCTGACCGACCGCACTTGACCACTTGAGCCTGATTACACCACAGTTCACTAACGTTCAGTCCACTGTACTTAGAGTAAGTATAACTACATACCATACTGTAGCTTCAACATGGAGGACTTTTTACACTTGCTCTATCCTCTGTTCAAACTGGGGGGGGAGTAAAAAATGTCAGCTTACAACCAAATGACCACTTTAAACAGAAGGGACAGACTCTTTACCTTTTTTTATTAAACAATCAAGCAAAATATACTTCAAAGCACACAGTGCTTCCAATAGGTCAACTCCAAGGAATTTTCAATGGCCCAGTGAAAATCAAATCCACAAAATACCCAGTACACACAAGCAGACCAACACACAGACTCCTGCCTGAGCGAGTCAACCTTAATGTCTACGGCATGAGGGCGTGAGCCTCCACGTAGCCGTGATTTGTCTGTATCAACACGTGGGCCTGTGTGACAACAAATGTAGTAGTCAGAATGGATCACAATTTGTAGTGAACTTTAAAGTAATTCACAGTGGGGATTGAAATGTATCATAATGTAGTTATTTTAGAGTCCAAAACAGGGTCCATAATAAAATTGTTGGG
The DNA here is from genome assembly GCF_036934945.1 of Oncorhynchus masou masou. Classification (NCBI taxonomy): domain Eukaryota; kingdom Metazoa; phylum Chordata; class Actinopteri; order Salmoniformes; family Salmonidae; genus Oncorhynchus; species Oncorhynchus masou. The sequence continues at coordinate 31,402,757 of NC_088226.1, read as the reverse complement.
CCATTCTGGTGATCATAATTTACATAGGCTTCCTAGGGCAGACCAGGGCTTTTGGCACCACTAGGTCATTAGGCAGTAGACGACCAGCAGAGCTCCTGACTTCATGCTCCAGCTGGGTACTGGGGGCCTGTTTAAGACAAAACCTTGGATCAGTTTTTAGTCACCCTACTATGGACTATAGCTGACCACTCCTAGTCAAGGGTTTCTATGGTGACTAGTCCAGCTTTGCATGAGAGAGCAAGAGAGCGAAAGAGAGAGATAGCGAATTGGAGAGACTTCTCTACCACATTGCCTCTCAAGACAAGTGGTAGACCGTTCAAAATATAGTTGAATTACACAATATACGATGTTCCACGATATACGCTTGCTGTTATTCCAGAAAGCTCACCAGGCAGTATGTGGCTGAGCGATGAGGAGACCTTGATAATTTATTGTTAAAACGAGAGGCTGCCTGAATCTTTAACTTAAAGACCCTTGCTCCCTTCGGTCTCAAAGTAGACTTTGATCTGAAGCCATTTTTGTGATTATTGTGACTTTGCCATTGTAATTGTTTGTAAGCTTGTGTAGTCAAATTAATTTATGATCGTATGCTATCCATTTGTTGTTTGTATGCTGTTCTTTGTATGCCATTTTAATATTTGATAATTAACCAATGATATTAGGCCACTCTTGGCCATGATTACAGACACCTGTGTCTTTTGACACTACATAAACGAGTCATCCCGCAGTGTTTGTGAATATACCGTGATGAAGACAGCTTGGCTGTCGAAACGTTGGTAATTACATTTTTTGCATCTGAGCTCCTAGAGTGTGCGGCTCTCTTTTATTTTCAAGTTTTCTACTCCACTAGCCAGCACCTCGCCTAAATAGGTTCGTTTCTTTTTCTTCTAGATTGAGCGATGAGGAGAAACTGAAATGTTTTTTTTGTCCATTGTGAATTCCCATTTGCATAATATTTAGATACCATGTGTTTGCCAAATAAACCATGAGTGTTTGATGGTAGATTTAAGTTGTCTGTGGTTTTTTTGTTCTCACTGTTACTTTTTCACTATTATGATTTGCATGAGTTATGTTACGGGTCTCGTTTCCATCCCCCCTAGACTGCAGGTCCATAGGGATTTGGATTTGGAACAACGACACCTTGTCAGCTCGGGAAATTGCAACCTTTCGGTTACTGGTCCAATGCTATAACCACTAGTCGACCCTGCCGCCCCAAACACACATATACAATTCTTTGCTAGGTAAAGCCCCACCTTATCTCAGCTCACTGGTCACCGTAGCAGCACCCACCCGTAGCAGGTATATTTCACTGGTCATCCCCAAAGCCAACTCCTCTTTGGCCACCTTTCCTTCCAGTTCCCTGCTGCCAATGACTGGAACGAATTGCAAAAATCACTGAAGCTGGAGTCGTATAGCTCCCTCACTAACTTTAAGCATCAGCTGTCAGAGCAGCTTACCGATCATTGCACCTGTACATAGCCCATCTGTAAATAGCCCACCCAACTACCTCATCCCACATTTTTTTTTCTTAAAAAAAAATTAATGTTGTTGTCCTTTGCACCCCAGTATCTCTACTTGCAGATTCATCTTCTGCACATCTTTCACTCCAGTGTTTAATTGTTAAATTGGCATTTCACCAATATGACCTATTTAATGTCTTTACCTCCCTAATCTTACTACATTTGCACACACTGTATATAGATTTTTATTGTGTTATTAACTGTATGTTTGTCCCATGTGTAACTCTGTTTGTGTCCCTTGGCTTTATCTTGAACAGGTAGAAGTTGTAAATGAGAACTTGTTCTCAACTGGCCTACCTGGTTAAATTTTTATCTTAAATTAATTAATTCTTAATGCAATGCGCACTGCAGAGAACACCGGAAGAATCATCACTGAATTATTGTAATGTTTGTTTGTGTCAATTAATCCCGTAAGAGATGGGTTGCCAGCTGGCGATTTGACACGAAAAGAAAACGATATTCATGAATTCATACATACACTGCTGTCTATTACACCGTCAACATTTTTAACTTTACATGTTTGAACGATATGACATTCTGATTTAAGAGGAAATATACTATACTTGTGCTGAAAAATATCTTAACGTTGACTGCTTTGTTCTCTTGTTTCTTACAATGCTTTAAAAACGCTTTTGGTCGCTCTGATAAAATACTTTGTTTTACATATGAGTTCTGCAACTATTCCAGGTTGGATTACATGGGAGCGAACATTCTTCCTCTCCTTTTGGTCTTAGGCACTCCAGGCTAGATCTGACTGTTTATTCAAAATATATTTGTTCTGGACTGTCAATATTTGGCTGTCGGAACTAACACCAGTAAACCAAAAACAGGTGTTTAGTGATACCTCTTCACAAGGTCCCTCACCCACTATTCTAATCTCTCCCGTGAGTACCGCCTTGTGAACGAGCTGAAGACCTTGATCTAGGCCCAGTCACCGCAGCGAGAGGTACACTGACCTGGCCACTGTAGACAACAGACATTATCGTAGACAGGGGTTACAATATGATGTTATGAACAGCTGCAAGGGGTCTATGGTAGGCAGTCACTGGAGTGATGGCGAAACAAGTAACACAGAGTCCTGTGTGGTCATGTGTGGTCCTGTGTGGTCCTGTGTGGTCATGACGAAATGTCTGACAGCAGATATTCCAGTGAACATTTATTCATCAGCTACGATGATGAGAATCAATTCATATTTTCTGCTTTCAAAAGCTACAATCACCCAGACACTTTTATAATTGAGCGCTTATTTATACTGATTTATAAAAACACAATTAACAGTATTTAAACTACTTATCCAGCATTCACAAACCATTTAAGGGAGACAAATGTAAAGTCTGGATTGTGCTGTACATACTTTCTCACATACAGCTCAACTACAGCAGAATAATGTTTACATAGGAGAGGCTATGGGCTGCAGAGCGGTTGAAAGCTACTGCAGTGCAGAGACAACCACACAGACCTGGCCAGCATGAGTAACCAGGACGAGAACGACGAGATAGCTGGTGACCCAGTGGTGTGGATTAGCCTGTACAGGACGTGGTCAAACTGGATCGAGTGACAACCCCAGTACCTGACTATTCTGGCCACTGGGCGGAGAACTGTGTCGTATTTGGCATCAAGGGCAGATGGGTACTGTGATGGGTACTGTGACACCGAAAAGGCCTTCTTTTGCTGCGGGGGTGAGTGATCTCCTCTACAGTGAGAAACCGGGCTTTCCTGCAAAACGCAAAATAAATATACTCCTTTACAGAATATTAAGCATAGATAATCTCCCCTGTAACACGAAATGGCTTAATGCCATAGATTCAAATCAAACACGACCTTTATCTGACTCATATGATGTGCTAAAAGATCAATCATACTCCACAAATCATGGTGGTGGTTAATTCATTCCATTTGATGCCATTTCAATGAATTCCATTTAAAACATTCCTGTTTTTTCCTTAGCCTCCAAAAACCAAGAGACATTTCATGAGAGTGGAGCTGACCCCAGACTCTGATCTGGAACTGAATGATCCTGCTGTGAAAGGCCATCTTACAGCAGGCAAGTCTCAACCTCTTTATCAACGGCCAGCTAACGAAGAACACATGCAGTCACTTTAAATCAAATAGTGTCCAATATATAGACAGAGTAGACCGACAGTATAAAACGATTGGAAGTCACTGAATCATCATACAGGGCTCAGACATCAATATCATTTTATTGAAATGGTGTGGAAACAATGTTGATTCAACCAGTGTATGGCCAGTAAGATGTAATTAGACACTTCTGTTGTTCAGATAAAGATGTTCAGATAAAGATGACACTGGAAAATAAAGGGAAGACTGGTATCTGTATAGAGACCAGTTATTTCCCACGTGATGATTGTATAAGGAATCATTGTTACTGTGGTACAGTCTCTATTATTACAACTATGAACTGAAAATACATATGGTGAAAATATATGAAAAGGGTAATATTCTTTGATGAGGTAAACAGATACTCAAAAACGGTTTGAGTCAACGTTGTTTCCACATTTCAACAACAAAAAAATATACACCACCGTTCAAAAGATTGGGGTCACTTAGAAATATCCTTGTTTTTGAAAGAACAACTTTTTTTGGTCCATTAAAATAACATCAAATTGACCAGAGATACAGTGTAGACATTGTTAATGTTGTAAATTACTTTTGTAGCTGGAAATGGCATTATTGATATGGTATATCTACATAGGCATACAGAGGCAATTATCAGCAACCAACCAAGTTTCTCATTTTAAAAGGCTAATAGCTCGTTAGAAAACCCTTTTGCAATTGATAGCACAGCTAAAAACTGTTTCTCCGTCCAGTGTCTGTGTTCTTTTGCCCATCTTAATCTTTTCTTTTTATTGGCTAGTCTGAGATATGGCTTTTTCTTTGCAACTGCCTAGAAGGCCAGTATTCCGGAGTCGCCTCTTCACTGTTGATGTTGAGACTGATGTTTTGCGGGTACTATTTAATGAAGCTGCCAGTTGAGGACTTGTGAGGTGTCTGTTTCTCAAACTAGACACTAATGTACTCATCCTCTTGCTCAGTTACACACTTGGGCCTCCCACTCCTCATTCTATTCTGGTTAAGCCAGTTTGCGCTGTTCTGTGAAGGGAGTAGTACACAGCGTTGTACGAGATCTTCACTTTCTTGGCAATTTCTAGCATGGAATAGCCTTCATTTGTCAGAACAAGAATAGTCTGACGAGTTTCAGAAGTAAGTTCTTTGTTTCTGGCCATTTTGAACCTGTAATCGAACCCACACACGCTGATGCTCAACAAGTCTAAAGAAGGCCCATTTAATGCTTCTTTAATCAGCACAACAGTTTTCAGCTGTGCTAACATAATTGCAAAAAGGTTTTCTAATGATCAATTAGCTTTTTAAAATGATAAACTTGGATTAGCTAACACAGCGTGCCATTGGGACACAGGAATGATGGTTGCTGATAATGGGTCTCTGTACTATGTAGATATTCCATATCAAATCTGCTGTTTCCAGCTACAATAGTCATTTACAATGTCTACACTGTATTTCTGATAAATGTTATGTTTTTTTTAATGGACAAAAAAAATGGCTTTTCTTTCAAAAACAAGGACATTTCTAAGTGACCCCGAACTTTTCAACGGTAGTGTACACGTGATCGTGCTGAATCAACATGGTAAACTGATTTGATTTTTTTTATAAAGTAATCAATATAAGGGAATTTTGTATTTAACCTAAATCCAATGACATGGTGATATTGTTTGTTGGTTTTATGTTTTCTTTTTACCTTTACTTAACTAGGCAAGTCACCTAAGAACAAATTATTATTTTCAATAACGTCTAGGAACAGTGGGTTAACTGCCTTGTTCAGGGGCAGAACGACAGATTTTTACCTTGTCAGCTCAGGGATTCGATCTTGCAACCTTTTGGTTATTAGTCCAATGCTCTAACCACTAGGCTGGCTACCTGCCGTTAGTTGACAACCCAACCAAATGTAAATCAATACTAGACGTTGAACTGATGTCTGTGCCCAATGGGTATATACACGATGATTATGCAATGTAGTCTTTATTTTTTTGGTCATTTCACAGATGCTCTTATGCAGAGCGACTTACAGTAGTGAGTGAATACATTTTCATACTGGTCCCCCCGTGTGAGTCGAACCCACAAACCTGCCGTTGCAAGCACCATGCTCTACCAACTGAGCGACACAGGACAAGAAAGTTACAATTAACTTGAGAATCGCGTTCTCAGCTCAAACGATGAGGACAGTTGATTTATAGACAAAGGAGTAAAGGGTAACAGTTAATTTATTTGAATTAATAAAGGAAAACCCTGAATAGCATAGTAGTATTCCCCTGAGTTAGCTCTATTCACATTGCTACAATTAATAGTCAGCAGTTTTAAGGTAGCCACACACATACACAGCACTCTGCCTTTGTTAAGTTGAGAGTGTTTGTCTGAATGTGGTTCCAGCTGAGAGGGGTTCAAATCCGATTGAGTCGATATCACTGGAGAATTGGGCAAGCAACACAAAGCCTATAGGGACCGTCTCTCCTTCCCTGTCTGTCTGCAGCCATGAGTTGAAATAGAATTGAATAATCTGAATCCTCACTGGTGAATGTTCACCAACTCAATACTCACTGTATCGTTAAATCCCCACGCATTGCATTCAGATACACCGTGGTGAGGCAGGGTATTACCATCTCTAAGTTAAAAGTAATATGCCAAAATACCCCTGGAAAGGATCAAACACGTATACCACATTGGGTGGGGAGGTATTAGGTAGAGCTGTGTCCAAATAGCATTTCTTTTCTTTCAAATACTTTGGGTGTGTTCATTTCGAAAGATAACAAATACTATCTGGACCCAGGTCAGGGTGCAAGGCTAGAGTGTGGGGAGTGAGGTGGTCTGGGGTGGTGCTAGGGAAAGCCGTGTCGTCATTGTGATACAGTATATGTGTCAGTGTGTGTCGTCCAGCTCAGCCCAGTGTGCGTCCAGCCCCCATGTCAGCAGTCCCAGCCCCACTCATACATCATGCAGGTCGTTAGCAGAGGATCAGCCTGGACCTTTGGCCGCGGCACCACGGAGCACCGCCGACAGAGCACAGTGAAAGCCCCAGGCTCTGTCACTCAGTGTCACTTATACGACTATTTATCTGCTCTATCTGCCTTTGGCCCCACTGTCTCTCTGCCTCGGGGTCACTCTCACACACACACACACACACATGCATCCTCTCTGTCGTACTGGGATCCTAATGAATAATGGATGAGGCTGTACTCAGCGTTCAGATATTAATGGGGCTGAAAATAACAGGGAGGACCATCCTTTGTGCTGGCAGCCATACTGCTCTGACTTACAAGATCTCTCTTCCTCTTCCTCTTCCTCCTCTTTCTCTGCCGTGCTGATCAGACTGCCTCACAGGATCTCTCGTCTTTCTGCTTTTCCTGTGCCTGTCGGGCTGGACACTAATTCACACTGGCACGCTCTGCCCCCTTCTCTCACCTCTGTGCCTCTCACTCCTCTAACCCTCTCTCCTTCCATATCCATGTCTCACCCCTCTCCCTCTCAATTTCTTCTCTCTCTCTCCCCTCTTACTCCTTCCCTCTCCCCAAATCATATCTCACCGTCATGCACTTTTTTTCCCAGCCAGATAATGTAGACTTACTCTTCTCCACATCCTCAGGGTTGTCACAGTGAGGTCAGGGTTCATTGAATTTAGTTTTACAGGAGATATGAAAAGAGAAATGAAAAGCTGGCCAGGGCTATCGATAAGTTGGCCATTGTCTGGTCTCTCTCCGTTTCTCTTTCTCTCATTCAAGGATGTTGCAATTGGTCAATGTCCTGTCTTTCTTCCAACTCCTCCATGATCTGGCCATTTTTGGCCAGAGACAGCATCATTGCCAGAATACTTTAGTGGTGAAGCCTAAAAAGTAGAGTTTGTCATTGTTCTCACTGTCACTTTGAACCAGGATAGGCTGGGGTTTGCATGTTCCAGGATGGGTCTGCCAGTTAACTCCCGCATGGCAGAGAGTGAGGCCTGGCCCTCTGTCTCTCTCCCTAACTCTTTGTCTTACAACCAGGCCAAAAAGCACAGACGAGTGGGCACAGCCTGGCTAACCCTAGCCTGGGTGCCAGTCTGGTTTCTGCTCTCAATAATGGCACAAAGTTGTCTCATTTGGCAAGGTACCAACAGGTTGGCTAAAGCAGGAATAGATTAGCACCAAAAGATACAGTATCTGCACACTAGGTGAAAATCATTAACTTTTAAAGTCTCTTGAAGGAGAAATTCAGTTCACAAATTCTTGTCTTTGAGAAAACATTATTGAGACAGAGAATTCAATAAATTTGAGACAATTTGCACAGAAAGCTCATTAGGCTTCATTCCCCAATTCTGCATGTTGTCTGATTGTTCTTTGTCAAGATGACACAAAATGGATGTCCAGTCATCCACCGGTCTCTGAATTAGGCGTTAAAAAGTCGGAAATAGGCCTACAATAAGTTTCTGTTTGTTTTCTATTGGGTGAATAGGTTTTGAGCATTGAAGAAAAAAACTAGCAGTGTCTTTAAAAATATATTTGAAATAAGAAGCAGAGTATATTTTCCAAAGTTAAAATGGCACAATTTTTGTCTCGGATGGGAATACATTTCAGTTAATTACGTGCAAAATCCCTCACGCAAACTCATCCACCGCCATCTCCGTGAGGACAAAGAAAAAAAAAACAAAGGAGAGAGAAAAACAAACATTAAAAAATGTAAAATAAAGATACCAGCTCAGCTGAAGCGACGGCATCATAGCGTCTAATCAGCCGGTTTGCCTGTGCCTTCAGTGTGAGCGAGCCGCATCGTGGCGCTTCCCTCTGATCAGTGCGCTCCCCCATCGTGCTCGCTCCCGCCCATGAGCTGCGGGTCAGTATTTGGTGAGTAGGCTGTCGCCTTTATACCCACAACCCTCACCCTCATTACCATGCAGTGGAAGTGTGTGTGTGGCAGGGAAAATGCACCCCAGGACTAGCCTAGAGGGGCACGTAGATTCATGGCCTCTGCTGGGATGCGGAGTGCAACGGTGGGGGGCTGCTGTTAGTGTGTGTGTGTGTGTGTGTGTGAGTGTCAGGGAAAATGCACCCCAGGACTAGCCTAGAGGGGCACGCAGATGCATGGCCTCCGCTGGGATGCAGAGTGCAACTATAGGGTTTCTAACGGTGGGGGACTGCTGTTGCTCTGTGTGTGTGAGAGTGTGTGTGTGTGTGCTTGTGTCAAAGAGACAAGATAAGCATCAAGTGACTCCTGTGTGCCTCAAGGTCACAGAGAGAGAGGTAGCGGGTGTGTCTCTGCTGAGCCACGTTGCGTTGCGGGGTAAACAACAAACTGAGCCTGTTAGATCTCATCACCCTCATCGCAATCCTCATCACAACGCTGCATTATGCTGATTTGTTATGGAGAGGAGAGGATGTTTGCTTCTCTGCGCTGAACTTTCTTCTGGTTGTGCTGTGAGAGCGGTGGAGTGACAGCCTGTCACAGAGTGCATGTGTGTGTGTGTGAGCATGTGTGTTTATGGACAGAGTGCAGTGAGTGTGTTGAACTCTGAGGGATTGAGGCTGTACATAGTAATTATTAGGTATGTGTTTGCTAATATTGGCCTTTATATAACTTCTACCAACACTTTTCCATCTTCGGTCATTATCATTAATGTATATTTCACTCATTTCACAATGCATATTTACTCAGCGTAGAACAAAATGTTAGATATGCAGTGAAATGATCAAGTTCACATTGTCTATTTATTGTGTTGTGTAAAAACAACTTCTCACAACTGTCTCCATGTAAACCACTTCCAACTGCATCATGCACAACACTGAGTTAAAGGAGAAATCTATATATTTTCTGTAAATTATATAATAGAAGGGTCCAGACACTTTTGTTTTGTTTTCACTTGTTTTTGACACAAAAAACTATTGTACAGTTCAGGGGCTCTGAAAAAACAAATGAACAAATGCTCCAAAAACACTCAAATACATCCTTTGAAAAATGGAAACGCTGTCAGTATAGTGGTGCTTTAGATGTTGTACACATGAAATTTTGTCATTCCGAATTTTGTCCGCAATGTTATATTCGACTTTGTGCGACTCAAGCCGTTTCCCCTATCCAGTTGTTCCATTTTCCATGTAGCTTGCTGCTACAGGAAAGTGACAAAATAAAGGAAATACCAAGAGAAATGATCTTAACACGGCGTTGGGCCACCACAAAGCGCCAGAACAGCTTCAATGCTCCTTAGCCTAGATTCTACAAGTGTCTGGAACTTCTTGTGTGGAAGCACCTGCTTTTAATACGTTGTAGCCCTAATTTACTAAAGTCTTGCCTTTTATATTGGCAATTACCTGTAGAATGGACGGAGAGGTATCGCTCGAGTCGCAAGAAAATGGAATATAACATTGCGGACAAAGTTCAGAATGACACAATTTCATGTGTACAAGATATAAAGACCTGCATCACTATACTGAGAGCTTTTCAGTTTCTAAAAGGACGCATTTGGGTGTTTTTGGAGCATTCATTCATGTTCTTTCAGAGCGAACATTCTGCCCAACAAGGACGAGGAAATGAATCACTGGTTGGGGGTAAGTTTCTCAAAAACAAGTGAAATAGCAAACTAATTGTCTCAGGACGCTTCTATAACATGTACATCAAAAATAGAGCTTTGGTTGTAAAAAAAAGAAGCTAAGTTCACCTTTAACATAGTGCCCCAGGTCCTGCCTTTCAATTGCCCTTGTGTTAACTTCTTAACTGAGCATGTTCCATCAAGTGTGGCTTGATGTTATTGATTAAATATAGTGAAACCTTTCAGCAGCAAACAATCACTACAGTAAAATGTCCTCTCTCTCTTTTACACACACACATCCACACAAACATAGAAAGAGATGGGTAAAGCAGCTACGGAAAGTGTTGAAGCCAGGAAAAGGGTGTTAATTGGAGTTTGGGGGTGAAGGTAGTGTATGTCAGGCCCATAAGCACAGATCTAGGATCATCTTACTGTAACTGCAGGCTCAGCCCTGTGTGGCATGAAATAAAATACAATAATAAAAATTGCACATGCACCGAAATACAACAGGAAATGCTTACTTACAAGCCCTTAACTAACAATGCAGTTTTAATGAAAATAAGAGTTAAGAAATATAATTACAAAATAAACTAAAGTGCAACATAAAAGAGCAATAAAATAATAATAACAACGAGGCTATATACAGTTACCGATTAGTCAAGGTAATATGTACATGTAGGTAGGGGTAAAGTGATTACGCATGGATAATAGAAAATAAACAGTGAGTAGCAGCAGCATAAAAGGGGGGTTTAATGCAAATAATCCTGGTACGATTTGATGACCTATTCAGGGGTCTTATGGCTTGGGGGTAGAAGCTGTTAGGAAGTCTTTTGAACCTAGATTTGGCGCTCCGGTACCACATGCCGTGAGGTAGCAGGGAGAACAGTCTATGACTGGGGTGGCTGGAGTCTTTGACAAATTTCAGGGCCTTCCTCTGACACCTCCAGGTATAGAGGTTCTGGATGGCAGGAAGCTTGGCCCCACTACCCTCTATAGCGCCCTACAGTCGGAGGCAGAGCAGTTTCCATACCAGGCGATGATGCAACCAGTGCTCTCGATGGTGTAGCTGTAGGACTGTTTGAGGATCCATGCCAAGTCTTTTCAGTCTCTTGAGGGGGAATAGGCGTTGTTGTGCCCTCTTCGCGACTGTCTTGGTGTGTTTGGACCATCAGAGTTTGTTGGTGATTTGGACACCAAGGAACTTGAAGCTCTCAATCTGCTCCACTACAACTCTTTCAATGAGAATGGGAGCGTGCTCGGCCCTCCTTTTCCTGTAGTCCACGATCATCTCCTTTGTCTTGATCACATTGATGGAGAAGTTGTTGTCCTGGCACCACACTTCCAGGTCTCTGACCTCTTTCCTATAGGCTGTCTCATTGTTGTTGGTGATCAGGCCTGTTGTCGTCTGCAAACTTAATGAGGGTGTTGGAGTCGTAAGTCGCTATGAGTGAACAGGGAGTACAGGAGAGGACTAAGCACCATAATTTGCAAATAAATTCATAAAAAATCCTACAATGTGATTTTCTGGATTTTTTTCCTCATCTTGTCTGTCATATTTGAAGTGCACCTATGATGAAAATTACAGGCCTCTCTCATCTTTTTTAGTGAGAGATCTTGCACAATTGGTGGCTGACTAAATACTTTTTTGCCCCACTGTATGTGTTCCTTTTGTCCAGTTGGGAAAGGGTAGTGTTGAGTGCAATAGAGATTGCGTCATCTGTGGATCTGTTGGGGCGGTATGCAAATTGGAGTGGGTCTAGGGTTTCTGAGATGATGGTGTTGATGTGAGCCATGAACAGCCTTTCAAATCACATCATGACTACAGATGTGAGTGCTACAGGTCGATAGTCATATAGGCAGGTTACCTTGGTGTTCTTGGGCACAGGGACTGTGGTTGTCTGCTTGAAACATGTAGGTATTACAGACTCGGCCAAGGACAGGTTGAAAATGTCAGTGAAGACACTTGCCAGTTGGTCAACGCATGCTCGGAGTACAAGTCCTGGTAATCCGTCTGGTCCTGCATCCTTGTGAATGTTGACCTGTTTAAAGGTTGGCTACGGCGAGAGTGATCACACAGTTGTCCGGAACAGCTGGTGCTCTCATGCATGCTTCAGGGTCATTTAGCTTGTCTAGTAGACTTGTGTCACTGGGCAGCTCACGGCTGGGCTTCCCTTTGTAGTCCGTAATAATTTGTAAGACCTGCCACATCCGACGAGTGTCGAAGCCAGTGTAGTAGGATTCAATCTTAGTCCTGTATTTACGCTTTGCCTGTTTGATGGTTCGTCTGAGGGCATAGCGGGATTTCTTATAAGCGTCTGAGTTAGAGCTCTACCCTTTAGCCCAGTGTGGATATTGCCTTTAATCCACGTCTTCTGGTTGGGGTATGTACGTATGGTCACTGTGGGTACAACCTCATCGATGCGATTATTGACGAAGCCGGTGACTGATGTGGTATATTCCTAAATGCCATTGGATGAATCCCGGAACATATTCCAGTCTGTGCTAGCAAAACAGGCCTGAAGCTTAGCATCTACGTCATCTGACCAATTCCGTATTAAGCGAGTCACTGGTATTTCCTGCTTTCGTTTTTGCAGGAATCAATAGTTTATTCCCCCTCTTGTTGGACATGTAACATGCAGGTAGAAATGAGGTCAAATGGATTTAAGTTGCCCTGGCCACTAGGGGCGCCACCTCTGGATGAGCATTTTCTTGTTTGCTAATTTGGCTTTATACAGCTCGTTGTGTGTGGATTGTGGTGGTAAATAGACAGCTACGAAAAAATATAGACAAACTCTCTTGGTAAATAGTGTGGTCTACAGTTTATGAGATACTCAGGAGTGCAAACCTCGAGACTTCCTTAATATTCAATTTTGTGCATCAGCTGATATTGACAAATAGACACAGACCGTCACCCCTTGTCTTTTCGAGTGCAGCTGTTCTGTCTTGCCGATGCATGGAAAAACCAGCCAACTGTATATAATCCATGTTGTTGTTCAGCCACGACTCAACGAAACATAAGATATTACAGTTTTTAATGTCCTGTTGGTAGGATAGTCTTGAACAGAGCTCATCCAGTTAATTCTCCAATGATTGCACGTTGGCCAATAAGACGGATGGTTGAGTCGGGTTACTCACTCGCCACCGAATTCTCACAAGGCACCACGACCTGCGTCCCCTGTATCGGCGTCTTCTCTTCATGCGAATTATGGGGATTTGGGCCTGGTCGCGTATCTCGAGTAATTCCTTTGCGTCCGACTCGTTAAAGAAAAGTAATCCACTGCTCTTTTCGGTCGTAAGAGACGGTGGCAAAAACATTATGTACAAAATAAGTTAAACAACACGAAAAACCCCCACAAAAATAGCCATCTCCTACGGCGCCACTGGGAGTGGTTTAGTATACTGGAGATCATAACATAGTTACAGAATGCACACCACGAGAGACAATGTGTATACAGAAACACACACACACACACACACACACACACACAACAGGGTCGGGGAATAACGGATTACAAAAAAACGAACAACTGTGATCAGTTACGTTACCAGCAAAAATACTGTAATCAGATTACAGATGCATTTGAAAAACTATGACAGCTTTCTGTTTTCTCAATGACATTCAATTCAGCATTGAAAAGTTCAAGTTTGTTTTAGAAAGCAACCTACTCAACCATGACACACACACAGACAGTGGAAGACAGGGTACTAAAGCAGGACCTTGAATTAGAGTTGGACAGTGTGGAGAAATTAGGTTTGTTGTGCATGACATTTTAGTCAGTGAAAGCAACATATTTCTTCAAAAGCTCCGTTGTTCCTCCAGAGCAAACAAATAAAGACGCATTAAATTCAATCCATTTTAATTTGTGTTTACAGTCCAACTGTTACATGAATTTCAGATTTTGCATTTGATTGTGATGTCACCGGTGTATGTAGCCATTCTCTGAGTGTCTGCGTCCTCGGTCTTCCTCTGACTAACCTCCCTACATCTTTGAACATGTGTCTTTAGGGCCATGCTAAGTCAGACTGACAGAAGTGGTTATTTTGGGACAGCTCAATAGCCAGTTTACGAGCCAACTACTTATTTTCTAAACCCAGACACGTGACAGTGACAGTGAAGGACATTCTTTAGGAAGTCTGGCATACAGGCTGAAATATAGGAGGCCTAAGGAGGCCGTAAAACTGGTAATAACCAAGGTTAATTATAGCTTTATGTTTTTATTTCTATTAGTTTTAAGATTTTCTTTATTTGAAATGTATTTTAGTTTCAGTTAGTTTAGGCCGTCATTGTAAATAAGAATTTATTCTTAACTGACTTGTCTGGTTAAATAAAAATAAATAAAATAAAGTTTTCAGATCTAGTTTTAATAGTTTTTATTTTAGTTTAAGTTTTCAAAAAAATATATATATATTTAAAAAAATATTTTGTTTTACTTTAACCTTTTTTTTCTCCCCAATTTCATGGTATCCAATTGGTAGTTACAGTCTTGTCTCAATACTACAACTCCTCTACGGACACGGGAGAGGTGAAGGTCGAGAGCCATGCATCCTCCGAAACACGTCCTGCCAAGCTGCACTACTTCTTGACTCACTGATCGCTTAACGGAGAAAGCCAGCCGCACCAATGTGTCGGAGGAAACACCGTCCAACTGACGACAGAAGTCAGCTTGCAGGTGCTTGGCCCACTACAAGGAGTCACTAAAGCAAGTTGAAACCCTCCCCTAACCCGGACGACACTGGGCCAATTGTGCACCACCTCATGGGTCATGGCCTGGCTGTGACACAGCCTGGGATCAAACCCGAGGCTGTAGTGACGCCTCAGCACTGCGATGCGCCACTCTGGAGGCTCTATTTCATTTTATGTGATTTATCTTCAGTTTAGTTTTAGTGTTAGCGATAGAAAGAAGCCGGTGCATCAGAGGCTAGCCATTTGTGTTTCGTTTTTTCCTGTCACTTCTTGCAACTGCGGGTCAGTTATGCATAAGGTGATGGGTTAGGTCATAGGTTAGATTAGGTTTAAAGGTAGACTCAGCGAGAGGACGTAGATGCACAAAGTAAACCGTGGTAATGGGTCAATTTCCATAACAACCAGAGGGGTATACTATGATACATGCTAGAACTACTCAGAGTTTTCTAACGCTAGCCAGCTCAGTTAGCTTCACATTCCAGCTGAGGCTAGTTGAATGCCAAACTCTTCATTGAGACAATGCTACAACATCAAGCCATGGGAGTGTCAGTTTCACTTTGATTTCGGCACAAATAAAAATGTGCAAGAAAAGTTATTTAGCAAATTCAGCAGGCTATGGGTGTGAAATGTGTTTTTAGAAGTGCAGTCTTTATTTTAGATTCCATCTTTGGTGTGCTTATCAATGCACAAGCACCTTTTTTCACCCAATCCGATCGATAAAATCATTGTATTTAAGTCATAGAAACGTTTTATTGTGCCTGAAGTTTCAAATGCATTCTGCCATTGCTACATGTATAATGTGATAAGTAGTCATGTAAAAATACCGAACAAACACATTTTTTGTATTAATAAAATATTTGATCAGTCATCTTTCTCAAATGAAAAGGAAGATGACACATCTTTGCAAGAGGCAGGGAATCTGATTTCATTGGTCCTCAACTCGCGGCTCAGACATAAATGGAGTTAGCCTTGAGTTATCCTGCCCTGGAGCAGGTTAGTCCTGACAAAAATTGCTGGTATAGAAATATGCCTGGCTAAAAGGTGAGCCATTTGAGAGGTACTGGTTATCAAATAAAATAACATTTTATTGGTCACATACACATGGTTAGCAGATGTTAGTGCGAGTGCACCAAAATGCTTGAGCTTCTAGTTCCAACAGTGCAGCAATATCTAACATGTACTCTAACAATTCCACAACAACTACATAAAACACACAAATCTAAGTAAAGGAATGGAATAAGAATATATACATATAAATATATGGATGAGCAACGATAGTTGAACTAGTTGAAGTCAGAGTTGACCAAAGTTACCTCGCTAGCTCCTCAAACCAGTTATGTAGTACAGGGCTCAGGAGCATTGAAGGGCGTGCCTAAACTTCTCCACTGTTTTGGTCCCATAGCTACTACGTTGTAGCACCACCTTTTAAAGTGTGTTGCCTTCTTGGGATAAAATTTTTGACTGCATGAACGTTGCAAAAATGATATGATCAAAGGTCATGAACCGTCTAATCGGTTGCTTTAGACCACCCCACCCCCCTAACTATTTTAGTTAGTTGTGGAGTCAAAGATAATAGTTTCAGTATAGTTTTAAAACAGATTTTTTTATTTTTTTATTTCAGTGAACTAATAATTGTTTTCATGATTAGTTTAAGTTTTAGTTTACTATAAAAACTGTGCTGGACACATGACGTTAAAGTCACCTGTAAGAGACCAGAAATTAAATCAAACACTTAGATTTTATCCTGATTTCTCAAAACGTAGTGTTTTTATTCAAAATGACCTCAATTGAAAGCCAAACAGAAACCAACATCCCAAAAATCCATGGTGTCCTTATCTTAGACTTACTGTCTCTCCTGACTGAACAGCAGAAAGTGGGTTTGGGGTGAGTAAAGTCTCCCCCAGGAAGTGAAACCAGCTGTGTTGAGGGGTTGAGATGTGCCCTGCCACCACAACCACCTGTAAAGCCACATTGTGGATCAGGTTTCTTTTGAACCACTTTAACACAGCATTTGTTTCCAATAGTTACAGTTTGTGAAAACGCCAATTCCGGAAGGCTCCAGTGATGTTTCCGAATGCAGTTTACAGGCCCGGGGTTCTATAAACTCTGGTAGTGCTTCTGCACCAGGTGGTGCATGTCTTTTAAAATCCCCTAACTGTTTTAGAGAGGTATTTGGCATTTTATTTTGGCAGCTTGTTCTTCACTGTGCTCCCTCAGCGCTGGACTGACCATAATAGATTAAGGATAAGCAGTCATTGTGAGTGTGTGATAATGTTAGGGATTGACACCAGCTGCCAACTGGGCTATGCAGTTTATCAGTTAAAGGACGGATGTTACTGTACTGTAGATCAAAACGCTCTCTCTTTCTGTCTCTCTTTCTCACTCTTTCTACCCCACACTCTCTCTCTCTAACATGTTGCCCTTTAGAGCACTGAGACCGACAGAAATGTTAAATTGAACCTGTTTATACAAATTCATTAGGACACATAAAAAAACCTTTTAACAATACCAGCTTTCAAATAATAAACCAGGGTGTATATTCTTGAGGTTGGAGACATTTCCTGGTGAATCTTGTCAACTAGCAAACTAATGTCTTTAAAGCTTTGGTTGCCATTCATGCACCATGAGAATTTCAAATGTGAGAATTCTATTGATGAATCAGACAAAGAAAAGGCTTTGGCTTCCTCCAAAACAACGCCATATTCCTACCTTTCCTCATCCACGTGGGCCAAAATTATGAAAAAAAGCTCTGTATTTTGCAAGACACATACTACATACAGTTGAAGTCGGAAGTTTAAATACACCTTAGCCAAATACATTTAAACTCA
This sequence comes from Oncorhynchus masou masou, assembly GCF_036934945.1. Classification (NCBI taxonomy): domain Eukaryota; kingdom Metazoa; phylum Chordata; class Actinopteri; order Salmoniformes; family Salmonidae; genus Oncorhynchus; species Oncorhynchus masou. The sequence goes on along the minus strand of NC_088226.1, from coordinate 31,385,141 downwards.
GTTTTTCACAATTCCTGACATATAATCGCATTCCAAGATGGCGTAGCAGTAAGTCGTCCTGTCGTATCGTCTCTCTGTATATATCGTCTCTTTTTCGTTTTAGATATTTTTCTTCGCATATCTTTAAAAACATTTTTGCTCGCTTCCAAATACTCTCCTGCAACCCGCCTCACCAATGTAGCTACTTTTCCTAAAGTATTTATATTTACTTCGGAACCGGAACCCCTCAACTGAAGCTAGCCAGCTAACCACCTGCTATGCTAGCGGTCTTCAGCTAACCGGTCATCAGCTAACCCTTAGCTCGGAAAGCTCTCGCCAGTTCGAACAACGCGACGCTAACCAGAGCATAACGGACCAATTTTTTTTTTTAACCCCGGATTCCAACCGCAAACGGAACATCTTTCAGCTGGATCTTCACAACTAGCTATCGAGCTAAACCGCAACCCTGGTTGATTACTCCTGGCCAGCGTTTCCACCCACGTAGCTTGAAGCTAGCCCGGCCAGAGCTCCTGTGCTCATAGCACACTCCTGGGCTACAATACCCGGACCCACGACCGGTCTATCGATGTCACCGCATGAAGAGGAATAAACAGACTCATCCCATCGCGACGCCCTCCAAAGGCTAACTCTCTAGCCCTCGCTATCTCCTTGCTTGCTAATTCGGCATGCTAACTGCTAGCTTGTTTAGCCCAGATCCGCTAACTACTACCTTGTTTACCCCGGCCTGCTAATCTGTTAGCACAGGCCTGCTAATCTGTTAGCTTGTTAGCACAGGCCTGCTAACCGTCTGCATCGCCGCGTCCCAAACACGCAGTGGCCCATATGTACTTTCTATCTCTTCCCGATTTTTTTATTTTTTTTATACCTTCCGGAAACCTGCCTCACCCAATGTGATACGGAATCGCTATTATTTTTAATTTTTAGAACACACTCAAGAACCTCCAGAAGCTAACCAGCTAACTAGCTACAAGCTATTTAGTCATTGTTAGTTTTTTAACCTGGATAACACTCGCCAGTCCAGCCCCCTGCCCCATGGACTCTGATCACTTGGCTACATAGCTGATGCACGCTGGACTGTCCATTAATCACGGTACTCCATTCTGCTTGTTTGTTTTATCTGTCGGCCCCGTTGCCTAGTCAATGCCATTTTACCTGCTGTTGTTATGCTAGCTGATTAGCTGTTGTCTCACACACTGTTTTAGCTAGCTTTCCCAGTTCAACACCTGTGATTACTGTATGCCTCGCTGTATGTCTCTCTCAATTGTCAATATGCCTTGTATACTGTTGCACAGGTTAGTTATCATTGTTTTAGTTCACAATGGAGCCCCTTGTCCCACTCCTCATACCCCTGATACTTCCTTTGTCCCACCTCCCACATATGCGGTGACCTCACCCATTACAACCAGCATGTCCAGAGATAAAACCTCTCTCATCATCACCCAGTGCCTGGGCTTACCTCTGCCGTACCCGCACCCCACCATACCCCTGTCTGCGCATTATGCCCTGAATATATTCTACCATGCCCAGATACCTGCTCCTCTTATTCTCTGTCCCCAACGCTCTAGGCGACCAGTTTTGATAGCCTTTAGCCGCACCCTCATACTACTCCTTCTCTGTTCCGCGGGTGAAGTGGAGGTAAACCCAGGCCCTGCATGTCCCCAGGCACCCTCATTTGTTGACTTCTGTGATCAAAAAAGCCTTGGTTTCATGCATGTCAACATCAGAAGCCTTCTCCCTAAGTTTGTTTTACTCACTGCTTTAGCACACTCTGCTAACCCTGATGTCCTTGCCGTGTCTGAATCCTGGCTCAGGAAGGCCACCAAAAATTCAGAGATTACCTCAGCTCCCAGCTGTGCCCTGGACACCATTTGTGAATTGATTGCCCCCCCATCTAGCTTCAGAGTTTGTTCTGTTAGATGACCTAAACTGGGATATGCTTAACACCCCGGCAGTCCTACAATCTAAGCTAGATGCCCTCAATCTCACACAAATCATCAAGGAACCCACCAGGTACAACCCTAGCTCTGTAAGCAAGGGCACCCTCATAGACGTCATCCTGACCAACTGGCCCTCCAAATACACCTCCGCTGTCTTCAATCAGGATCTCAGCGACCACTGCCTCATTGCCTGTATCCGCTATGGTGCCGCAGTCAAACGACCACCCCTCATCACTGTCAAACGCTCCCTAAAACACTTCTGTGAGCAGGCCTTTCTAATCGACCTGGCCCGGGTACCCTGGAAGGACATTGACCTCATCCCGTCAGTTGAGGATGCCTGGTCATTCTTTAAGAGTAACTTCCTCACCATTTTAGATAAGCATGCTCCGTTCAAAAAATGCAGAACTAAGAACAGATACAGCCCTTGGTTCACTCCAGACCTGACTGCCCTCGACCAGCACAAAAACATCCTATGGCGGACTGCAATAGCATCGAACAGTCCCCGCGATATGCAACTGTTCAGGGAAGTCAGGAACCAATACACGCAGTCAGTCAGGAAAGCTAAGGCCCGCTTCTTCAGGCAGAAGTTTGCATCCTGTAGCTCCAACTCCAAAAAGTTCTGGGACACTGTGAAGTCCATGGAGAACAAGAGCACCTCCTCCCAGCTGCCCACTGCACTGAGGCTAGGGAACACGGTCACCACCGACAAATCCATGATTATTGAAAACTTCAACAAGCATTTCTCAACGGCTGGCCATGCCTTCCGCCTGGCTACTCCAACCTCGGCCAACAGCTCCGGCCCCCCCGCAGCTCCTCACCCAAGCCTCTCCAGGTTCTCCTTTACCCAAATCCAGATAGCAGATGTTCTGAAAGAGCTGCAAAACCTGGACCCGTATAAATCAGCTGGGCTTGACAATCTGGACCCTCTATTTCTGAAACTATCCGCCACCATTGTCGCAACCCCTATTACCAGCCTGTTCAACCTCTCTTTCATATCGTCTGAGATCCCCAAGGATTGGAAAGCTGCCGCAGTCATCCCCCTCTTCAAAGGGGGAGACACCCTGGACCCAAACTGTTACAGACCTATATCCATTCTGCCTTGCCTATCTAAGGTCTTCGAAAGCCAAGTCAACAAACAGGTCACTGACAATCTCGAATCTCCGCTATGCAATCTGGTTTCCGAGCCGGTCACGGGTGCACCTCAGCCACACTCAAGGTACTAAATGACATCATAACCGCCATCGATAAAAGACAGTACTGTGCAGCCATCTTCATCGACCTTGCCAAGGCTTTCGACTCTGTCAATCACCATACTCTTATCGGCAGACTCAGTAGCCTCGATTTTTCGGATGACTGCCTTGCCTGGTTCACCAATTACTTTGCAGACAGAGTTCAGTGTGTCAAATCGGAGGGCATGCTGTCCGGTCCTCTGGCAGTCTCTATGGGGGTGCCACAGGGTTCAATTCTCGGGCCGACTCTTTTCTCTGTATATATCAATGATGTTGCTCTTGCTGCGGGCAATTCCCTTATCCACCTCTACGCAGACGACACCATTCTATATACTTTCGGCCCGTCATTGGACACTGTGCTATCTAACCTCCAAACGAGCTTCAATGCCATACAACACTCCTTCCATGGCCTCCAACTGCTCTTAAACGCTAGTAAATCCAAATGCATGCTTTTCAACCGATCGCTGCCTGCACCCGCATGCCCGACTAGCATCACCACACTGGATTGTTCCGACCTTGAATATGTGGTCACCTATAAGTACCTAGGTGTCTGGCTAGACTGCAAACTCTCCTTCCAGACCCATATCAAACATCTCCAATCGAAAATCAAATCAAGAGTCGGCTTTCTATTCCGTAACAAAGCCTCCTTCACTCACGCTGCCAAGCTTACCCTAGTAAAACTGACTATCCTACCGATCCTCGACTTCGGCGATGTCATCTACAAAATTGCTTCCAACACTCTTCTCAGCAAACTGGATGCAGTTTATCACAGTGCCATCCGTTTTGTCACTAAAGCACCTTATACTACCCACCACTGCGAACTGTATGCTCTAGTCGGCTGGCCCTCGCTACATATTCGTCGCAAGACCCACTGGCTCCAGGTCGTCTACAAGGCCATGCTAGGTAAAGCTCCGCCTTATCTCAGTTCACTGGTCACGATGGCAACACCCATCCGTAGCACGCGCTCCAGCAGGTGTATCTCACTGATCATCCCTAAAGCCAACACCTCATTCGGCCGCCTTTCGTTCCAGTACTCTGCTGCCTGTGACTGGAACGAATTGCAAAAATCGCTGAAGTTGGAGACCTTTATCTCCCTCACCAACTTCAAACATCAGCTATCTGAGCAGCTAACCGATCGCTGCAACTGTACATAATCTATTGGTAAATAGCCCATTTTCACCTACCTCATCCCCACAGTTTTTATTTATTTACTTTTCTGCTCTTTTGCACACCAATATCTCTACCTGTACATGATCATTTATCATTCCAGTGTTAATCTGCAATATTGTAATTATTTGCCTACCTCCTCATGCCTTTTGCACACATTGTATATAGACTCCCCTTTTTTTTCTACTGTGTTATTGACTTAATTAGTTAATTGTTTACTCCATGTGTAACTCTGTGTTGTCTGTTCACACTGCTATGCTTTATCTTGGCCAGGTCGCAGTTGTAAATGAGAACTTGTTCTCAACTAGCCTACCTGGTTAAATAAAGGTGAAATAAAAATAAATAAAAAATCCAAGTACAAAATCCCTGTTTTAGGTCAGTTAGGATCACCACTTTATTTTAACAATGTGAAATGTCAGAATAATAGTAGAGAGAATGATTTATAATGATTTTGCTTTTATTTCTTCAATCACATTCCCAGTGGGTCAGAAGTTTACATACACTCAATTAGTATTTGTTAGCATTGCCGTTAAATTGTTTATCTTGGGTCAAACGTTTGGGGTAGCCTTCCACAAGCTTCCCACAATAAGTTGGGTGAATTTTGGCCCATTCCTTCTGACAGAGCTGGTGTAACTGAGTCAGGTTTGTAGGCCTCCTTGCTCACACACGCTTTTTCAGTTCTGCCCACAAATCTTCTATGGGATTGAGGTCAGGGCTTTGTAATGGCCACTCCAATACCTTGACTTTGTTGTCCTTAAGCCATTTTGCCATGACTTTGGAAGTATGCTTGGGGTCATTGTCCATTTGGAAGGCCCATTTGTGACCAAGCTATCACTTCCTGACTGATGTCTTGAGATGTTGCTTCAATATATCCACATCATTTTCCTTCCTCATGTTGCCATCTATTTTGTGATTTTCTATTTCTATTTTGTGTTGCCATCTATTTTGATACCCCAAACAACACGATGCTGCCACCCCCGTGCTTCACGGTTGGGATGGTATTCTTCGGCTTGCAAGCCTCCCCATTTTTCCTCCAAACATAACAATGGTCATTATGGCTAAATAGTTATATTTTTGTTTAATCAGACCAGAGGACATTTCTCCAAAAGTACAATCTTCGTCCCCATGTGCAGTTGCAAACCACAGTCTGGCTTTTTTTCTGGCGATTTTGGAGCAGTGGCTTCTTCCTTGCTCAGCAGCCTTTCAGGTTATGTCAATATAGGACTTGTTTAACTGTGGATAAAGATGCTTTTGGTAACTGTTTCCTCCAGCATCTTCACAAAGTCCTTTGTTGTTGTTCTGGGATTGATTTGCACTTTTCACACCAAAGTACGTTAATCTCCAGGAGACAGAACACCTCTCCTTCCTGAGCGGTATGACGGCTGCATGGTCCCATGGTGTTTCTACTTACGTACTATTGTTTGTACAGATGAACATGGTACCTTCAGGCATTTGTAAATTGCTCCCAAGGATGAACCAGACCTGTTGAGGTCTACAATGTTTTTTCTGAGGTCTTGGCTGATTTCTTTTGATTTTCCCATGACGTCAAGCAAACAGGCACTGAGTTTTGAAGGTAGGGATTGAAATACATCCACAGGTCCTCCTCAAATAGACTCAAATGATGTCAATAAGCCTAATCAGAATTTTCTAAAGCAATGACATAATTTTCTGTAATTTTCCAAGCTGTTTAAAGGCACAGTCAACTTAGTGTATGTAAACGTCTGACCCACTGGGTTGTAAACGATTGTTGGAAAAATTACTTGTGCCATGCACAAAGTAGACGTCCTAACCGACTTGCCAAAACTATAGTTTGTTAACAAGAAATTTGTGGAGTGGTTGAAAAACAAGTTTTAATGACTCTCACCTAAGTGTATTTAAACTTCCAACTTCAACTGTACATGTGCACTGGAATGGCATGTGTTTGTCTTTTTAAAGTAGGTCTTAAATCCTTGAAAAAATGCTAGAGGATTGGCTCATCAGATATCGTTTCCCAAAACCAATCTGTACTTTCTGCAGAAAAAAAGTCCCATCTGTCTCTAAAAATGCACTTTCTGGTAAATGCACCATGTGCCAAATCTTCCAACAGAGCAAGATCAGCCATTTCTCATTCGATGTTCCATTATCTCAGTCTTTTATTGTGTTTCAACAATGGTTTCACTTTCACACTTGTCTGTAATTTAACACATTACTGTACTTTATATAGATTATTAGGGGGATGAGTGGGAGAGGTCTTGAGAGGCAACGGTAGTAGACACATTTGGTTAATAGCCTCATAACAATGCTTACAGGCATTCCCAGAACATTAGCTAAAATTCCCATGAGATAAAACCCTAACATCAGGATAACATCCCACAAACATGCAGTTTTTGATAACTATACATACAGTGGGGAGAACAAGTATTTGACACACTGCCGATTTTGCAGGTTTCCCTACTTACAAAGCATGTCATTTTTTTCTGTCATTTTTTATCATAGGTACACTTCAACTGTGAGAGATGGAATCTAAAACAAAAATCCAGAAAATCACATTGTATGATTTTTAAGTAATTAATTTGCATTTTATTGCATGACAAAAGTATTTGATCACCTACCAACCAGTAAGAATTCCGTCTCTCTCCTGTTCTCCACTCATTACCTGTATTAACTGCACCTGTCCACACACTCAATCAAACAGACTCCAACCTCTCCACAATGGCCAAGACCAGAGAGTTGTGTAAGGACATCAGGGATAAAATTGTAGACCTGCACAAGGCTGGGATGGGCTACAGGACAATGGGCAAGCAGCTTGTTGAGAAGGCAACAACTGTTGGCACAATTATTAGAAAATGGAAGAAGTTCAAGATGACGGTCAATCACCGTCATCACAGTCTGGGGCTCCATGAAAGATCTCACCTCGTGGGGCATCAATGATCATGAGGAAGGTGATGATCCAGAGGAGGAATCGAAGAAGGTCATGTGGTCTGATGAGACAAAAATAGAGCTTTTTGGTCTAAACTCCACTCGCCGTGTTTGGAGGAAGAAGAAGGATGATTACAACCCCAAGAACACCATCCCAACCGTGAAGCATGGTGGTAGAAACATCATTCTTTGGGGATGCTTTTCTGCAAAGGGGACAGGACGACTGCACCGTGTTGAGGGGAGGGTGGATGGGGCCATGTATCGCGCAATCTTGGCCAACAACCTCCTTCCCACAGTAAGAGCATTGAAGATGGGTCGTGGCTGGGTCTTCCAGCATGTCAACGAACCGAAACACACAGCCAGGGCAACTAAGGAGTGGTTCCGTAAGAAGCATCTCAAGGTCCTGGAGTGGCCTAGCCAGTCTCCAGACCTGAACCCAATAGAACATCTTTAGAGGGAGCTTAAAGTCCGTATTGCCCAGCGACAGCCCCGAAACCTGAAGGATCTGGAGAAGGTCTGTATGGAGGAGAGGGCCAAAATCCCTGCTGCAGTGTGTGCAAACCTGGTCAAGAACTACAGGAAAGTTATTATCTCTGTAATTGCAAACAAAGGTTTCTGTACCAAATATTAAGTTCTGCTTTTCTGATGTATCAAATACTTATGTCATGCAATAAAATGCAAATTAATTACTTATATATATATATATATATACTGCTCAAAAAAATAAAGGGAACACTAAAATAACACATCCTAGATCTGAATGAATGAAATATTCTTATTAAATACTTTTTTCTTTACATAGTTGAATGTGCTGACAACAAAATCACACAAAAATTATCAATGGAATCAAATTTATCAACCCATGGAGGTCTGGATTTGGAGTCACACTCAAAATTAAAGTGGAAAACCACACTACAGGCTGATCCAACTTTGATGTTGGTCAAAATGAGGCTCAGTAGTGTGTGTGGCCTCCACGTGCCTGTATGACCTCCCTACAACGCCTGGGCATGCTCCTAATGAGGTGGCGGATGGTCTCCTGAGGGATCTCCTCCCAGACCTGGACTAAAGCATCCGCCAACTCCTGGACAGTCTGTGGTGCAACGTGGCGTTGGTGGATGGAGCGAGACACATGTATATGTAAATATTTGAGTATATCTTTTCATGTGACAACACTGAAGAAATGACACTTTGCTACAATGTAAAGTAGTGAGTGTACAGCTTGTATAACAGTGTAAATTTGCTGTCCCCTCAAAATAACTCAACACACAGCCATTAATGTCTAAACCGCTGGCAACAAAAGTGAGTACACCCCAAAGTGAAAATGTCCAAATTGGGCCCAATTAGCCATTTTCCCTCCCCGGTGTCATGTGACTCGTTAGTGTTACAAGGTCTCAGGTGTGAATGGGGAGCAGGTGTGTTAAATTTGGTGTCATTGCTCTCACACTCCCTCATACTGACTGGTCACTGGAAGTTCAACATGGCACTTCATGGCAAAGAACTCTCTGAGGATCTGAAAAAAATAATTGTTGCTCTACATAAAGATTGCCTGGGCTATAAGAAGATTGCCAAGTCCCTGAAACTGACCTGCAGCACAGTGGCCAAGACCATACAGTGGTTTAAGTGGACAGGTTCCACTCATAACAGGCCTCACCATGGTCGACCGAAGAAGTTGAGTGCACGTGCTCAGCGTCATATCCAGAGGTTGTCTTTGGGAAATAGATGTATGAGTGCTGCCAGCATTGCTGCAGAGGTTGAAGGGGTGGGGGGTCAGCCTGTCAGTGCTCAGGCCATACGCCGTACACTGCATCAAATTGGTCTGCATGGCTGTCGTCCCAGAAGGAAGCCTCTTCTAAAGATGATGCACAAGAAAGCCCGCAAACAGTTTGCTGAAGACAAGCAGACTAAGGACATGCATTACTGGAACCATGTCCTGTGGTCTGATGAGACCAATATTAACTTATTTGGTTCAGATGGTGTCAAGCATGTGTGGCGGCAACCAGGTGAGGAGTACAAAGACAAGTGTGTCTTGCCTACAGTCAAGCATGGTGGTGGGAGTGTCATGGTCTGGGGCTGCATGAGTGCTGCCAGCACTGGGGAGCTACAGTTCATTGAGGGAACCATGAATGCCAACATGTACTGTAACATACTGAAGCAGAGCATGATCCCCTCCCTTCGGAGACTGGGCCACAGGGCAGTATTTCAACATGATAACGACCCCAAACACACCTCCAAGACAACCACTGCCTTGCTAAAGAAGCTGAGGGTAAAGGTGATGAATTGGCCAAGCATGTCTCCAGACCTAAATCCTATTGAGCATCTGTGGGGCATCCTCAAACTGAAGGTGGAAGAGTGCTAGGTCTCTAACATCCACCAGCTCCGTGATGTCGTCATGGAGGAGTGGAAGAGGACTCCAGTGGCAATCTGTGAAGCTCTGGTGAACTCCATGCCCAAGAGGGTTAAGGCAGTGCTGGAAAATGGTGGCCACAAAACAATTGACACTTTGGACCCAATTTGGATATTAATGGCTGTGTGTTGAGTTATTGAGGGGACACTGTTAAACAAGCTATACACTCACTACGTTACATTGTAGCAAAGTGTCATTTCTTCAGTGTTGTCACATGAAATAATATATTCAAATATTTACATTCGTTTGTCACAGATACCTTTAAAAAAGGTAGGGGCGTGGATCAGAAAACCAGTGATCTCGTCATGGTATCTCTGTGCATTCAAATTGCCATCAATAAAATGCAATTGTGTTTGTTGTCTGTAGTGTATGCTTGCCCATACCATAACCCCAAGCCACCACGGGGCACTCGGTTCACAACGTTGACATCAGCCAACCACTCGCCTACACGACACCATATGCCTGGTACAGATGAAACCGCAATTCTTCCGTAAAGAGCACACTTCTCCAGCATGCCAGTGGCCATCGAAGGTGAGCATTTTCCCACTGAAGACAGTTACGATGCCGAACTGCAGTCAGGTCAAGACCCTAGAGAGGATGACGAGTATGCATATGAGCTTCCCTGAGACGGTTTCTAGAGAAAGTGTTCGGTTGTACAAATCTACAGTTTCATCAGTTGTCCGGGTGGTTGGTCTCATACAATCCCGCAGGTGAAGAAGCGAGATGCTGAGGTCCTGGGCTGGCGTGGTGACATGTGGTCTGTGGTTGGGAGGCCGGTTGGATGTACTGCAATGATTATACCATTTAATCATCATCTTGATATGCCACACCTGTCAGGTGAATAGATTATCTTGGCAAAGGAGAAATGCTCACTTTTTGTGTGTATGGAACATTTCTGGGATCTTTTATTTCAGCTCATGCAACCAACACTTTACAGGTTTCATTTACATTTTTGTTCAGTACAAAAAATAACCTACAGAAAATAGTTACAAACAATGCAGAAATCCTTATCTCACCAAAGGAGGAAAATATTTTAAAAGTTCTCTTGTCAAGTTCCTCCAACCTCCCTTGAGGATGAGTTTTGTGATATCCTTCTTCCAAAACAAGCATGTGAAACTATACTCAACACAAAACAATTATTGCAAATGCCTGTTTGGAAATTGATTCCTTTCAGAAGGGGAAAACCCCTGGCCTCGATGGCATACCAATCAAACTTATGAACTACCAAAAGATCCATTAATATCATGTTTTAATTACTCATAAATGGCAACCTGTTGAACACACAAAAAGACAGACTGATATCTCTTCTACTGAAGGGCAGTACAAAGACCCAGTCTCTTTAAAAAAAATCCAAGGCCCCTCACCCTTCGATATTCCGAAGCACAAATACTGGCAAAATGTATTGCTCATAGAATTAAAAAGGTCCAATCAAACATTATTCATCACGATCAAATGGGATTCTTAAAAGGAAGCTATATTGGCAACATCATCAGACAACAACAATAAATACTTGAAAACTATGAGAATGCAGGGAAACCAAGTATAATTTTTACAGTGGATTTTGAGAAAGCCTTTGATACAGTACGTCTAGAATATGTTCATGAATGCCCGGATGAACTTTGTAGAATCTCTTATAAGATGGGTAAAAGTAATGTACAACGATCCTTTAATTTACTGTTACTACTCTGAGAAGTTTGAATTGTTAAAAGGCGCAAAAAAAAAACGGTGCCCTCTGTCACCATATTTATTTATTATGGCCATTGAACTATTGGCTTTAAAATTCTGATCTAATGAAATCTTAAGTCCTCCAACCAGGGGCGAGGGGGCATTGGGATTATTGTGGACAGATTCATGTGGATGCTACCATGATTATGGATAATCCTGAATGAATCATGAATATTGATTAGTGAGAAAGTGAGACACACAAATATCATATGCCTCCCCGGTTATTGTAATGGAGAGAGGTTAGCATGTCTTGGGAGTATGATATTTGTGCTTCAGTGACTCTCACTCATCATTATTCATGATTCATTCGGGACTATCCGTAATCATAGTAGAATCCACATTCATATAGAAGTGTTTAGAATATATTATTTTCTTATTTACAATAAAAGTGACTCCAAAATGAAACAATACATTATTTACCATGAATTTCTAATTGTACAAACTAATCTGAAACACAACCAAAACAAACAGCAAATGCATGCAACAATTGTGTAGAGTCACAAGCTTGATGTAATCATTGCGTGCTTGGAATATGGGACCAAATACTAAACTATTGACTACTTTAATACACATATACTGTAAGGGAATTTGCCCCAATACTTTTGGTCCCCTAACATGGGGGTACTATGTACAAAAGTGCTGTAATTTCTAAATGGTTCACCAGATATGGATGAAAATACCCTCAAATTAAAGCGGACAGTCTGCACTTTAACCTAATACTCATTGTATCATTTCAATTCGTCACTGTCCCAATACTTTTGGAGCTCACTGAATATCAGCATATTTCATTGTAATGATGCATCTATTAAGATGCCTAAATATGAGCTCTTGCATAGCAAGACATGAATGTGCTATAGATATGCTATGGATATATTTCATTAACTTTTAATAATGCGGTTGGAACCTGTTATAACGTTCAAGAAATTCTTTCAGATGTGTAATAAATATGTTATGGATAGTCAAAGTAAATTGTTACCAGTTACATACGGTATATACATACAGTTTATTAGGTACACCAACCCGTTCATGAAAATGTGAATCACGCAGTGGTGATCTGTCATTCAGGGAAGGTGGGGCAGAGCCTGACATTTAATGCAAAATAATATTATTTAAAAAATGTTATTTTTTGGGCTGGCCTATTTTGCCATTAATACGTGTCACATATCAGCAAAACAATGTAAACAAATATATATCATTGAGTTAATAAAGCCGCATAGCAAGGGAGCTCCAAAATGCAGGTGTTTCAGCCTCGCTCAGTGTTTCTGTGGTGGTGGGACAAGCCAGCAGAAAATATGGAGCGTTGCACTGTGATTGGCTCAGTGTTCTGTCACTCATGGAGACACTACGTAGCTGCCAAGTCTAAGGGTAGAGCTCGAAAATTCAACCCCCTTGGGTGCTGCCATAGAGTTAAAGTGCCCATCCAAGAAGACTAAAGGTCATTGGCCACAGATAAAAGTACATCAAAACACATTATATATACAGTAGCTTTGATTGGACTGTCAACATCATACTTTTAAAATCTTAGCTAGCAGTCATCATCATAAATCAAGTCAACAATCTACTGGCAAATCCTTTATAATCCTTGTCATATTAAGAGAAATAATGAATAGAAATTATAGATAAAACGTATCAGTGTTCATCGGCCATTGGGCATAAATATTACACAAGTTGGAAATCGCAAATTCCACAATGAGTGGTTTGGAAGGAATCAGTTGTTATTTGCAAGCATTGCAAAGCAATAATTTGCCTGCTATTCAGTGGAACGGCTGTGTGGTCCCAAGTCTAAGACTAAGGGTCTCTTTTCCTAGTTTAAAATTCTAAACATTCAACATTGGCCATGCTGTCAATGAAGCATGATTTGTGCCGTGCTCACAACAACTTGACTTGGAACTGCAAAATCTGACTTCAGTCAGTTCAAGACAACTGGGAACTCGGGGAAAACGAGCTACGGCTGGGAAAATCCATTTTGAACTTTCATCCAACTCGGAATTGTAAATAGGGAACTCAAGCCTCTTTCTAGAGCTACGAGTTGAAGATCACTGACATCATGATTTAACTTCCCAGTTGTCTTGAAAGCACCATAAATTCAGAGAATGCCAGACCTTGATGACAAAATTTGCTCACGAAGGACCGCCACACCACCTTTCTGTTCAAGTGAGCAAAGCACAACATGGTGAGTCCAAAAATGTCTTGTATGCTGCTACATAAATGATATAATATGCCAGGGAGATATGTATACTGTAGCTAAGAAAGTAATTCTAAGTATGTTATGTAGTAAGCTGTTAGTAGCCCATGTGCCTCACCCTAAAAATTTTAGCTAAATTCACCTCTTAATTTCACCTACTGTTCTGACTTGGGGGTGCACATGTAGCCTATAACCTTAATCCAAGATGGCGTAGCAGTGAAGACGTGTTTTGTTCATCCTCTCGTGTACTATTGTATTTTTTGTATATATATTTCAATTTTATTTTCAATCTCTTTTCAATTTTTAATTCGATTATACCTTCCGGTAACCTGCCTCACCCAATGTGATATGGAATCGCTTTTATTTTAGAACACATTCAAGAACCTCCAGAAGCTAACCAGCTAATTAGCTACAAGCTATTTAGTCATTGTTTGCCACTGCTTTTACCTTCTGCATGGGTACCAGCCCTGTTTTTAGCCTTGATAATACTCGCCAGTCTACCAGTATCGGACTGTCTCTCCATAACAACGCTGGATTCCTGCCGTAATCCCTGGACCACTACTGCTGATCTTCACAGCTAGCTCACAGCTAGCTAGCTCACAGCTAGCTTGCACTCACCGTGGCACCCAGTACCGAAGCTATCCCTGAGGCCCACCTCCCTGCCCACTCAGCTGTTCACCCAAACCCCACTCAAACACGGCTAGAGCCCAATATTCCCCCGGATCCTTGCTGTAAACTCTGGACCTTGGCACCGGATAACCGCTGCTACTGATTGGCTATAGTGGCTAACGCCACTGCTACAAAGCTAGCACCAGTTAGCCGTGAGCCAGGCACATCTCCCGGAAAGCAAACGAAATTCTACAACACCTCTTTCGCCATCTGGCTTGGATTCTCTGTCAACACAGCGCCCCGCCGCACCACCACGACTGGTCTGCCGACGAATACTCCATCCGCTGTGCCTTCAACCGGCCTCCGTCGGAGCAGGCGCTCCTACTAGCCCCGGGCTACTAACTTTAAACGCCGTGTCACCCGAGTGCTCGCGTAGTGGCGGCTTCCCTGTTCCATCTACTGCTGCCCCCTGGACACTATGATCACTTGGCTACATAGCTGATGCCTGCTGGACTGTCCATTAATCACGGTACTCCATTCTGTTTTTTTTTTTTTTTTATCTGTCCCAGCCGCTAACTCAGGCTCTGTGTGTAGTTAATCCGACCCTCTCTGCCTTGTCATCGCCATTTTACCTGCTGTTGTTGTTAGCTGATTAGCTATTATTGTCTCACCTGTTGTTTTAGCTAGCTCTCCCAATCAACGCCTGTGATTACATTATGCCTCGCTGTATGTCTCTCTCAAATGTCAATATGCCTTGTATACTGTTCAGGTTAGTTATCATTGTTTTAGTTTACAATGGAGCCCCTAGTTCCACTCTTCATACCTCTGATACCTCCTTTGTCCCACCTCCCACACATGCGGTGACCTCACCCATTACAACCAACATGTCCAGAGATACAACCTCTCTTATCATCACCCAGTGCCTGGGCTTACTTCCGATGTACCTGCACCCCACCATACCCCTGTCTGCGCATTATGCCCTGAATATATTCTACCATGCCCAGAAATCTGCTCCTTTTATTCTTTGTCCCCAACGCTCTAGGCAACCAGTTTTGATAGCCTTTAGCTGCATCCTCATCCTACTCCTCCTCTGTTCCGCGGGTGATGTGGAGGTAAACCCAGGCCCTGCATGTCCCCATGCACCCTCATTTGTTGACTTCTGTGATCGAAAAAGCCTTGGTTTCATGCATGTCAACATCAGAAGCCTCCTCCCTATGTTTGTTTTACTCGCTGCTTTAGCACACTCTGCCAACCCTGATGTCCTTGCCGTGTCTGAATCCTGGCTTAGGAAGGCCACCAAAAATTCTGAGATTTCCATACCCAACTATAACATTTTCCGCCAAGAGAGAACTGCCAAAGGGGGAGGATTTGCAGTGCAGAAGATAGCCTGCAAAGTAATGTAATTGATCGCCCTCCATCTAGCTTCAGAGTTTGTTCTGTTAGGTGACCTAAACTGGGATATGCTTAACACCCCGGCAGTCCTTCAATCTAAGCTAGATGCCCTCAATCTCACACAAATTATCAAGGAACCTACCAGGTACAACCCTAAATCTGTAAACATGGGCACCCTCATCCCAACTGGCCCTCCAAATCCACCTCCACTGTCTTCAATCAGGATCTCAGCGATCACTGCCTCATTGCCTGTATCCGCGGTCAAACGACCACCCCTCATCACTGTCAAAAGCTCCCTAAAACACTTCTGCGAGCATGCCTTTCTAATCAACCTGGCCCGGGTATCCTGGAAGGATATTGACCTCATCCCGTCAGTTGAGGATGCCTGGTCATTCTTTAAAAGTAACTTTCTCACCATCTTAGATAAGCATGCTCCGTTCCAAAAATGCAGAACTAAGAACAGATATAGCCCTTAGTTCGCTCCAGACCTGACTGCCCTCGACCAGCACAAAATGTACAACTGTTCAGTGAAGTCAGGAACCAATACACGCAGTCAGTCAGGAAAGCAAAGGCCAGCTTTTTCAAGCAGAAATTTGCATCCTGTGGCTCTAACTCCAAAAAGTTCTGGGACACTGTAAAGTCCATGGAGAACAAGAGCACTTCCTCCCAGCTGCCCACTGCACTGAGGCTAGGTAACACGGTCACCACTGATAAATCCATGATAATTGAAAACTTCAACAAGCATTTCTCAACGGCTGGCCATGCCTTCCTCCTGGCTACTCCAACCTCGGCCAACAGCTCCCCCCCCCCCACCCGCGCAGCTACTCGCCCAAGCCTCCCCAGCTTCTCCTTTACCCAAAACCAGATAGCAGATGTTCTGAAAGAGCTGCAAAACCTGGACCCATACAAATCACCTGGGCTTGACAATCTGGACCCTCTATTTCTGAAACTATCCGCCGCCATTGTCGCAACCTCTATTACCAGCCTGTTCAGCCTCTCTTTCGTATCGTCTTAGATCCCCAAGGACTGGAAAGCTGCCGCGGTCATCCCCCTCTTCAAAGGGGGAGACACCCTGGACCCAAACTGTTATAGACCTATAACCATCCTGCCCTGCCTATAAGGTCTTCGAAAGCCAAGTAAACAAACAGATCACTGGCCATCTCGAATCCCACCGTACCTTCTCCGCTGTGCAATCTGGTTTCCGAGCCGGTCACAGGTGCACCTCAGCCACGCTCAAGGTACAAAACATATATCATAACCGCCATCGATAAAAGACAGTACTGTGCAGCAGACTTCATCGACCTGGCCAAAGCTTTCGACTCTGTCAATCATCATATTCTTATCGGTAGACTCAGTAGCCTCGGTTTTTCTAATGACTGCCTTGCCTGGTTCACCAACTACTTCTCAGATAGAGTTCAGTGTGTCAAATCGGAGGGCATGTTGTCCGGTCCTCTGGCAGTCAATTCTCGGGCCGACTCTTTTCTCTGTATATATCAATGATGTTGCTCTTGCAGCGGGCGATTCCCTGATCCACCTCTACGAAGACGACACCATTCTGTATACTCCTGGTCCTTCCTTGGACACTGTGCTATAACCTTCAAACAAGCTTCAATGCAATACAACACTCCTTCCGTGGCCTCCAACTGCTCTTAAATGCTAGTAAAACCAAATGCATGCTTTTCAACCATTCGCTGCCTGCACCCGCACGCCCGACTAGCATCACCACCCTGGATGGTTCCGACCTAGAATACGTGGACATCTATAAGTGCCTAGGTGTCTGGCTAGACTATAAACTCTCCTTCCAGACTCATATCAAACATATCCAATCTAAAATCAAATCTAGAGTCGGCTTTCTATTTCGCAACAAAGCCTCCTTCACTCACGCCGCCAAACTGACCCTAGTAAAACTGACTATCCTACCGATCCTCGACGATGTCATCTACAAAATAGCTTCCATAACTCTACTCAGCAAACTGGATGCAGTTTATCATAGTGCCATCCGCTTTGTTACTAAAGCACCTTATACTACCCACCACTGCGAACTGTATGCTCTAGTCGGCTGGCTCTCGCTACATATTCGTCTCCAGACCCACTGGCTCCAGGTCATCTTCAAGTCCATGCTAGGTAAAGCTCCGCCTTATCTCAGTTCACTGGTCACAATGGCAACACCCACCCGTAGCACACGCTCCAGCAGGTGTATCTCACTGATCATCCCCAAAGCAAACACCTCATTTGGCCGCCTTTCCTTCCAGTTCTCTGCTGCCTGTGACTGGAACAAATTGCAAAAATCATTGAAGTTGGAGACTTTTATCTCCCTCACCAACTTTAAACATCTGCTATCTGAGCAGCTAACCGATCGCTGCAGCTGTACATAGTAAAATCGGTAAAGAGTAAATCGGTAAATAGCCCACCCAATTTTACCTACCTCATCCCCATACTGTTTTTATTTATTTACTTTTCTGCTCTTTTGCACACCAGTATCTCTACCTGCACATGACCATCTGATCATGTATCACCCCAGTGTTAATCTGCTAAATTATAATTATTTGCCTAACTCCTCATGCCTTTTGCACACAATGTATATAGACTCTTTTTTCTACTGTGTTATTGACTTGTTTATTGTTTACTCCATGTGTAACTCTGTGTTGTCTGTTCACACTGCCATGCTTTATCTTGGTCAGGTCGCAGTTGTAAATGAAAACTTGTTCTCAACTAGTCTACCTGGTTAAATGAAGGTGAAATAAAAATAAAATCTGGTTTTGAGAAATGTAATCATTGAATATTGTAAGATCTTTCATTGTCTGCTTAAATGTCACCTTTATTTATCCTACGGTTCTGACTTGTCGTACAGGGAGAACACTGTAAGAACAGCCCACGTTCTGAATTCTGTCGATGTACATTTCAAAAGTAGTGTAGTGGCTTTGCTGGCATACAAACATGTAGTAGCTTTGCTGGCAAACATCCCACATTATTGTTTTTTGCCCCACCAAGATTTACATGCTATTATCGCCGCTGGAAATACGTGGCCGTGGCTTGCTATATGAAGCAGGCAGACAGGCATTCAATTACTATTCGATTGAACATTAGAATGGGCAAAACTAGTGACCTAAGCGACTTGGAGCGTGCTATGATCGTTGGTTCCAACATCTCAGAAACAGCCCGGTGTCCTGGGATTTTTACACACAACAATGTCTAGGACAGTAGTCTGTAAAAAAAAAAAATCTGTAAAAAAATAAATAAATGATTAAAGCATTGCATTCCTAATTATTTAAAACGCAGTACTAGATGGGTGTACCTAATAAACTGGTCAGGGTGTTTAAGAGGATTTGAAATGTTATTTGATAGACTTCAATTCTACCTGCTAATTTCATAGCTGATCTATCCCCTTAAAATATATATGTATCCTAACATTCATTGAAATGTTATGCATTTGTAAAAACCACCACAGAACATCCTGCATAATTTCTAATTCGGTTTCCAGGTAATGTAATAACACAATGTACCAGTAAAGTTTTCCTAGCAAACCAAAATTGGTTCTGTGAAAGTTCCCAGAAAATTTGTTAGTTTGTGGTAAATGTTCTCGTAACACAAAAACAATCATGTTTATACACTGAACAAAAATGCAACATGTAAAGAAACCATCCAGGCTGTATCACAACCGGTCGTGATTAGGAGTCCCATAGGGCGGCGTACAATTGGCTCAGCGTTGTCCGGGTTTGGCCGGTGTAGGACATCCTTAATATAACAATTTGTTCTTTACTGACTTGCCTAGATAAATAAAGGTAACATTAAAAAAAAATGTTTAATAAGTTTTGGTCCCGTTTCATGAGTTAAAAAAAAAGATCCCAGAAATGTTTAAAACCACACAAAAAGCTTATTTCTCTCAGATTTTGTATACATCCTTGTTAGCGAGCATTTCTCATTTGACAAGCAGTGTACAGTATAAAGCATGTGACAGAATTTGATTGATTGTACAGTCAAAGGCATTCACTGATAGAATGATGTCTGAACGAGTTGAGCTTGTCTGTGATCTATCTTCATTCAAAAGAAGTGTATGCGGGCGGACATATTATCATCCAGACAATGTTGCAAAATACTTTTTACTTTATTGCATTCAGTTAGCATACAAAGCAATTATGATGCACATCTTGAAAGACAGCCATGAAATGTTCAAAAACATGTTTTTCTCCCCAATACTTCAATAAGAACTTCAGGGGGCTGTTAGGAATAATATACACTCCTCTACGTATTTATTTGGACAGTGAATCCAAAACTTTTAATTTGGTTTTATACTCCAGCATTTTGGACTTGAGATTAAATGTTTTATACGAGACGACAGTGCAGAATGCCACCGTTTATTTGAGGGTATTTTCATACATAGCGTTTTAGCGGCTAGACATGAATGCACTTATAGTATTCTAACCAATTCACTTACAGATGCACAAAGGTTCATGACCCAAAAACAAACCTCTCACCATTACCAATAACATGGGAGGTTAGCATAATTTTTTCAGGGGTGGGGGATATACTATTTATGCCTGTAACTTTCTCACTTATCAATATTCACAATTAATTAATGATTATCCCTAATCATGGTAGGATCCACATTAATGTAGAAGTTTTCAGAAACATATATTCTTATTTACAATTAAAGTGACTCACGTGACAACCATTAAACATTAATTTCTATTGGTCACAACATCATCCCAAACACAACCAAAACAAACAGCAAATGCATCCAACAAATGTGTAAAGTCACAAGCTTGATGCAGTCATTGCGTGTAGGGATATGGGACCAAATACTAAACATTTCTCTCATTGTAATACACTATAAGTGAATTTGTCCAAATACTTACTACACCTTCAAATGGGGGGGGGGGGGGACTAGATACACAAAGTGCTTTCATTTCTAAACAGTAAAAAAGAAGGATGAAAATATCCTCAAATAAAAAGGTGACATCATGTATTGTTGCCTCATAAAACATTTGATCTAAAATCCAAAAGCTAGAGTATAGAGCCAAATTAAAAGTTTTAGCTTCACTGTCCAAATAAATATGTAGGGGAGTGTAGTATACTCATCACACTACCAATGGACCAGAGGTCAATCACCCCTGAGAGCAATCTAATCGAGCGCAAGAACAGTGTGTGTGCGCCCTCAATGAGCATTAAAAAAAGAGCCTTGGTGCTTTCTTCCATACGACAACCTGTGAGTGTTTACAGGTTTAAAAAAATAATATTTTAAGGCAAGTACATTACTTAAAGTGATCCTGCAGAGGTTTTGTATAATTTCAGCCAGTATTTTTGAAAGTAGTGCTCACAAGCCAAAACGGATCCCGAAAATTGTGTACTATATCCTGTATTTTGTAGAAATGCTGTTTTTTTTGCAATTCATATATGTTACGAATTCAAATTTATACAATATCTTTTACGAATTTGTAAGCGCTTAAGATCCTAGAGTGCATCTTTAATCTTCTACAAAGCAATAGGAATAAATTATGTTTTTCTTTACCAAAACAAGAGCTGAAAGAAAAGCAAGGTGGTGGGGGGGTTATAGAATAAAACATTTAAAGACACTTGAATAAACTGTCAATCCTCTTAACTGTTATCTGATCAAATAAATACCATTTTACATTTGGTATAATCTTTGCTACAGTTTCCATAAACTGATGATGGCGCTGTGCAAAAGCCATTCTGATAGTAGGACATTATTGATAAGGCATGTATTGTAACTAACAAAACTCCCTTACTGTACAGCTAATTTTCCATTACAGACACTGAAAGATGAGTAGAGAAAGGCATCAAAGGTGTAATAATGGCGTGTACAGAGGACTGAGTTTGTAAAAGACAGAACTTGAATATTGAAATGGAATATAGCAAACAATCAGTTGGTGGGACATTGTGGAGAACTGTGGAAACAAAGAAAAACATCAGCAAGACGTGCAATGGAAATGAGTTGGATCCTGTACCTCCTGCATTGTATCACTGTTGTTCATTTCCCCAATCAAACAACGACAGACATCAGCACAAATGGTGATTTGATGTGTCAACGTGATCATTGTTAAACTTAGGCATCAGTTCAGTAAACCACCCTACCACCGATAAAAAACTAAAGCACACACAAAAACAAAACAAAATGGTTGATTACTAGCTATCCTATTTCAAATCTATAGGTGAGCCTACTCGTAAATCTAAGAGTGGGCTTATTTTAAAACTAAAATATAGGGTTGGGGTATTAGTTAGAATTATCACTAATATACTTTAACAGGCACTTCTGTTTTCATTTGTTTCTCATGTCATGGACTGCACTAACCAGACAAAGCTTTTATATTAGTTATTATTTCATTAACATTAAAATGAAATCAAATCAGAATGTATTGGTCACGTACACGGTCTATAGATGTTATCGCAAGTGCAAGAAAATGCTTATGTTTCTAGCTCCAACAGTGCAGCAATATCTAGCAATAAAATCTACATTACCAAGTCCATACATGTATAACCTTGCTGTTAACTAGCGACGTCTCTCTACCTACTGTACCTCATTCCTAGTTCTCGCACACTTGCGCGCTCTCTCTCGCTCACTACCCTGCTTTATGGTAAAATACATAGCACAATCCTTCCTGAAATACATTCACTGTCATATTACCATACCTTCCTATCAGTACCGGGGTAAAAAGTGCAACGCAGCAACATTTAACCATTAAAACACTTACATTTTTTTTCCTGTCTGGTTGTTGTTACGATTTAGAATCTAATCTACAGATAATCTACACTTAACAGTATTCTGTTCCTAAAATAACAATACACAACATTAATATTTTGCAGATTCTGCTGTGTGTGTTTGCATATAGTAGATATTCATTGATATTTATCAAAATACATCAGTAACACAGGTGTCAGCAGACTACTTAATGTTGAATCCTAACTTGAGATCCTAATCCTCTGAAAGTCCTCCTTCACCCCAGGGCAGGGCCAGGAGGGTACAACAGAAACATTGTAAGTTTCTTAACCGCAGCAATCTTTAAACACAACAGGAACAGAAAGAGGATATATCTGGGACACAGTGCATTCGGAAAGTATTCAGACCTCTTTACTTATTCTACATTTTGTTACGTTACAGTGTCATGCTGTTTATTATCTATGCATAGCCACTTTACCCCTAACTACATGTACAAATTACCTTGACTAGCCCTGTATCCCTGCACAACCTGCACATTGACTCGGTACCCCCTGTATACAGCCTCGTTATTGTTATTTTACTTTTTATTACATTTTTTACTAAAGTTTATTTAGTAAATATTTTCTTAACTCTATTTCTTGAACTGCATTGTTGGTTAAGGGCTTGTAACTAAGCGTTTCACAGTAAGCGTTTCACCTGTTGTAAACTAAGCGTTTCACCTGTTGTAAACTAAGCGTTTCACCTGTTGTAAACTAAGCGTTTCACCTGTTGTAAACTAAGCGTTTCACCTGTTGTAAACTAAGCGTTTCACCTGTTGTATTAGTCAAATGTGACACTTTTTTATTTTATTATAAAATGTATACAATTTTTTTCCTTCCCCAATCTACACACAATAACCCATAATGACAAAGCGAAACCAGTTTTTTAGACAAAATAAAAAACAGAAATACCTTATTTACATAAGTATTCAGACCAATTACTATGAGACTCGAAATTGAGCTCAGGTGCATCCTGTTTCCATTTATCCTTGATTTGTTCCTACAACTTGATTGGACTCTACCTGTGGTAAATTAAATGGATTGGACATGATTTGGAAATGCACACACTTGTCTATATAAGGTCCCACAGTTGACAGTGCATGGCAGAGCAAAAACCTAGCCAGGAGGTAGAAAGAGTTATCGGTAGAGCACCGAGACAGGATTGTGTCGAGACACAGATCTGGGGAAGGGTACCAACACATTTCTGCAGCATTAAAGGTCCCCAACAACAAAGTGGCCTCCATCATTCTCAAATGGAAGAATCTTGGAACCACCAATACTCTACCTAGAGCTGGCCACCCAATCGGGATAGAAGGGCCTTGGTCAGGGAGTTGACCAAGACCCCGAAGTTCACTCAGTGGAAATGGGAGTACTTTCTCTGCAGCCCTCCACCAAGCAGGCCTTCATGGTAGAGAGGCCAGATCGAAGCCACTCCTCAGTAAAAGGTGCATGACAGCCCACTTGGAGTTTGCCAAAAGACACCTAAAGGACTCGGACTATAAGAAACAAGATTCTCTGGTCTGATGAAACCAAGATTGAACTCTTTGGCCTGAATGCCAAATGTTACTTCTTGAGGAAACCAGGCACTGCTCATCACCTGGCCAATACCATCCCTATGGGTAAGCATGGTGGTGGCAGCATCATGCTGTGGGATGTTGTTCAGAGGGAGGGACTGGGAGACCAGTCAGGATCGAGGGAAAGATGAACGGAGCAAGAGATCCTTGATGAGAGAGATCCTTGATGAAAACCTGCTCCAGAGCGCTCAGGACCTCAGATGGGTGAAGGTTCACCTTCCAACAGGACAACGACCCGAAGCACACAGCCAAGACAACTCAGGAGTGGTCTCGGAACAAGTCTCAATGTCCTTGAGTGGCCCAGCCAGAGACCGGACTTCAAATCAAATCAATGAGCTGAAAACAACAAGTGTAGAACTTACCGTGAAATGCTTACTTACAAGCCCTTAACCAACAGTGCAGTTCAACAGTTAGAAAATAAAATAAAATAACAAAAGTAACACAATAACGAGGCTACCGGTTAGTTGAGGTCATTTGTACATGTAGGTAAGGGTGAAGTGACTATGCATAGATAATAAACAGCGAGTAGCAGCAGTGTACAAAACAAATGGGTCAATGTAATAGTCCGGTGGCTATTTGATTATTTTTTCAGCAGTCTTATAACTTGGGGGTAGAAGCTGTTGAGTCGTTTGGTCCGAGACATGGCGCTCCGTTAACGCTTGACGTGCGGTAGCAGAGAAAACAGTCTATGACTTGAGTGACTGAAGTCTCTGACAATTGTATGGGTTATGCTCTGACACTGCCTATTATATAGGTCCTGGATGGCAGGAATCTTGGCCCCAGTGATATACTGGGCCGTACGCACTACCATCTGTAGCACATTACGGTGAGATCCCCGAGCAGTTGCCATACCAGGCGGTGATGCAACCGGTCAGGATGCTCTCAATGGTGCAGCCGGAGAACTTTTTGAGAATCTGGGGACCCATGCCAAATCTTTTCAGTCTCCTGAGGGGGAAAAGGTTTTGTCGTGCCCTCTTCACGACTGTCTTGGTCTGTTTGGACCATGATAGTTCGTTGGAAATGTGGACACCAAGGAACTTGAAACTCTTCCCGCTCCACTACAGCCCGTTGATGTTAAGGGGGGCTTGTTCGGCCCGCCTTTTCCTGTCATCCACAATCAGCTCATTGTCTTGCTCACATTGAGAGAGAGGTTGTTGTCCTGGCACCACACTGCCAGTTCTCTGACCTCCTCCCTATAGGCTGTCTCATAGATGAACCCGGTCGAACAATTCTGGAGAGACCTGAAAATAGCTGTGCAGCGACACTCCCCATCCAACCTGACAGAGTTTGAGAGGATCTGAATGGGAAGACTCAAGGCTATAATCACTGCCAAAGGTGCTTCAACAAAGTACTGAGTAAAGGGTCTGAATATTTATCTCAATGTAATATTTCATATTATTATTATTATTTTTATACAGTTAAAGTCAGAAGTTTACATACACTTAGGTTGGAGTCATTAAAACTCATTTTCAACCACTCCACAAATTTCTTGTTAACAAACTATAGTTTCGGAAAGTCGGTTAGGACAACTACTTTGTGCATGACAAGTCATTTTTCAACAATTGTTTACAGACAGATTATTTCACTTATAATTCACTGTATCACAATTCCAGAGGGTCAGAAGTTTACATTCACGAAGTTGACTGTGCCTTTAAACAGCTTGGAAAATTCCAGAAAATGATGTCATGGCTTTAGAAGCTTCTGGTAGGCTAATTGACATCATTTGAGTAAATAGGAGGTATACCTGTGGATGTATTTCAAGGTCTACCTTCCAACTCAGTGCCTCTTTGCTTGACATCATGGGAAAATCAGCCAAGACCTCAGAAAGAAAATTGTAGACCTCCACAAGTCTGGTTATTCCTTGGGAGAAATTTCCAAACGCCTGAAGGTAACATGTTTATCTGTACAAACAATAGTACACGAGTATAAACACCATGGGACCATGCAGCCGTCATACCGCTGAGGAAGTAGACGCGTTCTGTCTCCTAGAGATGAACGTACATTGGTGCGAAAAGTGCAAATCAATCCCAGAACAGCAGCAAAAGACCTTGTGAAGATGCTGGAGGAAACAGGTACAAAAGTATCTATATCCACAGTAAAACGAATCCTATATCAACATAACCTGAAAGGCCGTTCGACAAGGAAGAAGCCACTGCTCCAAAACCGCCATAAAAAAAGCCAGACTATGGTTTGCAACTGCACATGGGGACAAAGACTGTACTTTTTGGAGAAATGTCCTCTGGTCTGATGAAACAAAAATAGAACTGTTTGGCCATAATGACCATCGTTAAGTTTGGAGGAAAAAGGGTGAGGCTTGCAAGCCAAAGAATACCATCCCCAACCGTGAAGCACAGGGGTGGCAGCATCATGTTGTTGGGGGTGCTTTGCTGCAGGAGGAACTGGTGTACTTCATAAAATAGATGGCAACATGAGGAAGGAAAAATATGTGGATATATTGAAGCAACATTTCAAGACATCAGTCAGGAAGTCAAAGCTTGGTCGCAAATGGGTCTTCCAAATTGACAATGACCCCAAGCATACTTCCAAAGTCGTGGCAAAATAGCGTAAGGACAACAACGTCAAGGTATTGGAGTGGCCATCACAAAGCCCTGACCTCAATCCCATAGAAAATTTGTGGGCAGAACTGAAAAAGCGTGTGTGAGCAAGGAGGCTACAAACCCTTATTGTGGGAAGCTTGTGGAAGGCTAGCCAAAACGTTTGACCCAAGTTAAACCATTTAAAAGCTGAAATAAATCACTCTACTATTATTCTGACATTTCACATTGTTAAAATAAAGTGGTGATCCTAACTGACCTAAGACAGGGAATTTTTACTCTGATTAAATGTCAGGAATTGTGAAAAACTGAGTTTAAATATACTTGGATAAGGTGTATGTAAACTTCCGACTTCAACTGTATGTCATTATGGGGTATTGTGTGTAGATTGATGAGGGGAAAAGACATTTAATCCATCTTAGGATAAGGCTGTAAAGTAGCAAAATGTGGAAAAAGTGAAGGGGTCTGAATACTTTACGAATGCACTGTACATAACCCCCTTCTCTTAAACAAAACACCTACATTACAGAACTTTTTCTTTTTTTGCAGAACTTCTCAATACATGATTGTGTGAAAGACAAGATCGGTGTCTGCCTGCCCTTATGTGGAAGCGAGGGATGAAAGGAGGAGGGAAGAGAGGAAGAGATGCGGGTCGTATTGTTATCTCCAGGTGTAGACTTAGCTGCCCTGCTGCGTCTGGCCGTGCATGTGTTTGGCGACGTCATACACATACATGATGTCCGGCCTCTTCTCTGGGTCGGGGTTAATACACATATCTACCACCTTCCTCAGCTAGATGGAGAGAGGAAGAAGAGGGAGAGAGGAGTGGAAAGAGACAGGGGGTGGGCAGAGAGAGGGAGCGAGAGAGAGATGGAGACAGAAAACAGAGAGAGGAAGACAGAGATATCAGCTATTAGACAGTATACTGAGAGACAGCACAAAGTGAGCCGCCTGTCTCGTGTTAAAAGAACATTCCAGACAAATGAACAAATCTAATGACAGAAACACACATCTCTCATTGTCACCCTCTTCCTGTTTCAATAGCAGCTAACAAGCTACAGGTGTTGTAACTAAATACAGCAGGGGGGGGGTAAGTATGTTAATTTCCCCACGGCCTTGTGAATCGACTTCCAGCCAACCTGAGAGAGAGAGACACACACACACACACGTGGCTTGCACATCGTCAAATCAGGCGGAGACATATGCACGTGTATTACATAAAGACACACACACCGTCTCGGAGACAGCCTTTACACTTGAAGCTGAGCGGAGCCACTGATTGGAGCAGATAGACGGTTCAGAGGTGGAACAGCGACCGCCATTATAAAAAAAAAATAAGGTAAAAAATTAAGATCAAAAGCGCCTGTGTAAGGTCACTATGGTAACCTCCTGCCAACTTCCTGGCTGCTGTTGCGTGGCGCTAGGCCCGGTGAGTCCTCGTCATGCAGTGTACGATGTGTGTCAAATCAAAAGGTATTCGTCACATGAGCCGAAAACAACTGGTGTAGACTTTATAGTGAAATGCTTGCATACGAGCCCTTCCCAACGATGCAGGGTTTAAAAATAATAATAAAAATAAAAAGTAACACGAGGAATACAATAAAATACACAAGAATGGAGCTATATACAGAGAGTATCAGTACCAGATCAATGTACAGAGGTATATGATATTTGAGGTAAACATGTACATGAAGACAGGGTAAAGTGACTAGGCATCAGGATAGATATTATTATTATTATTATTATTATTATTATTATTATTATTATTAAGAGTAAAATAAAGAACAGAGTAGCAGCTCAATAAAGAACAGTGTAAAAGTGAGTGTGTGTGCGAGCGTGTGTGTGATGCAAATGCAAACAGTCTTAGTCCCACAGAATGGAGAAAGAGAGGGATTAGCGATGAAGAGATTCAGATATGTAAAATACTGATTTGCCTTTTCGCAGCAGAGAGATGGAGGGGGGACGGAGGGATGGTGTCAGGTGGAGGGGGGAGAGAAGGGGGGAGCAAACCGAGGAGACAGTAAATGACACAACAAAGATGAGCAGCTGACAGTTTCCTGCCGATGCTTCAGGAGCATTGTTTATATCCAGACAGTCGCTGCAGGCAACACCCATCCCATCCCTCCATCTCCTTCTCCATATCTCGCTCTTTCCCTTCCCATCTCTCTCTTTCCTGAATGTGGTGATAGAGGGGTGATATGGGGGCTGGGTGGGGGAAGATGGGTAGCGACTAGCGAGACTCATGCACGCACGCACACACACTATAGGCAGAAACTTAAGCTGGAAGTTCCCTTGGTAAGAACTGTTCAATGTTGCTCTGACCAATTAGAATCTATGCTTCAAGATTATTTTGATCACGCGGACTGGGAAATGTTCCGGGTCGCCTCTGGGAATTGTATTGACGTATACACGGACTCGGTGCCTGGGTTAATCAGGAAATGGATAGAGGATGTTGTTCCTACTGTGATGATTAAAACTTATGCAAACCAAAAAAAAACATGGATAGGTGGCAGCATTCGTGCAAAACTGAAAGAGCGAACCAACACATTTAACCATGGCAAGGTGACTAGGAACATGGACGTGTACAAACAGACCATCTATGTCCTCCGTAAGGCAATCAATGAGGCAAAACAACAGTACAGGGACAAAGCTGAGCCGCAATTTAACGGCTCCTACACAAGACGCATGTGGAAGGGAGTCCAGAAACCACAACTCCTCGCTCCTGGACAAGCTAAACACCTTTGCCCGCTTTGAGGGAAAAAAACACGGAGCTGACGACGCGGGCCCCCACCGCTCACGAGGACTCTGTGCCCCCGATCTCCGTGGCCAACGTAAGACATAAAGCGTGTTCACCTTCGCAAAGCTTCCAAGCAGCATCCTCAGAGCATGTGCAGACCTGCTGGTGTGATGCTTGGCATTCAAGCCAAAAAGTTCAACCTTGGTTTCATCAGACCAGACAATCTTGTTTCTCATGATCTGAAAGTCTTTAGGTGCCTTTCGGCAAACTCCAAGCGGGATGTCATGTGCCTTTTACTGAAGAGTGGCTTCCATCTGGCCACTTTACCTATAAAGGTTTGATTGGTGGAGTGCTGCAGAGATGGTTGTCCTTCTGTAAGGTTCTCCCATCTCCACAGAGGAACTCTGGAGCTCTGTCAGAGTGACCATCAGGTTTTTGGTCACCTCCCTGGCCCTTCTCCCCCAATTGCTCAGTTTGGCAGGCCACACAGTTCTAGGAAGAGTCGTGGTGGATCCAAACTTCTTCCACTTAAGAATGATGGGGGACACTGTTCTTGGGGATCTTCAATGGTGCAGAAATGTTTTGGTACCCTTCCCCAGATCTACGGACAATCCCTTCGACTGCATGGCTTGGTTTTTGCTCTGACATGCACTGTCAACTGTGGGATCTTATATAGACAGCTGTGTGCCTTTCCAAATCATGTCCAATCAATTGAATTTACCACCGGGGGACTCCAATCAATTTGTAGATACAGCTCAAGGATGATCAATGGAAACAGGATGCAACTGAGCTTAATTTCAAGTCTCATAGCAAAGGGTCTGAATACATACTTATGTAAATAAGATGGTCACTGGACCAAAAAATAAATATACATTTATTCAATTCCAAAAATGTATTTTGCCTATTGCTTGCCTTCAACATTTAATAAATCAATTGATCTAAATCAACTACATTTCCCTAACAAAAAAATACACCTACCCCCTACAAATGTCAATTCATTATAACCCACATATGAATTAACAAGAGACGTGCTGTAGCCTGCACATAGACTACATAAGGCAAAATGTAGGTACAGTACTGCATTGTATATTAAATCACCACTTCCAGTTGCCCCCTGGCGGTGACTCTAAATATTTTGTCAGATATTCAAATCCTCCTGTTAAAGGATTTTTTCCCTCATGCAATGAAAAGTGTCAAATTAAGATCCGACATCTGTATAGTTGGATCTACAGTGAGGTCTGAAATTATGTATATGAAAAATGTATATTGTTGGCAAAAATAAAATTGGGGAAATTATATTATTGTTTACGTATACAATTGCTCAGAGAAGTAATATATATTTTAGGGGTCAAAGATAGGGGTCAAGATTATTGACACCCCTGTTTGGAATACCTTTCAAAACACCACCTTGTGAGGATAATGGCACTGGGCCTTTTTCTAAAATGTTTGATGAGTTGGAGAACACATTGGGAGGGATCTTAGACCATTACTCCTCACAGAATACGTCCAGATTCTTGATATCCTCTGTGCTTATGTACTGCCCTCTTCAATTCAAACCACATATTTTTAATGGGTTTAAAGTCCAGAGACTGAGACATGCCATTGCAAAATTTCCCAAAAGCATCTGTAGGCTAAGTTCATTGTTAGAACCTTCGTAGGAGCACCGTTATATCGCCGAGCTGTTCACAAAACCATTGCATTAACGTTGCTCTTGAAAACGCTCGTAATCTAACGCCTGCCTCGGACCACTCGTGGAACAGCTAATTTTGTCATTAGATGTTTTTTTTTGTCCATCAGCATCACTTCATGCACAGACAATCTCCACTAAACATACAATAACATGGTTTATGTCTTTCTGTCCTCACCGATAACCTCCGAACAAAGTTGACTAAAATACAAAGTTGCCAATGTCTGCGCAATTGATACAAACAAGCGACATATAAAAACATACTTCAAATAAAAACTGAGATGACTGCATTAAAATATAAATACAGTAGGCTATAGGCCTATTTTAATAAAATTGAAATACCTTTCATGTTCAGGGTTCTATTTTGCTACTTGTAGGCTACCGTCAATAATATGTCCCTATATATTTCACGCTGTGCAGCCTAGCATGTGCGCAATGAGGTGCCAAATCTCGATTTAGTGCATGATTCTGGGAAGACATTACAATATTTGCAGCCTTAGGTAATATCTTTCTAGGAGCTGATCTGTCATCAGTATGGTGCAATAATTCTAATGTTAAGGTCAGATTTGAATGGAAAGCAGACCCGAAGGCAGCGTTGCCTTTCGACCCTATCAGATTCGACACAAGCCTCAACGACACACTTAGAAAACGATCTCTCTGCGTGGTGTTCTGGGAAAGATGCATCGTTAAAAACACTCCTAAGCCTATGTATCTTTCACTATCGGGAATCCGGGCCCTGGAAGGATTCTGTACGGAGGAATTGTCTAAGATCCCCCCCCCCAATGTGTTCTCCAACTCATTTTAGAAAAAGGCTCAGTGCCATTATCCTCACAAGAAAATATATATTGTATTGAAAGGTATTGAAAACAGGGGTGTCAATAAATTTGACCCCTTGCTTTTTTGAAGAAAATAACAGTATTACTTGTTAAACACAATCGTTCTCCAAGCAATTGCATTAGTATAAAATAATATAATTTACAAAATGTTGTATACAACATAGCTCAATACTTGAATTAAACAGTCATTTCTGCTCATCTTTATCAAGGGTGTCAATAACTCCAGACCCCACAGTATGATGAGGTGATTTGGGGGTGAGAGAGAGGGAGAGGTGGTAGGGTGAAAGAGGGCAAAGTGAGTGTTGAAGCGGTACCTCTTCAGAGTAGTGGTCGGAAGGGAGCGGAGGGTAGTCACACTGCTCTATCTTCTTACACAGAGAGTACAGGTTCATCTTATCGCCATAGAATGGGCTCTGGAGAGCTGCCATCTAAGGGAGGCAGAGAGAGATAATTTAGTGACACACATTTTCTGTTTAGTGGAAGACAAACAACACACTACTGAAACACTACAACACTATCTGAATGTGGCCTTCTCAATGACCATTGGACTTAAAGGGATACCTCAGGATTCTGGCAATGAGGACCTTTATTTACTTCCCCAGATCTAGATGAACTTGAGCATGCCATTTTTATCTCTGTTTCCAGTATGAAGACTGTAGCCACAAAGAGGATGAATAGTGGCGGAGAGGGGAAGGAGGCTATAGGGAGGGTGGAGAAAGGGGGAGGCAGGGAAGAGCTAGGAGAGGAGAGGCAGACATTAGCAGAAGTAGCCAGCCATTGAGACTGGTGTCACTTTTATTCCAGATGTTACGCTCTCTCTCCCCCTGTCCTCTCTCTTCCTCACACCAGCTTTATAATTTACCACCCCTTAATCAAGCAACTGGAAAATTGCCCAGCAATGAGGGGAGGATAGAAAACAAGACACATTGCTTCCATTGAAGCAGTTACTATACCCCTCTCTCCATCCCTTGGCCCGTCCCTTCATCTCAGAGTGCCAACAGGAGGAGATAAAATAGAGATCAGGGAGCCCAATGAGTGGTGGATATTGTTAAGACAGCCTCTGTCACATCGGCCAATGAGAAATAAGGATGATTGTGCTAGAATCTCAGCAGGAAGTCTCTCCCCTGGACATTCCCCCCGCTGCACCATCACTTACCCACACTAGCACATTGTGTGGGTCAGGGGGATATGTAGGGTTACTGCATGTATTCCGAGAGAGAGAGAGAGAGCGAGCGAGCTAATGAGAGAGAGAGGAGAAAGAGAGAGAAAAACAGAGAAAGGAGGGGGAGGCAGGCAGCAGCTGTAGCCAGTAAAGGGTTAAACAAGGACCATGGTATTTTCCTGAATCTTCTTCTTTTGACAGATGAAAAATGTCAACTGTCCTGTTTGTATTTGGGAATTTTTGCACTATTCATCTGGTTCATTAATGTCTGCTACTCCTGGCCCCTGACAGCTGCCGGCCCTGCACACACACAAACACACAGGCTCATTTCAGGTTGGGCGAAATGATTGACTCGCTCTATGACCTCCGGGGGCCTGTGTGTGTGTGTGTGTGTAGGAAGGAGGGGGGGTCAGCTCATTGGTATTCCAGGGTCGTCTTCCTCACACGCACGCCTGCTGTCTGTCTGTCTAAGGGGCTGCTAGTGGCACGCACACATACACACACAAACACCTCAATTTCTCTCTCGCTGGTTCTTTGCCTCCTCCTCTACCCTCTAGCTGTCCAGTGTATGTGTGTTCGTGTGTGTCCTCTATAGTTCAGCTTGTGTGTAAGCATGAGGCCCTAGCCGTGTTAAAGAGAATGTATAAGGAGGTCTAGCTTCTCTTAATGAATATTGATCCCTCTGCATTAATCCCTCTCTATTATCTATCTAGCTCTCCCCCTCTCCCTCCTGACTCAACTGTTGTAAAGAACTACATTTCAGATGCAATCACTTTATTTTTCATTTTTCTTTCTTTATTTCCGTAGTCATAGAACATGACAAATTATGTGGGAAAACAGAACGTTTATGTCTGTTAATCTGCTGTATTAACGTACTGTATAAATTATTGCAGGCCGAGCTGAGAGAGGGAAAGGGAGATCATGTAAGTGTGCACAAGCACACAAATTAATTCACTAAGCAATGACATTAAACTCTGACAGTAGGGAGAGGAGTAGGGAGAGCAGGAACAAAAGTAAAGCTCAGTGGATAACTAACACTGGAATACTATATGAAGTATTTCTAAATATATGTTAAAAGTTAAAGTGAAATGAAGTTCACGTGAAATTAAACTGTTTACAGCAGACCTACGCGGGTGCTTTTAAAGACTTATAGCTGTTATCTAAAATGAACTTACTATGACTGATATATTAAAATGTTTTATTTAACTAGGCAGGTCAGTTAAGAACAAATTCTTATTTACAATAACGGCCTACCCCGGGCCAAACCAGGACAATGCTGGGCCAATTGTGCGCCGCCCTATGGGATTCACCAATCATGGCCGGAATCAGGGACTGTAATGACGCCTCTTGCACTGAGATGCAGTGCCTTAGATTGCTCCGCCACTCGGGAGACAGATGTATAGATACAACAAGGACATGGAAGATCTCTTAACTTCTTTGGGGTAGGGGGCAGTATTTTCACGCCCGGATGAAAAGCGTGCCCAGAGTAAACTGCATGCTACTCAGGCCCAGATGCTAGGATATGCAGATTATATTTAGATAGAAAACACTCTGAAGTTTCTAAAACTGTTTGAATGATCTCTGTGAGTATAACAGAACTCATACGGCAGGCAAAAATCTGAGAAAAATCCAACCAAGTGGGAAATCTGAGGTTTGTAGGTTTTCAAGTCTAAGCCTGTCCATATTATCATATTGCACTTCCTAAGGCTTCCACTAGATGTCAACAGTCTTTCAAACCTTGTTTCAGGCTTCTACTGTGAAGTAGCTCCGTTCCCTTTCATTTCATTTCTGAAGACAAAGGAATTCTCCGGTTGAAACATTGAAGATTTATGATAAAAACATTCTAAAGATTGATTATATACATCGTTTGACATGTTTCTACGAACTGTAATATAACGTTTTTGACTTTGTCTGGACCTAGTGCCTGCGCATTTGGAGTACTGTACTAAATGCGCAAACAGAAAGGAGGTATTTGGACATAAATGATGGACTTTATCGAACAAAACTAACATTTATTGTGAAACTGGGATTCCTGGGAGTGCATTCTGGTGAAGATCATCAAAGGTAAGTGAATATTTATAATGCTATTTCTGACTTTTGTTGACTCCATAACATGGCGGGTATCTGTATTGCTTGTTTTGGTCTCTGAGCGCTGTACTCAGATTATTCCATGGTGTGCTTTTTCCGTAAAGCTTTTTTGAAATCTGACACAGCAGTTGCATTAAGGAGAAGTATATCTTTAATTCCATGCATAACACTT
Organism: Oncorhynchus masou masou; assembly: GCF_036934945.1. NCBI lineage: Eukaryota > Metazoa > Chordata > Actinopteri > Salmoniformes > Salmonidae > Oncorhynchus > Oncorhynchus masou. The sequence continues at coordinate 31,350,070 of NC_088226.1, read as the reverse complement.
GAATTGTCATCAACATTTATGATGAGTATTTCTGTAAATTGACAAGGCTCTCTGCACTTTCACTGGATGTTTTGGAGGCAAAACGTATACAGAGATTTTTGGATATAAATATGAAATTTATCAAACAAAACATACATGTATTGTGTAACATGAAGTCCGATGAGTGACATCTGATGAAGATCAAAGGTTAGTGATTAATTTTCTCTATTTCTACTTTTTGTGACTCCTCTCTTTGGCTGGAAAAATGGCTGTGTATTTTTGTGACTAGGTACTGACCTAACATAATCGCATGGTATGCTTTTGTCATAAAGCCTTTTTGAAATTGGACACTGTGGTGGGATTAACAACAAGCTTATCTTTAAAATGGTGTATAATACATGTATGGTTGAGGAATTTTAATTATGAGATTTCTGTTGTTTGAATTTGGCGCCCTGCACTTTCACTGGATGTTGGTCAGGTGGGACATTAGCGTCCCACATACCCTAGAGAGGTTAACAATCTTTAGCATGTTCTCATCTTGTATTTGTCCCATTTAAAAGGTCATACACCCAGTGGCATAAAGCTATATGGGGAGGAAAGTGAGGGGAGAGTGGTTTCAAACAGAAACATGTGATCCAACAGAGAGAGACATCAATACTTAAACTGGTTCATGTTGACGGTAAAACTTTAAAACCTCTTAAGGATTAGCCCCTTTTTTTCCTAATTTTCAATCTAAAATGACATACCCAAATCGAACTGTCTGTAGCTCAGGACCTGAAGCAAGGATATGCAAATTTGTGATACCATTTGAAAGGAAACACTTTGAAGTTTGTGGAAACGTTAAATTAATATAGGAGAACATAACACATTAGATCTGGTAAAATATAATACAAAGAAAAAAACATGCGTTTTCCAAAAAATTGTTGGTTCCATCATCTTTCAATTGCAAGAGAAATGCCATTATATCACTTAGGAGTCTTGGCGCAAATTTAGATTTTGGCCACTAGATGGCAGTAGTGTATGTGTAAACCATTAGACTGATCCAATGAACCTTTGCATTACTGTTCAAAATGTTGTATCATGTCTGCCCAAATGTATCGAATTAGTCAACTGATACATTTTTATACTATACAGAACATACAGAAATGATATGGTCATAAAAAAATTACGTTTACACACTCCCAGGAATGTCATAAATGATGGCTAATTAGCTTCCCTACAGAAAAGACACTCACCTTCATACAGCTAAATGGGGGGTTCAAACTGTAGAACCCAGTTCCTACATTTTAATATAAAATTATATTTTATCAAACAAAACTATGCTGCATTGTATCTCTGGGACCCTCAGGATGACATATCAGAGCAAGATTACTGAATGCGAGTACATTGTTTACCTTCAGAAGTAAATAACCAGTTGACATGATAACAGTTTTCTGTTGTTGTGCACTCTCCTCAAACCATAGCATGATATTTTTTTCACTGTAATAGCTACTGTAAATTGGACATTGCGGTTAGATTAACAAGAATGTAAGCTTTCTGCCCATATAAAACATGTCTATGTCCAGGGAAATGTTCTTGTTACTTACAAAGTCATGCTAATCACATTAGTGCACATTAGAGACGACCAAGAGTTAGCGATGGGAGAGTTGGAGATTAACAGGGAGGGTAGGACAGAGAGGAAACTTTTTCTTGTGTGTGAGCCGAAAATGCTAACTTGAGGTCAAATCAAATCAAATGTTATTTGACACATGACCAAATACAACATGTGTTGACCTTTCAGTGAAATGCTTATTTACAAGCCCTTAACCAACAACGCAGTTTTAAGAAAAATATTTTTATTTCTTTATTTTTTTGTAACAAATAATTAAAGAGCAGCAGTAAAATAACAATAGCGAGGCTATATACAGGGGGTACCGGTACAGAGTCAAGGCAAGTCTGGGTAGCCATTTGATTAGATGTTTAGGAGTCTTTATGGCTTGGTGTTAGAAGCTGTTTAGAAGCCTCTTGGACCTAGACTTGGCGCTCCGGTACAGCTTGCCATGCGATAGCAGAGAGAACAGTCACGACTAGGGTGGCTGGAGTCTTTGACAATTTTAAGGGCCTTCCTCTGACCTACCCCGCCTTGTATAGAGGTCCTGGATGGCAGGAAGCTTTGCCCCAGTGATGTACTGGGCCATTCTCACTACCCTTGCGGTCGTAGACCAAGCAGTTGCCATACCAGGCAATGACGCAACCAGTCAGGCTGCTCTTGATGATGCACCTGTAGACACTTGAGGATCTGAGGACCCATTTGTCTTGATCACGCAGAGTTAAGTTAGCCTTTATTTATCAAGGCAAGTCAGTTATGAACAAATTCATATTTACAATGATGGCCTACTGGGGAACAGTGGGTTAACTGCCTTGCTCAGGGGTAGAACGGCATATTTTTACCTTGTCAGCTCGGGGATTCGATACAGCAACCTTTTGGTTAATGGCCCAACACTAACCACTAGGCTACCTGCCGTCCCAATGGAGAGGTTGAGGGAGAGGTTGTTGTCCTTGCACCACATGGTCAGGACTCTGACCTCCTCCCTATAGGCTGTCTCGTCGTTGTCGATGATCAGGCCTACAACTCGTCTCATCAGCAAATTTAATTACGGTGTTGGAGTCGTGCCTGGCTGTGCAGTCATGAGTGAGCTGGGAGTACAGTAGGGGACTGAGCACGCACCTCTGAGGGGCCCTCGTGTTGACGATCAGAGTAGGCAGATGTGTTGTTTACCTACCCTTACCACCTGGGGGCGGTCCGTCAGGAAGTCCAGAATCCAGTTGCAGAGGGATGTGTTTAGTCCCAGGGTCCTTAGCTTTGTGATGAGCTTGGGGGCAGTATGGTGTTGAACGCTGAGCTATAGTCAATGAATAGCATTCTCACATAGGTGTTCCTTTTGTCCAGGTGGAAAAGGGCAGTGTGGAGTACAATAATGATTGCATCATCTGTGGAACTGTTAGGGGGTTATGCAAATTGGAGTGGGTCGAGGGTTTCTGGGATAATGGTGTTGATGTGAGCCATGTCCAGCCATTCAAAGCACTTGGCTACAGACATGAGTGCTATGGGTCGGTAGTCATTTAGGCAGGTTACCTTAGTGTTCTTGGGCATAGGGACTATGGTGGTCTGCTTGAAACATGTTGGTAATACAGACTCAGACAGGGAGAAATTGAAAATGTCAGTGAAGACAGTTGGTTAGCGCATGCTTGGAGTACATGTCCAGGCAACCCGTCTGGCCCTGCGGCCTTTTGAATGTTGACCTGTTTAAAGGTCTTACTCACATCGGCTGCGGAGAGAGTGATCACACAGTCATCCGGAACATCTGCTGCTCTCATGCATATTGTTACTTGCCTTAACCTCTTGATGTTAGGGGGCAGTATTTTCATTTTTGGAAGAAAAAAAACCTTCCCGTTTTAAACGGGATATTTTGTCAGGAAAATATGTTGTATTACAAAAAAGTAACGTTGTATTACAAAAGTAGTTTGAAATATTTTGGCAAAATTAATAGGCAACTTTTGAAATATTTTGGCAAAATTTATAGGCAACTTTTGAAATATTTTGTAGTGAATGTGTTTTTCTAAGCAGTTTTTTTATGGATCAAACAGGCTTTAAAAATGGACATTTTCGATATATATGGACGGAATTAATCGTACAAAAGGACCAATTGTGATGTTTATGGGACATATTGGAGTGCCAACAAAAGCTCGTCAAAGGTAATGCATATTTTATATTTTATTTCAGCGTTTTGTGTAGTGCCTGCTACGCTAGCTCTTTTGTTTACTACTGGTTCAGATGGGTGCATGCTATCAGATAATAAATTCTTATGCTTTCCCAAAAATAATTTTAAAAATCTGACATGTTAGTTGGATTCACAATGAGTTTAGCTTTAATTGAGTATCTTACATGATTACGTGATTTAATGAAAGTTTGAATTTTATAACATTTTATTTGATTCTGGCGCTCTGCATTTCCCCTGGCAATTGGCCAGTTGAGACGCTAGCGTCTCCTGAGGTCGACCGATTTATCGGAATGGCAAATTAATTATGGCCGATTTCTTCATAATCGGAAATCTGTATTTTTGGACGACGATTTTTTCACTTTTTTTTTACACCTTTATTTAACGAGGCAAGTCAGTTAAGAACAAATTCTTATTTTAGATGATGGCCTAGGAACGGTGGGGTGGGTTAACTGCCTTGTTAAGGGGCAGAAAGACAGATTTTTACCTTGTCAGCTCTGGGTTTCAATCCTGCAACCTTACGGTTAACTGGTCCAACACTCTAACCACCTGCCTCTCATTGCACTCTACGAGGAGCCTGCCTGTTACGCGAATGCAGTAGAAGCCAAGGTAGGTTGCTAGCTAGCATTAAACTTATCTTATAATAAACAATCTATCATAATCACTAGTTAACTACACATGGTTGATGATATTACTAGTTCATCTAGCATGTCCTGCGTTGCATATAATCGATGAAACGCTGGAGGATGATTTAACAAAAACGCATTTGCGAAAAAAGCATGATCGTTGGACGACTGTACCTAACCATAAACACCAAAACCTGCATATTTAGCTAAAAGAAATCCAGGTTAACAGGCAATATTAACCAGGTGGAATTGTGTCACTTCTCTTGCGTTGCACGCAGAGTCAGGGTATATGCAACAGTTTGGGCAGCCTGGCTCATTGCGAACTAATTTGCCAGAATTTTACATAATTATCAAATCAAATTTTATTTGTCACATTCACATGGTTAGCAGATGTTAATGCAAGTGTAGCGAAATGCTTGTGCTTCTAGTTCCGACAATACAGTAATAACCAACAAGTAATCTAACTAACAATTCCAAAACTACTGACTTATACACACAAGTGGAGGGGGATAAAGAATATGTACATGAAGATATATGAATGAGTGATGGTACAGAGCGGCATAGGCAAGATACAGTAGATGGTATCGAGTACATTATATACATATGAGATGAGTATGTAAACAAAGTGGCATAGTTAAAGTGGCTAGTGATACATGTATTACATAAAGAAAAATTATATTAGGTAGCATTGTTTAAAGTGGCTAGTGATATATTTTACATAATTTCCCATCAAGTCCCATTATTAAAGTGGCTGTGTTGGCAGCAGCCACTCAATGTTAGTGGTGGTTGTTTAACAGTCTGATGGCCTTGAGATAGAAGCTGTTTTTCAGTCTCTTGGTCCCAGCTTTAATGCAACTGGACTGACCTCGCCTTCTGGATGATATTGGGGTGAACAACAGGCAGTGGCTCGGGTGGTTGTTGTCCTTGATGATCTTTATGGCCTTCCTGTAACATCGGGTGGTGTAGGTGTCCTGGAGGGCAGGTAGTTTGCCCCCGGTGATGCGTTGTGCAGACCTCACTACCCTCTGGAGAGCCTTACGGTTGTGGGCGGAGCAGTTGCCGTACCAGGCAGTGATACAGCCCGCCAGGATGCTCTCGATTGTGCATCTGTAGAAGTTTGTGAGTGCTTTTGGTGACAAGCTGAATTTCTTCAGCCTCCTGAGGTTGAAGAGGCGCTGCTGCGCCTTCTTCACGATGCCGTCTGTGTGGGTTGACCAATTCAGTTTGTCTGTGATGTGTATGCCGAGGAACTTACTACCCTCTCCACTACTGTTCCATCGTTGTGGATAGGGGGGTGTTCCTTCTGCTGTTTCCTGAAGTCCACAATCATCTCCTTAGTTTTGTTGACATTGAGTGTGAGGTTATTTTCCTGAGGGCCCTCACCTCCTCCCTGTAGGCCGTCTCGTCGTTGTTGGTAATCAAGCCTACCACTGTTGTGTCGTCCGCAAACTTGGTGGTTGAGTTGGAGGCGTGCGTGGCCACGCAGTCGTGGGTGAACAGGGAGTACAGGAGAGGGCTCAGAACGTACCCTTGTGGGGCCCCAGTGTTGAGGATCAGCGGGGTGGAGATGTTGTTGCATTCCCTCACCACCTGGGGGCGGCCCGTCAGGAAGTCCAGTACCCTGTTGCACAAGGCGGGGTCGAGACCCAGGGTCTCGAGCTTGATGACGAGCTTGGAGGGTACGACGGTGTTAAATGCCGAGCTGTAGTTGATGAACAGCATTCTCACATAGGTATTCCTCTTGTCCAGATGGGTTAGGGCAGTGTGCAGTATGGTTGAGATTGCATCGTCTGTGGACCTATTTGGGCGGTAAGCAAATTGGAGTGGGTCTAGGGTGTCAGGTAGGGTGGAGGTGATATGGTCCTTGACTCGTCTCTCAAAGCACTTCATGATGACGGAAGTGAGTGCTACGGGGCGGTAGTCATTTAGTTCAGTTATCTTTGCCTTCCTGGGTACAGGAACAACGGTGGCCATCTTGAAGCATGTGAGGACTTGGATAGGGAGCGATTGAATATGTCCATAAACACACCAGCCAGCTGGTCTGTGCATGCTCAGAGGACGCAGCTTGGGATGCCGTCTGGGCCAGCAGCCTTGCAAGGGTTAATACGTTTAAATGTTTTACTCACGTTGGCACGGAGAAGGGGCACAGTCCTTGTTTGTGGGCTGTGACGTTGGCTCTGTATTATCCTCAAAGTGGGCAAAGAAGGTGTTTGTCTTGTGTATTCCTCAATGCCATCGGAAGAACCCCGGAACATATTCCAGTCTGTGATGGCAAAACAGTCCTGTAGTTTAGCATCTGCTTCATCCAACGACTTTTTTTATTGACCGAATCACTGGTGCTCACTGCTTTAATTTTGGCTTGTAAGCCAAAATCTGCCAAATGGAGGGCGAGCTTTGAACGCCTCTCTGTGTTTGGAGTAAAAGGTTCTGAGTGCGGTCTTAGTGTCAGCATTGGCCTGTCGTGGCATGTAGACAGCTACGAATAATACAGAAGAAAACTCTCTTGGTAGATGGTGTGGTCTACAGCTTATAATGAGATACTCTACATCAGGTGGCGCTCCTAGTGGCCAGTTGGTTAAGGGCCAATAAAATGGCAGCCATCTCTCCAGCGCCATCATCAATCTCCAACCTGCTGTTGTCTTTTCCCTCCTGGTCACCAACGGAGACCACCCCGGCAACTAGGCATCGTCCCGTTACCACAATGCCGGAGGTGGGCAAGGTCAGGTGAATATAATGGGGTGACCTCATCACAAACAAACATGCATGCACATGTGGGCCTGCACACACACAATCCCCAATCAAACAGTATAGGAGATGCAGACAGAGAGACAATGGCCAGGTATTGTCTGTCTTTCACCCATCTAGAACCCCAAGCATAACACTGAAACATGTATGTTCTCTCGTACGCACGCACACACGCACACACACACGCACACACGTTTGACCCTCAGACATTCAAGAACCTTACATCCAACACACACACACACACACCTGTAAGACCTTTCCCCCTCGCTCTCCCCCTCTCGTGTGGTCTGTAAGGTGGAAAGGGTTCTGAGAGGGTCATTTTACTAGTCAGTATCAGTGCTCAGCACAACCACCCAGTTGATCTGCACCACATGTACATGTCACTGTGAATTCCCTGCTAGCTTCAAACACACAACAGCTCTCATATCCACCTTTATCCCAGTAATGTGTGTGGGTATGGGTTTCTGTGTACATTATGCCACAGTACAGTATATGTGTATACGTTACCTCGTAGAGCAGGCAGCCTAGAGACCAGATGTCAGACTTGAAGTTGTATCCGTTTTCATGTATTCTCTCTGGAGACATGTAGTACGGGGTCCCCACTGGAACAGGCAGACAGGGAGAGAGAGAGCAAGACATTAGCCTGTTGCCTCTCCAACCTAGCCATTCCAGCACACCACATATGTCCCAACACACACAACCTCAGAGAGAGAGTGAGAAGGGCAGAAAAAGAGATCCAAGAGATCTCACAAACACACACATGCATGTGAACTGCTAGTCCACTACATCACAGCTCTGGTTCAGCTCTCATTAACATACCTCATCATGATCAGAAACAGGAGTCAAAACAGACATTACACTCTGGCTCTGAAACTCAATAATCCCAATGCCATGCTGCCTGGCCCAGCTCCAGACCACACAATCATATAGTACAATCACACAGATCATGTACAGATAGGTGTAGTTACACTGCCGCACCACAGAGAGCACTAGTGAGCCTGATTGGGGGGGAAGACAGCTAATAGAAAAAGAGACCAAAAGAAGGTGGTTGAGCTACAGTACGATCAAACGTTTGGACACCTACTCTTAGAGTTTTTCTATATTTGTACTATTTTCTACATTGTAGAATAACAGCAAAGACATCAAAACTATGAAATAACACATAGGGAATCATGTAGTAACCAAAAAAAGTGATAAACAAATCAAAATATATTCTATATATGAGATTCTTCAAAGGAGCCATTCTTTGCCTTGATGACAACCAGCTTCATGAGGTAGTTACCTGGAAAGCATTTCAATTAACAGGTGTGCCTTGTTAAAAGTTAATTTGTTGAATTTATTTCCTTCCTAATACTTTTGAGCCACAATTCAATCCCATTCAAAATCCTATTTTCCCTAACCCTAACCCTAAAGCCGAACCTTAACCCTAGCTCCTAACCCTAAACATAATTCTAATCTTAAACCTAATTCTAATCTTAACCCTAAACCCCCTACAAATAGCATTTGAACTTGTGGGGACTAACAAACTGTCCCCAGTTGGTTCAAATTTGTTCATTTACTATTCTTGTGGGGACATCTGGTCCACAAGCATAGTTAAACACGTCCACAAACACACACATTAACATGTTGAGGGGAAACATTCCAATGTAATTAGTTTTAATAAACCTATTACGGGGAATTCTATAAGAGTTAATGTCTTTCAGTGCGAAATTGAAAGTGAACACTTATTAGTGTGGTTTTTAATTGGGCTGCGAAAATATTTCTTTATCTATAATGAATTGTGACCTATAACTCTAAAAATCATCATTCGCTTCCACCATCAAATACAGAAAGAGGGGGAGAGAGAGATAGGTAAGAGACAGAAAGAAAGAGAGAGAGAAAAGAGAGAGAGAGAGAGAGCGAGAGCGAGAGAGAAAGAGAAAGAGAGAGGGAGAGAGCGGGAGAGAAAAGACAAAGAAAGAGAGAGAAAGAAGACAAAGAGAGAGAGAGAGAGAAAGAATAGACAGAAAGAGAGAGAGAGAAAGAATACAGAAAGAGAGAGAGCGAGAGAAGACAGAAAGAGAGAGAGAGGAGAGAGAGAGAAAGAGAAAAGACAGAAAGAGAGCGAGAAAAGAAAAAAAAGACAGACAGAGAGAGAGAAAAGACAGAAAGACAGAGAGAGAGAGAATAGAGAGAGAATAGAGACAGAGAGAGAAAAGACAAAGAAAGAGAGAGAGAGAGAGAGAATATACCGAAAGAGAGAGAGAGAGAATAGACCGAAAGAGAGAGAGAGAGCGAGAGAAAATAGACCGAAAGAAAGAGAGAATAGACCGAAAGAGAGAGAGAGAGAATAGACCGAAAGAGAGAGAGAATAGGCCAAAAGAGAGAGAGAGAGAGAGAATAGGCCGAAAGAGAGAGAGAATAGGCCAAAAGAGAGAGAGAGAGAGAGAGAGAGAATAGGCCGAAAGAGAGAGAGAGAATAGGCCGAAAGAGAGAGAGAGAGAGAGAGAATAGACCGAAAGAGAGAGAGAGAGAGAAAATAGACAGAAAGAAAGAAAAGAAAGAGAGAGAGAATAGACCGATCTAGGCTCACCCAGCCACATAATAATACACACAGGCACAAACGACCTGAGGGCACAGCAGGAAAGAGTGGCCACAGCACTGAAGGCAGTGATTGAAAAGGCTTCTTCTACTTTCCCCAACGCACAAGTGGTTATCTCCACCCTGCTACCACGAAAAGACTTCCACCCTGCCACAATACAGCGGGTAAACGCAAGTATTTCCCGTGACTGTGCCTCAAAACCAAACGTTTTCCTGGCCCACCACTCCACCCTGGACTTGAACAGCCTCTATGACCAGGTCCACCTCTACAAGGCAGCAGTGCCCATCTTTGCCCGAACTCTAAAGGACATCGCTCTCAAACTTATCCCCAACACTTCACACAGGAGCAACAGATCAATAGACACCCCACCCGGACCAGCGAGACACCCTCCCAGACCTGCAGGACCCCCCCCCTGGACCTACACATAGAGGACCCACGCCAAGAGGAATTACATCCAGACCACCGCACACCCAGACACATCCACACCCCTACCCCAACCAATCAACACCCCCCACGTCAACCATGCCCACACCCCATTTAGACCCCCTCAGATCAGACCTATGCCACTCCTGCCCACCCCATGCACCCCACCCCCGCAAAGAGGGCCTCAACATGGAAGCCACACATACGCCCAGGTAGTGAGCGGGCAAACAGTCCCAACCCCCACTCTCACACTCGCCCAAGCCAATGGAATGTACCAGATGCTCAGCAGGCTCTGCTCACACTTACTGGCCTGAGGCCAAACCACGACCAACAACATTGGACACTTTATGGAACAAAAAGCCTTTACTATTTCATCCTGGAATATCCAAGGCCTGAGGTCATCTGCCTTTGGCCTGAAGAGCAGAAACCCGGACTTCACCAAAGAAATCGGTAATACAGACATTGTCATCCTGCAAGAAACCTGGTATAGAGGAGACAGACCCACTGGATGCCCTCTAGGTTACAGAGAGCTGGTCGTCCCATCCACCAAACTACCAGGTGTGAAACAGGGAAGGGACTCAGGGGGTATGCTAATTTGGTATAGAGCAGACCTAACTCACTCCATTAAATTAATCAAAACAGGAACATTCTACATTTGGCTAGAAATTCAAAAGGAAATTATCCTAACAGAGAAAAATGTCCTCCTGTGTGCTACCTATATCCCCCCACTAGAATCCCCATATTTTAATGAAGACAGCTTCTCCATCCTAGAGGGGGAAATCAATCATTTCCAGGCCCAGGGACATGTACTAGTCTGTGGCGACCTAAATGCCAGAACCGGACAAGAACCTGACACCCTCAGCACACAGGGGGACAAACACCTGCCTGGAGGTGACAGCATTCCCTCCCCCGTATGCCCCCCTAGGCACAACTATCACAACATAACCAACAAAAACGGGTCACAACTCCTGCAGCTCTGTCGCACGCTGGGTATGTACATAGTCAATGGTAGGCTTCGAGGGGACTCCTATGGTAGGTACACCTATAGCTCATCTCTTGGCAGTAGTACTGTAGACTACTTTATCACTGACCTCAACCCAGAGTCTCTCAGAGCGTTCACAGTCAGCACACTGACACCCCTATCAGACCACAGCAAAATCACAGTCTACCTAAACAGAGCAATACTCAATCATGAGGCATCAAAGCCAAAGGAACTGAGTAACATTAAGAAATGCTATAGATGGAAGCAATGCAGTTTGGAAACCTACCAAAAAACAATTAGGCAACAACAAATTCAATCCCTTTTAGACAATTTCCTGGGTAAAACGTTCCACTGTAATAGTGAAGGTGTAAACTTGGCAGTAGAAAATCTTAACAGTATATTTGATCTCTCAGCTTCCCTATCAAATCTAAAAATCTCAAATAGAAAACCGAAGAAAATTAACAACAATGACAAATGGTTTGATGAAGAATGCAAAAATCTAAGAAAGAAATTGAGAAACCTGTCCAACCAAAAACATAGAGACCCGGAAAACCTGAGTCTACGCCTTCACTATGGTGAATCACTAAAACAATACAGAAATACACTACGGAAAAAGAAGGAACAGCATGTCAGAAATCAGCTCAATGTAATTGAAGAATCCATAGACTCTAACCACTTCTGGGAGAATTGGAAAACACTAAACAAACAACAACACGAAGAATTATCTATCCAAAATGGAGATGTATGGGTAAACCACTTCTCCAATCTTTTTGGCTCTATAACAAAGAATAAAGAGCAAAAACATATACATGATCAAATACAGATCTTAGAATCAACTATTAAAGACTACCAGAACCCACTGGATTCTCCAATTACATTGAATGAGTTACAGGACAAAAAAAAAAACATCCAACCCAAAAAGGCCTGTGGTGTTGATGGTATCCTCAATGAAATGATCAAATATACAGACAACAAATTCCAATTGGCTATACTAAAACTCTTTAACATCATCCTTAGCTCTGGCATCTTCCCCAATAGTTGGAACCAAGGACTGATCACCCCAATCCACAAATTCGACCCCAATAACTACCGTGGAATATGCGTCAACAGTAACCTTGGGAAAATCCTCTGCATTATCATTAACAGCAGACTCGTACACTTCCTCAATGAAAACAATGTACTGAGCAAATGTCAAATTGGCTTTTTACCAAATTACCGTACAACAGACCATGTATTCACCCTGCACACCCTAATTGACAACCAAACAAACCAAAACAAAGGCAAAGTCTTCTCATGCTTTGTTGATTTCAAAAAAGCCTTTGACTCAATTTGGCATGAGGGTCTGCTATACAAACTGATGGAAAGTGGTGTTGGGGGTAAAACATACGACATCATAAAATCCATGTACACAAACAACAAGTGTGCGGTTAAAATTGGCAAAAAACACACAAATTTCTTCACACAGGGTCGTGGGGTCAGGGATGCAGCTTAAGCCCCACCCTCTTCAACATATATATCAACGAACTGGTGCGGGCACTAGAAAAGTCTGCAGCACCCGGCCTCACCCTACTAGAATCTGAAGTCAAATGTCTGCTGTTTGCTGATGATCTGGTGCTTCTGTCACCAACCAAGGAGGGCCTACAGCAGCACCTAGATCTTATGCACAGATTCTGTCAGACCTGGGCCCTGACAGTATATCTCAGTAAGACCAAAATAATGGTGTTCCAAAAAAGGTCCAGTCACCAGGACCACAAATACAAATTCCATCTAGACACTGTTGCCTTAGAGCACACAAAGAAACTATACATACCTTGGCCTAAACATCAGCGCCACAGGTAACTTCCACAAAGCTGTGAACGATCTGAGAGACAAGGCAAGAAGGGCATTCTATGCCATCAAAAGGAACATAAATCTCAACATACCAATTAGGATTTGGCTAAAAATACTTGAATCAGTCATAGAGCCAATTGCCCTTTATGGTTGTGAGGTCTGGGGTCCGCTCACCAACCAAGACTTCACAAAATGGGACAAACACCAAATTGAGACTCTGCACGCAGAATTCTGCAAAAATATCCTCCGTGTACAACGTAGAATACCAAATAATGCATGCAGAGCAGAATTAGGCCGATACCCACTAATTATCAAAATCCAGAAAAGAGCTGTTAAATTCTATAACCACCTAAAAGGAAGTGATTCCCAAACCTTCCACAACAAAGCCATCACCTACAGAGAGATGAACCTGGAGAAGAGTCCCCTAAGCAAGCTGTTCACAAACACACCCCACAGAGCCCCATGACAGCAGCACAATTAGACCCAACCAAATCATGAGAAAACAAAAAGATAATTACTTGAAACATTGGAAAGAATTAACAAAAAAACAGAGCAAACTAGAATGCTATTTGGCCCTACACAGAGAGTACACAGCGGCAGAATACCTGACCACTGTGACTGACCCAAAATTAAGGAAAGCTTTGACTATGTACAGACTCAGCGAGCATAGCCTTGCTATTGAGAAAGGCCGCCGTAGGCAGACATGGCTCTCAAGAGAAGACAGGCTATGTGCTCACTGCCCACAAAATGAGGTGGAAACTGAGCTGCACTTCCTAACCTCCTGCCCAATGTATGACCATATTAGAGAGACATATTTCCCTCAGATTACACAGATCCACAAAGAATTCAAAAACAAATCCAATTTTGAAAAACTCCCATATCTACTGGGTGAAATTCCACAGTGTGCCATCAGAGCAGCAGGATTTGTGACCTGTTGCCACGAGAAAAGGGCAACCAGTGAAGAACACGCACCATTGTAAATACAACCCATATCTATGCTTGTTTATTTTATCCTGTGTCCTTAACCATTTGTACATTGTAAAAACACTGTATATATATATATATATATATATATCATGACATTTGTAATGTCTTTATTGTTTTGAAACTTCTGTATGTGTGATGTCTACTGTTAATTTTTATTGTTTATTTCACTTTATATATTATCTACCTTACTTGCTTTGGCAATGTTAACACATGTTACCCATGCCAATAAAGCCCATTGAATTGAATTGAAATTGAGAGAGAATAGACAGAGATTGAATAGACAGAGAGAGATTGAATAGACAGAGAGAGATTGAATAGAGAGAGAGAGAGAGAGAATAGACCGAAAGAGAGAGAGAGAGAAGACAGAGAGAGATTGAATAGACAGAGAGAGAGAGAGAGAATAGACAGAGAGAGAGAGAGAGAATAGACAGAGAGAGAGAGAGAGAATAGACAGAGAGAGAGAGAGAAGAATAGACAGAGAGAGAGAGAGAGAATAGACAGAGAGAGAGAGAGATAGACAGAGAGAGAGAGAGAGAGAATAGACAGAGAGAGAGAGAGAGAATAGACAGAGAGAGAGAGAGAGAGAAGAATAGACAGAGAGAGAGAGAGAGAGAATAGACAGAGAGAGAGAGAATAGACAGAGAGAGAGAGAGAATAGACAGAGAGAGAGAGAGAATAGACAGAGAGAGAGAGAATAGACAGAGAGAGAGAGAGAATAGACAGAGAGAGAGAGAGAGAATAGACAGAGAGAGAGAGAATAGACAGAGAGAGAGAGAATAGACAGAGAGAGAGAGAGAGAATAGACAGAGAGAGAGAGAATAGACAGAGAGAGAGAGAATAGACAGAGAGAGAGAGAGAATAGACAGAGAGAGATTGAATAGACAGAGAGAGATTGAATAGACAGATAGAGATTGAATAGACAGATAGAGATTGAATAGACAGATAGAGATTGAATAGACAGATAGAGATTGAATAGACAGAGAGAGATTGAATAGACAGAGAGAGATTGAATAGACAGAGAGAGATTGAATAGACAGAGAGAGATTGAATAGACAGAGAGATATTGAATAGAGAGAGAGATTGAATAGAGAGAGAGATTGAATAGACAGAGAGAGATTGAATAGACAGAGAGAGATTGAATAGGCAGAGAGAGATTGAATAGGCAGAGAGAGATTGAATAGGCAGAGAGAGATTGAATAGGCAGAGAGAGATTGAATAGGCAGAGAGAGAGAGAATAGACCGAAAGAGAGAATAGACCGAAAGAGAGAGAGAGAGAGAGAGAATAGACAGAAACAGAGAGAGAGACTGAGCTGAGCTGCACTTCCTAACCTCCTGCCCAATGTATGACCATATTAGAGAGACATATTTCCCTCAGATTACACAGATCCACAAAGAATTCGAAAACAAATCCAATTTTGAAAAACTCCCATATCTACTGGGTGAAATTCCACAGTGTGCCATCAGAGCAGCAGGATTTGTGACCTGTTGCCACGAGAAAAGGGCAACCAGTGAAGAACACGCACCATTGTAAATACAACCCATATCTATGCTTATTTATTTTATCCTGTGTCCTTAACCATTTGTACATTGTAAAAACACTGTATATATATATATAATATATGACATTTGTAATGTCTTTATTGTTTTGAAACTTCTGTATGTGTGATGTCTACTGTTAATTTTTATTGTTTATTTCACTTTATATATTATCTACCTTACTTGCTTTGGCAATGTTAACACATGTTACCCATGCCAATAAAGCCCATTGAATTGAATTGAATTGAAATTGAGAGAGAATAGACAGAGATTGAATAGACAGAGAGAGATTGAATAGACAGAGAGAGATTGAATAGAGAGAGAGAGAGAGAGAGAGAGAGAGAGAGAGAGAATAGACCGAAAGAGAGAGAGAATAGAGAGAGAGAGAGAAGACAGAGAGAGATTGAATAGACAGAGAGAGATTGAATAGACAGAGAGAGAGAGAGAATAGACAGAGAGATAGAGAATAGACAGAGAGAGAGAGAATAGACAGAGAGAGAATAGACAGAGAGAGAGAGAGAGAATAGACAGAGAGAGAGAGAGAATAGACAGAGAGAGACAGAGAGAGAGAATAGACAGAGAGAGAGAATAGACAGAGAGAGATTGAATAGACAGAGAGAGAGAATAGACAGAGAGAGATTGAATAGACAGAGAGAGATTGAATAGACAGAGATTGAATAGACAGAGAGAGATTGAATAGACAGAGAGAGATTGAATAGACAGAGAGAGATTGAATAGACAGAGAGAGATTGAATAGACAGAGAGAGATTGAATAGACAGAGAGAGATTGAATAGGCAGAGAGAGATTGAATAGGCAGAGAGAGAGAGAATAGACCGAAAGAGAGAGAGAATAGACAGAAACAGAGAGAGAGACTGAGCTGAGCTGCACTTCCTAACCTCCTGCCCAATGTATGACCATATTAGAGAGACATATTTCCCTCAGATTACACAGATCTACAAAGAATTTGAAAACAAATCCAATTTTGAAAAACTCCCATATCTACTGGGTGAAATTCCACAGTGTGCCATCAGAGCAGCAAGATTTGTGACCTGTTGCCACGAGAAAAGGGCAACCAGTGAAGAACACGCACCATTGTAAATACAACCCATATCTATGCTTATTTATTTTATCTTGTGTCCTTTACCATTTGTACATTGTTAAAACACTGTATATATATATATATATATATATATATATATATTAACACATGTTTCCCAATGCCAATAAAGCTCTTGAATTGAATTGAGAGAGAGAGAGAGAGAGAGAGAGAGAGAGAGAGAGAGAAAAGACAGAGAGAGAAAAGACAGAGAGAGAGAGAGAGAGAGAGAGAAAGACAGAGAGAGAAAAGACAGAGAGAGAGAGAGAGAGAGAGAGAGAGAGAGAGAGAGAGAGAAGACAGAAAGAGAGAAGTCAGAAAAGACAGAAAAAGACAGAAAGAGAGAGAGAAAAGAAGACAGACAGAGAGAGAGAGAGCTGGCTTGTGAGTAACCAGGTCATCAGGTTGGTGGTGTGTGTGCATGCGCACATGCGTTTCTGTGTTTGTGTGTGTTTCTACAGAGGTCTCTTGGTGCTGTTTGAACAGCGTTCCCCTAACATTCATTACCAGCTGATTAAAGATCATCACCCTCTCTTATGCTAATAGTTGTATTGAGGAGCAGAGCAACAGGGCCTCAGTCAGCATTCATTCATTCCCAATTAAAACACAATCATTTATTCATGCAGATAAACTAGAAGTCATGTTGGGATTCATTTCCATTATTAGAAATCGTTAAGACAACTGAGTGGCATTCTCGAGGAAAAGAAAATATTGTCATGGTAGCAATCTATGGATGGAACCTGGCGATGCGTGGTGTGTGTGTGTGTGTGCGCGCGCGCGTTGAGTTGAAAGGGAGCGAGAGCGAGCGAGAAAGCTGACAGACTAAGCCTGGCCCTCCATCTAGCCAGCACCTCCCTGCTCTACTGGGGTGGTTTGACTTATTACACCCCACCCCACACAGACACACATGGGCAGATTCACAGACACACACACTCACACACACACACACTTCACCGCCCCCATGCAGAGAGAGACATGGGGAGAGAAGGAAAGAAATGGGAATAGAGGGAGGGAGAGAATGAGAGATGAAGAGGGCTAGGGGAAGAGAATGGGGGGAAAGGGAAGGATAGGGAAGAGGGGGTAGGATGGAGAAAGGGGGCAGGAAAGAAAGTCGATGTATAAAGATAAAGGAAGAATCTCAATTGATTACTCCTGGCGTCCTCTCTCCTCACCTTCTCAAAACCCAATGGAGGAGAAGGTCAGAGGGGCTTCTCGTCCAATGGGTTTCGAGAAGAAGACGAGGAGAGACGACGCGAGGAGTATGCAATTGAGATCTTCCCAAAGAGACGGAGGAAGAGGAAAGGAGGGAGGGAAGGAAGGAGAGAGTGAGAAAATTAGTTGGGGGGGAGGAGAGAATGGAGGAGAAAGATCAAGAGCAGAAAGGAGAGCTTGAGTAAGAGACATGGACAGACAGTGAGGCAGAAAGAAAGAGATGGGGAAAATGAAAATAAAAAAGAGGGGGAAAAAGGGAGAGGGAAAGAGAAATAAAGAGGCAGCAGGAGACAGGGGGAGAGCAATGGAGAGAAAGGTGAGGGCCGGAGAGGAGAAGAGGCTTTAGGGAATGGATGGATTCTGGGTCTCCATGCCCGTGGGGGAGATTAACCCTTTGTGGAGAAACTAGCCTCTGAACCACTCTGCTCTTCTCCTCCCCTCATCTTCCTCAACGAGGACTTCTCTGAAGCTGTGCGCCAGAGGCGGAAAGATCTTATCCCAGCTATGGAAGCTGCCAAAGAGCGTGTGGACACTGCTTACATCCGCTACGACAAGCTCATTGTCCACTCTCCCTCCCAAAAACCTAGGAAGAGTGAGAGAGCCAAGCTTCCGGGTCAGTAGCTTCTGCCCAACATCACACACATACACCGAATGACACTCATAAATACCGGACTGACTAACTATTAGCCAAACAATGTTTTTATTTTTATGTTGCATATATTTTTTCCTCCATATTATGTCTATCTCTGATAGGGGCTAATAGCAGCCCATATTAACACATGTAGCCTTAGAAAGGTTCCTGTAATCAATAACGTGCTAAGATCGGATATACTGGCCATCTCTGAGACTCACTAACAGAATTCCTCTGATGATACAGCAGTAGCAATACAAGGATATAACATCTGCAGAAAAGACAGGAATGCCTATGGGGGAGGTGTTGCTGTATACACTGAGTGTACAAAGATTTATGAACACTCGCTCTTTCCATGACATAGGACTTTTAAGCAGTGAGCCAATTGAGACATGGATTGTGTACGTGTGCATTCAAAGAGTGAATGAGCAAGACAAAATCTTTAAGTGCCTTTGAACAGGGTATGGTAGTAGGTGCCAGCCACACCAGTTTGAATGTGTCAAGAACACTGCTGGATTTTTCACGCTCAACAGGTTCCATTGTGAATCAAGAATGGTCCACCAACCAAAGGACACAACTGTGGGAACCATTTATTTAACCAGGTAAGAACAATTGAGGTTAAAATCCTATTTTGCGAGGGTGACCTGGCAAGAAGACAAAACATGGTCCAGCATCCTTGTGGAGGATGCCCCCATCCAGCATCCTTGTAGAGTCCATGCCCCAACAAATTGAGGCTGTTCTGAGGGCAAAGGGGGTTGCAACTCAATATTAGGAATGTGTTACTAATGTTTTGTACACTCAGTGTAATATTCAGAGCCATATTCCTGTAAAGCTTAGAGAGGATCTCATGTCAAATGTTGTTTAATTGTTGTGGTTGCAAGTTCACCTGCATCATTTAAAGCCTCTTCTTTTGGGGTGCTGCTATAGGCCACCAAGTGTTAACAGTCAGTATTTGAATACTGTGTGCGCAATGCTTGCGCTGTTAACAGAGAGGTCTATTTTCGGGGTGACCTGAACATTGACTGGTTAACAACTAGCAGTCCTCTCAAGAGGAAGCTTCTAATTGTGACTAATGCCTATAACATGACCCAGGTTGTAACTCAACGAACTAGAGTGAATACCAATTGTGTTGGATCTGTGGCATCCATTGTCACAGGTATTGATCATATCTTCACTAATGCTGCCGAACTTTGCTTCAAGGAATATATATATATTACTGTAGCGGCCATAAAATTGTGGCAATAACAAGGAAAGCCAAAATGCCAAATTGTGGGCCTAAAGTAATTTATAATAGATCACACAAAATGTTTTGTTGAAGATGTAAAAAATGTCTGATGTGTATGAGGAAGTGAATTCAGATGCAGCATTGAAAATATAGAGCTGGAACACAGTTGTGAAATCACGAAACCATGTCCATAATAAAAATTCAGGAAGAATTGAAATAGATGGCGTATTCTCTATAGTTCAAACACATCTTATGTAATAAAAATAAACATTTTATGTCTGGTTTTTCTGATTGGCACAGGGAGAGTTTCGTCTGGGGGCCATCTCAAAAAATGTCTGATGCGTATGAGGAAGTGAATCCAGATGCAGCATTGTAAATATTTGTACAATTACTACTGACAAGTATGCACTTGTTAAAAAATTTGCTGTGAAAACTGAGACCCCTGGATTGATGGCGGATTGAAAAATGGTACGGTACAAAAGAATGATGCGAAAGAGTTGGCAAACAAGTCAGGCTGCTCAGCTGATTGGTTGACATACTCAAAATTGACGAATGTTTGACTAAACTTAACAAAAAGAAGAAGAAATGACATAAAACATAAAGGGAAAAGACTAAAGTACCACAAATGACATCATGGGCAGAAAACCCAAATCATCTCCATCGTTCATTGAAGTTGGTGGGTGATTTATAAAAAAGCCTTACGATATTGCCAATCATTTCAATGACTATTTCACGAGCATAGTGGAAACACTCAGAAGTGAAATGACAACATTGAACAGTGAAGCATCATATTTTTGTATAAAACATCTAATAATGAAAGAGAAGCAAACAGCAAAATTACCTTTACATTTCTTTATAAAACAACATCTCATGGCACAATAGAGACAGTGAAATGACACGCACACACAGACATACTCTATCACACTAACACACACATTCTTTAGTTGTATTATTTGTAGATTGTTGTATTTAAAATTTATCAGTGTATCATTGTTTTTTTGTGGACCCTAGGAATCTGCTTTTCGGCAAAAGCTAATGGGGATCCGAATAAACCACACCAAAACGCTCCTCTCCCACCATGACCAAGGGGCTGAAGAAGCAGCCTACTCACCGACCACCTGAAGAGGGCGCTGTGGTTTGTGTTTTCCAAATTAAATGAACACTGTCAGTGTGAGTCTTAAAGTTTACAATTGTGTAATGACTTTCTCTCTTAATTAAAATGGTACATTTCATTACATGTTTATTTGAGAAAATCCTGTCCTGGGAAAGTTTTTGAGAGTGTGAGAATATGTTAACTGAGCATTTTTGACAAGAGTGGCACAATCCCCACAACAACACATCACGTGCCAGTGTCAGCCGGCCACTGTTTTACAGCAGTCAGAGCTGTGGATCGGCAGTATTTAAAGTATTTAAGTAAAAAAAGCTTTAATGTATTACTGAAGTAGTTTTTTTGTGGCATCTTTACTTTACTATTTATATTTTTGACAACGTTTACTCCACTACATTCGTAAAGAAAATAATATACTTTTTAATCCATACATTTTCCCTGACACCCAAAAGTACTCGTTACATTTTGAATGCTGAACAGGAGAGGAAAATTCTCCAATTCCCCCACTTATCAAAGAGAACATCCCTGCTCATCCCCACTGCCTCTGATTTGGCGGACTCACTCACAAATGCTTCATTTGTAAATTATGTCTGAGTGTTGGAGTGTGTATATGTTTAAATTACATTTACTTTTGATACTTAAGTATATTTAAAATCAAATACTTTAAAACTTTTACTCGAGTAGCATTTTACTGGGTGAATTTCACTTTTACTTGAGTCATTTTCTGTTTAGGCATCTTTACTTTTACTCAAGTATGACAATTGGGTAATTTTTTCACCACTATGTATCCGGCAGCAGAGGTGAGATGTGTTTCAGACAGGTTCGCCCAGACAACAGTTCAGAAGTCAGAGGTGAAGGCAACAGGAAGTGACAAACTGGCAATTGAAGAGGTGACAGCCCCTAAGCTGCCATAAGAAGGCCTAAACCCCCAGCTTTAAAACACACAAATGGTTCTGGGCTGCACCAGCTAATGAAACACATCCCCCCCCCCCTTACTGTGTGGGTGTGTGTATGTTTGGTTTTACTATCATTGTGGGGACCATAAGTCCTCACAAGGATAGTAAATCCATGAAAATTGGACTAGTTGGCTTAATTTTGCTGGTCCCCACAAGGAAAAAGGCTATTTTAGGCTTAGCGTAACAATTGGGTATAGGGGTTAGGTTTATGGTTAGAAGTTGACGTTTGGGTTAAGGTTAGGAGTTAGGATTTAAGAAAAATAGGATTTTGAATGGGAATCAATTGTTTGGTCCTCACAAGGATAGTCAAACAAAAGTGTTTGTGTGTGTGTGCGTGTGTGTGTGTGTGTGTCTTACCTAAAGAATGGGCAGCGGTGGTTTTAGAGCTGAAGAATCGTCCTAGTCCCAGATCTCCCAGCTTCACCACTCCTGTGGCTGTTATGAACACATTAGCTGGCTTTATATCTGTAAAGAGGACAGGGTAGATAGTTCAAGTTGAAGTTATAAGTGTACGCATGTGTGCGTGCGTGCGTGTGTGTGTGTGTGTGTGTAGTACCTCTGTGCATAACCCGTCGGGAGTGCATGTGTTCCAGCGCACTGCACAGCTGGACAAAGTACTTCCACACTGTCCTCTCTGGAATTAACCTCCGCTGCTTCTTGAAGTGCTGCATAGATACACACAGCACAACAATGTCAGACAACATACACAAGCTTAACATACACAACTTACTAGCTAAGCCCCTCGAGTCCCTCTGTATGTATTTGACTCCATCGTTAATATGATGCAGACCTCTCTCTTTTTGCCTCTCTCGCTACCCTCTCCCTGACCTCTCTCTTTCCCCTCGCTCTGCCTCTCTCTGTCCCTTTTTCCTTCTACCGCCCCCCCCCCCCTCCCTCCTCTCGCTCACTCTTTCTTTCTCATACCGAGCCCTTTCTCATTTTCATTATATGTTGCGATGGAAAGCACATGAGTTCTCAGAACCAGAGAAAAGGCATTTTTGGGGTTATGTTCAAAACGCTCACATCTGGTATATAGCTCCTACATATATATATGTAAACCAGTCACACACAAACTACACAACACACAATTCCCACAAGCCTAACCCCTCGCCCTCCCAGCAGCTCCTAGCGGTCGATTATGACTTCATTCTGTTTCAGAGGTCACAGAAACAGTCACCGTGCGACAGGATTACCGGAAATCAATGGTACGAGTGATGGGACAAAGTTTATGCAAACTATCAGCTAGGGCAGCGTAATAGCCAATCGGGTGAGAAATGGACTGGCGAGCTAGCTTTGTTGCTGTGCTGGATGGGAGACTGATTGGCAAAAACTAGCAAAATGGAGCGCAGAGAAAGAGTAACGGAACGGAAAAGATAGCGAGAAACAGAGAGAGGAAATGGGAACAATAGTTGAGAAAGAGAGAGTGAACAGGAATGATAGCAAGAAAGTGTGTGCGCACGTGCATCTGTCGGTGTGTGTGTGTGTGTGTGTGTGCGCACTTGCGTCTGTCCCAGCGTGCGTCCCATGTGTGTGTGCTTGCGTAGGTGCACGTGTGAAATAGAGAGACCTTGGCCCACATCCAAACAAAGGCAGCATGGTGGGCCATTCTTCCCCTTGCCCCACATTAGCATATCAGAGAAGTGTTTGATGTCAATGGGGAAGCAGAAGAAAGCCTTCCATGCCTTCCACTGCAAAAACTGCACATGCAATATTCTGTAAGTGCATGCAAATCAAGTACCATTTGATTTTATTAGAATCCTGAGATGGTCAGGGCAAGTGCCAGGAAGAGGAAGGGAGAGAAGGGGGGGCACCACAGTGTAAGAATGGTGTATTTACTTCATATTGCGGCAGGGCAGTGAAGGGGGAGCGAGGAGGTTCGTAGTCATGATACCAACCTCTGGACTGGCACAGTTTAATTAGGAAAACAAATGATTTGAAGAGAGGGCAGGAGCGAAGTTAGACCTGTGTGTGTCAGTGCGTGTCTGTGCCCGGGTGTGTGTAGTCTGCCATGTGGTATCTCTCACAGGCAGTGCTAATCATGCTGTCCTAATTTGCAGTGTGAGACAGCATTGGATGGTTGGACATTGAGAGCTGCAGTAGATGAGTGCTTAGGGCTTATTGAGATGCTCAGATACACCCTGGCTAGTCATCATTTATACATGGAGAGGCTGCTCTGCCCAGGGTTTTACATACATACATAACATACCACTAATTTGACACTGGCATGAGTGAAACACATTTGACATAAGAGTTAAGCAAAAGTAGATCACTATGGCGGCCTACTGTTTATGATCACCGGAGTGGACCATCACTATAATGGATCGCCAGTAGATCAGCACCAGAGATCATCACTTCAGCGGGTCAACAGGGTAGTAGATCACCCGGGTGGATTCCAGTGAGGAAGGTTGACCTGTGTGGGAGCATCAAATATCTTACCTTGATCATCCGGGAGAGGTCACCAGCATCGGCCAGCTCCAACACAATGTTCAGCTCATTCTCCTCAATAAATGATGCATGGTACTTGATCACGTTTGGGTGGTTCAGTTGCTGTACGAGAGAGCGAGAAACAGAGAGAGAGAGAGAGATGGTGAGAGAGGGAAAGAGAGAGAGGGGGAAAAATAGAGATATAGCGAGAGAGAGCGCAAGAGAATAGATGAGCTAACAATGACTGTTTAACTGGCTCCCAGGGTTTGAAAAGCTTTGTGAAATCAACACATATTTTGTCCCAAGTCTCCAACCAATGACAACTTCTTACACAGATATAATATATAATACACAATGTGACAACAAGTATGTTAAAGTGTTGAAATCCTTTCAAATAACCATTATCAGGTGCTCCTATGATGTGTAATGTTGTCGGTCATTTGGCTGGCCACGCCGGTGTAGAAACTGCGGAGTTGAATGAGAAGGCTATGGCTTTGTCGTGTGTGTGTGTGAAAGAGCAGTGTGACATGTCAACAACAACCATTGTCTGATTACAACAGGCTGCTGTTCCACACAGCTCTCAACACGCCGCTGGCAGAGAAATAAATAGATCTAGAAAACCCTCTCATTTTCTCAACAGATTATTTCCTGTTGATCGGTCAATAAGTGACTAACCACATCAGGTGCAGTCAGACAGAGAGAGGGGAGGGAGAGAGTGAGAGAGAGCTACAGTAGACGTGTTGTGTGTCAGGGGTTGTGATGTGAGCAGCGACAGCGGGGCCCAGGCATGCGGTATGACACTGCTCCGACGTGATTAAAGAAATGTTCACTCTGTGGACTGATCCAAAGGAGAAGCAACGTACACATACTGTACACACACACATACAAACAAACACTGCAGCAGACGTATTTTTGGATCAGGGTTGCAGCTCTGTGATGCGTCATTTCAGAGCAAGAGAAACATCCGTGTGCTCCCCCCCCCCCCATCCCATCGCTCTCCTTCCCCTACTCACACTGACCCGTGAAGACCCTGGCCATGCTAAGAGATATGACTGTAGATGCTGGCTCCCCAGCTCCAGGCCTGGACAGCTACAGGGTGTGTGTGCAGGCAGGGCCAGGCTTCTGTCCAGTTAGTTCAGGTTAAATGAGGTTAATGTGAGCAGGCTTCAGGACTGCCCGTGAAACAGACTGGAGTAATTGAATCTGAGCCGGACACTGGGACTGGGCTGGGGGTGTACTGCATCTCATCTCACAGAACTCACCTAAGGTTAGGATGGACATAAACTACAACACAAAGGCTGAGAGATGGACAGAGAAATGTGAGAGTGAGCGAGTAACATTGTGCTCCGGCATAATGTATCAATACGTCATGCCAATGAAGCAAATTTAAATGGAGTCTAAGAGTATAGACAGTCATTCATCAATGTATATACAGTATTTGCTTTTTAGCAGAAGCCTTTATCCAAAGCGACTTAGAGTCATGCGTGCATATATTTTATGTATGGGTGGCCCCGGGAATCAAACCCATAACCCTGGCGGTACAAGCACCATGCTCTACCAACTGAGCCATACAGGACAATAGGATCATCTAGCCTACACTTTACAAAGCATATGAACAGATAGAGAGACAGACAGAGGACCATGAGCATGCATGCCAGCGTGTGTGTGTGTGTGTGTGTGTGTGTGTGTGTGTGTGTGTGTGTGTGTGTGTGTGTGTGTGTGTGTGTGTGTGTGTGTGTGTGTGTCAGGCCCATGGCAGTGTGCATCTCATTACTCTGATTTGGCTGTGTGTCGTGTTGTCCTGTCTACTGGGGTAGAAGGATGGATAGATGGAAGGAAGGCTGGATTCCCCCGTTCACAATCTGGCCTTGTTAGCCCTGCCCAGTTCACACACACACACACACACAGCCAGACTGTTGGAATTAACCACCACAACCATTAGCACTCACACAGAAGAGACAGAGCGGAGAAAGCAGAGAGAAAGCACACACACACTCAAGGAGGAGGGATAAAGAGAGGCGTGAGGGAGAGAGAGGGGGAGGGACGGAGTGACATATCTTGTGCATCAGCCTCCAGAGCCCTAGAATGGAGGAGAGAGGGGGAAATGGAGGGAGGGAAAAATAGGGGGCATGTGGCTAAGCCTGGCATAACACCCGTCTCCTCTGTGGTTGGCTAATGCAGACCTCATCAAATCAAAATCAAATCAAATTTTATTGGTCACATACATATGTTTAGCAGATGTTATTGCGGGTGTAGCAAAATGCTTGGTGGGTATGGAGGTGTGCATGGAGGTGTGCTAGGTGTGTATGGAAGAGAGAGTAACGTGTTATGAACAGAGTTAGCAACAACCTGGAGAACACACACACCTCTGATCACCGAGACAGAGGGAGTTATTCAACCTGTCATTAATTTGTTCGTTAGCTTTTGAGACCAGAGACAAGCAAAGCATGTTTAAGGTAGTTTGATCAATGAAAACACTTCATTTAAAGAAGAAAGACAAAAGAAAGACAAAAAGATGAGGGGCGTGGGGTGGGGCGTTGGAGGGGGGGGGGACAAAACATCAAAAGACACACAAGGGAGTCTGCTAAATTTCCATGGCGATCCACTATTGCCCCCCTTCTAAACAATACTGAGAGAAAAAAAAAATGTTTTGGGCATTAAAAAAAAATAAGAGTCAATGTAAGCCTGGAGGAGTCTCACACACACACACACACACACACACAAAAGAGGGAGGCACACACACAGCACAGAGAAAGACACACAAACACACTCGCATGCAGGCGTCTGGTACAGATCAATTGTTTTCTCGCTCGCTCTGGTTCTTTACCTTTAGGAGATCTATTTCTTTGATGCAATCTTGCCGAGCTTTGGCATCCATCAAGTCGAATATCTATCAAGAGATCAAAAGGAGAGATTGTTGCAGCATGTTCAAGGAAAGGAGAAAGAGAGAGAAGGAAAAAACACTAATAGAATGACAACAAAACATCATGGCTGCTGATGCTATATGTAATGACACACACACACACACACACACACCTCTCAGCAGCAGTCAGTGATGCTCTCAGCCACAATAATAACGCATCACCCCATTTCTTCATTAAAAACCATTTCAACTATGCTATGAGAGTACAATTACCATAATGCTAATTAGACCTATAGCTACAGTACACTACCTTTCACAACTGTGGCTGTTGAACAAGTTGAGGAGACTGAAGGACTTGGTATTTCCTTAGATTGTAAACGGTCCAGGTCAAAACATATAGATTTAATGGTCTGTCTGTAATAAAGAAATGCTCTGCTTTTTGACACCACACAAAGCGGGGCGGTAGGTAGCCTAGTGGTTAGAGTGTTGGACGATCAAATCCCCAAGCTGACAAGGTAAAAAATCATGTTCAGCAACCTGAACAAGGCAGTTAACCCACTGTTCCTGGGCTGTCATTGAAAATAAGAGTTTATTGTTAACTGACTTGTCTAGTTAAATAAACATTTAAAAAGCAAGTCCTTGTCTTGATTCTTTTACAGTCATATGGTCAAATGCTGCAAAGAAAGTCCTAGTTAAGCTGCAGCTGGCCCAGAATAGAGCGGCACGTTTTGCTCTTCCTTGTAATCAGAGGGCTATTATTAATACTATGTGTGCAGTCTCTTTTGGCGACGAGTTGAGGAAAGACTGAATGCGTCACTTCTTGTTTTTATAAGAAACATTCATGTGTTGGAATTTCCAAATTGCTTGCATCATCAACTTACCCCACCAGACATGCCACCAGGGGTCTTTTCAAAGTCCAGAACAAATTTAAGAAAACCGTGTTATACAGAACCATGAGTGTATGGAACTCCCTTCCACCTCGTATAGCGCTATTGAACAGCAAACCTGGTTTCAAAAAACAAATAAATCAACACCTCACTGCACAACGCCTTTCCCCCATGTGACCTACTTGTTGTGTGTATGTACTGACATTTATGTGTAACTGATTGAGGCACACACACTTTTAAATGTATGTAAATTGTAAAGTCTTGTCTGTAATGTATTTTTCATTATGTGTCGGACCCCAGTAAGACTAGCTCTCGCCATTGGCGTCGGCTAATGGGGATCCTAATAAATCAAATCAAAACCTACTTCGAGTGACATAGGCTAACCTGGGATTGACTTTTTGTTAACCTCTCTCTCCCTCTCTTCTAGGCCTGCATCCAGTCTTCCTCCTCTCTTCCTGGTGTGTGGAGTGCGTCAGTGTGAGTGAGTAAGTATGTCAGACGAAGTGACATGTGAAGTAGAGAGGGAGAGGAATGAAGTGGAGGAAGGAGAAAGTTGGCCTGCTGAGCTAGAGACACCTGCCTCAGCACATGCTGTAAACCACCCCTGCTACTGTCCTCTCACTTGTAAACTAGTATGTCTAATTATTACCATAAACTATTAATTAATCAATCAATTAATTAATCTCTAAGGACTAATAATATATATATATATATATATATATATACACATATATACATACACACACACACACTTTTTATTATAAAAATATATATATTGGGGCACAAGCCCGTTATTGGACAAAAATGGTATTCCAAGAAGACCTGACTTACAAGCTATCGTAACAATAACATAAGACAAAAATGTAAATCATAGTAAACAGTTGATTTATCAGAAGGTATGAATCATTTGAGAATCAAATAGAGCCCACTTTGTAACACAATTTATTTATACAATCTACATTCAATTACACTAATAACAATATTTACAAACCAATGGCCATGATCAAGGAAAGGTAGGAAATAGAATGAAAGATAACAAGTGAAGAATTTGAGAATATATGAATATTGAAGGAAAGTTATACTCTAGCCTGTAATCAAAGTCTAGTGTGGCCTCTTGGTAGCTCAGCCCGCATGGTGAGAACAAAAGGGGAAGGCTGTGTGTCCTTTCCCTCGAGTTGAGTGTCCTTGTGCTTGTTCTTTTTCTCTGGATTGTGCTCCTTGTGGTGCTCCTTCTTGAGTTGTGTTCCTGTTTGCTCTGTCTGATGGCTCTCTTCTTGATGTTGCAGAGGTAATGATCTGGAGTTGCTTTTCCTTTCCTTGAAGAAGGTTAGCTTATGTGTACGGTTCAGGCTTCACTAGATCTTTCAGTCTTTTTTGTTTTATTTAACTAGGCCAGTCAGTTATGAACAGATTCTTATTTACAATGGGCGGCTTACACCGGCCAAACACGGACGACGCTAGGCCAATTGTGCACCGCCCTATGGGACTACCAATCACGGCCGGTTGTGATGCAGCCTGGATGTCTTAAGTCCTCACTGAGACTGCTTGTACTTGGGCTCTTCAGTCACAATTAGAAATGTACTAAATTGCAGGTATTCTGTCCTGAAAAGTTACTTTCCCGGTCTTATCAGTTACCATTTCTTGCGAAGGCCCCTAAATGGAGGTTCTTCTTCCCTCCTTTGAGAAGCTGTTGAGCCCAGAGCAGGGTAGAGAAGACAATGATAAGAGAGTGAGAGAGGTTGATGATCTATTTTACATGTTTGGCAATGTAAACATATGTTTCCCTGTCAATAAAAACCTTTGAATTTAATTAAGAGGAGAGCAGTGCTTTTTTAGCCTTGCGAGGTCACATGGTATCCCACCTTGGTGTCAAGAGCCATGTTTATGACCCATTGTCTTAGAGGGCTACTTTGATGGGGGTGCGGCCCCCAAAAAAAACAGAACTCATCAAGAGGAGCCACAGTGAGGGGCCACAGTGCCTTGTGGGTCTACATATCCACATGCATACACATGCATACACCCCCTATAATTTCCTGCAATTCTACATATTTTTATTCTACATATTTTGACAAATGTTCGCAGTTTTTAATATGATAATTGATTACCAATGGGCCAACGGTCGGTAATTCGACCATGCTTACTACAAGTTTAGATAGCTGGCCAATCAAACAAAAAATATTATGCTGGAATTGGATAATTGAGGGACGGCTGATGAACAACTACATTTCAGAATTGCACTTTGTACATCTATTATACTAACTCTCAACAGTAAATTGACACGCCGACTGAATCGCCCCCCAAACAAATGAAAATACAATCATTTAAAAAAAATATGTATTGGTCCGCGGGTCTACAGTTGCCCATCCCTGTCTTACAGAGAGAGAAAGTCCAAGGAGGCTAGAATTGTTCGGCATATGATTTATGATTTGTATTCCATTAGCTGCTGAAGAAGGGTCCATACAAAACACGGAACGTGACAAAATACAGAACACTAACGGACAGGACCCGCAACACAAATCTAAACTAAGAACACCATGACCAAAACAACAACAACTATTTAAAACAATAAAAATACAACTGAAGGGCTCCCAAGCAGCGCAGCGATCTATAGCACGACGAATACAGGCGGCATCACATCAGGCCGTGATTGGAAGTCCTATAGGGCGGCGCACAATTGGCCCAGTGTCGTTTTGCCTTGCAAAAGTATTCATCCCCATCTGTGTTTTTCCTATTTTGTTGCATTACAACCTGAAATTTAAATGGATTTTTATTTGGATTTCATGTAAATGGACATAGTCAAAATAGTCCGAATTGGCAAAGTGAATTGGAAAAAAAGAACTTGTTTCAAAAAAATTTAGGAGGAAAAAAAACAGAGGAGTGGTGCGCGCATATGTATTCATCCCCTTAATAAGATTTGGTGCAACCAATTACCATCAGAAATCACATTATTAATTAAATAAAGTCCACATGTGTGCAATCTAAGCGTCACATGATCTCAGTATATACAGTGCCTTGCGAAAGTGTTCGGCCCCCTTGAACTTTGCAACCTTTTGCCACATTTCAGGCTTCAAATATAAAGATATAAAACTGTATTTCTTTGTGAAGAATCAACAACAAGTGGGACACAATCATGAAGTGGAATGACATTTATTGGATATTTCAAACTTTTTTAACAAATCAAAAACTGAAAAATTGGGCGTGCAAAATTATTCAGCCCCTTTACTTTCAGTGCAGCAAACTCTCTCCAGAAGTTCAGTGAGGATCTCTGAATGATCCAATGTTGACCTAAATGACTAATGATGATAAATATATGTAGCCTTATTTCTAAGGCTACATATATTTATATGGGCTATCTATTCTTAGCACTTTTCTGGGTAGCTTGTCAGACATAATATGGAGGAAAAAACTAGGGCTGTCTGCGAAAAAAAAAAGAATCTTGGTCGACCAAAAGTTGTCTGTTCTTTCAACCAAACGAGTGGTCAACATTTTTTTTACTTGTATTTTTCCATATATAGACACACCCTATGTGTTTCAATAAAATCAACTACATTAATTGAGCTGGTCTGATGCTTTAAGCTTAGCATTTGATGAAATAAGACAAATGTCTCAGGAGGGTGCCAGGGATCTAGATAACCAGAACAAAAAAAAACTTAACCTGACCCAACTGTTCACCTCCCGCTCGTGCTGACTGCCGCAGATTCCGCCATTACTCTCCTAAAGTTGCCAGTAATTTGGCTACACAAGGAGTTGGCAACCTTTCTCACGTGGAATGCCAATTTATCTTACCATTTCTAACAATCTGCATGCCAGTTATGGTTTTCATATGCACATTATGGTGAAACAGTTTAATTGAATTTATAATAATGTCTTCATGTCTCAATCATTGTCATGTGGTTAATAAAAATTCAATCCAAATCTAAATTGATAAATCTAAAAAGTAACTTCCATTGCCAACTATGTAAAAAATAGCCTACATAAAGCCAACAAAGAAAAACATTGTAGTCTGCAGGTAGAAAATATCCTGATAAAAAAAATATCCTAAAAACAAAATCACACTCACTACTATAGGCCTACTATAGGCCTACTTCTATTCGTCTATGAGTCCTTACTCAACATTAACAGGAGCGCTCCAAACAAAAGACAAATGACTAAATTGACAAAACTCAAAGATGGAATGAAATTAACCTAACTTGTTTCTCACAAGTGTAGCACAGGTTGTGCACTCTGCAAACAATGTATCCACTCCGGCAATGATAACAGCAAGACTGCAATAATAATACTGAACACATTAACTTTTTATGGCTGCAGGGGCAGTATTGAGTAGCTTGGATGAAATGTGCCCAGAGGTGCTGCCCAGAGTAAACGGCCTGCTCCTCAGTCCCAGTTGCTAATATATGCATATTACTGTTAGTATTGGATAGAAAACTCAAGTTTCTAAAACTGTTTGAATGATGTCTGTGAGTATAACAGAACTCATATGGCAGGCAAAAACCTAAGAAGAAATCCAAACAGGAAGTGGGAAATCTGAGGTTGAATACACAGTGGGATAATGGTTGTTGCACTTCCTAATGCTTCCAACCGTCTTTAGAAACTTGAATGAGGCTTCTACTGTATTGTGGGGCCGGATGAGAGCTCTTTGAGTCAGTGGTCTGGCAGAGAACCAGGTCCTGGTCATGCGCATTTCACATGATAGTTACCTGCGTTCCATGGCTTTCTACAGACAATGGAATTCTCCAGTTGGAACGTTATTGAAGATTTATGATAACAACATCCTAAAGATTGATTCTGTACTTAGTTTGACAAGTTTCTTCGACCTGAAATATAACTTTTTGAAGTTTTCGTCCGACGTTCGCCTGGACCAGTATGAGCGTTTGGATTTGTGTACTAAACACGCTAACAAAAGTAGCTACTTGGACATTATCAAACAAAACAAACATTTATTGTGGAAATAGGATTCCTGGGAGTGCATTCTGATGAAGATCAAAGGGAATATTTATAATGTTATTTCTGATTTCTGTTGACTCCAACATGGCGGATAATTTGTTTTTATTTTTCTGAGCGCCGTCTCAGATTATTGCATGGTTTGCTTTTTCCGTAAGTGTTGTAAAAAATCTGACACATCGGTTGCATTAAGGAGAGGTATATCTATATTTCCATGTCTAACAATTGTATTTATTGACATTTATAATGAGTATTTATGTCAAATGATGTGGCTCTCTGCAATATCACCAGATGTTTTTGGAACTAGTGAACGTAATGCGCCAATATATATATTGAGATTTTTTAAATATAAATATGAACGTTATCAAACAAAATATGTATTGTGTAACATGAAGTCCTATGAGTGTCATCTGATGAAAATCAAAGGTTAGTGAAAATCAAAGGTTAGTGATTCATTTTCTCTCTATTTGTGCTTTTTGTGACTCCTCTCTTTGGCTGGAAAAATGGCTGAATCTTTCTGTGAGTTGGTGGTGACTTAACATAATCGTTTGTGGTGCTTTCGCTGTAAAGCATATTTGAAATCGGACACTGTGGTGGGATTAACAACACGATTATCTTTAAAACGCTATAAGATACATGTACGTTTGAGGAATTTTAATTATGAGATTCTGTTGTTTTGAATTTGGTGCCCTGCACTTTCACTGGCTGTTGTCATATCGATCCCGTTAATGGGATTGCAGCCCTAAGAAGTTTTTAACCCCTCTGAGCATGGAACCCGCTAGCGGGCTGAAATTCCACAACATACGGTGATCGCTACATGAATAGTCATATTAAACATTAATGAAAATACAAGTGTCTCACATGTATCGAAAGCCTAGAATCTTGCTAATCCAACTGCGTTGTCAGATTTAAAAAAGGATTTACTGCGACGGAACACGATGTGATTATCTGAGCATAGAGCCCCATAAAAAAAAAAACATTTCAACGAGCACAGGCGTAACATAATCACAAACTGCATTAAAATAAATTGTTTACCTTTCACGATCTTCGTCTGTTTGCAATCCCAATGCTCACTGTTAAACAATGAATGATCTTTTTTTGGATAAACTCCGTTTTTGTAGCCAAACACGAAACATTTTGTGAACCGCTTGTGTCGTGAATTCCGTCTCATTCCATTTTCGACGACACATTCCAGGTAAATAACCCACACAGAACGTGACTTTTCCAGTCATGTTTGGTTTCACTGCAATCAACTGGTTTGTTTGTAACACAATCAAACGTGATGAGCCATTTCAAGGGACGTATTGACTGAGAGAAACCGACTTGAAGACAACAAGTCATGACATCTTTGTGCACCAATGATTTGCCCGCTGTTTCGTTGATTGACTGAATTTTAACCCAATGACCACTTATCGTCTTGAAATCTAGCTGGGTAGATAGCCAATGAGTTGAGGAACACTGCAATATGCAATGGTTATGTGTTGGAAGACCAACCCATGTAGGAAATTCCTGCGTAAAGATGGTCATTCGCCATTGAACAGTCATGCTGGAAGGAGCCAAGCTTGTGGCGCACAGCCCTTTTTCGGTAACGTGCATCTTCAGCTGTTTATATATCGAACATCATGGCGAATAAGTAAGGGAAAGCTAAATCTAAGACTAGATATACAAATGTAGACAAAATTATAGAGCAAATTGATCGTGACAGTGAAACAGATCTTCTTTTGGAAGAAGATTCAGCTAGCGAACATAGCTTTGACTCCAAAATGGAAGCATATTTTCGTTTTAGACTGGTAAGTTCTTCTCATGCTAATGCAGCAAACCCACACTTCGCAACACAGCGACCATGCTTCCTCCTCTCAGTCTACATATTATGGATTAGAGGGAGCATGGTTGAGATGCGTGTGTCTGCCGCTCCACCCCCACATGAAATAGCCTATTTGAGGCTGTTGAGGGGAGGGCAGGCCCACTACAATGGCCAAAGTGAAATGGAACAGCACTTTATGTTCCCTGTACTCTATATATCTGTTTATTATACCTGTTGATACAGGGCTCATATGTGAAACTATTCTAACTCAACATTTTCTTTCACAGTGACACTGACTCCGAATGGGAGCCCCCAGTGCCAAGGTGTCTATCCCCCACTGAAGCTGGTTCATCCAGACGGACACCTGTTGTCTCCGGCTCCACACCTCCCGGGACATCTAGAGGTGTGAAGGCACTGACAAAGAAGTGGAGGAGGGGGAAGTGTGCCACCTGCTAACGAAGGGACAGAAGGGCGTTGGCACACTGTCCTAGAAGATGATGTGGAGCCACCTCAACCAACATTTAGGCCGAAAAGGGAGCCAGGACCTCAGGTGAGTATGACATCAACTTACAGCCCCCTTCAGCTTTTTCAGCTGTTTTTCACCCAATCCGTTGTCGAGTCGCTCGTGTCTAACACAAATAAGTATGGGGAGAAGAAGCAAGCAGGCAAAAAGGTAGCATGGAAGCCCATATCCATGTCAGACCTTTTCTGCTACCTTTCACTGGTCGTCTACATGGGGCTGGTGATGCTGAAAAGCCTGAGGGACTACTGGAAAACATAATCTCTCTACCATGACTGTTACGTCTTGCAAAAGGTTTCTGGTTATTTCACAGACGCTTCATATCAGTGACCCAAAGGATGACCGTGCTTCTACACCTGCATTGCTTGCTGTTTGGGGTTTTAGGCTGGGGCTATATAAATAGATTTGATAGAGGACTGAGGGTCTCCCAAATATTGAAAGTGTGTAAATAGTTACCCATGTTATTTTTTGTGTATATATATATATATATATATATATATTTTGTTTTTTAATCAATAATTATTTTTTCTCCCATTTTTTTTCTCCCATTTTTTTTCTCAAATTTCTTTTGGGGGGGGGTGTGTTAGAATACCATTTTGGTATTTTGTATATAGTTATTTGTTTCAAAATGTATACCTTTGGGATACTTGTGTGGGACACCTGGGTGACTTCATGATAAATGTCATGTATAGCACACTCATTTTGGAAGTTATCATTCTGAAACTTTGCACAAGTACTGTTGCTCTCTTATATTTTTCACTGAAATTGTCCCCATCATCCTGAATGTTTGTTTTATCTTGTTCATTTTAAAGATGATACAACAATAAGAATAAAAAAATGTATGTTTTCTTTCATTGTTTTATCTAAACCAGATCTATTGTGTGTTATTCTCCTACATTCAATTCACATTTAAACACATTTCAGAGTGTTTTCTTTCAAATGGTACCAAGAACATTCATATCCTTTGTTCTGTGCCTGAGCTACAGGCTGTTAGATTTGAGTATGTCTTCAGGTGGAAATTGCAAAGTAGGGGGGGAGCTACAAGATGTTAATTAACAGAAATTATTGTAACCAAAGTAACAGAAATTGTAGATTAGAAATTATAGGAATTAACGGCAAATGTACAACTGGTGACCTATGCAATGGGAATTAATATACACTAACAATCAAATGCAAACAATTCACACAATTAAATTAAGTAACAATGAAAGTGCACAAATTTGCGGGAGAGTGCGCATTCTGAGAGAGAAGTGCATTATGCATCTGGGCAATCCGACGTCTGCATTGGCCATGCAGCATTTACGGTGATACGGCCTCAGCAGAAGTCAGGGCATTCATACTCTATACTCTATATGTCTAGGTC
Source organism: Oncorhynchus masou masou (assembly GCF_036934945.1). Taxonomy (NCBI): domain Eukaryota; kingdom Metazoa; phylum Chordata; class Actinopteri; order Salmoniformes; family Salmonidae; genus Oncorhynchus; species Oncorhynchus masou. The sequence continues at coordinate 31,313,592 of NC_088226.1, read as the reverse complement.
AGTTAGGATCACCACTTTATTTTAACAATGCGAAATGTCAGAATAATAGTAGAGAGAATGATTTATTTCAGCTTCTATTTCTTTCATCACATTCCAGGTGGGTCAGAGTTTACATACGCTCAATTAGTATTTGATAGCATTGCCTTTAAATTGTTTAATTTGGGTCAAATGTTTTGGGTAGCCTTCCACAAAATGATTGCAAAAGGGTTTTCTAATTATCAATTAATTAGCCTTTTAAAATGATAAACTTGGATTAGCTAACACAACGTGCCATTGGAACACAGGAGTGACTGTTGCTGATAATGGGCTTCTGTACACCAATGGTTCCATGTATTCCATTGAAAAGAAAATCTGCCAAGACACGCTGTTTTCATTGCTGTAAAGCTGCAAACACGCCTGTCGTGAAGTTCATTCAATTTTCCTCTGACGAGCGAACTTGCAATTGCAAAGCCTGCTCAGACTAGCCTGTGCTCTTGGTTATACCAGGCGATGAACTGATACAATGTATCAACTTTGCTCGCTCTGCACACTGCTCTAATGTAAAACATTTACAAATGTAGCAACAGAAGACATCAGGGTCTGCAACCCCGCTCTCCATCATGGCTAAATTATTATTTAAAACATTTATGGAGGAATAGATGCAAAGGAAGAGCGGATGGAGAGACATGCAGGTGAGTGATGGCTGGAAAGAGATACTATACATGAGATACGCATGAAAGTGAAGTGGACATTATTGGACCGGTATATCGTGTATACACTAGTATAGAGTAATGATCGCAAAGCAGGATGAACTACAAAAGTATATTTCCTAAAGAAAATGTGTGTGCTTGTCTTAAAGTATTTCTGGTTGTAGAATAAGTCACAGTAGTGTTAATTACTGCAGTCGTAACGGTAGTGACTGGTTATAGTTGAAAAAGTAGGTAGATGGAAATATTGATCGATTGAGTGATTGATTGATCAGATACACTGAACAGTTGAAAGTTAGTTTGGTATCTCTAGTTCAAGAGTTACCACTACTGTTGGTGGATTATTTTATGCTAATTATTTTATGGCCACAAAATCTTTCAAGCGGTTAAAGCACTAGGGTGAGAGGAAGAAGGCAAATTATAATAATACGAGTATGCGCCATTTCTAGAGTGGTCTTGCTTTCAGCAAGTACACTAATACATTTGATAAGTTAGTCAGCTAACTTTGATAAACATTCAGATATAGATCTTGATTTGAATCGATTATAAAATTTCAAATCAATCTTTCTATGAACTAGAAAATATGAAGTAGTTTGAGAATATGTAGGAAAATTGGTGACATCATACCGCTGAAATGTGTCCTTGGGTATCTTGAAAGGTGGGGGAAATATTATGGTGTGTGCTATGTGTGCGCGTGTGTGAGGCTCTCTCACCTGAACCTTCTTGAGGGCCATGGAGGTGTTGTCCATCAGGTACCTGGCCCGGTACACCTCACTGAACTGGCCCCGCCCAATCTTCTTCTCAATCTGGAAGTTAGCCAGAGAGTTGTGGCCCATGTCCGGCTGAAGCGGCTTCTGCAAGGCCGACACGGACAACACAGTCAGAGACGTAGGCCTACACCCCTGATGCCTTCCCTTGCAGTTATGATTTGAGTTTTACAGCATGTTGAACATGGAATGGTTTACAATAGATTGTGTGATAAAGCAGAATCCATCTCATCTCCTAGTTTCTGCTGAACATATGGCATTTTTTGTCCAGAAAAACAACATTGAACTTAGTGATAATTTATGCATATTTACAGTTGAAGGGATAATTCAGGATTTGCCAATGAGGCCCCTTTATCTACTTCCCCCAGCATCAGATGAACTCGTGGATACCATTTCTAGGTCTCTGCGTGCAGAGATGGAAGTTGCTAACTAGCGTTAGCACAATGACTGGAGGTCTATGGGTATCTGCTAGCAGCTTTTGCCCACCTAATACATACTGAACAAAAATATAAAACGCAGCATGTAAAGTGCCGATCCCATGTATCATGAGCTGAAATAAAAGTCACCTGAAATATATCTTACATTTTGTGCACAAATTTGTTTGCATCCCTATTAATGAGCATTTCTCCTTTGCCAAGATAATCCATCCACCTGACAGGTGTGGCATATCAAGAAGCCGATCATTACACAGGTGCATCTTGTGATGGGGACAATACAAGGCCACTCGAAAATGTGCAGGTTTGCCAACGTTGTTTAAGAGAATTCGGCAGTACGTCCAACCGGCCTTACAACCGCAGACCATGTGTAACCACACCAGCACAGGACCTCCATATCTGGCTTCTTCACCTGCGGGATCATCTGAGGTCTATTTCTGTCTGTAATAAAGCTTTTTTGTGGGGAAAAACCAGCTGCGCCCCTGCCCGGTCATGTGAAATCGATAGATTAGGGCCGAATTAATATATTTAAATTGACTGATTCCTTCTATGAATTGTAACTCAGCATAATCTTTGAAATTGATGCAACATGCATTCATATTTTTGTTCAGTATAGAATACCTCAGGTTAAGCTGCAGACCCTTTTATCCACCAAAGAATTCTCATCCGAAATTATCACCGCTGTCTACATCCCTCCACAAGCCAACAACACTCTCGAACCATTGGCAAACAAGAAACCGCTCACTCAGAGGCAGCGTTTCTGGAGACTTAAAACCGCCCTACCTCACTTCTACCAACAAGTCTATTGCGCCACTAGGGACGCTAAAACTCTTATTCTTAAACTTTTATTCTACCCCCAAAAACACATACAAGGCCCTCCCTCGTCCTCCCTTCAGCAAATCTGACCGTGACTCCATTCTCCTGCTTCCTATTTACAAAAAAAATGCTCAAACAAGAAGTACCAATGATGGGATCAATACGGAAGTGATCAGATGAAGGAGAAACGAGGCTACAAGACTGTTTTTCTAGTACAAACTGGGATATGTTCCGGGATTCATCCAATAGCATTGAGGAGTTTACCACAACAGTTATGGGCTTCATCAATAAGTGCATAGACAGCGTCGTCCCCACAGTAAGAATGTATCCAAACCAAAAACCATGGATTGCAGGCAATATCCACACTGGGCTAAAGGCTAGAGCTACCGCTTACAAGGAACAGGACACAGACCTCCGACGAGACATCAAACATGCAAAAGGACAACAAAGGAGGAAGGTGGAATCCTATAGACGGGTTGGTTGTTTAGCAACAGAACCGCACGTGCGCAACTACGGGGCAAAACAGATGGGGTTGGCTTAGATAGTTGACAACATATAAACCAAAGTGAGCTCTAAAAGTATTGGGACAGTGACATTTATATTGAATTTTTGGTTTCTGTACTCCAGCACTTTCAATTTGAAATGATACAATGACTGAGGTTAAAGTGCAGACTGTCAGCTTTCATTTGAGGGTATTTTCATCCATACATAGTCCCCCCATTTGATGAGAACAAAAGTATTGGGACAAATTCATATATATGTGCAATGATATAGTGAACATTTTAGTATTTGGTCCCATATTCCTAGAACACAATGATTACATCAAAGTTGTGACACTGGAAACATGTTGGATGCATTGGCTGTTTGTTTTGGTTGTGTTTCAGATGAATTTGTGCCCAATAGAAATGAATGGAGCGGCAGGGTAGCCTAGTGGTTAGAGCGTTGGACTAGTCACCGGAAGATTGCAAGTTCAAACCTCAAAGCTAACAAATCTGTCGTTCTGCCCCTGTACAGGCCTGGTGCAGGTCTAAAATTTTGTTTCTGGTGTCCTTTGACAGCTCTTTGGTCTTGACCATAGTGGAGTTTGGAGTGTGACTGTTTGAGGTTGTGGACAGTTGTCTTTTATACTGATAACAAGTTCAAACAGGTGTCATTAATACAGGTAACGAGTGGAGGACAGAGGAGCCTCTTAAAGAAGAAGTTACAGGTCTGTGAGAGCCAGAAACCTTGCTTGTTTGTAGGTGACCAAATACTTATTTTCCACCATAATTTGCAAATAAATTCATTAAAAATCCTACAATGTGATTTTTTTTAAATATAAATAAAACATTATTCCTCATGTTATTCCTCATGTGTTACTATTTATATATATACATATTTTTTTTACTCTTCATCATTGGCAGGGCTTGTAAAGCAAGCATTTCCCGGTAAGTCTACACCAGTTGTATTCGGCGCATGACAAATTAAATGTTATTTTAGCATGCTAGCAGATAGGGAATTGACTGGAAGTCTGTGGGAAACACTAGTTAGCATTGGCTCAGAAAACTGCCTCTAACTTCCTTCATACTGGACACAGAGACATCAAAATGGTATACACGAGTTCATCTGACTCAAAATCCCAAAGTGTCCCTTTAACAGAGAAAAAATGTGACTCTTCCTGAACCACTAAATCTTATTAGGTCATTATTATGTCCAACGAGGACAATAATTTGAGTGTGTGTCTGTGCTGTAGTCTGCCATGGCACATCACAGTTAACATGATGCTGCTGCACTTGAGGTGACTTATGTTGGACCAGTCAGCTAGCGACGACAACCCCCCCCCCCCCCTCACACACACAGTGCCCTCCTCTTCCAAGGGATGCATGTGGCGCCCTGAAACTCGGTTCGCCAGTGAATGTCTAAAATTAAAAAGCTAAGAAAACAGGCTGGAATGAGCCTTGGGGTTGTGATGTGTGAAAATACACAGAGCAGAGCGTGACCTTTGCAGCCATTTTGTAAACGTGTCTGTTGGTGTGGTGGAGGGAGAGAGGAGGCGACAGATATCACAATGCCACATGTCACCGGTGCCTGGCCCCAACCACGACCTGGGGACACCCTCACAGGCAGGCAGACTCTGGGAAGGAGGAGGAGAGGAGGGTGAGAGCACAGTGTCATGATGGAGGGAGGGAAGGAGCAGCTTAAGATGTATTCACTTCAGATTCGTTTCACAATTAAACAAAGTCTGCATGAACAGAACACAGACCTGCGGCAACGACAGAAGAGGTTCCTAGGACAACACACACACTAGGGCTGGGCTGGTGAGCGATGTCTAATATTAAAGAAGTCTCGAGGTATTGCTTGCCTGAGGTAGAGTACCTCATGATAAACTAAAGACCACACTATCTACCAAGAGAGTTCTCATGTATATTATTCGTAGGCGTCTTTTTACCACCACAGATCGATGCTGGCACTAAGACCACACTCAAACAACTCTATAAGCCCATAAGCAAACAAGAAAATGCTCACCTTGAAGCAGCGCGCCTAGTGGCCAGGGACATTAATGCAGACAAACTTAAATCAGTTTTCCCAAATTCTTAGCAGCATGTCACATGTGCAACCAGAGAGAAAAAAAAAATGAATCTCTACACCACCTTTACTCCACACACAGAGATGCATACAAAGCTCTCCCCCACCCTCCACTTGGCAAACCTGACAATAATTCTAACCTCCTGATTCCTGCTTACAAGCTACAGGACAGTTTTGCATGCACAGAATGGAATACATTCCAGGATTCATCCAATGCCATTGAGGAGTATACCACCTCAGTCATCGGCTTCATCAATAACTGCATCGATGACGGCATCCCCATACTGACCGTACGTACATAACCCAACCAGAAGCCATGGATTACAGGCAACATCCACACCTATCATGGCAGAAGCATTTTGCTACACTCACATTAACATCTGCTAACCATGTGTACGTGACCAATAAAATTTGATTTGATTAGAGCTCAAGGCTAGAGCTGTCGTTTTCAAGGAGTGGGACACTAATCCGGACGCCTATAAAAAATCTAACGTTGCCCTCAGACGAACCATCAAACGAGCAAAGCTTCAATACAGGATTAAGAATGAATCAGCCTATCAGACGAGCTAAATGCCTTTTATGCTCGCTTCGAGGCAGGCAACACCGAAGCATGCAAGAGAGCACCAGCTGTTCTGGATGACTGTGTGATATCGCTCTAGGTAGCCGATGTGAGCAAGACCTTTAAACAGACAAACATTCACAAAGCCGCGGGGCCAGACGGATTACCAGGACATGTTCTCAAAGCATGGGAGGACCAACTGGCAAGCGTCTTCACTGGCATTTTCAACCTCTCCCTGAATGAGTCTGTAATAAATGTTTCAAGCAGACCACCATAGTCCCTGTGCCCAAGGAAGCGAAGGTAACCTGCCTAACCGTAGCACTCACATCAGTAGCCATGAGGTGCTTTGAAAGGCTGGTCATGGCTCACATCAACAGCATCCTCCCGGATACCCTAGACCAACTCCAATTCGCATACCGCCCCAACATATCCACAGATGACACAATCGAACGCCACACAGGCCTTTCCCACCTGGACAAAAGGAACACGTATGTGAGAATGCTGTTAACTTCTTTGGGGTAGGGGGCAGTATTTTCACGTCCGGATGAAAAGCGTTCCCAGAGTAAACTGCCTGCTACTCAGGCCCAGATGCTAGGATATGCATATTATTAGTATATTTGGATAGAAAACACTGACGTTTCTAAAACTGTTTGAATGATGTTTGTGAGTTTAACAGAACTCCTATGGCAGGCAAAAACCTGAGAAAAATTCCAACCAGGAACTGGGAAATCTGAGGTTTCCAGGTTTTCAAGTCAGCCTATCCAATATACAGTGTCTGTGGGGTCATATTGCACTTCCTAAGGCTTCCACTAGATGTCAACAGCCTTTAGAACCTTGTTTCAGGCTTCTACTGTGAAGTGGGAGAGAATGAGAGCTGATTGAGTCATGGGTCTGCCAGAAGGCCATGTGCTTAGTCAGGCGCGCGCGCCCGTGAGAGTTAGCTCCGTTCCCTTTCATTTCTAAAGACAAAGGAATTCTCTGGTTGAAACATTGTAGATTTATGATAAAAACATCCTAAAGATATACATCGTTTAACATGTTTCTACGAACTGTAATATAACTTTTTTGATTTTGTCTGGAACTAGTGCCGGCGCATTTGGATTACTGTACTAAATGCGCGAACAAGGTATTTGAACATAAATGGACGTTATTAAACAAAACTAACATGTATTGTGGAACTGGGATTCCGGGGAGTGCATTCTGAGGAAGATCAAAGGTAAGTGAATATTTATAATGCTATTTCTGACTTTTGTTGACTCCATAACATGGTGGGTATCTGTATTGCTTGTTTTGGTCTCTGAGCGCTGTACTAAGATTATTCCATGGTGTGCTTTTTCCGTAAAGCTTTTTTGAAATCTGACATAGCGGTTGCATTAAGGAGAAGTATATCTTTAATTCCATGCATAACACTTGTATTGTCATCAACATTTATGATGAGAATTTCTGTAAATTGATGTGGCTCTCTGCACTTTCACCAGATGTTTTGGAGGCAAAACATAACGCGTCAATGTAAACAGAGATTTTTGGATATAAATATGAACTTTATCGAACAAAACATACATGTATTGTGTAACATGAAGTCCTATGAGTGCCATCTGATTAAGATCAAAAGGTTAGTGATACATTTTATCTATTTCTGCTTTTTGTGACTCCTCTCTTTGGCTGTAAAAATGGCTGTGTTTTTTTGGGACGAGGTACTGACCTAACATATTCGCTTGGTGTGCCTTTGTCGTAAAGCCTTTTTGAAATCGGACACTGTGGTGGGATTAACAACAAGATTACCTTTAAAATGATGTATAATACATATAGTTGAGGAATTTTAATTATGAGATTTGTTTGAATTTAGCGCCCTGCACTTTCACTGGATGTTGGTCAGGTGGGACGTTAACCTCTCTAGGATACGTGGGACGCTAATTGACTACAGCTCAGCGTTCAACACCATAGTGTCCACGAAGCTTATCACTAAACTAAGGACCTTGGGACTAAATACCTCCCTCTGCAACTGGATTATGGACTTACTGACAGGCCTCCCCCAGGTGGTAAGGGTAGGCAACAACCCTTACCACCTTGGGCCCCTCAGCGGTGTGTATTTTGTCCCCTCATGTACTCCCTGTTCACCCACAACTGCGTGACCAAACACGATTTCAACACCATCATTAAGTTTGCTGATGACCGACAACGATGAGACAGCCTATAGGGAGGTCAGAGAACGGGCAGTGTGGTGCCAGGACAACAACCTTTCCCTCAATGTGAGCAAGACAAAGGAGCTGATCGTAGACTACAGGAAAAGGTGTCCCGAACAGGCCCCCATTATCAACGGGGCTATAGTGGAGTGGGTCAAGAGTTTCAAGTTCCTTGGTGTCCACGTCACCAATGATCTATCATGGTCCAAACACGCCAAGACAGTGAAGAGGGCACAACAAAACTTTTTCCCCCTCAGGAGACAGAAAAGATTTGGCATGAGTCCCCAGATCCTCAAAAAGTTATTCAGCTGCACCATCGAGAGCATCCTGACCGGTTGCATCACCGCCTGGTAGGGCAACTGCTCAGCATCTGACCGTAAGGCGCTACAGACGTTAGTGCGTACGGCCCAGTACATCACTGGGGCCAAGCTTCCTGCAATCCAGGACCAATATAATAGGTCGGTGTCAGAGGAAAGCATAAAATTGTCAGAGACTCCAGTCACCCAAGTCAGACTGTTTTCTCTGCTACCGCACGGCAAGCGGTACCAGAGCGCCAAGTGTAGGACTAAAAGGCTCATTAAAAGCTTCTACCCCTAAGCCATAAGACTGCTGAACAATTAATCAAATGGCCACCAAACTATTACATTGACCCATTTGTTTTGTACACTGTTGCTACTCGCTGTTTATTATCTTATGCATAGTCACTACACCCCTACCTACATGTACAAATTACCTCTAACCTGTACCCCTGCACACTGACTCTCTTGTATATAGCCTCGTTATTTTATGTTATTGTGTTACTTTAGTTTATTTGGTAAATATTTTCTTCACCAACTGTGCAGTTCAAGAAGAGTTAAGGGCTTGTAAGTAAGCATTTCACAGTAAGGTCTACACTTGTGTTCGTTACATGTGACAAATAAAGTTTGATTTGGCCAAAATATTACGAGACAATATTGTTAATTTTTTGACAGTATTTTGTGTTTTTGAATAAAAATAAATACATTTGCTATACGAGTTGTGCATGACCCTAGGCTGGCAACACAAATGCCAAATCATTTTTAAAAAAGGAGGCATTCTGATTAACTGAACAGAACATTTGAGGGCAGTTATCATTCCCGACTGGTTGCATCACTGCCTGGTATGGTAACTGCTCGGCCTCCGACCGCAAGGCACTACAGAGGGTACCGCGTACGGCCCAGGACATCACTGGGGCCAAGCCTCCTGCCATCCAGGACATCACTGGGGCCAAGCCTCCTGCCATCCAGGACCTCTATACCAGACGGTGTCAGAGGAAGGCCCTAAAAATGTTCAAAGACTCCAGCCACCCTAGTCATAGACTGTTCTCTCTGCTACCGCACGTTAAGCGGTACCGGAGCGCCAAGTCTAGGTCCAAGAGGATTCTAAACAGCTTCTACTCCCAAGCCACAAGACTCATGAACATCTAATCAATTGGCTACCCAGATGATTTGCATTGTCCCCCCTCTTTTACACTACTGCTCTACTCTGTTATTATCTATTCATAGTCACTTTAATAACTCTACCTAGATGTACATATTAACTAACTGTATATAGCCTCGCTATTGTTATTTTACTGCTGCTCTTTAATTATTTGTTACTTTTATTTCTTATTTAGGTATTTTTTCTTAACTACATTGTTAGATAAGGACTTGTAAGCAAGCATTTCACTAAGGTCTACTACCTAAATACTACACCTGCAGTATTCAGTGCATGTGACAAATACAATTTGATTCGATATGGGCAAAACATAATCGAGGCCTTATTTTTAACTAAATATTGCAATTGCGATTTAGATTAAAACACTTGGGTGAACGTTTGTAATCATGGAAATATAATGGCAATTCTAATTTTATAGTTAGAATGCAATAGTGTGCTCATTGAATAGTGTTGTTTGACATGACAACTATTGAAAGAGCCAGGAAGGCATTCATAGAATAAGGAATCAGAATATTAATATCATTTCTATGGATGCGTAATTGTGACAGGGTGTCCCAGGAGAGTAGGACCCTTTAATCTTCGGATACATTAAAATGTTGTTTTCTCTTACATCATGTAGCTAAAATATTAACGCTTTGCCTATTCCTCCCTGATTTAGAAGATGCTGTTGCACAAACATGCTGTTTTAGGCGTACACCAGGACTGGTATCAGGCTGTATTAGCTAGCTTCATTTGCTCTGACTCAGTACATGTATTAGCTAGTTAGCCAGCCAGCTAACTAGCAATTTACGTTAGTGTCTTATACAATCGATTTTAGCCACAACTTGCTAAGAAAAGACAAACCAGATATTTGCAGACAGTAAGATACACAAACTAAGTGTAATTATAGAATGCTTGTGTTCTTTATAATAAGAAGCAAAGTGGAAAGCACAATCGTTGTCATCAACATATTGTTGCATCTGCTGCATTGACTATGCACACAAGATTGAATGGTTTGCAAATGATCTCGTGGTCAATGAACAACTGCTCTCCTTGAGCTTGTGTCCGTTAGGCCTACGGATGTATTTTTTTATCAGCACAAATTATATTGAGCAATAAAAGCTCCACTTGTGGTATTCTTATATTAAACTAGTTTTTGAGAGTACAGAGCACAATACCATGGAGGAGTTTAGAAGGTAAAAACTCCATCACACCTGTATTCCACAGGCTGGGATCCGCACTATGCAGCTGTTGCAAGATAATTTTACACTGGTTGTCCACTGGGTCACAAAAACAATGATTGATAGGCAGCTAAAACTTCTTCAATTCAACCATTATTGGGTTAAAATACACATCTGCATTTGTGAACAGCCATCCACGATTCACATCAATGCGCTATGTACAATTGAAGTGGGAAATACAATTTAGCCAAGTACATTTAAGCTCAGTTTTTCAAAATTCCAGACATTTAATCCGAGTAAACTTCCCTGTTTTAGGTCAGTTAGGATCACCACTTTATTTTAACAATGTGAAATGTCAGAATAGTAGTAGAGAGAATGATTTATTTCAGCTTTTATTTCTTTAAATCACATTCCCAGTGGGTCAGAAGTTTACATACACTCAATTAGTATTTGGTAGCATGGCCTATATATTGTTTGTTTTGGGTAGCCTTCCACAAGCTTCCCACAATAAGTTGGGTGAATTTTGGCCCATTCCTACTGACTGAGCGGGTGCCTAATTGCTCGCACATGCTTTCCCTGCAGCAAAGCACCCCCAAAACATGATGCTGCCACCCCTGTGCTTCACGGTTGGGATGTTGTTCTTCGGCTTGCAAGCATCCCACTTTTTCCTCCAAACATAACGATGGTCATTATGGCCAAACAGTTCTATTTTTGTTTCATTAGACCATAGGATATTTCTCCAAAAAGTACAATATTTGTCCCCATGTGCAGTTGCAAATCGTAATCTGGCTTTTTTATTGGTGGTTTTGGAGCAGTGGCTTCTTCCTTGCTGAGTAGCCTTTCACGTTATGTCGACATAGGACTCGTTTTACTGTGGATAAAGATACTTTTGTACCCGTTTCCTCCAGCATCTTCACAGGGTCCTTCACTGTTTCTGGGATTGATTTGCACTTTTCGCACCAAAGTACGTTCATCTCAAGGAGACCGAATGTAAAAGTAGTGGCCCCAGCCGACTTGTAAGTCGCTTTGGACAAAAGCGTCTGCTAAATGGGATATATTATCATAGAATATCTGGCCATTCAACCGAACACGCCTCCTTCCTGAGCGGTATGATGGCTGCGTGGTCCCATGGTGTTTATACTTGCGTACTATTGTTTGTACAGATGAAGGTACCACGTTCAGGCATTTGGAAATTGCTTCCAAGGATGAACCAGCCTTGTGGAGGTCTACAATTTCTTTTTCTGAGGGTCTTGGCTGATTTATTCTGATTTTCCCATGATGTCAAGCAAAGAGGCACTGAGTTTGAAGGTAGGCCTTGAAATACATCCACAGGTACACCTCCAATTGACTCAAATTATGTCAATAAGCATATCAGAAGCTTCTAAAGCCATGACATCATTTTCTGGAATTTTCCAAGCTGTTTAAAGGCACAGTCAACTTAGTGTATGTAAACTTCTGACCCACTGGAATTGTGATACAATTAATTATAAGTGAAATAATCTGTCTGTAAACAATTGTTAGAAAATTACTTCTGTCCTAACCGAAATGATGTCCTAACCGAAATGCCAAAACAATATTTTGTTGACAAGACATTTGTGGAGTGGTTGAAAAACTAGTTTTAATGACACCAACCTAAATGTATGTAAACTTCTGACTTCCACTGTAGATATCAATAAGTGATATTTGTATCGCCTGTAGGCTACACCACTGCTCTTGTCCTTCTCTCAAAGAGTTTATACAAGTTGGATAATCTTTGGATGTCAACATTAGAAGACATAGCTTGGACTGTAGCCTACAAAAGCCTATTCCTGCTCTTTTCCCGCGATCCGTCAAATGCATTTGGTGTGTCATCATAGTGGTCTCTGACTTGCGGTCAGACTCGCTCAGGCGGAACAAACTTAACACTTATGCTTTTTTTCCCCAATGCTGCTTTGAATGTCATTGAGAGGACAGAAAGGTAACGATGAAAGGTTTTTTCCGCAAACGTCATTTCTGAATTTAAAAGTAATCCTAGAAGTAATCAGAGTGTTTGAAAAGTATCTGTAATTTGATTACAATATTTTAGCTGGTAAAAATGGATTACAGTTAGTTATTTTGTAAATCATTACTCCCTGATATATATATATATATATATATATATAACAGTAATTTACGAGCTTACTGTTTTATAGCGCTATATCCTCTTCGTATTAATTTTTTACAGTGCCTTCAAAAAGTATAAATTAATGTTACACACAGGAAGTATTCACACCCCTCGACCTTTTCAACATTTTGTTGTGTTAAATCCTGAATTTAAAATGGATTACATTTAGATTTTGTGTCACAACATACAATAACCCATAATGTCAAAGTGGAATATTATTTTTAGAATTGTTGGCAAATTAATTACAAATGAAAATCTGAAATGTCTTGAGTCAAAAACTATTCAACTCTATTGCTATGGCAAGCTGAAATATGTTCAGGAGTAAAAATGTGCTAAACAATTCACATAAAGTTGCATGGACTCACTGTGTGCAATAATAGTGTTTAACATGATTTTTAAATATCTGCACCCCACACATACCTTTAAAATACCATTTTATACAGATGTTATATTGAACCCCGTCTATGGTCAAATGCAGAGAACAAAGAGATAAGCAGTGGTCACTACAGTGTTTTTCACACAAAGAAAAGCAGAAGGAAAAAGAAGAGCAGAATGAGTGGAGGAGTAGAGGCCATGGTGTTAGGTTAGGAGGAGAGAAATGGAATGAGAGAAAAAGAGAGCTAGATCTAGAAATAGAGCGAGGGCATAGCTTTCACTCGCTGCATGGTAGCTTGACGAATGTTAGCATGAGCCCGTAAAGCGCTGTGACAGCCTCCTGCTGAGAGCACAGTCTCACTAATGTGTTCTGGCACGCCGGCCCCCTAATCACACATTTACATATGCAATGACCTATATTTGCATGTCAGATCGCACACTGTCCAGTGTGATTAACAACGGGCACCTCCCACGTGGAGTTGCCTTGGGTAGCGGGCAAGGGGCTGGGGAGGGCTAGGCGAGGGGTGAACCAGGACTGGGGAGGGCTAGGGCTAGGAGAGGGGGAGCGCAGAGGGCCGGAGGGGGTCCATTTTTTTGTGAGCCGAGGGGCTGGGCTGCCAGGCAGGATTATGTCAGGCGGGGGCCCTGCATTAGACACTTCATTAGAGCTAATCTGTTTAGCAGTGGGCAGTGTATGTAAACTTCACAGGCCATTTGCGGCACCTTGTCGGCCCCTGGCCTGGCCTTCAAAGGGCAGCCGGGCCCTCCTGACTGACAGGCTGTCTCATTGCCCGCACTGGCGTCACACACACAGCCGCTCCCAGCTGACACACACACACACACACACGGGTGAGGCGCAGCAGCTCGACCCCTGACGACAGAGGGGTCACTGGGCAAACTGCAAGAGGAAAGGAGTGGCACAGAGAGGAGAGGTTTGTACAGATTGTAGCTTGCGGAAGTGGAGGTGTGTGCGTGTTTGAAAGGAGTTAGTAACAGAGATGTCCATTTTCTGTCTCAATTTCCAATCAGTTATCGCGGGAATTTGGGCCATAAATGTGAATGAGGAACACACCCTTAGTTGGTGAGAGCTGAAGTTAGCCAACTGCTTTGACGAATCAGACTTGTGGTATCTGGCTCAAGTTACTCCTTTGATGGGAAGAGTGAGGGATTGTAGAGGAGTGGACAAGCATGTCTATGAGGGACAGCATGTGCCTGTGCTGTAGAGATGGCAGAGGGACAGGGTGGCCACCAGTGACACAGAGATGCACACACCCTGGGCTACTCACTGACAAGGAGATGAGAGGAAGAGCGATAGGAAGAGAGAAAAAGAGAAAAGGCATGAAGACAGAAGCATAGATGACGTGTGATATGGGCTGATCAGTGGTGACACAGAGACACAGAGCAACTGACAGAGAATTTAAGATAAGAGAGAGAGAGGGAGAGGGAAGGAGATGAAAATAAATGAAGAGAGCGAGACAGAGGGGGAGAGGAAGAGAAAGAGGGGGAGAGATGTGAGGTGTGATGCGACAGTGTGGCACTGCCAGCGGCAGCCAGAAAAAGGCCAGCGGGAGCCAGTAAGGGTGCCATCTCCCACAGAGCAACAACCCACCCTCTACCCCCCCCCCCCTCATCACCAGCCTCGGTCTGTACTCCTCACCTCCCTCTTCTTTCACCTACATCTCTCCTCAGCCCCAGCCAGCTTAGCACCGCCATACAATATTCATCACTCCATCCATCCTTCCCTACCCCGCTGGTGTTTCTCTCTCTGCTGCTCTTCAATCTGTTCCTGTACCACGGTGCGTTAGCTCACTTTATAACCCTCCGCCTTGTCTCTCACACACACACACACACACACACACACAGAGAGAGATCTGACTCTGTCAAAACCTGCTGCGACGTTCAAATTCCATTTTGAGAATCTCTCTCTCCCACTCAAAGAGCAAATGCACCATTAAAAATGCACATGATACCAGCTCATCCACTTTACCTAATGCATATGCATCATACCTCCGGGACTTAGAGATGTGATACAATTCACATTTTCAGGAGGGGAATTTTTGCCGAGCAGATTAAATTGAGAAAAAGTGTGAAACAGATTGAGGACTTGTTGAAAGAGAAGGATCCGTCTGCTGATAGACACAGTATGAAGCTGGATGCCGAACAGGAAGCAAAATAATGTCTGGATCTGCATAGGACTGGTGTTTGAAATACAAACTGTAAAATCTGATCTTGCATAAACGAATAATATGCATGTTATTAGGCCTACTTCTAGATACATTTCCTATATTTTAAGACAATAATGAGAGAAAACAAAAATGAACTGAAATTAAGCTAAATATAGCGTGTGAAAAACAGAGGAAATCATTATTACCACAACTGTTAAATTGGAATATGATATCTCGAGTGTGGGGGATGCGAGTTCTCGTTCTTTCCTTTTCTGTGCACAACCCAATTAGTAATTAAACATATTCAAATAAATTATCAACCTGGCGATTTCACAGTTAATATTGCACTGGCTTTGCATACACAAGAAAAACTGGATCATTTTGGGGGTTACAAAAAAACGGTTGTTTTCCCGTTTCCTCTTCAACGTATGGATATGGATAGCGGGCGAATCCTCTTTGTTACAAGTCCATTCAATACATAGTGGGGACAGAAACATCCTTGTGCTATGAATGAGATTGATGAAGCTTATATACGATACTGCTATTAAATTCCAACGGTGACCAGATGTGCAACACAACAACCTGAATGTTATCCTATCAAAAGCTGCTCACTGGGAGGTCAAGCTCTGCAAGCCTCCAGAGTTTCAATCAATACTAACTCTCTCTCCACCATTTATCTGGCCTTCATCTGCCTATACTGTACGATTGAGGGGTTAGTAAAATTACAACCTGTATAGTTAATAATACTCTTACAAATACAGTAATTTTGACATACATTTTGTTCCCAACTTTACTGGGAATCGCCCGTAGCCTAATTTCTACTTTACTGAATTTACATTAATTGACAGGCTTAAAATTCAAGTATAGGCCTACCCTAAATATGAATGAGTATTTGTGAGGAAACACAAATGTAAGAGGATCATACTGTGGTTGGAACACAGGTACTGCTGCTTGCTGTGTTAGGGTTAGAGTAAAAGTGATGTTCTAATATTTTTTATTTAACTAGGCAAGTCAGTTAATAACAAATTCTTATTTAAAATGATGGCCTACCCCAGCCAAACCGGTTTGGGTGAGGGTAAGTTAGGGTTAGGGGATCCTACCTGTTGCTGGAACACAGGTACTGCTTCCTGCTGGCCTTGTAGCCACCTGTTGCTGGAACACAGGTACTGCTTCCTGCTGGCCTTGGGTGAGTTGGGTACTGCTGCCTGCTGGCCTTGTGACTGTTAGGGTTAGGGGATCCTACCTGTTGCTGGAACACAGGTACTGCTTCCTGCTGGCCTTGTAGTTGGGTTAGGGTTAGGGGATCCTACCTGTTGCTGGAACACAGGTACTGCTTCCTGCTGGTTGCTGGAACACAGGTACTGCTGCCTGCTGGCCTTGTGACTGGGTTAGGGTTAAGGGGATCCTTGTAGTTGGGTTAGGGTTAGGGGATCCTACCTGTTGCTGGAACACAGGTACTGCTTCCTGCTGGCCTTGTAGTTGGGTTAGGGGATCCTACCTGTTGCTGGAACACAGGTACTGCTGCCTGCTGGCCTTGTGACTGGGTTAGGGTTAGGGGATCCTACCTGTTGCTGGAACACAGGTACTGCTGCCTGCTGGCCTTGTGACTGGGTTAGGGTTAGGGGATCCTACCTGTTGCTGGAACACAGGTACTGCTGCCTGCTGGCCTTGTGGCTGGGTGTCCATGTCCATGGTGACAGGAGATCAATCCCTCACACACCTAAGGAAACAAAAACACAACCTTCAGTTAACGTTACAGTCACAAAAACACGGGACTCTTTTCCCTCACAACCAGGTAGAAAAATAAGTAGATCCTCCTGTTACCTGAACATACCCTCTACAGAAGAACTCTGCCAGCAGACAGACAATATACACAGACTAGTAACAAATATCACACTCCTGGAGATCGCCTGAGCATTACGGAGCCTGAGCATTACAGAGCCTGAGACAATAGTGTGTTGCTGAGGACTATGCTGCCTGGGTACTGTCACTCTGTCGGTCTGTGGCCCAGAGGGTGTCACATTGCAGTAGAACGGGATCTGCCTCGCTGGCTGGGTCTCTATGGACCTGAAAGGCTCCAGACACACATCAGAGTTTCCGTTAGGAAAATGTGGTGCCGGACAACGTGACCGGAATGATTTTCATTTACAGATTATTTGGAAATTTAATGGACCCATTTGAATTGGTTGCGTAACCAATTAGGGCGTCCAACCACAGTGCTCAGAATGACAGAAATCACATTTAGATTATGGTAATTTATCTTAAAAGGGGAATTTAGAAAATGTGTCTATGTTCCTAAACCCCTCTGTGACTCGTTGCTGGACTGCATGTCAAAGTGCGCACCTCTTTCACTCAGGAGCGAAAGGTACGTCACAGGGTTATAAAGCCCCCCCCACTCACTGCAACGCTAGAGCTATTTCCCAACCTGGTCTCAGAGCATTTTGCATTATTCTGTAAGTAAATCCTATACCCTCCGTTTAGTATGATATGTTACGTTTAGTATGGTATGCATTAATTTGTGGATGTCCATCAACAATTACGTATGATCACCATCTCTCCAGAGATGTTCGATTGGGTTGAAGTCCGGGCTCTGGCTGGGCCACTCAAAGATATTCAGAGACCTGCCCCGAAGCCACTTCTGTGTTGTTTTGGCTGTGTGCGGCGGCTCATTTTCCTGTTGGAAGGTGAACCTTCGCACCAGTCTGAGGTCCTGAGCTCTCTGGAGCAGGTTTTCATTAAGGATCTCTCTGTACTTTGCTCTGTTCATCTTTCCCTTGATCCTGACTAGTCTCCCCGTCCCTGCCGCTAAAAAACATCCCCACAGCATGATGCTGCCACCACCATGCTTAACCATATGGATGGTGCCAGGCAGTGGTGTAAAGTACTTAAGTAAAAAATACTTTAAAGTGCTACTTACAGTTGAAGTCGGAAGTTTACATACACTTAGGATGGAGTCATTAAAACTCGTTTTTCAACCACTCCACAAATATCTTGTTAACAAACTACAGTTTTGGCAAGTCAGTTAGGACATCTACTTTGTGCATGACACAAGGCATTTTTCCAACAATTGTTTACAGAGATTATTTCACTGTATCACAATTCCAGTGTGTCACTTTGCTTGACATCATGAAAAAAATGATAGGAAATCAGCAAAGACCTCAGAAAAACAATTGTAGACCTCCACAAGTCTGGTTCATCCTTGGGAGCAATTTCCAAACACCTGAAGGTGTTCGTGCAACGTTCATCTGTACAAACAATAGTACGCAAGTATAAACACCATGGGACCACGCAGCCATCATACCACTCAGGAAGGAGACGTGTTCCGTCTCCTTGAGATGAACGTACTTTGGTGTGAAAAGTGCAAATCAATCCCAGAACAGCAGCAAAGGACCCTGTGAAGATGCTGGAATAAACAGGTACAAAAGTATCTATATCCACAGTAAAACGAGTCCTATATTGACATAACCTGAAAGGCTGCTCAGCAAGGAAGAAGCCACTGCTCCAAAAACGCCATAAGAAAGCCAGACTACGATTTGCAACTACACATGGAGACAAATATCGTACTTTTTGGAGAAATATCCTATGGTCTGATGAAACAAAAATAGAACTGTTTGGCCAATAATGACCATCGTTATACTTGGAGGAAAAAGGGGGAGGCTTGCAAGCCGAAGAACACCATTCCAACGGTGAAGCACGGGGGTAGCAGCATCATGTTGTGCGGGTGCTTTGCTGCAGGAGGTAATGGTGCACTTCACAAAATAGATTACATCATGAGGAAAGAAAATTATGTGGATATATTGAAGCAACATCTCAAGACATCAGTCAAGAAGTTAAAGCTTGGTCGAAAATGGGTCTTCCAAATGGACAATGACCCCAAGCATACTTCAAAGTTTTGGCAAAATGGCTTAAGGACAACAAAGTGAAGGTATTGGAGTGGCGCCGGAAGAAATGGAAGCGGTTTTACGGGCGCACAACCAATTGTGCTATTATGTGTCATTTCCAGCGTTATTTGAAACCTATTTTGAACATAATGTTTCTGCAACCACTTTTTACGGTAAAAAAAGAGCTTCTGGATATCAGGACAGCAATCATTCACCTCGGATTAGACAAAGATTCTTTCTTCAACAAGCAAGAAGCACAAGATAATCTCTAAACACCCAACAGAGCCATCATCCCTGTTATTTACAAGAGGAGGCAATGCAGGTACAGAGGACAAAGAGCCGGCTGCCTGGTCAGGACCCAGAAAAGGAGTGGCAAAGCTGCCGTTACCGTCAATACCACTCTCCAACGTGACGTACGATTACAAATATCCTACCAAAGGGACATCAAAAACTGTAATATCCTATGTTTCACAGAATCGTGGCTGAATGACAACATGGGTATTCAGCTAGTGGGATATACGCTGCACCGGCAAGATAGACGAGGGGGGGGGGGCTGTGCAGATTTGTAAACAGCTGGTGCACGTAATCGAAGGAAGTCTCTAGATTTTGCTCACCTGAAGTAGAGTGTATTGTGATAAATTGCAGGCCACACAACTTGCCAAGAGAGTTTTCAGCTATACTTTTCGTGGCTGTTTATTTACCACCACAGACAGATGCTGGCACTAAGACCACACACAGACAGCAGTATAAGGAAATAAGCAAACATGAAACCACTCACCCAGGTGGCGCTCCTAGTGGTCAGAGACTTGAATGCAGGGAAACTTATTAAATCAGTTCTACCAAATATCCATTAACATGTTAAATGTGCAACCTGAGGGGAAAAGAATTCTAGAGCACCTGTACTCCACATACAGAGAGGCGTACAAAGCTCTCCCTCGCCCTGCATTTGGTAAATCCGACCAGAAATCTATCCTCCTGATTCCTGCTTACAAGCAAAAATTAAAGCAGGAAGCACCAATAACTTAGTCTATAAAAAAGTAGTCAGATGAAGCTAAACTACCGGACTGTTTTGCTATCACAGAGTGGAACATGTTCCCGGATTCTTCTGATGGCATTGAGGAGTACACCACATCAGTCACTGGTTTCATCAATAAGTACATTGAGGACGTTGTCCCCACAGAGACTGTATGTACATACCCCAACCAGAAGCTATGGATTACAGGCAACATTCGCACTGAGCTAAGGGGTAAAGCTACCACTTCAAAGGTGCGGGATTCTAACCCGGAAGCTTACAAGAAATCCTGCTATGCCCTGCGACGAACCATCAAACAGGCAAAGTGTCAATACAGGGCTAAGAATGAATCATACTACACCGACTCCAAAGCCCTTTCTTATTTTTGCAGGGCTTGCAAACTATTACAGACTACAAAAGGGAAGCACAACTGCGAGCTGCCCAATGACACGAGCCTACCAGACGAGATAAATCACTTCTATGCTCGCCTCGAGGCAAGCAACACTGAGGCATGCATGAGAGCATCAGCTAATCTGGACAGCTGTGTGATCACGCTCTCCGTAGCCGACGTGAGTAAGACCTTTAAACAGGTCAACATACACAAAGCTGCAGGGCCAGACGGATTACCAGGACATGTGCTCTGGGCATGTGCTGACCAACTGGCAGGTGTCTAAACTTTTTCAACATGTCCCTGATTGAGTCTGTAATACCAACATGTTTCAAGCAGAACACCATAGGCCCTGTGCCCAAGAACACAAAGGCAACCTGCCTAAATGACTACCAACGCGGAGCACTCACATCCGTAGCAATGAAGTGCTTTGAAAGGTGGGTAATGGCTCACATCAACACCATCATCCCAGAAACCCTAGACCCACTCCAATTTGCATACTGCCTAAACAGAACCACAGACGATGCAATCTCTATTGCACCCCACACTGCCCTTTACCACCTGGACAAAAGGAACACCTATGTGAGAATGCTATTCATTGACTACAGCTCAGCGTTCAACACCATAGTACCCTTAAAGCTCATCACTAAGCTAAGGATACTGGGACTAAACGCTTCTCTCTGCAACTGGATCCTGGACTTCCTGAGGGCCGCCCCCAGGTGGTGGGAGTAGGTAGCAACACATCTGACACACTGATCCTCAACACTGGAGCTCCCCAGGGGTGTGTGCTCAGCCCCCTCCTGTACTCCCTGTTCACCCAAGACTGCATGGCCAGGCACGACTCCAACGCCATCATTAAGTTTGCAGACGATGCAACAGTGGTAGGCCTGATCACCGACAACGACGAGACAGCCTCTAGGGAGGAGGTCAGAGACCTGGCCGGGTAGTGCCAGAATAACAACCTATCCCTCAACGTAAGACTAAGGAGATGATTGTGGACTACAGGAAAAGGAGGACCGAGCATGTCCCCATTCTCATCGACGGGGCTGTAGTGGAACAGGTTGAGAACTTCAAGTTCCTTGGTGTCCACATCAACAACAAACTAGAATGGTCCAAACACACCAAGACAGTCGTGAAGAGGGCACGACAAAGCCTATTCCCCCTCAGGAAACTAGAAAGAGTTTGCATGGGTCCTGAGATCCTCAGAAAGTTCTACAGCTGCATCGAGAGCATCCTGACTGGTATGGCAATTGCTCAGCCTCTGACTGCAAGGCACTTCAGAGGGTAGTGCGTACGGCCCAGGACATCACAAGGGCTAAGCTCAGGCCATCCAGGACCTCTACACCATGCGTGTCAGAGGAAGGCCCCCAAAAATTGTCAAAGACCCCAGCCACCCCAGTCAGACTGTTCTCTCTACTACCGCATGGAAAGTGGTACCAGAGTTCCAAGTCTAGGACAAAAAGACTTCTCCACAGTTTTTACCCCCAAGCCATAAGACACCTGAACAGGTAATCAAATGGCTTCCCAGACGATTTGCATTGTGAGCCCCCCCAACCCCTCTTTTACGCTGCTGCTACTCTCCGTTTATCATATATGCATAGTCACAAAAACTATACACTCATGTACATACTACCTCAATTGGGCCGACCAACCACTGCTCCTGCACATTGGCTAACCGGGCTATCTGCATTGTGTCCCACCCACCGCCCGCCAACCCCTCTTTTACTTTAACCATACCTACATACTACCTCAATCAGCCCAACGAACCGGTGTCTGTATGTAGCCTCGCTTCTGTATATAGCTCTCACTATTGGTTAGAGCCTGTGAGTAAGCATTTCACTGTAAGGTTGTATTCGGTGCATGTGACAAACTTTGCTTTGAGTGGCCATCACAAAGCCCTGACCTCAATTCCATAGAACATTTGTGGGCTGAACTGAAAAAGTGTGTGCGAGCAAGGAGGCAATGCTACCAAATACTAATTGATGCAAGTAAACTTCTGACCCACTGGGGATGTGATGAAAGAAATAGAAGCTGAAATAAATAAAAGGAATAAATGTCAGAAATTGTGAAAAACTGAGTTTAAATGTATTTGGCTAAGGTGTATGTAAACTTCCGACTTCAACTGTAAGTAGTTTGTTGGGGTATCTGTACTTTACCATTCATATATTTGACTACTTTTACTTCACAACATTCCTCAATAAATCCTCTTTGGGCTAGGGGGCAGTATTTTGACATCTGGATGAAAAGCGTGCCCAAAGTAAACTGCTTGTTGCTCAGGCCCAGAAGCTAGGATATGCATATAATAATTTGGATAGAAAACTTTAAAGTTTCTAAAACGGTTAAAATAATGTCTGAATATAACAGAACTGATATGGCAGGCGAAAATTTGGGGACAAACCATAAAAATAAAATAATTCTGCCTACCACTGTTTCTGATGGATGTCATGTTTTGTTATTAGGTGAAAACCTCACAGGTTGCAGTCCCTAGAGCTTCCACTAGTTGTCAGTCTTTAGAAAGAGTTTCAGGATTATTTTTGGGAAAAAATAGCTATGATTTGTAGTTTTTCAAAGTGGCTCCCATTTTGGCTGTAGTGTTTTCATGCGCGTGGACACACCTGTGTTCCTTGTTGTTTATCTCCGGTAAAGACAATGGATTCTCAGTCTTTAATTGTATTGTTTATTTACGTATTAGGGTACCTAAGGGTTGATTATAAAGCGTTGTTTGACTTGGAGAAGTTTATTGGTAACGTTCGTGATTAATTTTGAAGGAGGGTAACCGGTGAATTATTGAATGAAGCGCGCCAGCAGAACAGAATTTTTGGGGATATAAATTAAGACTTTATCGAACAAAAGGACAATTTGATGTAGCTGGGACTTTTTGCAGTGCCAGCAAAAAAAAAGATCTTCAAAGGTAAGGCATTTATTATATCGCCATTTCTGACTTTCGTGGCACACCTGCCTGGTTGAAAAATGTTTTTCATGCGGGGCGCTGTCCTCAGATAATCGCATGGTGTGCTTTCGCCGTAGAGCCTCTCTGAAATCTGACACAGAGGCTGGATTTACAAGAAGTTAAGCTTTATTTTGATGTGACACTTATATTTTCATAAATGTTAAATATTTATAGAATTTGAATTTCGCGCTCTGCAATTTCACCGGATGTTGTCGAGGTGGGTCACTAGCAAAACGCCTGCGCCAGAAAGGTTATGAAAATATTGTACTCTTTACTCAATACATTTCCCTGACACCCTAAAAGAACTCGTTACATTTTGAATGCATAGAAAGACAGGAAAATAGTAAAATTGACGCATCAACCGAACATCCCTGGTAATCCCTACTGCCTCTGATCTGGCGGACTCACTAAAAAAACACATGCTTCATTTGTAAATGATGTCTGAATGTTGGAGTGTGCCCGTGACTGTCCGTAAATTAAAACAAGAAAATGGTGCCATCTGGTTTGCTTAACATAAGGAATTAGATTTTTGATACTTATGTATATTTTAAACCAAATCATTTTAGAGACTTTTACTCAAGTAGAATTTTACTGGCTGACTTTTGTAATTACTTTTGTAATTTTCAATGAAGGTATCTTTACTTAAGTATGACAGTTGGGTACTTTTTCCACCACTGGTGCCAGGTTTCCTCCAGATGAGACACTTCGCATTCAGGCCAAAGAGTTGAATCTTGGTTTCATCAGACCAGAGAATCTTGTTTCTCATGGTCTAAGAGTCCTTTAGGTGCCTTATGGCAAACTCCAAGTGGGCTGTCATGTGCCTTTAACGGAGTGGCTTCCGTCTGGCAACTCTACCATAAAGGCCTGATTGGTGGAGTGCTGCAGTGATGGTTGACAATCTGGAAGGTTCTCCCATCTCCACAGTGTAACTCTGGAGCTCTGTCAGAGTGACCATCAGGTTCTCGGTCCTCCATGGACCAAAGCCCTTCTCCCAGATTGCTCAGTTTGACCGGATGGCCAGCTCTCGGAAGAATCTTGGTGGTTCCAAACTTCTTCCATTTAAGAATAATGGAGCCCACTGTTCTTGGGGACCTTCAGTGCTGCAGAATTTTTTTGGTACCCTTCCCAAGATCTGTGCCTAGACACAATCCTGTCTCAGACAACTCCTTCGACCTCATGGCTTGGTTTTTGCTCTGACCCACCTGTCTGTATAAGGTCCCACAGTTGACAGTGCGTGTGCCTTTCCAAATAATGTCCAATCAATTGAATTTACCTGTTTTTTGTTTTAAATCAATAATACCCCATAATGTCAAAATGGAAATATGTTTTTACAAATTAAATAAAGATTAAAAGCTGAAATGCTTTGAGTATTCAACCCCTTTGTTATGGCAAGTCTATATAAGTTCAGGAATTGAATTACTTCTCTGGACCCCACACATACAGATAATCGTAAGGTCCCTCGGTCGAGCAGTGAATCTCAACCACGAGGACCAGGGAGATTTTCCAGTGCCTCAAAGAAGGGCACCTATTGGTATTTAGAGTTTAATTAATGGATGTGATAGGAGAAAACTGAGGGATGGATCAACAACATTGTAATTACTCCACAATAATAACCTAAATGACAGAGTGGAAAGGAGGAAAGCTGTACATAATACAAATATTCCAAAACATGGATCCTGTTTGCAACAAGTCACTAAAGTAATACTGCAAAACATGTGCCCTGAACACAAAAAGTGTTATGCTTGGGGCAAATCCAATGATACATTACTCCTTACCACTCTCCAAATTTTCAAGCACATGTTATGGGTACGCTTGTAATCGTTAAGGACTGTGGAGTTTTTCAAGACAAAAAAGAAACGAGATGGAGCTAAGCACAGGCACAAACCAAGTGGAAAACCGGGTTCAGTCTGCTTTCCACCAGCCACTGAGAGATGAATTGACCTTTGCAAGACCTGAAAATGTTTGTCTAGCAATGTTCAACTAAAAAAAAATTGACAGTTTGAAGAATTTTGAAAATAATAAAATGGGCAAATGTTGCACAATCCAGGTGTGGAAAGCTCTTAGATACTTAGCCATAAAGACTCAATGCTGTGCTCGCTGCCAAAGGTGATTCTAACATGTATTGACTCTGGGGATGGAATACTTATGAAATCAAGGTAAGTGTTTTATTTTTCATCGTTTTTTAAAAACTAATGTTGGAATTTCTTTTCTACTTTGAAAGAGTATTTGTGCAGATCATTGACAAAGAAAATGACAATTAAATCCATTTTAAAACAGACTTTGTAACAAAATAAAATGTGGAATAAGTCAAGGGGTATGAATACTTTAAGGCACTGTAGGTAGATAAAGGCTTCAACATTTATAAATGACTCACCATCTGTCACCATCAGCATCGGCTCTCTCACACCACTGCAGCATGACACACACACTATTCTGACGCATTGACAGAGTGGAATGCAATACGAACATTTCCTTTCACACACACTTGTGTGTTGATGTGTGTATCCTTCACTGTGAGAGTGTCTGTCCATCTCCGTCTGGTTGTCAGGACAGAAGACGGAGCTCCAGTATTCCCCCACGTAGCCAATTAAAATGCCCAGTTTAGGAGTTACTGAGTGACACACCGTCTCCATGGCGATAGAATCAGGGTGATTTAGTAAAGGTTAATCATGCTAATTAGCTGCCAATCTGCCAACCGGTCATTGAGTGGCAGTGTAGCACACACCAGGGCTGCGTGTCCGCCCGCCACTGTTGTTTACTTTGGTTTGGCTTTTGTTTTCAGGTATTCAGCGTTCATTTGCCTCAGAGAACCGAGCTTTGAAATTCTTAAAAAGTGTGCACAACACAATCTCTCCTGGGTTTGTTACATTGGGAACATTTTTTTCCTATTCTTAAATGTACATTAAAAGGTCATCTGTCCCTCATTAACAACGTATCTAGTTTTAAACGGCATATGTGGCATCGATGTAAGACAGAAACATTCACGTGTCAAAATTCACTACAAGGTGTAAATAGGATAATTTTTTTTACGTTAGCTAGCCAACTAATTTCAACTCAAAGATATAATAACAAAATCAAAACAAATTTTGCAGATGTTATTTCGAGTGTAATGAAATGCTTATGCTTCTAGATCCGACAGTAAAGCAGTGTAACAATTCCACAACAAAACCTAACACACAATCTAGTAAAGGAATTGGATGAGAATATATATACAGTGGGGAGAACAAGTATTTGATACACTGACGATTTGTTGGTCAAGATCTCACGATACAGGGCCCCACATATCCTCCTCTCAATACGGTGCAGTCGTCCTGACCCCTTTGCAGAAAAGCATCGCCAAAAAATGTTTCCACCTCCATGCTTCACGGTTGTACTCATCCTTCTTCTTCCTCCAAACACGGCGAGTGGAGTTTAGACCAAAAAGCTCTATTTTTGTCTCATCAGACCACATGACCTTCTCCCATTCCTCCTCTGGATCATCCAGATGGTCATTGGCAAACGTCAGACGGGCCTGGACATGCACTGGTTTGAGCAGGGGGACCTTGCGTGTGCTGCAGGATTTTAATCCATGACGGCGTAGTGTGTTACTAATGGTTTTCTTTGAAACTGTGGTCCCAGCACTTTTCAGGTCATTGACCAGGTCCTGCCATGTAGTTCTGGGCTGATCCCTCACCTTCCTTATGATCATTGATGCAACACGAGGTGCGATCTTGCATGGAGCCCCAGACCGAGGGTGATTGACCGTCATCTTGAACTTCTTACATTTTCTAATAATTGTGCCATCAGTTGTTGCCTTCTCACCAAGCTGCTTGCCTATTGTCCTATAGCCCATCCCAGCCATGTGCAGGTCTACAAGTTTACCCCTGATGTCCTTACACATCTCCCTGGTCTTGGCCATTGTGGAGAGGTTGGAGTCTGTTTGATTGAGGGTGTGGACAGGTGTCTTTTATACAGGTAACAAGTTCAAACAGGTGCAGTTAATACAGGTAATGAGTGGAGAACAGGAGGGTTTCTTAAGGAAAAACAGGTCTGTGAGAGCCGGAATTCTTACTGGTTGGTAGGTGATCAAATACTTATGTCATGCAATAAAATGTAAATGAATTACTTAAAAATCATACAATGTGATTTTCTGGATTTTTGTTTTAGATTCCGTCTCTCACAGTTGAAGTGTACCTATGATAAAAATTACAGACCTCTACATGCTTTGTAAGTAGGAAAACCTGCAAAATCGGCAGTGTATCAAATACTTGTTCTCCCCACTGTAAGTACAAACACATATGGATGAGCAGTGACTGAGCGGCTAAGATGTAATAGATAAAGAAAAGATAGCGAAGGACACAGTACTTACATATGAGATGACTAAACATTCTTAAAGTGGCATTATTAAAGTGACTAGTGTTCCATTTATTAAAGTGGCCAATGATATCAAGTCTGTAGGTAGGCAGCAGCCTCTCTGTGCTAGTAATGGCTTTTTAACAGTCTGATGGCCTTGCGATAGAAGCTGTTTTTCAACCTCTCTGTCCCAGCTTTGTACTCACTTCGCCTTCTGGATGGAAGCTGGGTGAACAGGCAGTGGCTCGGGTGGTTATTGTCCTTGATTATCTTCCTTGCATTCCTGTGAATCGGGTGTTGTAGGTGTCCTGGAGGGCAGGTAGTTTGCCCCCGGTGATGCGTTGTGCAGACCTCACAACCCTCTGGAGAGCCCTGCGGTTGTGGGTGGCGCAGTTGCCCGTACCAGGCGGTGATACAGCCCGACAGAATGCTTTCAATTGTGCATCTGTGAATTGGTGACATTTAGGCGCTGTTGCGCCTTTTTCCCCATACTGTCTGTGTGCGTGGACTATTTCACTTTGTCAATGATATGTAAACTTTACACCTACTCCACTGCTGTCCCGTCGATGTGGATAGGGGGGTGTTCCCTCTGCTGTTTCCTGAAGTCCACGCTCATCTCTTCTGTTTTGCTGACATGTATTTTTATGTACATATTCTTCATCCCTTTACACTTGTGCGCATAAGGTAGTTGTTGTGAAATTGTTTGGTTGCTTGTTGGTTATTACTTCATTGTCGGAACTAGAAGCACAAGCATTTCACAACACTCGTATGTGACAAATAAAATTTGATACATAGTACATATGCATAATATTTTTACTACTGATATCGATTACTGCATTGTTGGGAAAAGAGCTTGTAAGAAAGGTATTTCACTGTACTACAGAAAGAAATTAATTAGCTGACCATCTTGAGATGGCGAGTCAGGAGGGGAGAAGTTCTCCTTTGTTCTCTCCATAGCAAAGTTAGCTCAGTTTACCTCGCTAAACTCATTTCTGGCCTTGTTTATTGTGATTAAATGGCAGACACACCCAAGAAACATCCACATCAAACCACACCCTCAAGACAACTCTCGTTTGCCTTCAGTCACGGCCGCTAGCATTTCTTAATGAGCACTGGAAAAGAACAAGGCCAAATCATGAAGTTCAATCGCCCTTTAAAAGCTTTTTCCAAGCAAATTATCATCATTCAAATTGCAAAGGGTTTTTCCAATTAGGGGTATGAAAAATACACAAGTGCTGGAGAGGGAGACTATAATAACATCAGAACAGCTCAGTCTGTGCCCCATCCAAACGTGATTTTATTTACAATGTGATCTGCTCAGACATTTTAGAATAAAGTGATCAAGGAATAAATGAAACAAAGCCTGACAGCTTACCCTAAATCTTGTACCAAAAAAAGAGTCACCCTCACTAGTGGTTATTAACACATCAGTCTCCTCTCCTGCACAAGTTTCAGATGGGAGCTGACTCTAGCACCTCTCCTCTCCCTTACCCGGCTCCTGTCAAAATACCCACGAGGCATCTTGGTTCTACATCTCTTAACAGGATCAATTAAGACTGCTAGTTTACGACAGACCAGGGGAGCTGCACCAACAAGGAAAGAACAATTAACGGCAAGCACTCACTCTGGAGGAGCAAACAATGTGAGCAATGTAGCACTCAAGCATAAACTCACAGTCCAATGCAGTCAAAACAAAGATCTTCTAATAAAGAAAGACAGGTCTACATCTAGATACTGTTTCCTTATTCTAACAAGGTCCATACAACTGTTTTTCAATCCCACCTATGTTCAATCCCATCTTGACTCAAATTATCTCTGAGCAATGTTTTCTGAATTTTGGCTTCAAAGACATGGACCACTAACTAGTATACATCATTTCAACCCTCAGTTTCCTACCCAAACCCTGTTACCTAAACCACTACCCTCTCCCTCCTCCAGTCTCTCTCCTCGTTCGCCTGATGAGCTGGTTCAGAGTGTGACGGAGAGCAGCGCCGGGAGAGAGGACACCAGCTTTAGCTTCACTTTCATCCCTACTTCCCCCTATCTGCATTATTAATTTACAAGAAAGAGGTTAGAAAAACAAAAAGGGAGGGGGATTAAAAAGTGGCTCAAGGAGAGATGGGAGGGAGGTGTAGAGAAGAGAGCAACATTCCGCCCGACACAACCCAGACCCATGGATATGTTAGAGAGAGAGGGGGACAGATAGAAAGGATAGCGGGAGGAGGTAAAAGCGAGAGATACAGAGCAAGAGAGAACGAAAGAGGGAGTAGAGGCTTAAGTAAAGAGAAAGAGAAAAAAAATTAAAAAGAGGGGAGTAGAAAGACAGATGTGACTGTAGCAGTGATTTGAGTATGGGATCTGTGTGAATCAAAGGCACCTTTGAGCAACAGAAGACGGTGGAAGTGGTGTCCATGATTACAAGAAGCAGGGACCTTTGAGTCGGTCTTCATGAAAGCCATGGGCCCATGCCTCATCTGAACTGATTATAACGCTGCTCGGCTCAGCGAGGCTTTGACTGAAGCCACAAACTAACGAAGGCAGGCTCGGGATATTAAAGAAGTGAGACATGTTTTACATTCTCCCACTTATTTTAAATCACTATTAAAATCATTAGTACAGACATAAGTGTGTGTGTGTGTGTGTGTGTGTGTGTGTGTGTGTGTGTGTGTGTGTGTGTGTGTGTGTGTGTGTGTGTGTGTGTGTTCCACCACCAGCGGTCTTTCAATTGGTATCTCAGGATGTAATGGAATAAGAAATAGAGAAACCTCATTGTCTCTCTGGGTGTGAGAGGAGAGGAGGCTTTGAAACTGGCTTCACAGAACAGTTAGCAGCACAGACACAGTCAAACACTTCCCACTTCCAAAAGTTCTCAATCAGAATTCAACAACGGATGTTAATCAGATATGATAGTGAAAGAAATGATCTAACTAAGAGGGGAACAAAGAAAGAATATCACATTGACCTGATTGCTATATTCAAATGGTAAAGAATTGGATACTAACACACTAGTCTCTCTTCCTTCTTCATCCCTTCTTCCTTAAACCTTCACCCTCTCCAACCGGAGGGAGCACAGAGTAGGGAGAAGATGAGAGAGCGCGAGAAAGAAGAGAGAAAAGTGCTGAGGCCTTAAGGAAGAGACAGGCCACAGAGCAGCGATCCATATTTCTACTCCTCTCTCTCCCACTATAAATAGGCCTCCTTTACATTTTCCACACACAGGTTTATAGGCTAATCATTATTTCCCAGCAGAAGTAAATAGCACAACACAAATGGCGCTGCCTGCCTGGCTGCATGGGAGGCCTGCTTGAGTTATAAACCCCTGCCTCTGCCTGCCTGCCTGCCCACACAAACTAGCTCACCAGCCCACAATGTGTGTGTGTGTGTGTTATGGCTTTTGTTGCCTCCATCCTTCCCCACCTAGCTTTGAAGTATCTGGCCTCAGTCTCCTGGGCCAACAGGACTTAGTCAGCCCATTAAAGCTGGAAGCCCTCCAGTCTCACTACAATACTATCTCCTCTGTCTTCATCTCAATGGTGGCCTCACTCTAGCACCTCTCCTCTACACACAAAACACACACACAATTCTCCAGTGTGTGTGTGTGTGTGTGTGTGTGTGTGTGTGTGTGTGTGTGTGTGTGTAAACTGTGCATGCATGTATGTATGTATGCTCCTCTCCATCCACCCTCTCCTCTCAGTTGCCCAACCCAACCCAACCCACCACATACAGTACAAATGTCTGCCATTGAGCCGAGGCCTAAAGTGCACGCAGGTGTCAGGCTTCTCCACCTCCTTTCCTCTGTTGTTCAGACTAGTTGGCACATGTGTAAATGCTAAGGCCACCTCTCAGCCTATTGTCCCGTCCTCTTCAGACCAGCTCTGAGGACATTGAGTGGTGGGAGGTCTTTTGTCCCGCTGCCGGCACTCCTGCAGGTGGCTGACAGCGGAAGGCAGCATAGTTAGCTGTGAGTATGACCGTCTCTGTTTGATGTCTGGAGATGGAAGGCCAAGGAGGATGCTAATGATCACTTGACAAACAAACACATTCCACTTGTGTTTGTA
This sequence comes from Oncorhynchus masou masou, assembly GCF_036934945.1. Taxonomy (NCBI): domain Eukaryota; kingdom Metazoa; phylum Chordata; class Actinopteri; order Salmoniformes; family Salmonidae; genus Oncorhynchus; species Oncorhynchus masou. The sequence goes on along the minus strand of NC_088226.1, from coordinate 31,281,663 downwards.
AAGACAAACTATGATTGCAAATCATAAAAGGATGACAGCTAGCTAGTCGTATCTGATAAAAAACAACAACTAATGACTGTCTGTCAATGTGGTCTATTTCCGTTTTGTTTCAATGAAACATGAAACAAACATTATAGCCTAGCAATTAATACAGACAAGTACATTTCCTACCATTTTTCAATAACAGGTGGAAAATGGCTGCCTGTGTTTTAGTAATCTTAAAACCAGAAGAGTCAAGATGATAGAGCACCTTCAGAAAGTATTCAGACCCCTTGACTTATTCCACACTTTATGGTGTACCCCATAAAGACAAAGTGATTACATGTTTTAGACATTTTTGAAAATGTATTGAAAATTAAATGCATAAATATCTTATTTAAATAATTATTCACACCCTTGAGTCAATGCATGTTAGAATCACCTTTAGCAGCGATTACAGCTATGAGTCTTTCAGTGTACATCTCGAAGAGCTTTGCACACCGGAAATGTATTTGCACATTATTCGTCAAAAAAAATCTTCAAGCTCTGTCAAGTTGGTTGTTGATCATTGCAAGACAGCCATTTTCAAGTCTTGCCATAGATTTTCAAGCAGATTTAATTCAAAACTGTAACTAGGCCACACAGGAACATGCAATGTTGTCTTGGTAAGCAACTCCGGTGTATAGTTGGACTAGTGTTTTAGGTTATTGTCCTGCTGAATGGTGAATTGTGAACGACCAGCTCGAGTCGGGCTTATGTAGCAAAATTTGAAGCAGTGTTTTTTTACATTGGATCAAAGTAGAGACTCAGAGCTAGAAAATGGTATATCATACACTACAGTTAATTAACAACGGGAAAGTAATACTGCTTTGAAAGTTGATAAACTAACCTCACTTTTGAGAAAATGGACCTTGAATGTTTTGGTACACCTAATGGTGAGCTCTTCTTTGTCTACAACCATTCAGCATCGTTCACACCCTCTTAAGCTTTAATCCCACTCATCTCTTTAATGATTCACATGTGAGGCCATGTACTAAACAAACAAAGATTTCAAGACTAAGGCTGGTTTATAGTATGGGTGTGTTCGTCAATTTACATCTGCAGTGTTTTCTGGGCGTTCGTAACTCAGAGCGTTGTACGATTGAATTTCAGAACGGACAATTTATGTTATCCAGAGCATTGGTGACTGGGACTGTATTGCTGGCAACAATTTAATTACACTTTTTTGTCAACGTTTAATGACACCGGCCATATTCAACAGGTGTTGAGTGTTCGGCAATTAGTCAGTGATTCTGCACCCTGGCACACTCAGACGAGAGTGCTCTGAAATCAGAGTAGATAGACTGAAATGGTTACTTGCATAACGGAGTCTTTTGTTTCGACATGTAGCTAGCTAAACAATGAACCATAAGCCCAAATCATAACGTTACAACACTGCATGAATCTGCAGGTAGCTAACCAACCAGGTTCAATGTTAGCTAGCTAACATTAGGCTGTAACAAGCAATGCAAATGGCTCTGAGATACGAATAACATTACTACACAGATCATACATGTAACGTTAGCTAGCGAGCCAGCCAGCTAACATTAGCTAGCTAGCTAACAGTGCACTTTAACTTGAAATTAAAATGACTGACAAAATTAGAAACATGTAATATTAGAAAATTTAGCTAGCTAGACCATCTCACCTGTATACATGGATGGACGCTTCTCCCGCTCTGTCATGGATGCCTTGGTTGCCCAGCTCATATTATAGACAGAAGCCCGCTACATGGCAGACCAATCTGAACTCGTCTCTTGCATGTCCAGCCCACTCATTATCTTAGCCAATCATGGCTAGCAGGAAAGTTGTCCACTTCTTCCGTGGCTAAACCAACTAGGCTCTTAATTAAACATTTTATTTGTATTTACAGATGGCATACAAGTATGTTATTAAGGCACATTATAGTTCACGTTCCAGAAGGCATTTATACCAACAACAACAAAAAACATTTTGATGACAAATAAAAAAGTTAACTTTCAAATGGCTCTCCTGTGACTTAGTGACCCGCAACATACGCATAGTTTCCTGAAACAAGTCACAATGCGTCTCCCATTGTCTATTGGAAAGCAGACTGATACAGGGATTCTGCTAGGATTTTGCCTGTGCTTAGCTATATTCCGTTTCTTTTTATCCTAAAAAACTCCCTAGACCTTGCTGATGACAAGCATACCCATGCAGCCACCACCATGCTTGAAAATATGAAGAGTGGTACTCACTGATGTGTTGAGTTGGATTTTCCCCAAAGATAATTTATGTCCTGAATAGAAAGCGTTAACAACCATGTTGATGATCCACCCTCAGTTTTCTTCTGTCACAGCCATTAAACTCTGTAACTGTATTATAGGCTCCATTGGCCTCATGATGAAATCCCTGAGCGGTTTCCTTCCTCCCCAACAACTGACTTAGGAAGGTCACCTGTATCTTTGTAGTGACTGAGTGTATTGATAAACCATTCTAAGTGTATTTAATAACTTCACCACGCTCAAAGGGATATTCAAATGTCTGCTTTTTATTTAATGTTTTACAAATCAGCCAATAAGTGCCCCTCTCTGCGAGGCATTGGAAAACCTCCCTGGTTGAATCTGTGTTTGAAATTCACTGCTCTACTGGGGGACCTTACAGATCATTTTGAAAAAGATGAAGGGGTGTGAATACTTTAAGGCACTGTAAACCCAATAATATCGGAGATCGGTATGTTGGCCAGCATGATACTTACACTTTCCATAGAATGGGTATTCACTGACAAACCCTCTTTCATAGACCTTTCCATTGAATATGACACCCCCAGACATTGGTTTGAAGGGCTGGATCTATGGATCTATATTTCTATAGTCCTGAGAGTGGTTGCCAAACCTTTTTCTCAAAAGGATCACCTACATTAAGCTTTAGGACTGGCCAGGACCTGGCTGAAAATGTCTGCGCTGCCTCAGGCTACACTATATTGTCGCAACACAACGCAGAACTGGTGCTGAGCAATTACCCGAAATGTATGTTTTTTATGGGGGTTATTAAACAGTAATTGACCAACGTCGGTTCAAATATTTGAATTCCATTTAGTTCAGGGTTTTTTATGACCTCAACGTGCCGTTTCTTAGAGAATTCAAATCAAGAACGAACTGTGGGATGCTATAGGAAGTTGTATTTTTCAACAGGAAAATATTCTGCCGAGTTCAGCACAGAACTAGGAGCAGTTGGAGGGCAGTCAACAGCCTTGGTTTCTCTAATGACTGCCTCGCCTGGTTCACTAACTACTTCTCAGATAGATTTCAGTGTGTCTGCCCTTTCGAGCTGGTCACAAAATATCCTCCAACACTCTACTCAGCAAATTGGATGTAGTCTACCACAATGCCATACGTTTTGTCACCAAAGACTCATACACGACCCACCACTGCGACCTGTAAGCTCTCATTGGCTGTCTCTTGCTACATATTCGTCGCCAAACCCACTGGCTCCAGGTCATCTGTAATTAAGTCTTTGCTAGGTAAAGCTCCTCCTTATCTCAGCTCACTGGTTACTATAGCAACACCCACCCGTAGCACACGTTCCAGCAGGTATATTTCACTGGTTATCCCCAAAGCCAACACCTCCTTTGGCCGCCTTCCTTCCAGTTCTCTGTTTCCAATTACTGGAACGAATTGCAAAAAACACCGAAGTTGGATACTTCTATCTCCCTCACTAACTTTACGCATCAGCTGTCAGAGCAGCTTACCGATCGCTGCAGCTGTACAGAGCCCATCTGTAAAATGCCCATCCAACCAACTACCTAACTCATCCCCATATTTGTTTTTCTGCTCTTTTGCACACCAGTATTTCTACCTGCACATTTATCACTCCAGTGTAAATTGCTAAATTGTAATTACTTCGCCACTATTGGCCTATTTATTGCCTTACTTCATTTGTACACACTGTATACAGATTTTTCCATTGTGTTATTGACTGTAAGTTTGTTTATCCCATGTGGAACTCTGTTGTTTTTGTCGTACTGCTTTGTTTTATCTTGGCCAGGTCGCAGTTGGAAATGAGAACTCGTTCTCAACTGGCCTACCTGGTCGAAAAAAGGTGAACTAATTGTTTCAAATAAAAAGCAGAAAATGTATTAACTACAATGCCCATAATGCATTGCGCATGCACTGCCTGCCATGTTCTTCCCAGCCCCGGACAGAGACCGCATGATAAAGCAATTTATAAAATGGTAGTTCGAGCCCTGAATACTGATTGGCTGACAGCCATGTTAAATCATACAGTATATACTAAGGGTATGACAAAACATTTATTTTTACTGCTCTAAATTACATTGGTAACCAGTTTAAAATAGCAATAATGCACCTCGGGGGTTAGTGGTATTATGGTCAATATACCACAGCTAAGGGATGAAACCAGGCAATCCGTGTTGCGTCATGCATAACATCCCTTAACCATGGTATATTGGCCTTGTGCCTTACTGCTTAAGTTTACAGTGACGAGAGGCAGAGACAGTTAGTGAGGTAGGGCTGGACAGTATACCGTATTCGACTATATATTTCTATTGATGCACTGACCGGTTTGGGTTTCAACTTTTCCTTCAATAACGATATTTCAATGTTTGTTTTTTTAAATGTAATATGCAACGCCAGCTTGTGTCAGTTTTTAAAGTTTACTACATTTGCTACTTGAGTAGTCTTTCTCCCCCTCCTGCAGCATGATGCTTCCCACACAAAACCCTGCCTCTGTCACTTAAGGAGAGAGCAGTTGCTCGCCGTTCATTTCATGCAGTCTGCATGGTCAGATAGTGGGGCAAAAAAGTATTTAGTCAGCCACCAATTGTGCAAGTTCTCCCCCTTAAAAAGATGAGGCCTATAATTTTCATCATAGGTACACTTCAACTATGACAGACAAAATGTGGAAAACAATTCCTCCTGACAGAGCTGGTGTAACGGAGTCAGGTTTGTAGGCCTTGCTCGCACACGCGTTTTCAGTTCTGCCCACACATTTTCTATGGGATTGAGGTCAGGGCTTTGTGATGGCCATTCCAATACCTTGACTTTGTTGTCCTTAAGCAAATTTGCCACAACTTTGGAAATATGCTTGGGGTCATTGTCCATTTGGAAGACCCATTTGCAACCAAGCTTTCCCTTCCTGACTGATGTCTTGAGATGAGGCCATATTGAAGCAACAAATTCCTTCCTCATGTTGGTGTCTATTTTGTGAAGTTCACCAGTCCCTCCTGCAGCAAAGCACCCCTACAACATGATGCTGCCACCCCCATGCTTCACTTTTGGGATGGTGTTCTTCAGCTTGCAAGCCTCCCCCTTTTTCCTCCGAACATAACGATGGTCTTTATGGCCAAACAGTTCTATTTTTGTTTCATCAGACCAGAGGACATTCCTCCAAAAAGTACGATCTTTGTCCCTATGTGCAGTTGCAAACCATAGTCTGGCTTTTTCATGGCGGTTTTGGAGCAGTAGCTTCTTCCTTGCTGAGTGGCCTTTCAGGTTATGTCGATATAGGACGTGTTTTACTGTGGATATAGATACGTTTGTACCTGTCTCCTCCTGCATCTTCACAAGGTCCTTTGCTGTTGTTCTGGGATTGATTTGCACTTTTCGCACCAAAGTATGTTCATCTCTAGTAGACAGAACACGTCTCCTTCCTGAGTAGTAGGACGCCTGCGTGGTCCAATGGTGTTTATAATTGGGTACTATTGTTTGAACAGATGAACATGGTACCTTCAGGCATTTGGAAATTGCTTCTAAGGATGAACCAGACTTGTTGGGGTCTACAATTTTTTGGGGCTGATTTATTTTGATTTTACATTTACATTTACATTTAAGTCATTTAGCAGACGTTCTTATCCAGAGCGACTTACAAATTGGTGAATTAACCTTCTGACATCCAGTGGAACAGCCACTTACAATAGTGCATCTAAATCATTTAAGGGGGGGGGGGGTGAGAAGGATTACTTATCCTTTTCCCATTGTGTCAATCAAAGAGGCACTGCGTTTGTAGGTAGGCCTTGAAATACATCCACAGGTACACCTCCAATTGACTCAAATGATGTCAATTAGCATATCAGAAGCTTCTAAAGCCATGCCATCATTTTCTGGAATTTTCCAAGCTGTTTAAAGGCACAGTCAAACTAGTGTATGTAAACTTCTGACCCACTTATAATTCACTGTGTCTGTAAACAACTGTTGGAAAAAATACTTGTGTCATGCACAAAGTAGATGTCCTAACCGACTTGCCAAAACTATAGTTTGTTAACAAGAAATGTGTGGAGTGGTTGAAAGATGAGTTTTAACCTGTTGAAACTCCCCATCCCGGATCCGGGATCGTGACTAAAGCCTCAGGCTCATTAGCATAACGACGTTAACGATTTCTGAAAATCGAAAATAAAATGAAAATAATGCGCCTGCTCTCAAGTAGCCTTTTCTTAACAACACTGTCATCTCAGATTTTCAAAATATGCTTTGAACCATGTTGACTAATTTGGGATTGCTATAGCTTAGCATTTTGAGTAGCATTTAGCACGCAACATTTTCACAAAAACCAGATAACCAAATAAATAAAATCATTTACCTTTGAAGAGCTTCCTGATGTTTTCAATGAGGAGACTCTCAGTTACATACCAAATGCGCAGTTTTTCCTGAAATGTGTGTACTAGAAATTGTTTGAACAGATGAAAATTCAGTCACCTACAACATCAAACTTTTTCCGAATTAACTTCATAATATCGATGAAACATGGCAAACTTGTTTGGAATCAATCCTCAAGGTGTTTTTTCACATATCTCTTCATTGATATATCGTTTGAAGCCTTTTCCCTGAATTCTGTGGAAAAATACTTGCAGCTGACTTTTGCGCACCAATTTCGGCGCAGGACACCGGGCGGACACCTGGTAAATGTGGTCTCTTATGGTCAATCTTCCAATGATATGCCTACAAATGATGTCAATGCTGCAGACACCTTGGGGAAACGACAGAAAGGGCAGACTTACATTTTCTCTCGATTCACAGCCATATAAGGAGACAATGGAAAACAGAGCCTCAAAATCCTGCTCATTTCCTGGATGCCGTCTCATCTTGGTTTTGCCTGAAGCTCACGTAGGGCAACTGTTGGAAAAATATCTTTGCAGTTCTGGACACGTCAGAGTGTTTTCTTTGGAAAGCTATCAATTATATGCATAGTCGAGCATCTTTTTGTGACAAAATATCTTGTTTAAAACGGGAACGTTTTTCATCCAAAAATGAAATTGCGCCCCTAGAGTTTCAACAGGTTAATGACTCCAACCTAAGCGTATGTAAACTTCCGACTTCAACTGTATATGAGGTAAGAAAACAATGTCACATCTAATTAGGGTCACCTGAAAACACTGACCAAAAACTTTGGTTCCTAGGTATAGATTTTATACCCATATCATGCAGGTCTGCGTGGCAAAAGTGTAGGGAATGCAGAAATCGATGAGAAAGCATAAAAACCTTTTTTTTTACTTAAATCTAACAGTATAAAACAAATCAGAATGTAATGTATGTGTTGCAACCCTAGGGTCATGAACTACTCATAAAGAAAGCATACTTAGAACTTTCATTATTCAAAAACATTCAATATTGTCAAATACCATCATATGATATTTTGGCCATATCGCCCAGGCCTATCGTGAAGAAGCTCTACCCTATTGATAGTTGTACTTCTTGGTAATTAGCCATCTTTAAAGTATGCCCTATCTACATTGAAGAACTACAAAAATTGTGATTTTGTCAGACAGCTTTTCAGCATAGGCAGCTACTAGCTAGCCTAGCTAAATAGGATGACTCGTTGAAGAGCACAGAGAACGTTAGGTAGTTGTCTGGCTGGCTGCTACTGCCTGAGCAGAGATGAGATGATGACTAAGGAATTAAATAATCAAGTCACCCCTCAAAAAAGGAATAAGACAATGGCATGTTTTCAATGTTGTGGCAAATGAATGGTCTAAATACTTATCTTTGGAATTTCAATGGAAAAAGCTATAAAATAATTTCAAAAACATAATTTAAATGTAAAAAGCATAATCAAAAACCAAACTGAAACAGACCTCAAAAATACCTAATTGCTCAGCACTACCCAGAACACGCGGCTATTGCACACATATGCACGCGCAAAACATCAGTTTAATTTCGTCAACAATAACTATGATGAACAAAACACTCGACAACAACCTATTTTTCCTGACTAAAACCATGATGATAACAAGACACCCTGAAAAAAAACAATACCTATTAGTTTTTTCATTTTAGTCTACAAAATTCCATGTGAGAGTAATGGAAATGAATTTGACATTAAGCTTATTTTCTGCTGTTTTGTCAAATCATTACATGCAATCTTCTCATTGGCAGAATTGACAGTCAATCATCAATCTTTTGAAATGATGTGAAGCCAGGACACTTCACCTGTAATTAAACTCAACTAAACTCAGCAAAAAAAGAAATGTCCACTCACTGTCAACTGTGTTTATTTTCAGCAAACTTAACATGTGTAAATATTTCTATGAACATAAGATTCAACAACAGACATACACTGAAAAAATTCCACAGACATGTGATTAGCAGAAATGGAGCAATGCGTCCCTGAACCAAGGGGGGTGGGGGGGGGGGTGTCAAAATCAAAAGTCGGTATCTGGTGTGGCCACCAGCTGCATTAAGTACTGCAGTGCATCTCCTCCTCATGGATTGCACCAGATTTGCCAGTTCTTGCAGTGAGATGTTACCCCACTCTTCCACCAAGGCACCTGCAAGTTCCCGGACATTTCTGGGGGGAATGGCCCTAGCCCTCAGCCTCCAATCCAACAGGTCCCAGATGTGCTCAATTGGATTGAGATCCGGGCCATTCGCTGGCCAAGGCAGAACACTGACATTCCTGTCTTGCAGGAAATCACGCACAGAACGAGCAGTATGGCTGGTGGCATTGTCATGCTGGAGGATCATGTCAGGATGAGCCTGCAGGAAGGGTACCACATGAGGGAGGAGGATGTCTTCCCTGCAACGCACAATGTTGAGATTGCCTGCAATGACAACAAGCGCAGTCTGATGCTGTGACACACCGCACCAGACCATGACGGGCCCTCCACCTCCAAATCGATCCCGCTCCAGAGTACAGGCCTCCGTGTAACGCGCACTCCTTCGACGATAAAGGCAAATCCGACCATCACCCCCGGTGAGACAAAACTGCAACTCGTCAGTGAAGAGCACTTTTTGCCAGTCCTGTCTGGTCCAGCGACGGTGGGTTTGTGCCCATAGGCGATGTTGTTGCCGGTGATGTCTGGTGAGGACCTGCCTTCCAACAGGCATACAAGCCCTCAGCCCAGCCTCTCTCAGCCTATTGCGGACAGTCTTAACACTGATGGAAGGATTGTACGTTCCTGGTGTAACTCGGGCACTTGTTGTTGCCATCCTGTACCTGTCCCGCAGGTGTGATGTTCGGATGTACGATCCTGTGCAGGTGTTGTTACACATGGTCTGCCACTGCGAGGATGATCAGCTGTCTGTCCTGTCTCCCTGTTGCGCTGTCTGTGGCGTCTCACAGTACGGACATTGCAATTTATTGCCCTGGCCACATCTGCAGTCCTCATGCCTCCTTGCAGCATGCCTAAGGCATGTTCACACAGATGAGCAGGGACACTGGACATCTTTCGGTGTTTTCAGAGTCAGTAGAAAGGCCTTTTTAGTGTCCTAAGTTTTCATAACTGTGACCTTAATTGCCTACCGTCTGTAAGCTGTTAGTGTCTTATCGACTGTTCCACAGGTGCATGTTCATTAATTGTTTATGGTTCATTGAACAAGCATGGGAAACAGTGTTTAAACCCTTTGCAATGAAGATCTGTGAAGTTAAATATTTAGATTTTTATTAATTATCTTTGAAAGACAAGGTCATGAAAAGGGACGTTTCTTTTTTTTGCTGAATTTAGAAACAATATTTACTCACGTACTTTCATTTAGGCCATTTTTAATTGGATCTCATCAGAAGCTCTATTTTCCCATGTGTGCTGCGATTCATTCATCTTTGTTGTGCAACACCGAGTCGGTCTGCTTTTTTAATTTAGTTCACTGATAACAACGAAAACCAAGAAGGAGTAAATCAGTAAAATGGGTCTAAGACAAAAAAATTATAATAATAAAGACAAAGATCAGACGAACTAAATCTAAAATAGGTGACAAAATGAACACTTACGCAAACACCTCCAGGTTTACTCAGGCGGCCAGGGTTTTGTTTGTTAGCCATATCGCTGACCGTCCGCAAATGAGCTGGGACCAGGATGGAAAGTGACGCTTCATGGCACTAGGCTACGCTATCAGCCTAGGCTAGGTCCCTGTGTTAGACCGGGCTAGAGGGCTAGCCCCGCAGACACGTAGCGATCATGCTAACACAAGCCTACAGACGCGACTGGACCCTCCTGTCTATCCCTCTCTCCAGCCCCCTTTGCTCCCTCCCGCTCTGTCTGTCGATCTTTTCCGGTGCATATGTCCAGAGGCAAGGAATAGGATGACAACTAATTTCATCACTCTCTGGCAATTAGAATGTGATGTTTGTGCCTGCTTGCGTTAGCATATAAAAGTCAGTTGTTGTTTTTATTTTCTGCATTTGACAGGGGAAAAAAACAACAGCTGACATTTGGGGTAGTTTTTCACTGACGAAAACAATTGGTTTATATCCTATTCCCTCCATGCAGCTTTTTTCTTACCCCCTGGTAGTTAGGAGTAGTTATCCTCCATCAGTGTTGCAGTTTGGGTAAAGCAAAAATAACAAGAGCAAGATGTCGGAAACATTAGTAAAACGTGAGAAGAGCAGTTCCCAGGCAAGTGTAGTTACATAGCTGAGTGCAAACATGAGGCAGGACCGCTCATTTTTATTTTACCTTTATTTAACTAGGCAAGTCAGTTAAGAATTCTTAATTTCAATGACAGCCTATGTGGGTTAACTGCTTGTTCAGGGGCAGAACGACAGATTTGTACCTTGTCAGCTCGGGGATTCGAACTTGCAACCTTTCGGTTAGTAGTTCAACACTCTAACCACTAGGCTACCCTGCCGCCTCATGTTGAGGATTACCGGGCCAGGACTCCGTGTGTGTGCATGACCTTGCGTGTGTGTGTGTTAGGGCTGGCACCGTTACTGTGGAAATGACAGATATGGATGTGTCATTTTGCCGAAATATGAATAAATAAAATGTTTATATCTCTGCCAGTCATAACCCCCTCAATACTTGACTTTCACAAATATGTCTATTTAAACACACGTAGGTTGTAAGATTGTGTTATAAGCAGTTTAAAAGAGCGCCAAAAGCTACCTTTTCAAATTCTACTGCATAGTCCCATGCAGGTAAGATGTTCACCATTTCCAAATAATGCTCAAAATAGAAGAGATGAGCTCTATTTTAAAATATAACTTTCTCCAAGAATAACCCATGTCCCATGCACTCCACATGTGAGCACACAGCAACAGATATACATACAGTATATGGCTCTGCTGTAAGCTATATACACAATAGAGGTCGACCGATTATGATTGTCCACCGATTTTTTTATTTATTTGTAATAACGACAATTACAACAATACTGAATGAAGACTTATTTTAACTTAATATCATACATCAATAAAATCAATTTAGCCTCAAATAAATAATGAAACATGTTCAATTTGGTTTAAATAATGCAAAAACAAAGTGTTGGAGAAGAAAGTAAAAGTGCAATATTTGCTATGTAAGAAAGCTAATGTTTAAGTTCCTTGCTCAGAACATAAGAACGTATGAAAGCTGGTGGTTCCTTTTAACATGAGTCTTCAATATTCCCAGGTAAGAAGTTTCAGGTTGTAGTTATTATAGGAATTATAGGACGATTTCCCTCTATATACCATTTGTATTTCATTAACCTTTGACAATTGGATGTTCTTATAGACACTTAAGTATTGCCAGTGTAACAGTATAGCTTCCGTTTTCACTTTAGCTTGCCATTTCACTTCGGTTACACCAGCCGCATCTCGGGAGTTGATACGATTGAAGTCATAAACAGTGCAATGCTTGACGCACAACGAAGAGCTGCTGGCAAAACGCACGAAAGTGCTGGTTTGAATTAATGTTTACGTGCCTGCTTCTGCCTACCACAGCTCAGTCAGATACTTAGATACTTGTATGCTTGTATGCTCAATCAGATTATATGCAACGCAGGACACGGTTGATATTACTAGATATTATCTAGCATGTATAGTTAACTAGTGATTATGATTGATTGTTTTTTATAAGATAAGTTTATTGCTAGCTAACAACTTACCTTGGCTTACTGCATTCGCGATTTCCGATTGTTATGAAAACTTGAAATCGACCCTAATAAATCGGCCATTCCGATTAATCGGTCGACCTCTAATATATACACAGCCCATTCAGAAAGTATTCAGACCCCTCCTTTTTCCACATTTTGTTACGTTACAGCCTTATTCTAAAATTGATTAAATAAATAAAATGTCCTCACCAATCTACACACAACTCCATAATGCCCAAGTGAAAACAGGTTAAGAAATGTTTGCAAATGTATTAAAAATAAAATACAGAAATCGCTTATTTACATAAGTATTCAGACCCTTTGCTGAGCTCGGGTGCATCCTGCTTCCATTGGTCATCCTTGAGATGTTCCTACAACTTGATTCGACGCCACCTGTGGTAAAATGCAATTGATAGGACATGATTTGAAAAAGGCACACACGTCTATGTAAAGTCCCATAGTTGACAGTGCGTCAGAGCAAAAAAAATCAAGCCATGAGGTCAAAGGAATCTGTGGAGCTCCGAGACAGGATTCTGTCGAGGCACAGATCTGGGAAAGGCTACCAAAAAATGTCTCCAGCATTGAAGGTCCCCAAGAACACATTGGCATCCATCAGCAGGTAGCCTAGTGGTTAGAGCATAGGGCAAGTAGCCAAAAGGTTGCTGTATTGAATCCCCGAGCTGACAAGGTAAAATTCTGTCATTCTGCCCCTGAGCAAGGCAGTTAAACCACTGTTCCCCTGGTGCAGAAGATGTGGATGTTGATTATGGCAGCCCCCCACACCTCAGAGGGATTGTGTTAAATGCGGAAGACACATTTCATTTGAATGCGTTCAGTTGAACAACTGACACCGAATCCCCCCTTTCCCTCTACCCATTCTTACATGGAAGAACTTTAGAACCACCAAAACTCTTCCTAGAGCTGGCCGCCTGGCCAAACTGAGCAATCGGGGGAGAAGGTCCTTGGTCAAGAGGTGACCAAGAACCGCATGGTCACTCTGACAGAGCTCCAGAGTTCTTCTGTGGAGATGGAATAACCATCCAGAAGGACAACAATCTCTGCAGCGCTTCACCAATCAGGCCTTTATGGTAGAGTGGCCAGACAGAAGCCACTCCTCAGTAAAAGGCACACGACAGCCCGTTTGGAGTTCGACAAAAGGCACCAAACGACTCTCAGACCATGAGAAACAAGAATTTCTGGTCTGATGAAACCAAGATTCAACCCTTTGGCCTCAATGCCAAGCGTCACGTGGAGGAAACCTGACACCATCCATACGGTGAAGCATGGTAGTGGCAACATCATGCTGTGTGGACGTTTTTCAGCGTCAGAGACTGGGAGACTAATCAGGATTGAGGGAAAGGTGAACAGGCCAAAATACAGAGAGATCCTTGATAAAAAACTCCAGAGCGCTCAAAACCTCAGACTGGGGTGAATATTCACCTTCCAACAGGACAACGACCCTAAGCACTCAGCCAAGACAACGCAGGAGTTGCTTTAGGACATGTCTTTGAATGTCCTTGAGTGACCCAGCAAGAGCCCGGACTTGAACTCAATCAAACATCTCAGGAGAAACCTGAAAAAAAGCTGTGCAGCAACGCTCCCCATCAAACCTTACAGAGGCTTGAGAGCATCTGCAGAGAAGAATGGGAGAAACTCCCCAAATACAGGTGTGCCAAGCTTGTAGCGTCATACCCAAGAAGACAAAAAGCTGTAATCGCTGCCAAATGAGGCCCAATTCAGGAAACTGGGCGTATGTCTAAACAAAAGACCAAGTTAAAGCTTGCTGTTAGCTAGCTAACGTTAGCGGAAGTTAGATGGCTGGCTTGCTAGCTAACTTACATGTATGACATGTCTAACATGTCTAACGTTAGTATCTGAAATTTGTCTTTCAGTATCAGTAGAACAACTCCTGCCTCTCCTCCAACAGTCATACAAGGAGAATGGTCTACTGCCTCCCATCAAAAAGAGAGCTGGCCCGAGCGAGCACAAGTTACAACTGAAGCTTGAGGACCTGCAGTGAGTTGTGAACTTCAACAACCACGCAGAGGACAATGCCATAGTTTTACCAGGACACCACCCAGGACACAAACATTTTGGTGGAAAGCTGCTGCCATCCCATGTGACAAAAGCAGCCGTGTGGCGTCTCTACAAGGAATCAATGACAACACTTGGTATGTAAAGCATAAACACATTTTGATTATTTAATTGACCTCCAACATGATTGGCACTACTTTTATTGATCTCACATTTTCCTGTATTTTCCAGAGGTACGTGTAGTCGGGCTGTCTTCCTTCAGGAATCTGTGGAGAAAATTGCTGACCCACATCTCAAGCACTAAGACCAGGACAGACCTGTGTTGGCAGTGCCAGAGGTTCAACTATCAGGTCTTCAGATCTACCAATCTGGCAGAAGCTGTTAAGTCAGCCAAGCTGAAGAAGCAAGAGCAGCCTCTCCTGATGGTTCAGAGTGAGTGGTCTGTCTACCAGAAGATGGTTGCTGACTGCAAGACCTGTTAAAGACCTGCAGTTGTCTCTGGGGGCCCCTACTGAACCAGCAAGCAAAGAGATCAGGATGCATTACATCTTTGATGTTGCTCAATAAGTAGGCAACATTTCCTTTTTTATACTGATTAAGGAAAATGAAGGATAGATACACTCAAAAATATATATTTCAAACATATATATATGGGAGGCAGGCAAAAAAAGGTAACAGCGCAGTCAACAGCTACATGCACCATTTCTTCACCAACTACAGTTGGGGAAACATGTGTGGACCTGAATTGTGATAACTGCAGTGGCCAAAACAAGAAGAAGTTTGTGCTCTGGTATTGTGCCTTGCGGACCATGCACAAGCTTCACCACAGTCCGGACCTTCACTTTCTGATTAAAAGGCAACACCAAGTTTGCCCGCGACTGGTGCTTCGGCCTCATGAAGCAGCACTTCAGAAAGACCAGAGTGAACACTTTGTCTGAGATTGCTGGTGTTGTGATGGACAGCACTATGACAGGGGTCAACATCCCACGGCTGCTTGGACTGGAGGATGGTACGGTGCTGGTGGAAAGCTATGGTTGGCAACAACACCTGACTCCGTACTTCAGGCTGCTGCCACAGATCAAGCAACACCAGCACTTCAGGTGAATATCATTTTCATTGCATTCATTCTTCTCATCTAAACTTGGGAGGTAAATTGATGATGTGCAAGGCTGTAATTTTTGTTTGGTTATTTCCTGTTTTACAGCTTTGGTGCTCTGGAGCTATTGTCGCCAAGGAGCATTCAGACTCAGGCTGTCAGGACCAGGTTTCAGCTGCTACGCAACACTGACATCCTTCCTCCCCATAGATGGTCTGCCTGTACAAGCACCACCTGGACTGGACACAGCTAAACAAACTCATCTTTTTGAGAATATCAGAAGGTTTTGCGACAGTGGCTATGGACATCACATTCCCTGCACCAAAGTCAAGGGCAGGAAAGAAACAGGCTGCTCAGCCACTTCACCCCTGATTGTATGCATAGAACTACCTCGTCTATCACTGTCATTATTGATATTGTTTGTGTACATACTGTATATTATTTCATTTATATTGACGATATCCATTTCTGATATTGCTACCATGCAAGTGACCATTTACACCTTCTGTAGAGATGCATCCACTTAGCAAAATATTGATTATATTGATATAATAACATTATTTTGTGAAATACCACAGACTCACTAAACACAAATGCTTTGTTTGTAAATTATGTCTGAGTGTTGGAGTGTTCCCCTGGCTATCCGTCAAAAAAAATGGACTGTCTGGTTTAAGGAATTGTAATAATATTCCAAGTATTTTTAAAACCAAATACTTTTAGACTTTTACTCAAGTAGTATTTTACTGGGTGACTTTTACTTGAGTCATTTTCTATTAAGGTATCTTTACATCTGAACACTTTCTGTTCACCTAGATTTTTTCCTTCTTGTAGGCAACTACTACTTTTAGCCTTAATCTTTACTATACTACTCACTGTTAAGCACATGACCTCACATGTGAATCCTTAAAGACATGGGTGGAGCTAAAGCTTAAGAGGGTGTGAACAATGCTGAATGGGTGTAGACAAAGAAGGGTTCTCCAATAGTAGTACAAAAACATTCAAAGGCCCTTTTCTCAAAAGTAAGTTTACAGGTGTATTAACTTTCAAAGCAGAATTACTTTCACATTGTTCCTAAAACAAAATAAACAGTGTATGACATACCATTTTGCAGCTGTGAGTCTGAGTGACTTTTTACCAACGTAAAAAAAAAACTATTTCAAATGTTGCTACATAAAACCAAAACCAGGTGATGAGTCACAAATGTGCTTCAACAAAGTACTGAATAAAAGTTCTGAATACTTACACTAACATTCATAAGTTTGTGGTCACTTAGAAATGTCCTTGTTTTTGAAAGAAAATTGAATTTTGTCGTCCATTAAAATAACATCAAATTGATAAAGAAACTGAATAACTGGAACAACGCTGTGTACTACTCCCTTCACAGAACAGCGCAAACTGGCGCTAACCAGAATAAAAATTGAAGTTGGAGGCCCCAGTGCACAACTGAGCAAGAGGACATGTACATTCGAGTGTTGAGTTTGAGAAACAGACGCTTCACAAGTCCTTAACTTCTTGAAACTCCCCATCCCGGATCCGGGTTTGTGACTAAAGCCTCAGGCTCATTAGCATAACGCAACGTTAACGATTTCTGAAAATCGCAAATAAAATGAAAATAATGCGTCTGCTCTCAAGCTTAGCCTTTTCTTAACAACACTGTCATCTCAGATTTTCAAAATATGCTTTTGAACAATAGAAATTGACTAATTTGTGTAAGAGTATGCAAAGCTAGCATAGCATTTTGAGTAACATTTAGCACACAACATTTTCACAAAAACCAGATAACCAAATAAATAAAATCATTTACCTTTGAAGAGCTTCTGATGTTTTCAATGAGGAGACTCTCAGTTACATACCAAATGCGCAGTTTTTCCTGAAAGCGTCTGTGTGTAGGAGAAATCGTTCCGTTTTCTACATTGCGTCTGGCTACCGAAACGAACCGAAAATTCAGTCACCTACAATGTAAAACTTTTTCCGGATTAACTACATAATATCGACCGAAACATGGCAAACGTTGTTTGGAATCAATCCTCAAGGTGTTTTTTCACATATCTCTTCATTGATATGCAGTTCGTGGAAGCTTGCTTTCCTCTCTGTATCCCATGGAAAAATACTGGCAGGTGACTTTTGCGCACCAATTTCGGCGCAGGACACCGGGCGGACACCTGGTAAATGTGGTCTCTTATGGTCAATCTTCCAATGATCTGCCTACAAATACGTCACAATGCTGCAGACACCTTGGGGAAACGACAGAAAGGGCAGGCTCATTCCTCTCGCATTCACAGCCATATAAGGAGACAATGGAAAACAGAGCCTCAAAAATCCTGCTCATTTTCTGGATGCCATCTCATCTTGGTTTTGCCTGAAGCTCACGTTCTAGGGCACGCACAGAAAATATATTGGTAGTTCTGGACACGTCAGAGTGTTTTCTTTCGAATGCTATCAATTATATGCATAGTCGAGCATCTTTTTGTGACAAAATATCTTGTTTAAAACGGGAACGTTTTTCATCCAAAAATGAAATAGCGCCCCCAGAGCATCAACAGGTTAACTTACAGCTTTAAATAGTACCAGAAAAACACCGGTCTCCAATGTCCACAGTAAAGAGGCGGTCTCCAATGTCCACAGCCAAGCGTAACCCATAGTGGCCCCAGCCGACTGTAAGTCGCTTTGGACAAAAGCGTCTGCTAAATGGGATATATATTATATATTTATGCTGGCCTTCAATGTTGACGTTGAGACTGGTGCTCAGCATAACTATCCCTGTCACAACAGAATGCCAGGAACATTGTGAACTGGTCAACTGGTCTTAGGGTGATTTTATATTCTGCTTGTATTAGTTAAATTTTTATTGGGGGGGGGATCTTGTCTCATCACTGCAACTCCCCAATGGGCTCGGGGGAGGCGAAGGTCGAGTTATGCGTCCTCCTAAACATGGCCCGTCAAACCTTGCTCCTTAACACCGGCCCAGTTTACCCAAAAGTCAGCCGGACCAATGTGTCCGAAGTCAGGTGCCTGGCTCACCACAAGGAGTCGCTAGAGAGCAAAGTAAACCCCTACCCCCGGGCCAAACTCTCCCCCAACCCGGACGACGCTGGGCCAATTGTGCGGCGTCCTATAGGACTCCCGGTCATGGCCGGTTGTGATACAGCCTGGGATCGAACCCGGGTCTATAGTGATGCCTCAAGAACTGTGATGCAGTGCTTCAGACCACTGCACCACAAGGGGGGCTAATTTTGCATATTTTGTCAAATAACCTAAAATGATCTACAGTAACAGGAATCTCATTTTTCCGCTGCACTGTATTGTGATCCCAACACCGCAATACCTAATCGTGGATTTGGTGAACCGTTACACCACTAGTTCTGTGGTCAGCCTACACAACCCCCACACCCTTAGCTTTTTATGGCTGCAGGGGCAGTATTGAGTAGCTTGGAGGTGCCCATTGTAAAACAGCCAGCTCCTCAGTCTCAGTTGCTAATATATGCATATTATTATTAGTATTGGATAGAAAACACGCTGAAGTTTCTAAAACTGTTTGAAATATGTTTGGGAACTCATATAGCAGGCAAAAACCTGAGAAATTCCACTTCCTGTTTTTTTTCTGGGGGTGGCAGATCTTCAACCAAGCTCTCATTGAAGTTACAGTGAGATATGGATGAGTTTTCACTTCCTATGCCTTCCACTTGATGTCAACAGTCAATAGAACTTTGTCTGATGACTAATGTGAAGGGGGGTCGAATGACACAGGAAATAGTCACCACAGCCACGAGTTGACAATGCATTCACTATACGCATTCACAGGGGAAGCACTTGCGTTCCACCGCTCATTTGAAGTCATTCTAATTCTCCGGTTGGAACGTTATTCAAGATATATGTTAACAACATTCTAAAGATTGATTCAGTACATCGTTTGACATGTTTCTACTGACTGTTATGGAACTTTTGGACAGTCACGTTATAGTGGACGGGCTATGTGACTTTGGAATTGTTTACCGAACGCGCTAACCAAAGTAGCTAATTGGACATGAATAACCGACATTTTCGAACAAATCAAGCATTTATTGTGGACCTGGGATTCCTAGGACTGCATTCTGATGAAGTTCATCAAAGGTAAGAAAACATTTATCATGTATTTTCTGGTTTCTGTTGACTCCAACATGGCGGATAATTTGGATTCTGTTCTGAGTGCCGTCTCAGATTATTGGATGTGTTGCTTTTTCCGTAAACTTTTTTTGAAATCTGACAACGCGGTTGCATTAAGGAGAGGTATATCTATAATTCCATGTGTATAACTTGTATTATCATCTACATTTATAATGAGTATTTCTGTTGAAACGATGCGGCTATGCCAAATCACTTGATGTTTTTGGAACTAGTGAACCTAAATAGCCAATGTAAACTCAGATTTTTTTATATAAATATGAACTTTATCAAACAAAACATACATGTATTGTGTAACATGAAGTCCTATGAGTGTCGTCTGATGCAGACAATTCAAGGTTAGTGATTCATTTTATCTTTATTTCTCGTTTTTGTGAATGCTATATTTCGCTGGAAAATGGCTGTGCTTATTGTGGTTTGGTGGAGATCTAACATAATCGTTTGTAGTGCTTTTGCTGAAAAGCCTATTTGAAATCAGACACTTTGGTGGGATTAACAACGAAAATAGATTTAAAATGATATAAGACATGTATGTTTTAGGAATTGTAATTATGAGATTTCTGTGGTTTGAATTTGGCGCCCTCTATTTTCACTGGTAGTTGTCATATCGATCCCGGTATTGGGATTGCAGCCATAACAGGTTTTAACCAGATCCAGCAAAGAGAAGCACAATGAGGGGTCAAATTCAGTCTACCTGTATTTGAAAGAAAACCAACTTCTGTCAATATGTAATGAACAACGTTGAGCATTTGAGTTTATTCCTAGTGTCAAGGCCAGTGAGTGAACCAAGCCAGTGAAGTCTAACCTGAGGTAGTCAACCCTAATGTCTGAGGTATGAACAGACTACAGAAAGCATGTTGTCTGCGCCAGTCTCCTCAGATAATTTACGGAGGTGAATCATGAAGACATTAGGAACACACATACACGATCGGAGAGATTTCAAGAACACACACACAAACACACGAGAGGTTGCGTCTCTCCTGCAATCAAACCCCTTCATTTGAACGCATCAGCTAGCACTCCTGCAGAGAGAGTGAGTGTGCGTGGAGTCAACCATCAGAGAATCACACTGCCCCTAAGGCGTCGGCAGATTTAGTTCGGTTGGCGCCTAGCAGAGGAACCGAACGAGTGTACTTGCATACTCTTAAAAAGACCTTGTTAAATGAGAAAAAAGTGGCAATAGTACTGTTTGTCCATTTTGAGATGCCGTAGACAGTTTAGGGCTCCTGAGTGGTGCAGCGGTCTAAGGCACTGCATCTTAGTGCTAGAGGTGTCACTATAGACCCTGGTTCGGTCCCGGGCTGTATCACAACTTGCCGTGATCGGGAGTCCCATAGGGCGGCGCACAACTGGCCCAGAGTCGTCCGGGTTAAAGGAGGTTTAGGCCGGGGTAGGCCGCCATTGTAAAATAATAACTGACTTGCCTAGTTAAATAAAATGTTAAATAAAAAATAAAAATACACTCAAAATAGTCAGAATGAATCTGTGAAAGAAAATCAGACATTCATTTCTTCGTTTTTTTGCCGAGAAGATCTTAGTCGCGTTTACATCTAACTAAGATGTTTGTTGCAGTATCTCATTGAAAAAATGAACATGAAAACGAGTCGTCTCTCGTTGAATGACAACAAAGACTTTATTGAAGAATCCCTATTGTTGACCAATCACTGACGAAGGGGCACAGACTTCGGCTACTCACTTCAGCTTATCTCCAGAAAAAATGTTGTGTGCCCGAACAGACGGGAAAAAAACATCACTGAAGTTCAAAACAAACAAAAATGTTGTCATAATATATGCACCATTCTTCCCAAACTGTTTTGGCTGGGAAGCATGCCTTGAGGGGTCACACCTCCCCTCTTCCCCCACCCCTCTCTCCTGCCCTATGTATTCCTGCAGGGAATTCCCTTTTCAGCTGTGGAGAAGATGTTGCTGTGTGTTCTACAGCCCTCCAGCTCCACATTACCTGATTTAGACACAGCCAGCTTGGCCTGTTTACCTAAAGCAGCATTTCTTCACCCTAGTCCTACCTCCAGAAACGTATATCCTCCCTTCACCCCTTCTACTTTCCCATTCTGTCTTTCTCTATCCTCATGCATCTCTCAATCCTGTCTCCTATGACCCTCTTCCTCCACGTTCCTTTCCTCAACACTTCTCTCCCCTTTCTCCGCCCATCCCCTCTTTCTTCCCTCTTGCTCTCTTCATCTTCCTCTCTTAATCAGAGATGCACAGTGGAACTTAAGAGTCTCTCCTGCTGAATGTTTTATGGGACACAGAGGAACTGTCTTTTGTAGAAGGGGAGTAATTCTGGTCTGGTAGCAAGGTTGAAATGGAGAGGACTGAACGGCACAGTTAAGGCCATAGGAGCCGTACTTTCACTCACACACCACTACAGATCTTCAATACCATTTGACCTACAGGGTTAAAGTTACTGGGCTCGATTAACGATCATGTTTTAAAATGGCTCATTTATTCATCTCTCACTTAATAATTCCCCAAGCCACTGAGATGCATTTGCAATATTGAACTGTCAACAAAATATGCTTGCATTATAGCTTTGCGTTTTCTGACCTTCGGGTAGGTAGAAAACCTTGGCCACACATGAACTAACAATTAGCATAGGCTACCAGGAGAGTCAGACCTTAGAGAGAGCCACATTCTAAAACAGATTGATTGATTGGATTGGATTGGATTGATGGGCTATTTAACCCAACTAAGTCCCACCGAAAAGCATATTTTGAAAATCTGAGATGACAGTGTTGTTAACAAAAGGCTAAGCTTGTGAGTGAATATATTTCTTTCATTTCATTTGTGATTTTCATGAATAGTTAACGTTGCGTTATGCTAATGAGCTTGAGGATATAATACGGGATTGCTCGACGCAAGAAGTTAAACATTGTGTGTTTGAGCTAGACTTCTTTTTACCACTGAACTCATCCATTTGGATTTGTCCATTTCTTCCGTATAGGATGGTACCAACCATTAGTCTGTGTGATTAACAGGGGCTGAGCTAGAGCGGTGTTTGCAAGACGTGCGGACCCCGAAAGGGTTCGGGATGGTTCTTTTTACAAGAACGTCTGTTGAGTCTGAATGGTTTGATCTTCAAACAATTAAAAGCCATCTATCATTTTAATCGGGTTTTTGCTTTGGCGGACCTTATATTTTCTATTGACATAGTCCATCGGTAAATAGCCCACCCAACTTACCTACCTCATCCCCATACTGTTTTTATTTATTTACTTTTCGCTCTTTTGCACACCAGTATCTCTATCTGCACATGACCATCTGATCATTTATCACTCCAGTGTTAATCTGCTAAATTGTAATTATTCGCCTACCTCCTCATGCCTTTTGCACACAATGTATATAGACTCTTTTTATTTTTTCTACTGTGTTATTGACTTGTTTATTGTTTACTCCATGTGTAACTCTGTGTTGTCTGTTCACACTGCTATGCTTTATCTTGGCCAGGTCGCAGTTGTAAAGGAGAACTTGTTCTCAACTAGCCTACCTGGTTAAATAAAGGTGAAATACATTTTTTAAATTGTCAATTGAACTAAATGAGTGCAACTTTTGAAATAGTTTTGTGTTCTACTTGTAGCCCTGGTTGTCCTGAAAAGAAAGTGGAAAAGCATTTCATTGTGAGGCCAAATATGAAACACTAAATAAAAAGTGGGACACATGTGAGAATGAGGCATCTACTCGTCAATCTGAGGGGCACATTTCCTCCTTGAAAACGTCTATGGCAATCAACAATGGAAGGAGGGCTTCAGCAATAAGTTGCTTTTCAAAGTGGATGCTGTCCCAACCAACAATGTGGCTCATAAAGGATCAAACACAGCCAGCAGCACCAGCATAGATTATTAGGGCTTTACCGGATAAGTGAAAGAGCTAGCTTACTACCTCCACGGTAACGTCAGCTAACTGGAGAGCTACCACATTTTGCTCACGTCTTCCATCTAAATAACACTGATTAAAGCTAAAGTAACTAAGTGAGCAATCAACAGCTGGCAGACATGTTAACTGCTGGTGCAGTCATACTATAAATCAGTGATCACCAACCTTTGAGTCAAGATCACTTTCGGAGTCAACAACAAACTAACAACAAAAACCAACTAAAAAGTTAAGATTGCGCCAGAGGGGATGGCTGCTGTTTTATGGGCTCTTAACCAACCACGCTATTTTGTTTCTTATTTCGCATTGTTTGTAACTTACTTTGTACATAATGTTGCTGCTACCGTCTCTTGACCGAAAATAGCTTCTGGACATCAGAACAGTGATTAATCACATTGAACTGGACAAATAATTTTTCTTTAATGAGTCGGAAGAAAGGGATTTACTCCAGACACCTGAACAGGCCCTCATCCCCGTCATTTGCAGGACAAAGAAACGGAGGTTTCGCGGAAGGAGATCGGGGTGCCTTGTGAGGATCCGATATTAAATGCACAACCAGAGGGGTGGGGACCACGTTCACTCCACACAGAGACATGTACAAAGCTCTCCCTCACCCTCCAGTTGGCAAATCTGACAATATTTCTATCCTCCAGATTCCTGCATTGCAAGCACAGACTGGAATATGTTCCATGACTTTGCCCTGTTGGGTGAGGTTCATGACCCCTTTATAAATACCTTTCCCCCTTTTCTCTCCAGTCTACACAGAAATGACTCTTGGAAAACCCTGTATTACCACAGAGAACATATGTCAAAATCAAAAGGGTGGGGAATGGAACAATATTTCACTTTCTCAAACAGTTGAAAGTGTCCTTTGGTACTTAAAGAATATGATGTCAAATCAGTTGTTGTCTGAGGCATCTGAGGATAGGATGGGATGGCATAAATTGTATCTCGAAATGTTTAAATATGAAGCTATTTGTGAAAGATTAAAATGTAATTTTAGCTTCTAAATGAGAGAATTGTTTTCATTAGTAAACTTATGCTCACTCAGTGGCCATGCCCAAGTGAACAGACATTGGTTGAAGAGGGATGAAACACGCCCTTCTCTTCCCCAGTACAAAAGCCCCCGTGGCCCAATTCACGTTAGACTAAGCAAACCCCGGCGTGAGCTGTGGTTGCGAATGGTTTAACAACTAAAATTTACATGAGACCAGATCACGTGGAGGTGACGATCACCACGTTGGAATGGTGAATTTCAACTAGACCAACCAGAATACAGCACGAGCTGATTATGGCATCTTGGTATGAATTTTGAACTATTATTCACTAAAGAAGAAGTGATACATCCTGGACGTTGAGTTATCAGCTGCAGCTATAAACGTATGTGGCCTAGAAAAGGGACAGACAATCTCCTAATGACAGGGTGTTTCAACGTATCCACTCTACAACACTACGACCAGAAAGATTCTTCAAAAAGGACAATGGCGATCTTTGCTGGTTAAACCAGTCTTCCATCTTCGACATATCTATCGAAGCGCAGCTTTTAGTAAATATATATATCTTGTATTTTCCTTTTCCCGAATGGGCGGTTATTAGAAAGCATAAAAGTCTGTATTTATGGTACCATAGTTTCTCAAGGTACGATAAAGACCCAATCCCTTTGTCCCTCAGTCTTCCCACTCTTTCATTCCAACCCAACCCCCTTCCTTTGTGTAACCAGCGGTCATATCGGGTTAGCCCACTAGGGTCTTTTCATGACATGATTCGTAATCAATGTCTGATCTACTCTGTGTGTGTGTGTGTGTGTGTGTGTGTGTGTGTGTATATAATATAATATATATATTTTAATATATTAATATATATATAAATAAAATTCTGTATGATCGTTTAGGTATTTAGTAAATAAAGAAGCCAATTTGTGTATTGCTGATTCAACTTGTTAGTTGGAGTTCGTACAGATAACCAAGTACTTTATGACAATCAGAATGAGACTGAATAAGGTGACGATTAATAAGTGACTGCTATTGATATAAAAAGACCTTCAGATCTTTAAGAGTGGATTCGGGAGATAGCCGCTTTACATAAACTAATGCTTCCGTGGTGCCCCAGGATTCCTAATGAGTTAATCATTGCCCAATTATTTAATCAAAAATTAAACGTAAGGTAATCGATTTGAAAATAGCATGTCATCTTAGTTAATCATAGTCAGAGACATGACACAGGCAACATCCACACTGAGCTAAAGGGTAGAGCTGCTGCTTTCAAGGAGCGGGACTCTAACCCGAAAGCTTATAAGAAATCTTGCTATGCCCTCCGACGAACCATCAAACAGGCAAAGCATCAATACAGAACTAAGATCGAATCGTACTACACTGGCTCCGGCGCTCGTCAGATGTGGCATGGCTTGCAAACCATTAGACTACAAAAGGGAAGCATAACTCAGAGTTGCCCAGTGACAGTAGTTTAAAATGTTGTCCAAAAGTAGTCCCCAGACGTAGTTTTTTGGTCCGATCGAGACCAGCCTTGATTTCAACGTCCACAGACATATGGACCGGCCTTCATTTGGCCCAAACATAGACATCTATGATTGGTTCAGATTCGGTCCGGTGGGTGAGGATGCTGGTTACAGTAAATGGAAACAAAAAGGGGGCTCATGGGTAGGAGTCAGTAAGAGCCGCAAGAGGTGACGTTAATTGGATTAACAGACAGACCGACCGACGAACAGGACAGGTTGTCCAGACTTGCATGGACCAAGACAACAAAAAGACAAAGAAAATAGTTATGAGCTGAACATAACAGTATGCCAGTGGTAGTGAGGATAGTAGCAGGTGACCAAACTGTGGTTTGTGACTGCTATGATTTCCCATTGTAGCAAATTCAACTGCATAAATTCCATTACAGATTTTTGGGAAATTCTATTACCGATTAATAATTTGTAAATAAAATGATTAATTCATAAACAAAATTGATATCAGTAAAAACACTACAACCAATTAATAGGTCAACCTTTACTGTTATTTCTGAACTTCATGAGAGAGAAATTGGAAAATATCTTAAAGATATAGTATGTGGTTTTGGTTCATGGAATTAAAAGGCACAAGGCAATGTTTCTTAAACTTACTGAAGGCAGAAAATATTCTCATAAACTAAAAATAAGTGTTAATATTAGTTGGCAGGGGTCTTTACTTCAACATTATTATGTTTTGAAGCTTTTCTAATACCTTTTAAGACTTTTTCTGGTTGATGTGTTTTAAGACCCCTTTTCCATCTGTTTGACAAGAAATCAAAGCCTTTGCTTATTCCAAATTTTTAGGATGGAAAAATATATACATGCCTTAATTGAAAAAAAATGTATAATAAATAGACTTCGCTTTAATTCGATTAATTCGACACCCAATTTGACATGCTCCTATGAACTTCAAATGTTGGTGCTCATGGGTCATTTTACATAAAAATGACCTAAGGCAAGAGAGGGATGGGGAGGGTGAGAATAGGGGAGAAGAGAAGGCAGAGGGAGAGATTCTCTCCACAATAGAGAAGGTGTCAGCCCTGGCAGTCCTGATACCAACTAGGCCTTCCCTCCCTCCATCCTCGTTTGTGTCTCCACTATTATTCTACAATGTAGAAAATAGTAAAAATAAAGAAAAACCCTTGAATGAGGTGTTCTAAAACTTTTGATCGGTAGGGATTGTGTGTGTATTATGCATGCACACACACACAAACTTATGACTGGTGTGTGTGTGTATTACAATTTGAACATGAAAAAGTTTTCAAAAAAATAAATTCCAGGAGTTCTGTGGCAACTGTTTGACCCGGAGCCACGTTGGATACACCGGCTGCGCCGCCACACCAGACCTACCGTTCAAAGACAGGCAACTTCTTTAAAAATCGGGGGATGCTTTTTATGTCCCCGACACCGCCAGACCCTGCCACCTGCCTTCTTCTGACAAAACGCTAACTTTGAGACATGGGCTGCGCTGCGTTGGGCTGCGTCATGGAGCGATGCGGTGTGTTTTGAGGCTTCCGAGGGCCCTGGTGCACAGGCTTCAAAAAGACTAGGCTAGGCTGAGGTGCGCTCCTCTTTACAGCCTGCTGCCGCGTGCCGCTTGCCTGCTGCTGCTCCACTAAAAATATTTACTGTTAAAACGTATTTACTGTTAGCCCAGCAGAGCAAACACAGTATGGTGGCATGAACCAGACTGAGGCACTACTGTACTCCAACCCCCCCAGCACAGTATGATGGCATAGCCAGGCTATTCTCCAACAGCACACTTCCTCCTCCTCAGCCCCCAAACTCACCCCCAACTAGCACACCAACCGCTCCTGAGTACTGACCAATGTCAGCTCCTGTTCGCTGTAGCCCCACCTTTCACTTTAACACACACACACACACACACACACAACCATTTCTCACACAGACAACTCAACCCTCTCTCTCTCTCACACACACACACACACACACACACACACACACACACACACACACACACACACACACAGAGACCTTCAACAACAGCTAAATACCCCGCTGGCTCCCGGGCCTGGCTTCAGACATCTGTAAAATATTTTTATTCGCTGGCCCACGACCGCAGCACACTGGCAGAGGTCTTCAGTCTCCCGGCCGCAGCTTGGCAGGACTTCTGAAGGAGCCAGAGCCAGCCCCAGCTCCTGAGCCTCATGGCTGCTTCTACAGCCCAGCCTCCCTCCTGCCTGCTGCATCCGACAGCTCCTAGCCTACTGCAAGGAAGGAAATGGCTGCCTAAGCATCTTCTCTCACACTGGAGAAAAACATACAAGTAATGTCCAGGACCAGGTGCTCACCGTTTGCCGTTTGATCCCACAAGGCATCTTTAATAAAAGCGTTGCCTAAATGTGATACCCAAACAATGTTTTGTCTGATATAGCATGATGGTCAAAATGTTGTTTGCGTATCAAACACTTGTGGGAGAAGCCAACAGAGAGTGGATATTACTTTCTTTTTTTATAGTTTTGTCTAGCTCCAGTGTCAAGTTGGATGTGCGTAAAAAAATATATATATATACATCTAGCACTCTGCCACTGACAGAGACCCATAGAGATGGGGTCATGGCTAGAGGAGAAACCCAAAATGTTCAGGGACAGCTGGGCAGGAGAGTAGGGTTCTATGGATCCTCTCTCCATGCCTCTCGGCCTTGACAAGAGCACCAGACCGCCAGGCCAAACCCAGGACCTGAGAGCTCAGAGAAGGCTGCACCGAGTTGGGTTATAAATGGAGGAAGAGTCCCTCCCTTGCTGACAATAGCACAAGGAGGTGAAACATCCAGATAGACAGGCCTTTACATTGACTACAGCGTGTGACTATCTCTTCTGCTGTAAATCCTCTGTGAAGCATTAAGACTCATCTACGTTGAGGCTGAAACAAACGCCCATAGCACCACAGTAAACACACCTCCGTTTGGAATGATGCTCTGCCCTTTTTTTTCCTCTTTTTATTTTTTTGCCATTCCAAGTGCAAACTCCTTCTGCGTTTGTCTCATCTCATGCTGACAAATGCATACTGCAGCTGTCACTGCTTCGCTGTTTACAGTGGCTCATAGCATCTTGTAATTACTCCATGAAAGTGAATCTGCATCCTGGGGTAGTTGTAGTCTGTGTGTAGGGATAATCAAAAGAGACGTAGAGGGAAGGGGACGAGCCTACACAACATCCAATAAAAGGCACTTTGTGCTTTTGAGCGATCTGTTCGTGCACAGTTCACAATCTGCCACAAACACAGCTTGAGCTGCAGTTAAGATAACAGACAGCGTCAGAGCTATGCCATGCTCACCGGGCTGCCCTAAAACAGTCACAGTATGGACCACAGGCTATTTAAAAATGTAAAAATAATACATTTAAATGTACCTTTATTTAACTACGCAAGTCAGTTAAGGACAATTTCTTATTTTTGAATGCCTTGGGTTGAATGCCTTGTTCAGGGGCAGAACAACAGATTTTTACCTTGTCAGCTCAGGGATTCGATCCATCAAACTTCCGGTTACAGGCCCAACGCTCTAACCACTAGGCTCCCTGCTATGCCTAGCTCGCACCGGTCTGAGCAATTAAATAACTAAGATTAAATAACTAAAATCATATGGGCTTAAGCATAAAGAAATTCTGTAGGTTCTATCTAAATTCATTAGTCATAGGTGCTCTCCCCTATTTTTTTTTGGGGGGGGGGGGAAATCATGTCAGAAGACCAGAAGTTATTGATACATCAGGAAAACCCTATTCTGTAATCATGCCTTCATGAGATCTTAATTAATAGACATTCTCATTTTCAAACATTTTATTAATTAAAGCCTACTCTAGGGCAATATTGGTAATCACACAGTATAAGAGGCTAAAATAGCGGCATCTATTTAGTAAGGGGTAATCAACGAGGGGCTATGCGTTCGCTGGAAATAATGAACCAAGTGGAAGGTGTGTTCCACAACGCACTAGCGGAGTAGAACTGAACTTCAACAAAGTTGCATTATTTTTCAGAGAACGCATAGAGCCCCAAGTTGATTATCCCTTTTATACCATGGTTATATAATTTAACACATTTGCCATTAGAAATGTGTTCAACATCCACTGAAGTAGTTAGCAAGTTTACTAGATCAATAGAGTAGTTGCCGTGGTAACAAACAAACAGATTTGCTAGTTTAGCGAACCAAACTAGAGCAAATTATTTCATAATGTTTGTATCGCTGTATAAAATGCGCTGTTCCGTGGCGACCAGTCATTCAGGGTCTTAAAAAAATACAAACGCAGACATTGAATATCCCTTTGAGCATAGTGCAGTTATTAATTACCCTTTGGATGGTGAATCAATAGACCCAGTCACTACAAAAATACAGATGTCCTTCCTAAGTCAGTTGTCGGAGAGTAAGGAAACTGCACAAGGATTTCACCATCACTGAGTACCACTCTTCATATTTTCAAGCATTGTTGTGGCTGCATCATGTTATGGGTATGCTTCTCATCAGCAAGGACTAAGGAGTATTTTTTTTAAATCAAAATAAATTTAATGGAGGGAAGCACAGGCAAAATCCTAGAGGGAAAACCTTGGTTGTTTTCTTTCCAATGGACACCGGGAGACAAATTCACCATTCAGCAGGTTAATAATCTAAAAACACAAGGCCAGATATACACTACATGACCAAAAGTATGTGGACAATTGCTTGTCGAACATCTCATTCCAAAATCATGGGCATTAATATGGATTTGCTCCCCCTTTGCTGCTATAACAGCCTCCACTCTTCTGGGAAGGCTTTCCACTAGGTGTTCGAACATAGATTCGGGGACTTGCTTCCATTCAGCCACAAGAGCATTAGTGAGGTCGGGTGTTGGGCAATTGGGCCCACAGTCGGCGTTCCAATTCATCCCAAAGGTGTTCGATGGAGTTGAGGTCAAGGCTCTGTGCAGGCCAGTCAAGGTATTCCACACCGATCTCAACAAACCATTTCTACATGGAACCTCGCTTTGTGCACGGGGGCATTGTCATGCTGAAACGGCAAAGGGCCTTCCCCAAACTGTAGCCAAAGTTTGCATATCAAGAAGCTGATTAAATAGCATGATCATTAAAACAGATGCACCTCGTACTGTGGACTATAAAAGTTCTTTCTAAAATGTGCAGTTTTGTCAAACAACATAAATGTCACAGATGTCTCAAGTTGAGGGAGCATGCAATTGGCAAGCTGACTGCAATAATGTCCACTTGAGCTATTGCCAGAGAATTGAATGTTAATTTTTCTACCATAAGCTGGTTGGATTTGTTGAATTTATCAGTACATCCAACCGGCCTTACAACCGCAGACCACGTGTAACCATGTCAGGCCAGAACCTCCATATCTGGCTTCTTCACCTGCGGGATCTTCTGATACCAGCCACGGGGACAGCTGATAAAACAGAGGAGTATTTCTGTCTGTAATAAAGTACATTTGTGAGGAAAAACTGATTCCTGACTGGCTTGGCCTGTCTCCCCAGTGGGTGGTCCTTGCCCCCAAATGGGTGGGCCTCCCATATAAGGAATTATTTCCATATATGAACTGAAACAACACACCTCGCTGCAATTGTTGCATGTTATGTTTATATTTTTGTTAAGTATATCTTTAAAAAAACATATGCCACACGTGAAACCTATCTTAGTGAACATATCCATTGCGGAGGTTGAGACTTATCCCTGGCAGAGGCACAGTCCAGGAAGAAGGGGAGAGCGGCTAAACTGCACGTCTCTCTACTAAATGCACTCTCTCCCGCCAATACGTGTGCATTCATTGTTTCATGAATTCATTGTGTGAATTGTTTGTTAGTGTCTATCAAATCCACATTACATATCACCAGTAAAAAGCCTACATTTACTGTTAAATCATATAATTTCTAATCCACAATATTTGTTTGGTTCTGATCATTTATGTTAATGCATTCAATATTTTATTATTCCAGTCTTTTATCATCATCATTTTCAGAGTGGACACATTGTTTGCAGAGCCGAAAGCCTATGCTACACTTGTGAGAGACAAGTTTTTATTTATTTCACAAAATGTACGAGTTTTGACAATTTAGTCATTGTCTTTTGTTTGGGTACAGTGCCTTGCGAAAGTATTCGGCCCCCTTGAACTTTGCGACCTTTTGCCACATTTCAGGCTTCAAACCTAAAGATATAAAACTGTATTTTTTTGTGAAGAATCAACAACAAGTGGGACACAATCATGAAGTGGAACGACATTTATTGGATATTTCAAACTAACAAATCAAAAACTGAAAAATTGGGCATGCAAAATTATTCAGCCCCCTTAAGTTAATACTTTGTAGCGCCACCTTTTGCTGCGATTACAGCTGTAAGTCGCTTGGGGTATGTCTCTATCAGTTTTGCACATCGAGAGACTGAAATTTTTTCCAATTCCTCCTTGCAAAACAGCTCGAGCTCAGTGAGGTTGGATGATCCGTCATTACTTTAAGATGTGAAGGTCAGTCAATACAGAACATTTCAAGAACTTTGAAAGTTTCAGTCACAAAAGTGCAGTCACAAAAACCATTAAGCGCTATGATGAAACTAAGCTCTCATGAGGACCGCCACAGGAAAGGAAGACCCAGAGATCCCTCAGCTGAAGAGGTTTTAAGTTCACTAGAGCTACCAGCCTCAGAAATTGAAGCCCAAATAAATGCTTCACAGTTCAAGTAACAGACATATCTCCAACTCAACTGTTCAGAGGAGACTGCGTGAATCAGGCCTTCATGGTCGAATTGCTGCAAAGAAACGACTACTAAAGGACACCAGTTCATATAAAGAAATCAGTTAATTGAAATAAATTATTTACTCCCTAATCTATGGGTGTGATGGTGCTTTGCTGGTGACACGGTCTGTAATTTATTTAGAATTCAAGGCCCACTTAACCAGCATGGCTACCACAGCATTCTGCAGCAATACACCCCATTCCAGCTGGTTTGCTCTTGGTGGGACTATCATTTGTTTTTCAACAGGACAATGACCCAACACACCTCCAGGCTGTTAAGGACTATTTGCCCAAGGAGAGTGATGGAGTGCTGCATCAAATGACCTCCACAATCACCCGACCTCAACCCCATTGAGATGGTTTGGAATGAGTTGGACTGCAGAGTGAAGGAAAAGCAGCCAACAAGTACTCAGCATATGTGGGAACTCCTTCAAGGCTGTTGGAAAACCATTCCTCATGAAGCTGGCTGAGAGAATGCCAAGAGTATGCAAAGCTGTCATCAAGGCAAAAAGTGGCTTTGAAGAATCTAACATCTAAAATCTATTTAGATTTGATTAACACATTTTTTGGTTACTACATGATTCGATATGTGTTATTTCTTAGTTTTGATGTCTTCACTATTATTCTACAACGTAGAAAAACCCAGAAATTAGTAGATGACTGGTACTGTATACTAAACAAAAATAAAAGCAACATGTAAAGTTCTGGTCCCATGTTTCATGAGCTGAAATTAAAGACCCCAGAAATGTTCCAGACGCACAAAAAGCTTACTTCTCTACAATTTTGTGCACACATTTCTTTTCATCCCTGTTAGTGAGAATGTTTCCTTTGCCAAGATAATCCACCCACCTGACAGGTATGGCATATCAAGTCGTCGATTAAACAGCATGATCATTACACAGTTACACCTTTGTGATTGGGAAATTAAAAAAGCCATTCACAAATGTGGAGTTGTGTCACACAACATAATGCCATGGATGTCTCAAGTTGAGGGAGCGTGCAGTTGGCATGCTGACTGCACGAATGTCTACCAGAGCTGTTGCAAGATAATTGAATGTTAATTTCTCTACCATAAGCCCCCTCCAACGTTGTTTTTGAGACTTTGCCCTCCATGGATGGACGGAGCAAGACATGATGTCCCAGATGTGCTCAATTGGATTCAGATCTGGGGAACGGGCGGGCCAGTCCATAGCATCAATGCCTTCCTCTTGCAGGAACTGCTGACACACTCCAGCCACATGAGGTCTAGCATTGTCTTGCATTAGGAGGAACCCAGGGCCAACCGCACCAGCATATGGTCTCACAAGGGGTCTGAGGATCTCATCTCGGTACCTAATGGCAGTCAGGCTACCTCTGGCGAGCACATGGAGGGCTGTGCAGCCCCCCAAAGAAATGCCACCTCACACCGGTCGTGCTGGAGGATGTTGCAGGCAGCAGAACGTTCTCCACGGCGTCTCCCGACTTTCACATGTACTCAGTGTGAACCTACTTTCATCTGTGAAGAGCACAGGGCGCCAGTGCCGAATTTGCCAATCTTGGTATTCTCTGGCAAATGCCAAACGTCCTGCACGGTGTTGGGCTGTAAGCGCAACCCCCACCTGTGGACGTCGGGCCCTCATACCACCCTCATGGAGTCTGCTTCTGACCGTTTGAGCAGACACATGCACATTTGTGGCCTGCTGGAGTTCATTTTGCAGGGCTCTGGCAGTGCTCCTCCTGCTCCTCCTGCTCCTCCTTGCACAAAGGCGGAGGTAGCGGTCCTGCTGCTGGGTTGTTGCCCTCCTACGGCCTCCTCCAGGTCTCCTGTTGTACTGGCTTGTCTCCTGGTAGCGCCTCCATGCTCTGGACACTACGCTGACAGACACAGCAAACCTTCTTGCCACAGCTCGCATTGATGTGCCATCTTGGATGAGCTGCACTACCTGAGCCACTTGTGTGGGTTGTAGACTCCGTCTCATGCTACCACGAGAGTGAAAGCACCGCCAGCATTCAAAAGTGACCAAAACATCAGCCAGGAAGCATAGGAACTGAGAAGTGGTCTGTGGTCACCACCTGCAGAACCACTCCTTTATTGGGGGTGTCTTGCTAATTGCCTATAATTTCCACCTGTTGTCTATTCCATTTGCACAACAGCATGTGAAATTTATTGTCAGTGTTGCTTCCTAAGTGGACAGTCTGATTTCACAGAAGTGTGATTGACTTGGAGTTACATTGTGTTGTTTAAGTGTTCCCTTTATTTTTTTGAGCAGTATGTATGTATGTATATATAAATACACTTTTTAAAATGTAGACCAATTAATTGGTCGAGAACAGACGACTCAGTCTTTTTTTTTTGTCGTCACGGACAGCCCTACATTCTGTTAATGTCTTATGATAAATTTGTGCAAATTCAATCCATTTGGTTCATGCCCTAGTATGCTTAATACATTTTTGAATATTGTTGAATTCCATTTTAAATGGCGGTATTCTGTGATTACATCCAAGTGCTCCCCCTAATATTATACATTTGTTTTATCTGTGAAATTGAAATGTTTGATTGAAAGATGTTTTGAAATGGCTACAGTACAGTCATATTTGTAGAGGTTTCTGTGAATCAGTGCTGCTTCAGCTCTAGGGGCGGCAGGTAACCTAGCGGGAAGCAGGTTGGACCAGTAACCGAAAGGTTGTTGGATCGAATCCCAGAGCTGACAAGGTAAAAATCTGTCGTTCTGCTCCTGAGCAAGGCAGTTAGCCCACTGTTCCCCGTCGATTAAGGCAGCCCTCCGCACCCCTCTGATTCAGAGGAGTTGGGTCAAATGCAGAAGACACATTTCAGTTGAATGCTTTCAACTGACTAGGTATCCCCCTGTCCCTTTCTATTGTTCAAATGCCTTAGTTATTCGGCACAGTGGAATTTACCAAATCTGTCCTGCTGTGACAGTTTCCTGTTGTAGCCGAGCAGCGAGGCTCAGTATCGTATTAAAGATGGGATGAGACAT
Source organism: Oncorhynchus masou masou (assembly GCF_036934945.1). Lineage (NCBI taxonomy): Eukaryota > Metazoa > Chordata > Actinopteri > Salmoniformes > Salmonidae > Oncorhynchus > Oncorhynchus masou. The sequence continues at coordinate 31,245,989 of NC_088226.1, read as the reverse complement.
TTGTCATCTGACCACTTTTTACAGTTATCATGCCCCTGGGGATTTTACAATAACACATTTTTTGTTCGCTTTTTTTTCTTCTCTATCTCAATGCACGTTCGACTTTGGAAGCCTCCTGAGGCTGTTTTTTAAGCTACATTAAGTTCTGCCTTTTGCATGATGTCAAAAGTCCCTCTCCGCCTCTACAGAAATGATACATACTACACCTAGGCTATAGGTAGAACGTTTATGATGATTTTCCTGAACAGTATGTTGTCTTAATAAATTGACCAACCTTATTTTGTGCCAAAATTGGCCTTTAAAAGTGCTCTACGGTCTAATCATGTTATTTGGTGGGGTGCAAAGAGTAGGCTGTTTTATCCTGTCAAACAACTAGGCTGTCAATATTTCTCCTATCTGAGGAACAGGCTTGACAATCATTCCTCTCTATCTTCTGAGGGTCCCTGATGTTCACAGATTCAAATATCCTTAGAGTATGCATCCCGGCTACTAGTTTGATATGAAAGTGTTCAATTTTCTAAAACATTGATCCCTTTCTTATCAAGGTCTGCTGTGCTCTGAAGGAAAACTGACTACAAAAGATGTGTAAACAGAAAATGACTGACTTGCGACCCTGTGTGAAGTCTGAGCAGTGGTTGGAGTATTCCTGGGTTAGCCTGCGCAATAACCACACAATTTCAGCTCTTTACATCACGCTGAAGGGTATCACACGATGTCACACTTATTTTGTATTTTTTTTAGATAATATAACCCACCTAGTTCTTCTCTGTGTGATATAATACAGTGTTTTACACCATGGCATTGTTAAATAGTTGTATTGAAGGGCATTCTCGAGCGTGCATTAGTTCCCTATAATACATGTTATTTGCACTGCAGAGTTAAAATGGCTATAGGTCATTTGTTCTATGTTTGAGCTGCTTTTGAAAGCAAAAGACTAATTAAAAACAATATTGGCATTGTTAAATTTGAGGTTCATAATGGCAAGCTAAGACTGTTGGTTTGGTTGAGGGGTCTGCGCAGGACAGAGGTTTTGGTACCGTGCCCACCCTCTCCCACGAGATTTCCCCGCAGGTTTATTTGCCGACATCCCACCGGATCTCATCCAGCTCCTGCCCACAGTCCAGCAATGTTAATATTAATGTTAATATTATCTTCAAAACCACCATGTCATGCATTAGCCTGTATTGTGCAATGATTGCATGATTTCCTGGTTGGAATAAAGTCATTTTATTAAAACAAACGTCAGTGTAAACAAACTCATTTGAAGCAGGCCAGAAAAAAAATGTCACTGCAAGAATTTGGAACGAGTTCATCTCAACTCGAACGGTCAGTAAGAGAAAGGAAAGGCTACATAGGCTACTAATAGCCTGACTCGTGCCCAGTCATCTTAGCCATCATTTCATTACATTTCGAAAAGGATTAACATGCAGTTCTCACTGGAAAGTAAGCCGATAATTGCTTTGATAATTCATCACAAGTGGCCACAACCTCAGTCACATCAGAGAATTGTTTTGCCGCCGATGTTTGAAGCAGCCGCATGAGCCGGTTGTGTAACTTGAGACCCAGTTTGAGGCGGGGAGAGGGACACAAGCAGACAGAATGACAGAGACAGATGTGTGATAGATAAGTGGTTTTTATAACATTACACAGCGCCAGTGGCAATTTTAGCATGTAAATCTTGATGGGGCAAACAATTAAAAATATAAATTGTACGCATGCCAGAAAAGCCACTACACAACATTGAACAAAAATTATATGTATGTATGTATGTGCGTATGTATATGCGTGCGTGCACACACACACACACACACACACACACACACACACACACACACACACACATATATATATACACACACACACACATATATATATATACATATATATATACACACATTTTCCCCCGATTGTGTTATTGACTGTACGTTTGTTTATTCTATGTGTAACTCAGTGTTGTTGTTTGTGTCGCACTGCTTTGCTTTATCTTGGCCAGGACACAATTGAAAATGAGAGCTTGTTCTCAACTGGCCTACCTGGTTAAATAAAGGTGAAAAAAATATATAATAAAACATTACTTGCACTATAGCAGCTATCCCAACAGCAGAGCTTTCTTATAAGCGCCATGGAGTGAATCCTTACCACTGCTACACCTACCACTGCCCACCTACCACTGCAACACCTACGACTGCTACACCTGCCCACAAACCACTGCTACACCTACCACTGCTACACCTGCCCACAAACCACTGCTACACCTGCCCACAAACCACTGCTACATCTACCACTGCCCACCTACCACTGCTACACCTACGACTGCTACAACTGCCCACAAACCACTGCTACACCTACCACTGCTACACCTGCACACCTACCACTGCTACACCTGCACACCTACACCTGCACACCTACCACTGCTACACCTGCACACCTACCACTGCCACACCTGGCCACCGCTACACCTGCTACTGCTACACCTGCCCATCTACCACTGCCCACCTACCACTGCTACACCCTGGCCACCTGCCCACCTACCACTGCCACACCTGGCCACCGCTACACCTGCTACTGCTACACCTGCCCATCTACCACTGCTACACCTGCCCATCTACCACTGCTACACCTGTCCATCTATCACTGCAACACCTACCACTGCTACACCTGCACATCTACCACAGCTACACCTGCCCACCTACCACTGCCCACCTACCACTGCTACACCTGCCCACCTACCACACCTGCCCACTGCTACCACACCTGCCCACTGCTACACCTGCCCACTGCTACACCTGCCCACTGCTACACCTGCCCACTGCTACACCTGCCCACTGCTACACCTGCCCATCTACCACTGCTACACCTGCCCATCTACCACTGCTACACCTGCCCATCTACCACTGCTACACCTACCACTGCTACACCTGCACATCTACACCTGCCCACCTACCACTGCTACACCTGCCCACTGCTACACCTGCCCACCTACCACTGCTACACCTGCCCACCTACCACTGCTACACCTGCCCACTGCCCACCTGCCCACTTACCACTGCTACACCTGCCCACTGCTACACCTGCCCACTGCTACACCTGCCCACTGCTACACCTGCCCACTTACCACTGCTACACCTGCCCATCTACCACTGCTACACCTGCCCATCTACCACTGCCCACCTACCACTGCTACACCTGCCCATCTACCACTGCTACACCTGCCCATCTACCACTGCTACACCAGCCCATCTACCACTGCTACCTGCCCACTGCTACACCTGCCCACTGCCACTGCTACACCTGCCCACTACCACCACTGCCCATACACCTGCCCATCTACCACTGCTACACCTGCCCATCTACCACTGCTACACCTGCCCATCTACCACTGCTACACCTGCCCATCTACCACTGCTACACCTGCCCATCTACACCTGCCCATCTACCACTGCTACACCTGCCCATCTACACCTGCCCATCTACCACTGCTACACCTGCCCATCTACCACTGCTACACCTGCCCATCTACCACTGCTACACCTGCCCATCTACCACTGCTACACCTGCCCATCTACCACTGCTACACCTGCCCATCTACCACTGCTACACCTGCCTATGAGCAGAGCCTTGTCTGAGCGAAACAGTTCATTCAGCCACATTCACTGCCTTTTTAAAAAAGCATAGCGGATATGGCTGACTTGCTTAAACAAATTTGGTTCCTACTGACAATTGAGATGAACAAGTTATGAGGGGGAAAGGGACCAAATTATTAGGGTGAGGCACATGGGCTACTAACTGCTTACTACACAACATACGCTTTAGTATTACCTTCTTAACTAGCTACAGTATTCATATCTCCCAGGCATGTTACATAATTTATGGAGCGGTGTAGAAGACATTTAACTAGTAGGTGCCTTTCTTTCTGGTTTTTGTAGTTGAATCTGTGTTTGAAATTCACTGCTCGACTGAAGGACATTACAGATAATTGTACGTGTGAGGTAGTCATTCAAAAATCATTCTAACCACTATTATTGCACACAGAGTGAGTCCATGCAACTTATGTGACTTGTTTAGCACATTTCGACTCCTGAACTTTAGGCTTGCCATAAGAAAGGGGATGAATACTTGACTCAAGACATTTCAGCTTTTCATTTTTAATTCATTTTTAAACATTTCTTAAACCATAATTCCACTTTGACATGATGGGGTGGTGTGTAGGCTAGTGACAACAAATCTCAATGGAATCCATTGTAAAGTAAGGCTGTAACACACCAAAATATGGACAAAGTCAAAGGTGTGAATACTTCCTTAAGTCGCTGTAGACGCACAGTACCAGTCAAAGTTTGGACACACCTACTCATTCAAGGGTTCTTCTTTATTTTTACTATTTTCTACATTGTAAAATAATAGGGAAGACAAAATATGAAATACCACATATGGAATCATGTAGTAGCCCAAACTGTTAAACACTGTCATTTCTCTTTGCTTACTTGAGCTGTACTTGCAATAATATGGACTTGGTATTTTATCAAATAGGGCTATCTTCTGTATACCAAACTCCCCCCCACCTTGTCACAACACAACTGATTAACACAAACAGATTGAGGAAATAAATTCCACAAATTAACTTTTAACAAGGCACACCTGTTAATTTAAATGCATTTCAGGTGACTACCTCATGAAGCTGGTTGTGAGAATGCCAAGAGTGTGCAAAGCTCTCATCAAGGCAAAAGGGTGTGTCACGCCCTGTCTGGTTCACCTGTCCGTGTGCTTGTCTCCACCCCCCACCAGGTGTCGCCCATCTTCCCCTGGGTACTTACACCTGTGTTGTCTGTCTGTGCCAGTTCGTTTTGTTCGTTCAAACCTACCAACATTTTCCCTTGCCCCTGTCTTTGCTATTGTCCCTGTTTTCTAGTTCCCCAGTTTTGACCTTTCCTGCCTGCCGTCCTGTACCTTTGTCTCTACTCTGGATTACCAACCTCTGCCTGACCTGACCCTGCCTGCTGTTCCGGTACCTTACACCCTCTCTGGACTTTTGACCCCTTCCTGCCTTGACCGGTCATTTGCCTGCCCCTGTTTAAAGAATAAACTTTTGTTTCTTCAACACTGTCTGCACCTGGGTCATACCTTAAAACGTGATAGGCTGGCTAATTTGAAAAATCTAAAATAAAACACTTTTTTGGTCACTACATGATTCCATGTGTGTTATTTCATGATTGTGAATTTTTATACAATGTAGAAAATAGTTTAAAAATTTAAAAACATTTGACTGGTACTGTATGTTTCACAAGTTTGGATAGTACAGTCCAGTGAGTTGGGCACAGTCGAGTACAGTACAGTTAGGGACTAGAATACTTCTCCGAATTCCATCCACTGTGGCAGGTAGATAAAATCTAACAGCCACTCAGATTTTTTTACCAGACAATTTGTTGTTGCCATAACAGACGAGCATGCATATGAATGTTTCCTAAACAAGACATGTATTACTAGTAAGAAGTAATGTGGGATATTACACAACTTAATTTGATATTCCAGAGTCTCTTAAACAAAATATCAGAGAAGATGTAAAATGTTCAGGTCCCCTTTAAGGTTACCTTGGTAACAGGCCACTCTGAGTCTGTGTGCCTGTGAGAATTAAACCAGTAGAGGACTGATGTATCTTTGCTAACATTGAAAAGCAACCTAGCTTGAGAACAACACAATGTAAACAGCCAAGAAACAAAGACAAAGTCATACTTCAGTAGACTTTCAACTAAATTAGACCAACTTTTATGCCTGTGCCAATGCTTCTAAAAACAAATGTTTCAGTACTTCATTAACAGTACGCACAGGCCCTCCGACAGGCAGTGTTGCTACTCTGGTGGGATTGCTATAATTTTAGGATTAGGATTTCTTTGCGCATAACCAGATATGAAACAAAATCAGAAATACTTTAAAAACAGCTACTGACGCATTTATTTTTCGATAAATCATAACTCTCACTATAGAGTCCCGAGTGTGGCCACCTGCCAACTTGGCTGGTGAATTAGACATGCGTACCCACCAATGCCAAAATATACCCGCATTTGGCAGGTAGTGGCTGGTAATTTTAGGCCCCGAGTACAGTACAGCAATGTAGTGAGTAAAGCACAGTATAGTACAATACAGTATAACACAGTAGTACAATACAGCACAGTGAGTAGAGCACATTTTACAATGTGTGTGTGTGAAATCCTGAATGCTGATTGGTTGAAACTGCATTCCAGACTGGCTATTTTACAAGTTAACACTGGCTAAATCTATGACGTTAAAATGCCTATTTACTCTGTTCGATCTGACTGCGCAATTCACCGTCTCATCAGCCCACGCAGGCAATTTATAAACTTGATATCCACTATAAAAATCATCTAGACATCATCTCACATTTCTTTTAGACTAACATTTAGCTTTCAACGGCAGAGATTTGTATAAACATTACTGTCTGTCTCTCCGACATTTGCAACATAGTTTCCATATTCAAATTTGATCTACAGCTGTCACACAGTAATGAACGAGTCTGGAGTCGGGATGAGACAGACATGCGGGCAGCTTTTCTCAGCCAGTTGAAATATATACAAAGAAATATCAACAGAAAACAGGTAAAACTAAATGAAGTGCCGCTACTTTGTAGTCTTGTGCCAATATATCTTCCAGACACCGGCTTCACTGGCATTATCACTTAAGTAGAGAACAGTTCAATACAATAGTACAACAAGTATACAGTGGGGCAAAAAAGTATTTAGTCTGGTGTCCTTTGACAGCTCTTTGGTCTTGGCCATAGTGGAGTTTGGAGTGTGACTGTTTGAGGTTGTGGACAGGTGTCTTTTATACTGATAACAAGTTCAAACAGGTGCCATTAATACAGGTTACGAGTGGAGGACAGAGGAGCCTCTTAAAGTTACAGGTCTGTGAGAGCCAGAAATCTTGCTTGTTTGTAGGTGACCAAATACTTATTTTCCACCATAATTTGCAAATAAATTCATTAAAAATCCTACAATGTGATTTTCTGGATTTTTTTCTCTCATTTTGTCTGTCATAGTTGAAGTGTACCTATGATGAAAATTACAGGCCTCTCATCTTTTTAAGTGGGAGAACTTGCACAATTGGTGGCTGACTAAATACTTTTTTGCCCCACTGTATTATACTGTATTCTACTGAAGTATTCTCTACTTTACTGTACTGAACTCTACCCTACTCTGCTGTACTGCACTGTGATTTCCAAAGTTGTGAAACACGAGAATAACATGCTATCCATAATTATGCATTTCTATGTAGGACAAATCAGGGACCCATGAGGTAATTATGTTACAGTAATTCCATTACTGGGTGTCACTCCACTTCACTTACTGTAGTTCAATAACCAAAATATATATTTTCAAAATCAATGTGCCATATTGTATGTATGCATGCATGCATGCATGCATGCATGTATGTATGTACGTACATACATTTTTTTTTTTTAAACACCTTTATTTAACTAGGCAAGTCAGTTAAGAACAAATTGTTATTTTCAATGATGGCCTAGGAACAGTGGGTTAACTGCCTTGTTCAGGGGCCAAATGACAGATTTTCATCAGCTCGGGGATTCGATCTTGCAACCTTTCCGTTACTAGTCCAACACTCGAACCACTAGGCTACCTGCCACCCCAAAGTAGCCTACTGGTTAGGTGGTCATAGCTGACACCCCATTCTTTCTGCAGATATCTATGAATCTTAATTCGGAGCAGATACTTAAGAGTTTTTGGAAAACAAGGTCGCATAACAATCTGAGGTAGATTTTACCGTCATTTCATTACCAAAGTTTGCATCTGCACAGTTCTGACACTAAATTAGTTCTCTTTTTTTCCTGTGGAAATTGTTAAAAGTAGTCATTGTGAATAGAGTTGTATGGTTTGTTAAACTTTAAAATCAAATGGTTTTTGTTTGGCATACATTTTAAAGTGGAAAAAACTGAGTCAAAGCGTAATTCGGTTTCTGTGGAAATGCCCTATTGCGTAATTTCACGCGGCTCTATATTTACCCGGCAAAATGATATCATGATTATTTTGATTAATTTCGTGGGCATTTGTTTTGCAAACTCTACCATCACTAAAAGTGTAACTACATCCAAAACATCCCATATTTTACCCAGATGTCAAAAGTAGTCTCCTGATATGATTTAAGCAAAAAATAGTGATTGAGTGTGAAAACTGGAAAAGGCCCCTGGAAAAAGCTAAATTTAAGGAAAAACTAAACCGAATCAGGCAAAAAATAAAACAGATTTTATAGGGCCCTGGCATATATGCCTAATCTAAGAACATAACTCTAATGACAGAAACTGTTACGATATCAAACATGAGACAAAACGAGATGCGAGACAGATTTATAGACTATGCAACAACAAAGGCATAACCTGGTTTACAATGCAACAATTCATGACATTTCACCAAAGGCTGTCAAAAACAATTCAAGTCTCATCAGCAATCAAAAACAAGGTTACTGGCAGGCAGCCCTGCCTAAATTTTACAACCTGTTGACGCTCAGCCCGGTCTGATGCAGGCAGCTTTTGGCTGCCATTGATTGAGCAGCCATTGGGTTTTTGACTAGATCCTTGACAGTGTAATTCAGAGAATCAGACAGTGATCTGATCTCCATCACCTGGCTGATGCTGGCTGAGTGAGTGTGATGCTTTCCCTGTTTGTTGTCTTTGACGGAGAGAGGATGTAGAAACAGAAGGGAGGGTAATAATAAAGGTCAATAGAATGATGTGATATCACTCAGCCACTCCTGGATAATCTCTGGTTGCATTCTATTCTGGCCTACTGATGGAATCGTGCTGAGAGACATTGTGCTGTTAAAACAATGGCTGTGTGAGCTGTGAGTTGAGCTCATTGTTCTCAATACAGTACGACACAATATAGTGTTCTGGGAGTGGGACAAAAGGCCTAGCTACATAGTTCAACTTCTACCATACGGGTCTAGACCAGGGGTCTCCAACAGGTAGATTGCGAGCTACTGCCCAACTATGAGTAACTCGCCAATCAATTCTGAAAGTCCATGCACTTATTCATGTTCCCTCGCGAACTGTCATAAACTGGATCTACTATCTAGCGTAAGTGTACCTATTAAGCCCAACAAAATCTACGTTTAGGACAGTATATGTTAGAAATGTCTAATTTCTGTAAGAAAAGGTTGAGACAAAATGAAATATGTAAAGTTTTATGAAATATTCTGGACTGGGCTTAATGGATACCGAATGTACCCTGTAAACCCCATGGGTGTTCCAAATAAGACCCACCTCTTAAATCATCCATTTTAATTAATTTCCTAAATGTTCAAAACTTAACTGCCCATTCTTATTCATAATGTGATTAATATAATCTCCTCTAAAGTTATCAAAATAAACCGATCATTACTACTCATCATGAACCCGAGCATTAATAACAGGGTGTCCAATCATATCCACAGAGATCAATGTGGACTTACACTTTTGTTCTCGCCAAAATGGTACACAACTGATTCAACTAATCATAGACTTCAAACAAGATATGAGAATGAAATGAAAGGTTTGGGGTATAAATATACACTATAAACTACAATATTATGCAAAGTTAGTATTTGTTTATTGCCATTTACATTCACAGGTAGTGTTTGTGCTACTGTACCCTTTTAGCCCACCTGAGAAATGTTCCAATTTACTAAAATGTAATACATGTATAACAAAACAAGGTTATTTTAAAAGTAAAATAAGACAAGATGCATTTAAAAATCTAACTTGTGAATTCCTGAAATCTATTATCTTGTTGCTACTGTGTGACTCTGGCGTGCAGGCACGACTACTAGCATGGAAGAAAAATGTCCATGAAATGCCATCCTATTTGTGCATATATCAGTACATTAATCTTTTCATTTTACAAAAAGTATGGTCAATTATTGGTAAAGGCACAAATAATATAAGAAAAGTGTTTATATACGCAGGTCACCTAAACACCCCAAAAAAATTGCAGCTTTGAAATTGGCTACTTAGGGAGAACTTTATATAATTGTCAATAACTGAATAATAAAACAAAAGATTTGTTTAGAATAAAAGATGTTATTGATATAACCACCAGATGAATAGGTTGAAACATTAACAGCAGAAAATGTATTTTTTTTATTTGAATCCAAAGATGGAAGTAGGCGTAATGGGTAATGCCACATTGACCCCCGGTTTGCCACAACTGGCTTAAAAAGGCAAAGGTAACATTATCTGCCAATTCATTTCCATCAAAATTGCCTTGGTACACACGTTTGTCTATCACTCTGTATGTAGCCAGTTAGCGATGCTTATGATAACCAGCAGAAATACTTTCCCCTAAAACCTTCTCAATTAAATGTTAACTGCAAAGTTTGCTTACCTGACATAGTGCCGTCAGAAAGTATTCATGGTCCTTGACATATTCCACATTTTGTTGTGTTACAGCCTGAATTCAAAATGTATTATATTGGGGGGTTCTCACCCACCTACACACAATACCCCATAATGACAAAGTGAAAAAAACATTTTATTTTTTTATGAAATACATAAATATCTCATTCATACCCCTGAGTCAATACATGTTAGTATCACATTTGGCAGTGATTACAGCTGTGAGTCTTTCTGGCTAACTCTAAGAGCTTTGCACTTGATTGTACAATATTTGCACATTATTCTTTTAACTCTGAAGTTGGTTGTTGATCATTGCTAGACTGCCATTTTCATTGCTTGCCATATATTTTTAAGCCGATTTAGGTCAAAACTGTAACCAAGCCACTCAGAAGCATTCAAGGTTGTCTTGGTAAGCAATTCCAGTGCATATATTTTGTATTGCGTTTTTTAGGTTATTATTCGGCACAAAGTTAATTTCTTTGCCACAATTTCCGCAGTTTTACTTTATTGCAAACAGGATGCATGTTTTGGAATATTTTTATTATGCACAGGCTTCCTTTCCTTATCTTATTTAGGTTAGTGCCGTGCAGTCGGAGAGTATTCATATCCCTTGACTTTCTCAAATGTTTGTTACATTACAGCCTTATTCTAAAATGTATGGAATAATAATGACAAAGCAAAAACAGTTTAGAAATCCTTGAAAATGTATTAAAAATAAAAACAGAAATACTTTATTTACATAAGTAATCAGACCCTTTGCTATGCGACTCGAAATTTAGCTCAGGTGCATCCTGTTTCCATTGATCATCCTTGAGATGTTTCTACAACTTTATGCGAGTCCACCTGTGGTGAATTCCATTGATTGGACAGGATTTGGAAAGGTACACACCTGTCTATATAAGGTCCTACAGAGGACACTGCATGTCAGAGCAGAAACCAAGCCATGAGGTCGAATTGTATGTAGAGCTCCGAGACAGGACTGTGCCGAGGCACAGATCTGGGGAAGGGTACCAAAAAATGTCTGCAGTATTGAAGGTCCCCAAGAATAGAGTGGCCATCATTCTTAAATGGAAGAAGTTTATAACCACCAAGTCTCTTCCTCGAGCTGGCAGCTTGGCCAAACTGAGCAATCGTGGGAGAAAAGTCTTATAGCATAGTATAGTTTAATGATCATGTTAAAAATGCATGTTTGTTAATGTGTACTTATGATTATTACATCTATCATATGTAGCCTATAACAATGTTGGAAAATATTTATTTCCTTTGGTTTTGTATTCAGTTAGCACAGTATGTACTCATTCACATGATCCCATTTTAGAAGTGTTATTCTCTACACTGACACTTAAATGATGTCTGATGGAATTACCAAGTTTTCACCTACGTGTTTGAAAAAATGCAATTCATAGTCGCAATATCTGCCCAAAAATAATAAATCGCAATTAGATATTTTGTCCAAATCGTGCAGCCTTAGCGGTCGGGGCCACAATGTTCTGTGTGATACTGACTGGGACTATAACATGGAAATTGCATCACAATACCATGCAGCCATGACGAGTGTAACGATGAGTTTACAAATCATAATTGCCGGGTTGAGAGGTTACAAGCCCATTCTATTCATTATATTTGTATGGGCAGCTACCCATTAACATGACATGGGAGATATGTCTAGAGTAAGCAAATGACAGTCATTACTTTAAGACATGGTGGTCAATCAACATAGAATATTTCAAGGACATTTAAAGTTTCTTCAAGTGCAGTTGCAAAAACCATCTAGCGGGATGATGAAACTCGCTCTCATGACAACCTCCACAGCAAAAGAAGACCCAGAGTTACCTCTGCTGCAGAGATGTTAATTAGAGTTACCAGCCTCAGAAATTGCAGCCCAAATAAATGCTTCACAGAGTTCAAGTAACAGACAAACCAACATCAACTGTTCAGAGGAGACTGCGTAAATCAGGCCTTCAGGGCTGAATTGCTACAAAGAAACCACTCCTAAAAAGGTCACCAATAGCCTACTAGCGGCCCAATTCATAGCCCTACACATTGTAGGCTACACTACACATTTAACACGTGGTTAGTGGGCTAATCATTTCAATGACAATAAGATCAATTTGATCTGATTACAGTGGTAAGATTAACATGGTCTATGTTAATCGGCGTACTTACCCTATTAAAAGATATTCTTTGTACTGTATTTCTTCAATGCCAAACCAATGTCTTGTTTGCTGTTAGCAAATAATTAAATCGGAGATGTCATTATGAATCTACGCATGGTACTTTCAGAAGTTGATCCAATCAGTTTAGATGCTGTTAGAAAATGAAATATAGGCCTATATGCTAGCCTACTCCAGTGACATGTAATAGCCTATACGCTGTTAGTCAACCAATTTTTTTTTAGTAAAGCAGTAGCAAATATATATATATATATATATATATTTAATGGCACGCGAGACACCTGTCTGATTTGCATCCATCTCAATGAACTAATCCATTGCAGATGCCACGGCGATGGCACTGTCCAAGAAGGGGAGTGTGGCTAAAATGCACGTCTCTCTCCAGAATGAGCTCTCCCGCCAATTTGTACACATTCATTGTTTCATAACTTGTGCGAATTGTTCAAGTTTGATTGTACATTTACCATTAATTCCTAAAATGTCTAATCTACAATGTTTGTTTGGTTAAGGTAATTTTAGTTAATGCATTCAATATATTATTATTTCAGTCTTTATGCTACATGTGTGAGAAACAAGTTTTGGTTTATTTCATTCCATTTATGAGTTTTGTCAATTTAGTAATTGTCTTGTGTTTTGCGCCCTCCTTTCAATGTTGAGTAAGGACATGCACCTGATTAGGCATAGAAGTAGGCCTAAAGGCTACTTGGGCTGTATGCAAATGTAACCTGATTCAGGAAAGTAGGCGAATGTCGCAACTTCTCAGGAAAGACGTTTGAACGTTTAAAAAAATGTTTTGATCAAAATGCAGTTTTGGATGAAAAGCGTGCCCAAAGTAAACTGCTTGTTACACAGGCCCAGAAGCTAGGATATGAATATAATTGGTAGATTTGGATAGAAACCACGCTAAAGTTCAAATAAACTGTTAAAATAATGTCTGTGAGTAATAACAGAACTGATATGGCGGGCATAACCCCGAGGACAAACCATCAAACAAAAAAAAAACACATTTGGCATACCACTATTTTCAATGACTGTCACTTTTATTGTAAGGCGAAAACCTCCCAGATAGCAGTTCCTAGGGCTTCCCCTAAATGTCAACAGTCCTTAGAAAGAGTTTCAGGCTGGTTTTTGGAAAAATTAGCTAGAAGCTATAGTTTTTCTAAGTGGCTCACATTTTGGCTGTAGTGTTTCCATGCGCATGGAGGAAAGCGCATTCTTCGTTATTTATCTCCGGTAATGAACATACTATTCTCCGTCTTAAATTGTATTGTTTATTTACCTATTAGGGTACCTAAGGTTTGATTATAAATGTTGTTTGACTTGTTTGGATAAGTTTATTGCTAACGTTTGGGATTCATTTTGTATGCATTTTGAAGGAGGGAAACCGGTGGATTATTGACTGAAGCGCGCCAGCTAAAACTGAGTTTTTATGGATATAAAGAAGGACATTATCAAACAAAAGGACAATTTGTGATGTAACTGGGACCTTTTGGGTTGCCAACAGAAGAAGATCTTCAAAGGTAAGGCATTTACTATATGGCTATTTCTGACTTTCGTGTCGAAAGGTTTACTACCTAACGTTAGCTGGCTGGCTTGTTAGCTAACCTTACGTGACTACAACACCGTTGAATATGGCCGTTGTCAGTAAACATCTGCAAAAAAGCGTAATGAAATGGTTGCCAGCAGAGCTGGTTAGGCTGTTTTCATGTTATCAGGAGGTAAATAAATAAAGTGTGCGCACCGAGAGCGAAATGAGATGGGTGGTGCTGAAGCTTAAAAGGGTGTAAACGATACTGAATGGGGTTAGACAAAGAGGAGCTCTTCACTAGATACCAAAACATTCAAAAGGCGAAACTCTCTCAAAAGCAAGTTTACAAGTTCATCAACTTTCAAAGAATAATTACTTTCCCATTGTTCCACAAATGCAGTGTATGATACCATTTTGTAGCACTGAGTCTACTTTTATCCACTGTAAAAAAAAAAAAAAAAATACAATTTCACATTTTGCTACATAAGACCGAATCCAGGTTGTGAGTCAAAAATGGGTCATGGTCATGGCTAGAAGCTTTTGTAATAATTTACTTTTCGTAGCAGGTTTAGGAGAACGTACGCAGCAGATAAGGATAATAAACATGGCAGGTTAGGGGAATCATGTTAAGGTTAGGAAAAGGGTTAGGATTAGCTAAAATGCTAAAAACTTATTTTGTAAATTTGACAAATGCTGGATCCCATCTAGACATGACAACGTTCAGAATCATAACAACGCACCCCTTCCGGCCACATCATTTTCGTGGCGTTGTCAGACAACCCGTCTGTGAATTATAACTGTTCTGAAATAACCCCATATTTCCATTGTGACATCAGACAAGACACGAGAACTGAAACACAGGGCAGGCTGTCAAAAGTTTGGAAAAGCAAAAATATTGGCAAACACTAAACTGACGACAAACGTTGCCTAGATAGCACATTAGCTATCATTATACAACCTAGTTAGCTAATTATTGACAGTACATACCGTTATTAGTAACGTGCAAGATAAACTATAAAACAGATGTATTGATAGCGAGTTAGTTAAAGTACGATGAAAAGTGAAGTCGCATTACTTTCATCTTGTTTGCTTAAACTTTCCGTGGAATATGAACAAATTACCCCGTAAATTCGCTTAGTTTGTTAACCAACTAACGTTAGATAAGTTTTACATGTGACAATGGTATGGACACTCGAACCTAGCTAACGTTAGCTGGCTAGCAAACTCGATACGTTTGTTAACTAACGTTAGTTAACTTCCACATGTGGCAATGGTATGGACACTGGAACCTAGCTAACGTTAGCTAGCTAGCAAACTTCTGCATTCTTACCAGGAAGTGGGAGCCTCGTTACTGTTATTTTCGGGTGGCGATGGTGCTTACTTTTCCAATCCAAGGTCGTGCTGCAGTCGAGTTGCCGGGCCGCTCTTGCGTGGCACCTTTCCCTGTGCGCTAATACTTTTCAGAGACGGCCTCTATCGTAAAAGTAGCTAGTTGACGAGGTATGTTCCAAAAGAGTCCGTCAGCCCCTTACCATTCCTGGCCTGTGGCAGTATTGTAAACAACCCAGGATTGATGGGGCGGGGTAAACGTCAGAGAATTGAGGGGACCTGTCAAATACCACTGACGTGAAACGAAAGTAGATATTTTTTATTTTCAGTGATCTTTAAGGGCAGATTTACAGGTATCAGAAGTAGTAGCATATAGAGTACCGCAATATAAATCACAATGCCCATAAAACCTAGCGGTCAAATACGGAAATGGTTCCAATTGTTTTTTCCCCATTCATTTTTCCCATAGCGGATTTTAGAACGTCTTCAAATAACATCAACATTCGAGTAGGCTTATCCTGAAGTGACGTTTAGATGTTTATCAATACATTTGCCTGTATTTACGTAATTGAATAGCCCACTCCCTACACGGTATCTTATTCTGCCCCTATACAACTTTGAATGTGTTGTTTGTTGGCAACCTTGTTATTTACAAAGTTTTTGGAACAGATGTCTGTTGGAATGTTTCACAAATACCCACCGTCAATATGTGTAGCTATTTAAATGCATGAGAAATTGGTTATAAAATTAGCTTTCCTTGGCATTTATAAACCAACAGTCGAGATTGCTAGTTAACTATCTAGCTAATGTTGCTGGTGAAGCTAGGTGTTTTTGATGTTTGTTTGTGCCTGTGGGTGTGGGGTGGGTACTTCAAGTATTATTTGACTTGTCGCTACCTTAGCTAGCTGAATTATTTTGGTCTGGCTTTTTGAAAGATTAAAGAGATTAGCATCTTCTCTTGAGTCAACAGTGTACAAACTTTACTGCAGGAAGTCATTGATCTGTTTTCTGTTACCCTCTGGACAGCAGATCATTGTTATAGCAAGTAGACAAGGTTATGTAACCTTATTTAGTCATACCTGCTATGGTTTTCAAGTGCCACTTTAGTAATAATGGTTTTGGGAAACAGCTCAGAGATTTAACGATGCTCAAACGAAGGTTCCAACAATGAACTTAGCATTAGGTAAGATGCTTTTGGGAAACTTGGCCTGTGTGGTACAGTCTTTCATATGTGTTGTCGTTTGTCGCATCTTATTGCTTAGTTTATCATTTGTGTCAACTTTGAATTCAATCTAAGCCACAGATTAAGGTCCTCTATTTTGCACTTGACCTTTAATAGACACAAGCCTGAAGATATTCAAGCAGCACTTTGAGAGCAAGCAGCCCAAATATTGAATGTTCCCAGAACTGGTTGATGTGCAGGCCAAAGTGACCACACACACTCAAATGGACCTACAGCTGAGGTAATATTCTGTCACCATTCACACATACATACAGTAGTAGACTCCTTAAAATGGCACCGGAAGAACTGGCAGCAGTTTTACGGGTGCCCAACCAATTGTGCTACCACCACAGATAGATGCTGACACTAAGACTGCACTCAGTCAGCAGTATAAGCAAACAGGAAACCACTCACCCAGAGGTGGTGCTCCTAGTGGCTGGAGACTTTAATGCAGGGAAACTTAAATCAGTTCTACCAAATTTCCATCAACATGTTAAATGTGCAACCAGAGGGAAAAAAATTCTAGATCACCTGTACTCCACACACAGATACCCATACAAAGCTCTCCCCCGCCCTCCATTTGGTAAATCCGACCACAACTCTATCCTCCTGATTCCTGCTTACAAGCAAAAATTAAAGCAGGAAGCACCAGTGACTTGGTCTATAAAAAAAGTGGTCAGATGAAGCAGATGCTAAACTACAGGACTGTTTTGCTATCACAGATGAACATGTTCCCGGATTCTTCCGTTGGAATTGAGGAGTACACCACATCAGTCACTGGCTTTATCAATAAGTGCATCGAGGATGTCGTCCCCACAGTGACTGTACATACATACACCAACCAGAACCCATGGATTACAGGCAACATTCGCACTGAGCTAAAGGGTAGAGCTGCCACTTTCAAGGTGCGGGACTCTAACCCGGAAGCTTACAAGAAATCCTGCTATGCCCTGCGAGGAATCATCAAACAGGCAAAGCGTCAATACAGGGCTAAGATTGAATCATACTACGCCGGCTCTGACGCTCTTCTTATTTGGCAGGGCTTGCAAACTATCACAGACTACAAAGGGAAGCACAGCCGCGAGCTGCCCAGTGACACGAGCCTACCAGACGAGCAAAATCACTTCTATGCTCGCTTCGAGGCAAGCAACACTGAGGCATGCATGGAGCATCAGCTGTTCCAGACGACTGTGTGATCACGCTCTCCGTAGCCGACGTGAGTAAGACCTTTAAACAGGTCAACATACACAAGACCATCATTAAGTTTGCAGACGACACAATAGTGGTCTTGTCACCGACACCGATGTGACAGCCTATAGGGAGGAAGTCAGAGACCTAGCCGGGTGGTGCCAGAACAACAACCTATCCCTCAACATAACCAAGACTAAGAAGTGGAGTAGTAGTGGAGCAGGTTGAGAGCTTCAAGTTCCTTGGTGTCCACATCAACAACAAACTAGAATGGTCCAAACACACCAAGACAGTCGTGAAGAGGGCACGACAAAGCCTATTCCCCCTCAGGAAACTAAAAAGATTTTGCATGGGTCCTGAGATCCTCAAAAGGTTCTACAGCTGCAACATCGATAGCATCCTGACTGGTTGCATCACTGCCTTTAACTGCTTGTTCAGAGGGTAGTGCATACGGCCCAGTACATCACTGGGGCTAAGCTGCCTGCCAACCAGGACTTCTACACCAGGCGTGACAGAGGAAGGCACAAAAAAATTGTCAGACCCCAGACACCACATTCATGGAATGTTCTCACTACTACCGCATGGCAAGTGGTACTGGAGTGCCAAGTCTAGGACAAAAAGGCTTCTCAACAGTTTTTACCCCCAAGCCACAAGACTCCTGAACAGGTAATCAAATGGCTACCCGGACTATTTGTATTGTGTGCTTCCCCCAACCCCTCTTTTTACGCTGCTGCTACTCTGTTTATCATATATACATAGTCACGTTTAACTATACATTCATGTACATACTACCTCAATTGGGCCGACCAACCAGTGCTCCCGCACAGTGGCTAACCGGGCTATCTGCATTGTGTCCCACCACCCGCCAACCCCTCTTTTACGCTACTGCTACTCTCTGTTCATTATATATGCATAGTCACTTTAACCATATCTACATGTACATACTACCTCAATCAGCCTGACTAACCGGTGTCTGTATGTAGCCTCGCTACTTTTATAGCCTCACTAATGTATATAGCCTGTCTTTTTACTGTTGTTTTATTTATTTACCTACCTATTTTTCACCAAATACCTTTTTTGCACTATTGGTTAGAGCCTGTAAGTAAGCATTTCACTGTAAGGTCTACTACACCTGTTGTATTCAGCGCATGTGACAAATAAACTTTGGTTTGATTTGATTTAGTGTAAATCATAATGTTGTCAACAAAATGTTGTCCTCAATGCTTAAGTGATGTTGTGTAAGGCTCAGATTTGTAGAAATGCTGTGATCACTCATCGTCCTAAATGTTGTAATTCACAGACACACAGTGACAACGATTTGAATGCTGCAGCTGAGACGGAATGATGTTGAGGGACACACGCTAAGAACCAAAGTATGACTGGACATGGGAGGGCCTGATATTTGTGACCACAACCTAAAAGGGTTGCAGAAGCACACCATCACCCCATTTTATGTTTATTCTATGGCCAACTACCTCTCTAGCCCACCTGAAATCACAATATGTTGTTTTACATGTTATTTCTGCTGGTCTAATTCCTTTTATGGAAAAGCAGAAGAATCTGTGTGCTGACATATAGCAATAATAGTTAATATGGTGCTCTTCGATGTCACCAGGTTTGTGGCAATAATAAATAAATAATTTAATATTTACTTATTGTCAAATGTTTATGTTATGTATAAAAGGCATATGTATTCATTGTTTACTATTGATTTCTTTAAAACAACGCTATTGTTGGAGTTCATGTGTGTAACGCTCCACGTGTTGTGGTGTGGAGTCAGATGCAGGAAACAGAGAGTTCAATACTGTGCTATTTATTGCACTCACGAAACACTGGGTGCTCAAAAACAAATTCCGCACAAAGAAACAGGCGGGCCGGCTGTCTAATAAAGCTCAATTACTAACTAACAGGTGCTAACAATAAACATACAAGGAGGGGGGGGAAAGAAAATCAGTGGCAGCTAATAGGCCAGCGAGGACGACCACCGAGCCCACCCGAACCGGAAGGGGAGCCACCCTCAGACTCATGACAATGTGTTTGATGTGAATGAGTGACTATGTGCATTATTGTCAAAGAAATATGCTTATTCATTAGTTAATCCGGCTGAACCTGCAACAGAACATGTAAACATCTTAGTTCTTAATTGAATTAACACAGCAGTGTATTCTGACATCATGAATTGAAATAGATTTCACCTCATATAGACAAGACCAAATGCATAAAGAAACAACAAATATTAGTTAAATACATTATGGAACATGATTTGAAAATGTTAATATCTTGCGTTGCGATTAAGGTATCTAGTAGCTAGCTAGATGGCGTGCAGGAGCTTGCAGGGATGTTGTAGTCTTGCATGATGTCTACTTTGATACTAATTAGCATTTTCGAATCTGAGTAAATAGAGCTGAATATATTGATATAAGTCACCTTGTCTGAGAGATTTACATGGTTATCAAAATGTCACACCAGGGAAAGCCTACATGAAACACAGACCTTGTTCTAAGTGGTCTAGAAATCCCCTATGGGAAAAACTAAAGGTGAAAAAACTATTGGAACCATTTACGTGTTTGACCACTAGGTTTTATGGGTATTATGACGTGTCAACTTTGACACCCCTGTTCTATAGAGCCCCACAGTGGACACATCATAATCAACACCTTATGGATTTTTGGGGTGAGGAAAATGAACTCAATATATTTTAAAATTACTAAAACCAAATTGAAAGTATAATAGACCTAGAGTGTCTTGACTGTGTCCAGCTCGCTAATAGTCACTAAAAATGACAGCTAGATAGTCAAAGAGCATCAAATTCCAAAAACGCTAGATAGGGGACTATTATTTGTTAATTTTGATGCAGAGGACATATAACACATTTTCAGTGGTCCCTCCGGAAATACTTTTGTTCTGGGTAGCCTCAGATAATAATATTGACGTATACGCTGATTCGGTGAGTGAGTTTGTAAGGAAGTGTATAGGAGATGTTGTACCCACTGTGATTATTAAAATGTACCCTGACCAGAAACAGTGAATAGATGGTGGCATCCGTGCAAAACTGAAAGCGCGAACAATCGCATTTAACCATGGAAAGGTGGCAGGTGTTATAACCGAATACAAACAGTGTAGTTAATTCCTTCGCAAGGCAATCAAAAAAGTGAAATGTCAGTATAGAGACAAAGTGGAGTCGCAATTAAGAGGCTCAGAAACGAGACGTATGTGGCAGGGTCTATAGACAATCACGGACTACAAAAAGAAAACCAGCCACGTCATCGTCGTCTTGACAAACTTCAAGACAAACTAAACAACTTCTTTGCCCGCTTTGAGGATAATAGAGTGCCACCGACTCGGCCCGCTACCAAGGTCTTTGGGCTCTCCTTCGCCGTGGCCGATGTGAGTAAGACATTTAAACATGTTAACTCGTGCAAGGCTGCCGGCACAGACAGCATCCCTAGTCTCGTCCTCATAGCATGCGCAGACCAGCTGGCTGGTGTGTTTACGGACATATTCAATCTCTCCCTATCCTAGTCTGCTGTCCCCACATGCTTCAAGATGGCCACCATTGTTCCTGCACCCAAGAAAGCAAAGGAAACTGAACTAAATGACTATCACCCCATAGCACTCACTTCTGTTATCATGAAGTGCTTTGAGAGGCTAATCAAGGATCATATCACCTCCACCTTACCTGTCACTCTAGACCCACTTCAATTTGCTTACCGCCCCAATAGGACCACAGACGATACAATCGCCATTGCACTGCACACTGCCCTATCCCATCTGGACAAGTGGATAACCTAAAGTTGAAGTCAGAAGTTTACATACACTTAGGTTACGTTTACATACACTTCAACCACTTGCTGACAAACTATAGTTTTGGCAAGTCGGTTAGGACATCTACTTTGAGCATGACACAAGTAATTTTACCAATAATTGTTTACAGACTGATTATTTCATTTATAATTAATTGTATCACAATTCCAGTGGGTCAGAGGTTTGCATTCACTAAGTTGACTGTGCCTTTAAACAGCTTGGAAAATTCCAGAAAAGAAGAATCTGTTAGGCTAATTGACATCATTTGAGTCAATTGGAGGTATACCTGTGGATGTATTTCAAGGCCTACCTTCAAACTCAGTGCATCTTTGCTTGACATCATGGGAAAATCAAAAGAAATCAACCAAGACCAAAAACAATTGTAGACCTCCACAAGTCTGGTTCATCTTTGGGAGCAATTTCCAAATGCCTGAAGGTACCATGTTCATCTGTACAAACAATAGTACACAGTATAAACACCATGGGGAGGCAGGTAGCCTGGCGGTTAGAGCATTGGACTAGTAACCGGAAGGTTGCAAAATCAAATACCTGAGCTGACAAAGTAAAAATCTGTCATTCTGCCCCTGCCCCTACCCACTGTTCCTCGGCTGTCATTGAAAATAAGAATTTCTTCTTAACTGACTTGCCGAGTTAAATAAAGGTAATAAAAATGGGACGACACAGCCGTCATACCGCACAGGAAGGAGTCACGTTTTGTCTCCTGGAGATTAATGTATTTTGGTGCAAAAAATGCAAATCAATCCCAGAACAACAGCAAACGACCTTGTGAAGATGCTGGAGGAAACAGGTCCTATATCGACATAATCTGAAAGGCTTCTCAGCAAGGAAGAAGCCACTGCTCCAAAAAGCCAGACTACGGTTTGCAACTGCACACGGGGACGAAGATCGTACTTTTAGGAGAAATGTCCTCTGGTCTGATGGAACAAAATTAGAACTGTTTGGCCATAATGACCATCGTTATGTTTGGAGGAAAAAGGGGGAGGCTTGCAAGCCGAAGAACACCATCCCAACCGTGAAGCATGGGGGTGGCAGCATCATGTTGTGGGGGTGCTTTGCTGCAGGAGTGACTGGTGCACTTCACAAAATAGATGGCATCATGAGGAAAGACAATTATGTGGATATATTGAAGCAACATCTCAAGACATCAGTCAATAAGTTAAAGCTTGGTTGCAAATGGATCTTCCAAATGGACAATGACCAAAATGGCTTAAGGACAACAAAGTCAAGGTATTGGAGTGGCCATCACAAATCCCTGACCTCAATCCTATAGAAAATGTGGGCAGACCTGAAAAAGCGTGTGCGAGCAAGGAGGCATACAAACCTGACTCAGTTACACCAGCTCTGTTAGGAGGAATGGGCCAAAATTCACCCAACTTATTGTGGAAAGCTTGTGGAAGGCTACCTGAAACGTTTGACCCACGTTAAAACAATGATACCAAATACTAATTAAGTGTATGTACACTTCTGACCCACTGGGAATGTGATGAAAGAAATTAAAGCTTAAATAAATAATTTTCTCTACTATTATTCTGACATTTCATATTCTTAAAATAAAGTGGTGATCCTAACTGACCTAAGACAGAGAACTCGGATTAAATGTCAGGAATTGTGAAAAACTGAGTTAAAATGTACTTGGTTAAGGTGTATGTTAACTTCTGACTTCAACTGTATGCAAGATTGCTGTTCATTGACTATAGCCCAGCATTCAACAACATATAGTACCCTCCAAGCTCATAATTAAGCTAGAGGCCCTGGGACTCAACCCCGCCCTGTGCAATTGGGTCCTGGACTTCCTGATGGGCCACCCCCAGGTGGTGAAGGTAGGAAACAACATCTCCACTTCGCTGATCCTCAACACTGGGTCCCACAAGGGTGCGTGCTCAGCCCCCTCCTGTTCTCCCTGTTCACCCTTGACTGCGTGACAATGCATGCCTCCAACTCAATCATAGAGTCTGTAGATGACACAACAATATTAGGCTTGATTACCAATCGACGACGAGACAGCCTACAGGGAGGAGGTGAGGACACTCAGAGTGTGGTGTCAGCAAAACAACCTCCCACTCAACATCAACAAAACAAATGAGATGATTGTGGACTTCAGGAAACAGCAGAGGGAGCACCTCCCTATCCACATTGATATGGAACAAGGTACAGATGTTATAGGTTATATTCTGTCACCAATGGTTTGTTTTATTTATGTTTTACAATTTGTTTTTGTTTTTCCATGGTACATAATCACACATACAGTATTTCAATATCTTACATTTTCAATAGATATCGCTTTCCTTTCCCATCTTCCAGGTTTGGTGAATTGGCCAACCAGACCCTCAAGTCTGACGTGTCCCTTGATTGGTACCAGGAAGGGTGGGTGAACAACCTGAATGTAATTCTTTTTGCACATAACAGCAGCATGCAGGCCTCCACCGAGTAGAGACGGGAGCCGTAGCTGTTGACTGAGGTAAACAATGCAATTGTGCATACAGTTATTGTATTTACACATTTGTGATTGACTTAGTGTTGTAGTTTGTCTGTTGCTATTTTTGTATAACTGAAACCCCACCTGATGTGATGGAAGTTGTCGAACCAGATCAGAACACCTTTGAGGACCACCTTCAGGCACGGACTGAGAAGGATGTGGAGTTTTTTGACCAGGTAAAAATGAATGACTGCTGATAATTTATTTTCTGGCCCTCCTAGAAATATGTAAGAAATGTATTTGTAATATGAAATATAATTGCATTTATTCCTGTTATCAGTCAAGGTGAGACTGAACATCGACAAGGCGCAGAATAAACAGAAAGAGAGCTACCGGAGCAGAATCAAGAAGGGGACCAAGTACGACGACATCTGGGTGAATTACTTGGTTTGGAAGAAGGACGAAAGGAAGGCGAGACCTGGGAAGCCTCGCTGCTCTTTCACTCCTAGCTGGGGTCTTCATCTGTTAAGGTGAATATAAAAAATCTCAGATAATAATTATCTGCATTTGCACGCAAAATAACCTGAAGCTAGTTTTAGTTTCCCTAACACTGATATTTTTCTCTTTGTCTTCCTAGGATTACCTCGGTGGTAGCCAACAATCTTCTTCAGTTGGAGCAGTTGGACGGTCAACCACTGAAAACACTGACTCCCTATGCTTCGGTAAAGCCCAGTAGACAAAGTATGTTAAGCTTTAGTTGACATTTGAGAAAGTAAGAAATGGTAGTTATGCGATCTCTGAAATCTCTGTACAAAAAACTGTCCGACAGCTAAATCCAGCCCAGCTAGCACCAGGACTCGGGCCGAACTCAGTGAAAGCATGATCAGTTGAGAGTCAGCGCCAGGTCTCAAAAACCTTGCCAACACCATGCCATGGGTTATGGCGATAAGAGCTCAGGCTGATCAAGGCAACTACATGGCAGTAGTCTCGTGGGATTCTGAGAAGGCCATGTGGAGTGGTCGAGGGTCGAGGCACTCAATTTTCCAATGGTTTTTATTCACTCTGTCCTCTAAAAAGGAATATTTAATGTTATTTCAGGTAAGCTAAAGCTAGCTAGCTAAATTACTCGAATAGCTAAACTTAGTTTAGACCAAATTGAGTTTTATAACATTGACTGTGTGTGAAAGTTATGAATGAATAAAAAAACATAAAGCTAACATTAACATTAGCTAGCTAGCCTAATGTTAACGTTAGCTGACTGACAGTGGTACTAAAGATAGCTAGCCAGCAAGACTTATGTTAATGTTAATTTAGCTAGCTGACATTGTAATATATATATATATAATGAACAGAGATAATTAATCTAGTTAGCTACAATAATATAATCATACTCATCCACTGTTTAGTTTTGTTGAATATTTCCCTTATCCATTGCCTAGCTCGCTAATGTTAGCTAGCTAGCTAACGTTGGACACCTTAACATAGGCCCTCTGACCTCAAGATTAAGTTAAAAAACGTTAGCTATAGACAATGATAAGTGGCTAGCTACTGTAGTTTCATAAACCACCATGTGTAACTTAGCTAGCTACTACTTAGTCAGTCATGCACATACTATCTGCTGTCTCTTTCTCTGTCTTGTGTGGAGAACGGACACTAGCCTAGCTTACATTAAGTCAGTACAGTAGCTCGCTAGCCATTTGATTTGTCTCAACCTTATGTTAAAGCTGCACAGTTCTTCAAAAGTTGTCAACTTCTCTCTGTTAGTCTTTTATTGTGCCTAGACCCGTGTCTTCTATCCTCTGAGTGAGTTGCTATATGAATATTTCAGCATGTGTGGATAGTTAGGCAGTTTATTTTCTTTATAGAAGAGTTCTAACAATGTTACAACCTTCAGTATTTCAGCAAGCTTGTTAGGCAGTTTATTATCTTTACAGAAGCCTATAGTCATTCAGTACAGTCATTCAAATGTTGTTGTCTTCCTCTCCTAGTAAGTCCTGAAGCTACATATTAGAGCTGTGCCTAGACTCGACAAACCTTGTCTCACTCCCTTGACCTGCTGCTGCAACTCTTCTTATTCTCTCAGAATGTGGAATTACAATGTTGTTACAACCAGCAGCACATGCTGAGTGTCTACTGTCTCTCTGTCTTGTCTGCAGAGCAGACGCTAACCTGTGTGACAGACCTCCCGAGTGGCTCAATGGTCTAAGGCAGTGCTAGTTGTGCCACTAGAGATACTGGGTTCGAGTCCAGGCTCTGTCTCAGCCGGCCGCGACCAGGAGACCCATTGGGCGGCGCACAATTGGTCCAGCGTCGTCCGGGTTATGGGAGCTGGTTTGGCTGGCAGGGATGTCCTTGTCCCATCACGCACTAGCAACTCCTGTGGCGGGCAAGGCGCAGTGCATGCTGACACGGTCGCCAGGTACTGTGTTTCCTCCAACATGGGTTAAGTGGGCATTATGTCAAGAAGCAGTGCAGGTTGGGTTGTGTTTCAAAGGACGGATGGCTCTCGACCTTCGCCTTTCCCGAGTCCGTACGGGAGTTGTAGTGATGAGACAAGACTGTAACTCACAATTGAATACCACAAAATTGGGAAGAAAAAGTAAAGGGTAAAACATAAATTAAAAATGACCCGTGTGACCTCTCTCTTAGTAAATCATGTACATCTCAGTGCATGTAATGCAATTCAGTAATGAGAATTACATCACATCTCTATTGAAATATGAAGGTATGAGAATGGTAATAATATGCACCAACTTAGAAAATGTCCTCTCCTGCTGTCTGTCTATTTCATACTGTTTAGTTCTTTCTATCTTACAGAATCTACTGAAACACATTACCTACACTGGAACAGCACCATCTGTAGTTGTGTTATGTGACTTAAGCCTTTACACTCAGAGGAATTGACCTATATGAAGTATCCTTCAACTATTAGGTGCCTTTTGAGCTCTGAGCTGTGCCAATTAGGAACTGTGGCAAGCACACAGCCCTCCATCAACTAAATCTGCCATTTTCATACCGTATACAGGCTGTGAGTGTAAAGGGCAAAATTAACTCCCATAATCAAATTTCAAAAATATATATGTTTTTCTAATTTTACACAGAATCTTTCACATTGTGGATTTCATATCCGCAGAGAAGAAGGAGACAGAGGTTGGGACAGTGTCATGGGTCCAGGATGGAATGAGCTCCTGGCCCACTATGCTTGTACAGAATGATGCACAAGGTCAGTAAAGAGAAAGGAGGCTAGAGATACACTAGAGGTAAGATGCCATTCTCATGTGGCAAAATCTATCAAAACCAACAATGTACTTGTATTTGCAGTCAACTATTTGTATTTTTTGTGAAACTGACAGCAATCTCATATAGTGCATTCGGGAAGTATTCAGTCCCCTTGACTTTTTCCACGTTTGGTGACAGCCTTATTCTAAAATGGATTAAATAGTTTTCCCCCTCATCAATCTACACACAATACCCCATAATGACAAAGCAAAAACCGTTTGATACCTTTTCTAATTTATAAAAAATTCAAATATTACACTTACATAAGTATTCAGACTCCTTACTCAGTACCTTGTTGAAGCACCTTTGGCAGCGATTACAGCCTCGAGTCTTCTTGGGTATGACACTTACAAGCTTGGTACACCTGTATTTTGGGAGTTTCTCCCATTCTACTCGAAAGACCCTCTGGATGGATGAGGAGCGTCACTGCACAGCTATTTTCAGGTCTCTCCAGAGATGTTAGATCGGGTTCAAGTCCAGGCTTTGGGCCACTCAAGGACATTCAGAGCCTTGTCCCGAAACCACTCCTGTGTTGACTTGGCTGGGTGCTTAGGGTCGTTGTCCTGTTGGAAGGTGAACCTTTGTCCCAGTCTGAGGTCCTGAGCGCTCTGGAGCAGGCTTTAATCAAGGATCTCTGTACTTTGCTCCGTTCATCTATCCCTCGATCCTGACTAGTCTCCCAGTCCCTGCTGCAAAACATCCCCACAGCATGATGCTGCCACCACCATGCTTCACCGTAGGGATGGTGCCAGGTTTCCTCCAGACGTGACACTTGGCATTCAGGCCAACGAATTCAAACTTGGTTTCATCAGACCAGAGAATCTTGTTTCTCATGTCTGAGAGTCCTTAAGGTGCCTTTTGGCAAACTCCAAGTGGGCTGTCATGTGCCTTTTAGTGAGGAGTGGCTTCTGTCTGGCCACTCTACCATAAAGGCCTGATTGGTGGAGTGCTGCAGAGACGGTTGTCCTTCTGGAAGGTTCTCCCAGCTCCACAGAGGAACTCTGGAGCTTTTTCAGAGTGACCATTGGGTTCTTGGTTACCTCCCTGACCAAGGTTAATCTCCCCTGATTGCTCAGCGGCCAGCTCTGGGAAGAGTCTTGGTCGTTCCAAACTTATTCCATTTAAGAATGATGGAGGCCACTGTGCTCTTGGGGAACTTCACTGCTGCAGAAATGTTTTGGTACTCTTCCCAAGATCTGTGCCTCGACACAATCCTCTCTGAGCTCTTCCTTCGACCTCATGGCTTGGTTTTTGCCCTTGTTTCGAGACAGGTGCATGATAATGGTCTATTCAAAACAAATTTCACACCTATTATTTAGTATATGTAAAAACAAGGTTAAATCAAGAATAGTATGATGGGTGACAATATTAGCCTATCACTTCTGAATGAAATATTATCACTTGTGAATGAGGCTCAGGTTAAGGCAAACATTGCATGTTTTTTTGTAACTTTTTCTAATCGTAGTCGCACACCTCATGTAGCCTAGCCCATAGGCCTATAAGTTTTGATAAGATTTGTATCACAACCAAAGTGGACAAATTTTTTCTTAAAATTAAGCACATTAATCCTCGTTACAACGGGTGTAGAGCCTAACTGGCATACATACGAAGTGCGTGAGTTTCAAGTTTGGGGGAAATCATTTTCACCATAAAAATTGACCTTTATAATAAAAGCATTACATGTATAATCACATTTGTGGTCACTTTTGAGAATGGTGTTTTCCTGCTAATGGAACATTTGTGCTTATAGCCTACTGCCGTGTGCGCATTGCTGTGCTTATAATGTGAAGAAATAGCCTAATAGTTATTCAGCATTTTAAGCTAAATGTTCTCATCTGTTGTGTCAGACTCATAGCTTAAAACAGGTTTTTTGATGCTAGTGGTTGTATTAATTTGGGATCTATCGCATCCCACAACAGTCCCGGACTATTTTTGGAATATTTATTTATCGTACAGAATAGGTCAACTTTTGTACTATGGGGGACAGTAGATTGACATAGGCTGGTGCTTTTGCTGTTCGTTAGGCCTACTCATCTTGTTGGCTGACAAAAATTAAATGAGGACAGATCTTCCAATATCTTCAATATGCACTTCGCAATTGGATAAGGACGCACGCAGTTGCGTCCCCATTGTGTCTGTCTTCACTTGTAGCCTGTGAAAAAGACCCGCTCATGTGACTGAGAACCATGTGAGTGAGAAGTGCTTCGGCACACAGCGGGGAGAAAGGAATTATAATTATTATATTCAGCCCAAGGGCACAAGGGCCACTGGCCGCAAAAGGCATAGATATCTTCGGGATTATGGCTACGCAAAGGAGATGCAGTGCTTGTCAAATTCAATTCCAATTTGACTGATTACATACACGTTAAGCAGATGTTATTGTGGGTGTAGTGAAATGCTTGTGTTTCTAGCTCCAACAGTGCAGTAATATCTAACATCTAATATCTAACAATTTCACAACAATGCACACAAATCTAAAGTAAAGGAAAGGAATCAAGAACATATAAATATTTGGACGAGCAATGTCGGAGCGGCATAGACTAAAACACAGTAGAATAGAATACACTATATACACTAACGTTCAAAAGTTTGGGGTCATTTAGAAATGTCCTTGTTTTTGAAAATGGCATTTTTTGTCCATTAGAATAAGACCAAATTGATCAGAAATACAGTGTAGACATTGTTAATGTTGTAAATGACTATTGCATTACATTTACATTTAAGTCATTTGGCAGACGCTCTTATCCAGAGCGACTTACAAATATGTGAATTCACCTTATGACATCCAGTGGAACAGCCACTTTACAATAGTGCATCTAAATCATTTAAGGGGGGGTGAGAAGGATTACTTTATCCTATCCTAGGTATTCCTTAAAGAGGTGGGGTTTCAGGTGTCTCCGGAAGGTGGTGATTGACTCCGCTGTCCTGGCGTCGTGAGGGAGTTTGTTCCACCATTGGGGGGCCAGAGCAGCGAACAGTTTTGACTGGGCTGAGCGGGAACTGTACTTCCTCAGTGGTAGGGAGGCGAGCAGGCCAGAGGTGGATGAACGCAGTGCCCTTGTTTGGGTGTAGGGCCTGATCAGAGCCTGGAGGTACTGCGGTGCCGTTCCCCTCACAGCTCCGTAGGCAAGCACCATGGTCTTGTAGCGGATGCGAGCTTCAACTGGAAGCCAGTGGAGAGAGCGGAGGAGCGGGGTGACGTGAGAGAACTTGGGAAGGTTGAACACCAGACGGGCTGCGGCGTTCTGGATGAGTTGTAGGGGTTTAATGGCACAGGCAGGGAGCCCAGCCAACAGCGAGTTGCAGTAATCCAGACGGGAGATGACAAGTGCCTGGATTAGGACCTGCGCCGCTTCCTGTGTGAGGCAGGGTCGTACTCTGCGGATGTTGTAGAGCATGAACCTACAGGAACGGGCCACCGCCTTGATGTTAGTTGAGAACGACAGGGTGTTGTCCAGGATCACGCCAAGGTTCTTAGCGCTCTGGGAGGAGGACACAATGGAGTTGTCAACCGTGATGGCGAGATCATGGAACGGGCAGTCTTTCCCCGGGAGGAAGAGCAGCTCCGTCTTGCCGAGGTTCAGCTTGAGGTGGTGATCCGTCATCCACACTGATATGTCTGCCAGACATGCAGAGATGCGATCGCCACCTGGTCATCAGAAGGGGAAAGGAGAAGATTAATTGTGTGTCGTCTGCATAGCAATGATAGGAGAGACCATGTGAGGTTATGACAGAGCCAAGTGACTTGGTGTATAGCGAGAATAGGAGAGGGCCTAGAACAGAGCCCTGGGGGACACCAGTGGTGAGAGCGCGTGGCGAGGAGACAGATTCTCGCCACGCCACCTGGTAGGAGCGACCTGTCAGGTAGGACGCAATCCAAGCGTGGGCCGCGCCGGAGATGCCCAACTCGGAGAGGGTGGAGAGGAGGATCTGATGGTTCACAGTATCGAAGGCAGCCGATAGGTCTAGAAGGATGAGAGCAGAGGAGAGAGTTAGCTTTAGCAGTGCGGAGCGCCTCCGTGATACAGAGAAGAGCAGTCTCAGTTGAATGACTAGTCTTGAAACCTGACTGATTTGGATCAAGAAGGTCATTCTGAGAGAGATAGCGGGAGAGCTGGCCAAGGACGGCACGTTCAAGAGTTTTGGAGAGAAAAGAAAGAAGGGATACTGGTCTGTAGTTGTTGACATCGGAGGGATCGAGTGTAGGTTTTTTCAGAAGGGGTGCAACTCTCGCTCTCTTGAAGACGGAAGGGACGTAGCCAGCGGTCAGGGATGAGTTGATGAGCGAGGTGAGGTAAGGGAGAAGGTCTCCGGAAATGGTCTGGAGAAGAGAGGAGGGGATAGGGTCAAGCGGGCAGGTTGTTGGGCGGCCGGCCGTCACAAGAAGCGAGATTTCATCTGGAGAGAGAGGGGAGAAAGAGGTCAGAGCACAGGGTAGGGCAGTGTGAGCAGAACCAGCGGTGTCGTTTGACTTAGCAAACGAGGATCGGATGTCGTCGACCTTCTTTTCAAAATGGTTGACGAAGTCATCTGCAGAGAGGGAGGAGGGGGGGGGGGGATTCAGGAGGGAGGAGAAGGTGGCAAAGAGCTTCCTAGGGTTAGAGGCAGATGCTTGGAATTTAGAGTGGTAGAAAGTGGCTTTAGCAGCAGAGACAGAGGAGGAAAATGTAGAGAGGAGGGAGTGAAAGGATGCCAGGTCCGCAGGGAGGCGAGTTTTCCTCCATTTCCGCTCGGCTGCCCGGAGCCCTGTTCTGTGAGCTCGCAATGAGTCGTCGAGCCACGGAGCGGGAGGGGAGGACCGAGCCGGCCTGGAGGATAGGGGACATATTGCAGCTGGAAACGGTTGATTTTTTAAATGGAATATCTACATAGGCGTACAGAGGCACATTATCAGCAAACATAATTCCTGTGTTCCAATGTCACGTTGTGTCAGCTAATCCAAGTTTATCATTTTAAAAGGCTAATTGATCATTAGAAAAACCTTTTGCAATTCTGTTAGCCTAGCTGAAAACTGTTGTCCTGATTAAAGAAGCTTAAAACTGGCCTTCTTTAGACTAGTTGAGCATCTGGAGCATCAGATTCGATTACAGGTTCAAAATGAAACAAATAATTTTCTTCTGAAACTCGTCAGTCTATTTTTGTTCTGAGAAATTAAGGCTATTCCATGCAAGTAATTGCCAAGAAACTGAAAATCTGGTACAACGCTGTGTACTACACCATTCACAGAACAGTGCAAACTGACTCTAACCAGAATAGAAAGAGGATTGGGAGGCCCCAGTGCACAACTGAGCAAGAGGATGAGTACATTAGAGTATCTAGTTTGAGAAACAGACGCCTCACAAGTCCTCAACTGGCAGCTTCATTAAATAGTACCCGCAAAACACCAGTCTCGACGTCAACAGTGGAGAGGCGACTCCGGGATGCTGGCCTGTTCTTTAACCCATCTTCATCTTTTTATATTGGCCAGTCTGAGATATGGCCTTTTATTTGCAACTCTGCCTAGAAGGCCAGCATCCCAGAGTCGCCTCTTCACTATTGATGTTGATACTGTTGCACAGGGCAGGGTTCAGACTAAAGGTTGACCGATTAATCGGAATGGCCGATTAATTAGGGTCGGTTTCAAGTTTTCATAACAATCGGAAATCGGTATGTTTCGGCGCCGATTTGCCGATTATTTTTTATTATTATATTTTTTTATACCTTTATTTAACTAGGCAAGTCAGTTAAGAACACATTCTTATTTTCAATCATGGCCTAGAACGGTGGGTTAACTGCCTCGTTCAGGGGCAGAACGTCAGATTTTCACCTTGTCAGCTCGGGGGATCCATCCTGCAACATTACAGTTAACTAGTCCAACGCAAAAACGACCTGCCTCTCTCTCGTTGCACTCCACAAGGAGTGCCTGTTACGCTATTGCAGTAAGCGAAGGTAAGTTGCGAGCTAGCATTAAACTTATCTTATAAAAAACAATAAATCATAATCACTACTTAACTGCACATGGTTGATATTACTAGATATTATCTAGCGTGTCCTGCGTTGCATATAATCTGATTGAGCATACAAGCATACAAGTATCTAAGTATCTGACTGAGCGGTGGTAGGCACTTAGACTTGAGGCTAAATTGATTTTATTGATGTATTATATTAAGTTAAAATAAGTGTTCATTCAGTATTGTTGTAATTGTCATTATTACAAATAAATAAATAAAAATCGTCCGATTAATTGGTATCGGCTTTTTTGGTCCTCCAATAATCGGTATTGGTATCGGCGTTGAAAAATCATAATCGGTCGACCTCTAGTTCAAACCCAGAGTTCCGACCTTAATGATGAGCTTGGAGGGTACTATTGTGTTGAATGCTGAGTTATAGTCAATTAACAGCATTCTTACATGGGTATTCCTCTTGTCCAGTTGGGATTGGGAAGTGTGCAGTGCAATGGCAATTGCATTGTCTGTGGATCTATTGGGGCTGTAAACACTCCAGCCAGCTGGCCTGCGCATGCAATGAGGACGCGGCTATGGATGCCGTCTAGGCCGACAACCTTGCGAGGGTTAACACGCTTAAATGTCTTACTCACGTTGGCCACGGAGATTGAGAGCCCACAGTCCTTGGTAGCTAGCCGCGTTGGTGGCACTGTGTTATCCTCAAAACAGGCAAAAAAGGTGTTTAGCTTATCCGTAAGCAAGACGTTGTTGTCTACGACGTGGCTGGTTTTCCCTTTGTAGTCCGTGATTGTCTGTAGACTTTGCCACATACGTCTCATGTCTGAGCCGTTGAATTGCTACACTTTGTCTCTGTACTGATGTTTGCCTGTTTGATTGCCTTACGTAGGGAATGACTACACTGTTTGTATTTGGCCATATTCCCTGTCACCTTGCCATGGTTAAATGCTGTGGTTGCGCGAATGCTGCCATCTATCCACGGTTTCTGGTTTCTGGTTTGGGAATATTGTAATAGTCACAGTGGGTACAACGTCTCCTATACATTTCCTGATAAACTCAGTCACTGTATCCGTGTTTTCATCAATATTATTTTCAGAGGCTACACGGAACACATCCCAGCCCGTGTGATAAAAACAATCTTGTAAGCATGGATTCCAATTGGTCAGACCAGCATTGAATAGTCTGTATGGGTACTTCCTATTTGAGTTAATGCATATAGGAATGGAGGAGCAAAATTAAGTCGTGATCAAATTTGCCGAAGGGTTGGGCTCCCAAGTGGCACAACCCTCCCGAGTGGCGCAGTGGTCTAAGGCACTGCATTGCAGTTGCTAGCTATGGCACTAGAGATCCTGGTTCGAGTCCAGGCTCAGTCGTAGCCAGCAGCAACCGGGAGACCCATGGGGCAGCACATAATTGTCCCAGCGTCATCCGGGTTCGGGGAGGGTTTGGCCGGCAGGGATGTCCTTGTCCCATCGCCCTGTAGCGACTCCTGTGGCAGGTCGGGTGCATGCACGCTGACACGTTCGCCAGGTGGACGGTGTTTCCTCCGACACATTGGTGTGTCTGACTTCCGGGTTAAGTGGGCATTGTGTCAAGAAGCAGCTTGGTTGGGTCGTGTTTCGGGGGACGTATGGCTCTCGACCTTCGGGTCTCCGTACAGGAGTTGCAGTGATGAAAAAAAGACTGCAACTACCAGTTTGGATGCAACGAAATTGATGTGAAAAAAGGGGTAAAAGTCTGAGAAATAAAAAAATAAAAATAAAAAAAATGAAAATAAACATTTCCCAAGGGAGGGCGGGGGAGGGCCTTGTAGGCATTTCGAAGAGTTGAGTAGCAGTGGTCCAATGTTTTCTCAGAGCGAGTGTTACAGTCAATGTGTTGGTAGAACTTCGGTAGCGTTTTCCTCAGATTAGCTTTGTTAAAATCGCTGGCTGCAATAAATGCGGCCTCAGGATATGTGTTTTCCAGTTTGCATAGAGTCCAATATACAGTGGGGCAAAAAAGTATTTAGTCAGCCACTAATTGTGCAAGTTCTCCCACTTAAAATGATGAGAGAGGCCTGTAAATTTTCATCATAGGTACACTTCAACAATGACAGACAAAATGAGAAAGAAAATCCAGAAAATCACATTGTAGGATTTTTAATTAATTTATTTGCAAATTATGGTGGAAAATAAGTATTTGGTCAATAACAAAAGTTTATCTGAATACTTTGTTATATACCCTTTGTTGGCAATGACAGAGGTCAAATGTTTTATATAAGTGTTCACAAGGTTTTCACACACTGTTGCTGGTATTTTGGCCCATTCCTCCATGCATATCTCCTCTAGAGCAGTGACATTTTGGGGATGTTGCTGGGCTGTTGCTGGGCAACACGGACTTTCAACTCCCTCTGAAGATTTTCTATGGGATTTAGATCTGGAGACTGGCTAGGCCACTCCAGGACCTTGAAATGCTTCTTACGAACCCACACCTTCGTTACCCGGGTGGTGTGTTTGGGATCATTGTCATGCTGAAAGAACCACCCACGTTTCATCTTCAATGCCCTTGCTGATGGAAGGAGGTTTTCACTCAAAATCTCACGATACATAGCCCCATTCATTCTTTCCTTTACACGGATCAGTCGTCCTGGTCCCTTTGCAGAAAAACAGCCCCAAAGCATGATGTTTCCACCCCCATGCTTCACAGTAGATATGGTGTTCTTTGGATGCAACTCAGCAATCTTTGTCCTCCAAACACGATGAGTTGAGTTTTTACCAAAAAGTTATATTTTGGTTTCATCTGACCATATGACATTCTTCCAATCTTCTTCTGGATCATCCAAATGCTCTCTTGCAAACTTCAGACGGGCCTGGATATGTACTAGGCTTAAGCAGGGGGACACGTCTGGCACTGCAGGATTTGAGTCCCTGGTGGCGTAGTGTGTTACTGATGGTAGGCTTTGTTACTTTGGTCCCAGCTCTCTGCAGGTCATTCACTAGGTCCCTTCGTGTGGTTCTGGGATTTTTGCTCACCTTTCTTGTGATCATTTTGACCCCACGGGGTGAGATCTTGCGTGGAGCCTCAGATCGAGGGAGATTATCAGTGGTCTTGTATGTCTTCCATTTTCTAATAATTGCTCCCACAGTTGATTTCTTCAAACCAAGCTGCTTACCTATTGCAGATTCAGTCTTCCCAGCCTGGTGCAGGTCTACAATTTTGTTTCTGGTGTCCTTTGACAGCTCTTTGGTCTTGGCCATAGTGGAGTTTGGAGTGTGACTGTTTGAGGTTGTGGACAGGTGTCTTTTATACTGATAACAAGTTCAAACAGGTGCAATTAATACAGGTAACGAGTGGAGGACAGAGGAGCCTCTTAAAGAAGACGTTACAGGTCTGTGAGAGCCAGAAATCTTGCTTGTTTGTAGGCGACCAAATACTTATTTTCCACCATAATTTGCAAATAAATTCATTAAAAATCCTACAATGTGATTTTCTGGATTTTTTTTCTCATTTTGTCTGTCATAGTTGAAGTGTACCTATGATGAAAATGACAGGCCTCTATCATCTTTTTAAGTGGGAGAACTTGCACAACTGGTGGCTGACTAAATACGTTTTTTGCCCCACTGTAGTTCTTTGAGGGCCGTCGTGGTATCGGCTTGAGGGGGAATATGCATGGCTGTGACTATAACCGAAGAGAATTCTCTTGGGAGGTAATACGGTTGGCATTTGATTGTGAGGTATTCTCGGTCGGGTGAACAAAAGGAATTGTGTTTATGTTATCACATTCACACCATGAGTAGTTAATCATGAAACATACACCACTGCCCTTCTTCTTCCCAGTGAGATCTTTATTCCTTTACACACTCCCAAGAGTGTCATACATGATGGATCATTCGCTATTACACTAACTTTCACACATCTAGATGGCCGGGCAGGGTGGGTGCGGAACCAGACACAGCAGGGGTTCAAACTGTAGAACCTAGTTCCTACATTTGAATATAAAAATAGATTTGATCAAACAAAACTATGCTACATTTTATCTCTGAGACCCTCAGGATGTCAAGTCAGAGCAATATTACTGAATGTAAGTACATTATTTACCTTTAGAGATGAATGTATCAACCCAGTTGCCATGATAAAGGTTTTTGTTGTTGTGCACTCTCCTCAAACTCTAGCATGGTATTTCCTCACTGTAATAGCTTCTGTAAATTGGACAGGGCAGTTGGATGAACAAGAATTTAACCTTTCTGCACATATAAGACATGTCTATGTCCTGGGAAATATTATTGTTACTTACAATGTCATGCTAATCACATTAGCTCAACCATCCCGGTGTTGGGACACCGATCCCATAGAGGTTAAAAATTAAGATCAATTTGTATTTGCAACTGTTCTCAGTACTTTACATTTGATATATAATCAATTTTCCTATGTACATTTATTGTTCAGAAAAAGCTTAAAGCCACACTCTGTAATTTGAGTTCATTGGATGTCAAAAGGTTTGTGACAGAAGTGAACTCATTATACGCTCATAGGCTAGACTGTATTTCCTTATATTCACTGACAGGGTATGTGACATGTTGTGGAATAGGAACATCATTGTGAGATTCTTTCACATAGTACCTTAGTACAACAATCAGAGTTGCACGTTCAAACTCTGACATACGTCTTATAACTTCAAACCATTTTTTTTCTTTGACTTAAGAAGTTTTCAAAAGGAAACCCTGAGATAATATTCAGTCATTGCTTAGATGTATAAGGCCATGCAAATTATTCACCAAATTCTCTTTACCATACAACTGGCCAAAATGCTCTACAAAATGCTCTCGAGTAAAGTTGGGCATATTGGCAATGCTTGAATTGGCTTGCCAATTGTCACGGATAGCTAGGAGTGGTGGGTGTGGAGTCAGGCGCAAAGAGCAATGCTTCCAATGCCTACGTTTATTAAGCTTGGTCTAGCCAACAAACAGGCAAAATGACCAATAATCAGGTTATGTCCCCAAAACCAGGGAAAATAACAGATAGCAAAATACGTATAAGCAAAACAATTTCACCACTGACAGTGAGAATAAGCCCGCACAAAAGCAGGCGGGCCCTGGAAGTTTAGATAGGCCATAATTAACAACAAATAAGTAACAGGTGAAAACAATCAAGACAAAACTAACAGAAAATAAAAAGGAATCGGTGGCAGCTAGTAGACCAGTGACGCCGAGCACCGAGCGCTGCCCGAACAGGGAGAGGAGCCACCTTCGGTGGAAGTCGTGACACCAATATTGTTCTTCTAAGACAATGTTACAATTATATTTTAAAACTGCAGCTTCCAATGACCCCACAGCAAAGTTGATACTTAAAAAAATGTAACTAGGCAAGTCAGTTAAGAACAAATTCTTATTTACAATGACCAGCAACAGTGTGTGAAAACCTTGTGAAGACTTACAGAACATTTGCCAACAAAGGATATTGCCAACAAAGGATATATAACAAAGTATTGAAATAAACTTTTGTTATTGACCAAATACTTATTTTCCACCATAATTTGCAAATAAATTCATTAAAAATCCTGATTTTCTGTATTTTCTTCTCATTTTGTCTGTCATAGTTGAAGTGTACCTATGATGAAAATTACAGGCCTCTCATCTTTTTAAGTGGGAGAACTTGCACAATTGGTGGCTGACTAAATACTTTTTTGCCCCACTGTATAATACAGTAAATAAATCTTTGTTCAATTAATTGTAATAAAAATTGTTTGTATTTTTACTAAATGTATGTTTTACGTACCTTAAAACTATATATTTTTTGTGATTTTAAATCAGAACAACATCCATTTTAGAAAAAAATGTCAGGGGGACCTTTATTTTGAAAAGTAACCGTATAATCATGTGACCTTAATGTCACCAGTTTCACAATGCTGCCCTTCGGACATCGTTGAAGAAACAGCTCTTCCTATAACTGTCACGTTCTGACCTTAGTTCCTTTGTGATGTCTTTGTTTTAGTATGGTCAGGGCGTGAGTTGGGTGGGCAGTCTATGTTCTTTTTTCTATGATTTGGTATTTCTGTGTTTGGCATGGTATGGTTCTCAATCAGAGGCAGCTGTCAATCGTTGTCCCTGATTGAGAACCATACTTAGGCAGCCTGTTTTCACCCTTGAGTTGTGGGTGATTATACTTTCTGTTTAGTGTGTTTTGCATCTGACAGAACTGTTTCGGTTGTGCTTTTGTTTCTTTGTTTGATGTTGTTCAGTTTAAATAAATAACATGAACAAGTACAACGCTGCGCTTTGGTCCTCACCTTCTTCCACCGACGACCGTTACAGAATCACCCACCGCCAAAGGACCAAGCAGCGTGGTATCGGGCAGCAGCAGAAATCTCGGGACTCCTGGACATGGGAGGAGATTCTGGACGGCAAGGGACCCTGGGCACAGGCTGGGGAACATCGCCGCCCCAAGACAGAGCTGGAGGCAGCGAAAGCTGAGCGGCGGTGGTATGAGGAGGCAGCACGGCAGCGCGGCTGGGACGAGAGGCAGACCCAAAACCTTATTGGGGGGCGGCACACGGGGAGTGTGGCTAAGTCGGAGACCTGAGCCAACTCCCCGTGCTTACCATGGAGAGAGGTGGACCGGGCAGGCACCTCGATATGCTGTGAGGCGCACGGTGTACCCGGTGTGCAGGCATAGCCTGGTGCATTACATTGCAGCGCCTCGTATCGGCCGGGCTAGAGTGGGCATCGAGCCAGGTGCTATGAA
The DNA here is from genome assembly GCF_036934945.1 of Oncorhynchus masou masou. NCBI lineage: Eukaryota > Metazoa > Chordata > Actinopteri > Salmoniformes > Salmonidae > Oncorhynchus > Oncorhynchus masou. The sequence goes on along the minus strand of NC_088226.1, from coordinate 31,205,967 downwards.
GCCGGCTCAGCGCATCTGGTCTCCAGTGCGTCTCCTCGGGCTGGGGTACATGGCACCAGCCCTACGCATGGTGTCCCCGGTTTTCCAGCACAGCCCAGTGCAGTCTATTCCACCTCACCGCATTGGCCTGGCTACGGGGAGTATCCAGCCAGGTAGGGTTGTGCAGGCTTGGTTCTCGAGACCTCCAGTGCGCCTCCATGGTCCGGTCTATCCGGTGCCTCCTCCATGCAGCAGGCCTCCGGTGGCAGCCTCTCGCACCGTCTCCTCCCTACAGGTGCTCCCGCCGGTCCAGCGCTGCCGGAGTCTCCCGCCTGTCCAGCGCTGCCGGAGTCTCCCGCCTGTCCAGCGCTGCCGGAGTCTCCCGCCTGTCCAGCGCTGCCGGAGTCTCCCGCCTGTCCAGCGCTGCCGGAGTCTCCCGTCAGTCAGGAGCTGCCGGAGCCGTCCGTTACTCCGGCGCTGCCGGAATCGCCCATCACTCCGGCGCTGCCGGAATCTCCCGCCTATCCGGCGGTGCCGGAATCTCCCGTCCATTCGGGACCCGTTGCTAGGGTCCCCAGTCCGAGGCCGCTCAAAAGGCGCCACGGATATGGGTTAAGAGGCGGAGAAATACTATGGCGGAGTGGGGTCCACTTCCCGCGCCAGAGCCGTTCCTTTGTTATGTCTTTGTTTTAGGTTGGTCAGAGCATGAGTTGGGGTGGGTTGTCTATGTTCGTTTTTCTATGTTGTGTTTTGCGTTTGGCCTGGTATGGTTCTCAATCAGAGGCAGGTGTCGTTAGTTGTCTCTGATTGAGAATTATACTTAGGTAGCCTTTTCCCACCTGTGTTTCGTGGGTGATTGTTTCCTGTTTTGTGTATTCACCGTAGAGGACTGTTTCGTTCTCGTTATTTTGTTTTTGTGATCATGATAATAAATTACAATATGGACACAGACATATGCACAAACACACATATAGGTCTACAGGTGTTCTCTCTCTCTCTCTCTCTCTCTCTCTCTCTCTCTCTCTCTCTCTTTGTCACAAAACCACACAATAGGCCTACATAATAATTGGAAACAATTATGACCTTAAACTACACGGAGTGTACAAACCATTAGGAATACCTTCCTAAAATTGAGTTGCACACCCTTTTGCTCAATTCGTCTACAAGGTGTCGAAAGTGTTCCAAAGGATTGCTGGCCCATGTTAACTCCAATTATTCCCACAGTTGGGTTAAGTTAGCTGGGTGTCCTTCGGGTGGTGGACCATTCTATATACACATGGGAAACTTGATGTGCGTGAAAAACCCAGCAGCGTTGCAGTTTTTGACACACTCAAACAGGTGCGCCTGGCACGTACTACCATACCCCGTTCAAAGGCACAAAAATATTTTGTCTTGCCCATTCACCCTCAGAATGGCACACATACACAATCCATGTCTCAATTGTCTCATGGCTTAAAAATCATTCTTTAACCTGCCTCCTCTATTTCATCTTCACTGACATCAATAACAGATCATAGTTTTCAAGTGTCAAACACATTCCACGGAGGGCCGACTGTCTGCGGGGTTTCGCTCCTCCCTTGGACCTGATTGATGAATTAAGGTCACGGAAGGAACTCCATGGAATGAGTTTGACACCCCTGGTCTATGACATGGAAAGTGCAGGTGTTCCTAATGTTTTGTACACTCAGTGTATATTTTTGACAATGAATAATACAGCCTGACAATTCACACAAGCCTAATACAACACATACACATGTATTTTCCTCCTCATTGTTAATAATCAACAAGTTATAAGGAAGAGTATTTTTTTTCTCCTTACTTCAATAGCCTTTTTGTTAACCTCCTCACAAATATGGAAAAGGCCTGAAGTGTAGTTTTTTTCTCTCTTCTTGAACAACAGTTGAAGATTAAAAGAAATGTCTCAGGGAAATCTGTCAATTCTGTTGGTGAATAATGCTGTGTGGAATTTAATGGCATGGAGTTATATTGGGTTTCCTCTACACCCACATTTTCTTTCAATAAGATCAATGGCGCTCAGTGACAGATAGGGACGCTCTTTTGTAACTTCAAATTTCAGGTTTCTGAGGGAATAATTAGATGGCTGGATGAAACGTAATGCATCAGGCAGCGAGGGGAGCTGCAACAAGAGATCCTCATGGTT